>NC_062567.1:62408033-63033033 GCF_022837055.1 Prionailurus viverrinus
TTTCACATGTTTCAATGGGTAAATTTTCATTTGGTTTGTATCTGTCACCTGCCTCTTCTTGTTCTCCCCTCCAAGTTAATGCATGTTCCATATTGGTTTCTTTCTAATTATGTCTTACCCTCAAATGGAATTGATGTCGGGAATACCAGAATGAGAGCAAGAGAGGAGATATGGGGAAAGGTGAGATCTATGACTACATGCGAGTTACCGTTTGTGACCTTGAAGAGACTTTCATCAAATATGTCATTTCATTACATTTTTTAACTGGGGCATATCACTTTTTCTAGGTAGATGATATGGCTCAGAACAAGGTCCCTAGGGCATCGGCTAACTGTATTTTAATCTGGTAATTGTTGCCCAGTCTTCCTCCTAATTGCTAATTCATGTCTGGTGATTTTTATTCTACTGAAAATTTAAGGGATAAATAATAGAAATAATGAGACAGCATGATTTGATCCCTGATGTTTAATGATATTGTATGAATATTTAAAGGAATTAAATCTTACAAGACCACCACTTCTTCTCCTGCTGTCCACCCATCCTTTAGATTTCAGTGTCATAGAGTCATAGCTTAAGCTTTTCTAGACTGAGGTATGGGGGCAGGGGGATTCTGTACTTGCTAGAGCTCCAGTAGGCACCAGTTCACTCCTATCACTTCCCTTCTTGATCCAGATTCCTGGTGTTTGGCAGGTGAACTTCATTGTCTGGAATTGAGAGCGTTTATTGAATATGGATTATCTTCTCTGTTTTTCATTCTTTTTATTGTTTTTGGTGAGCTTTTATTGTTTTGTGGGAAAGATCTAGGAACAAATAAAAATGTCCTTATGAAACACTGTAAACATAAACTTATTTGCAAGGTAAACTGTTATTTTCTGTGTTCTTATCTTTCTTAAATTTAATGGTGTCTATGACATATTCTAAGAAGTAGAATGTGACTCATAACAAGTGAAATTCAAAAGAGTTTGATATCTCAGAGGAAATAAAAGTAGTTAGATTTAGACCTCTTATATGGACTCTACAATCTCACTTGGGTTTATAGGCAATATAGTGTATGCTTATGAATATGTATAAACTACAATACAGATTGCTTGAAATTTTTAACTTAATTTTGTAGTGGCAGACAGCCTGAATCTGTAATTATGCTACCATTTACTGTTGTGTAAAACTCTACTTGATGCTAATTATACTTAATGATTATAGTTCTTAACAATAATTACAGTAGAAAATCTGTAAAGCGGAATTATCTTTACTCATTTGGTAGGCTGGGTTTTTAGTAAGAACAAGAGATGTAAAACTTTAGCAATATAGATGTCCCAGCCATGGATTATATTTAGCATCTGAATAATACCCAGACTAAATCATTTAGTGCTACATTAGAATTATAGTGGACTTCATGGTGAGTTCAAATGCCTTCCTTTATCAACATCACTTTATTTTTATAAGGTAATGATAAGAGGTAAGTTAACTTTGACAGCTCTAAAATTGGAAAAAAAAATTAAAGACTGAGTTTCAGTGTGACCTTTGGTGGTAGCAACTATCTGTCACAATTCAGACCAGCCCCTCACAAAGAAAACAAATAAATATGGAGAAAATGATTATCTAAGCACTATTTCAGCTTAAACATAAGACCTGTTACTCTAAAACTCCTACAAGAAAACATAGAGAAGAAATTCCTTGGCATTGGTCTTGGCAATGATTTTTTGGATATAACACCAAAAGCACACCACAAAAGCAAGAATCAACAAGTGGGACTACATCAAACTTAAAAGCGTCTGCACAGCAAGAAAAAACCATCGACAAAATGAAAGGCAGCCTACAGAGTGGGAGAAAATACTTGCAAACCGTATATTGAATAAGGATTTAATATCCAAAATACATAAAGAACTGATAGAACTCAGTAACAAGAACAACAAACACCCCTAAACAATCTGATTAAAAATTTGGAAGAGGAACTATAGACATTTTTTAAAGAAGACATACAGATGGCTAACAGGTACATGGAAGGGTGTTCAGTATTACAAATCATAAGGGAAATGCTGATCAAAACTTCAATGATATCAACTTACACATGTTAGAATGACTATTATTTAAAAAATAAGTAACAGGTGTTGGTGAGGATATGGAGAAAAGGGAACACTCATGCACCATTGGTGTGAATGTAAATTGGTGCAGCCCCTATGGAAAATAGTATGAAGTTTCCTCAAAACATTAAAAATAGAACTACAGTACAATCCAGCTATTCCACTTCTAGGTATTTATCCAAAGAAAACAAAAACACTAATTCAAAAGGTATATGTACCTCCATGTTCATTTCAGCATTACTCACCATAGCCAAGATATGGAAGCAACCTAAGTGTCTACCGTTAGAAGACAACACACACACACACACACACACACACACACACACACACACACACACACTGAATTATTACTCAGCCATAAAAAGAACTAAATCTTGCCATTTGAAACAACGTGGATGGATCTTAAAGGTATTGTGCTAAGTGAAATAAGTCAGAGGAAGACAAGTACCATATAATTTCACTTATATATGGAATCTAAAAACAACAACAACAACAAATGAACAAACAAAATAAAACCAGAATCACATACAGAGACCTGATTGATGGTTGCCAGAGAAGGGGGAGGATGATGAAATGGACCAAGAGTGCAAACTTTCAGTTTTAAAATAAGTAAGCCACTAGATTTTGTATTTGGGATTTTTCTTGTTTCTTGAGATAGACCTGGATTGCAATGTATTTTCCTCCTAGGACTGCCTTTGCTGCATCCCAAAGGGTTTGGACTATCGTGTTTTCATTTTCATTTGCTTCCATATATTTTTTAATTTCTTATTTAATTGTCTGGTTGACCCATTTATTCTTTAGTAGGATGTTCTTTAACCTCCATGCATTTGGAGGCTTTCCAAATTTTTTCTTGTGGTTGATTTCAAGTATCATAGCATTGTGATCAGAAAATATGCATGGTATGATTTCAATTCTTTTATTTTTATTGAGGGTTGTTTTGTGACCCAGTATGTGATCTATCTTGGAGAATATTTGATGTGCAATCGAAAAGAATGTGTATTCTGCTGCTTTTGGATGAAAAGTTCTGAATATATCTGTCAAGTCCATCTGGTCCAGTGTATCATTCAAGGCCATTGTTTCCTTATGGATTTTTTGCCCAGATGATCTGTCCATTGTTGTAAGTGGAGTGTTAAAGTCCCCTGCAATTACAGTATTCCTATCAATAAGAATGCTTATGTTTGTGATTGATTCTTGGGCTGTAGGGCTGGATCAATATTTGCAAACCAACCAATGTGATACATTACATTAATAGAGGAAAGGATAAGAACCATATGATCTTGTCAATAGATGCAGAAAAAGTATTTGACAAAATATAGCATCTTTTCTGAATAAAAACCCTCAAGAAAGTCTGGATAGAAGGAACATATTTTAACATCATAAAAGCTATATATGAAAATCCCACAGCTAATATCATCCTCAGTGGGGAAAAACAGAGCTTTCCCCCTGAGATCAGGAACACGACAGGGATGTCCACTCTCACCACTGTTGTTTAACATAGTGTTGGAAGTGCTAGCATCAGCAATCAGACAACAAAAGGAAATCAAAGGCATCAAAATTGGCAAAGATGAAGTCAAGCTTTCACTTTTTGCAGTTGACATGATATTATATATGGAAAACCGGATAGATTCCACCAAAAGTCTGCTAGAACTGATACATGAATTCAGCAAAGTCGCAGGATACAAAATCAATGTACAGAAATCAGTTGCATTCTTATACATTAATAGCGAAGCAACAGAAAGAGAAATCAAGAAATCGATCCCATTTAGAATTGCACCAAGAACGTTAAAATACCTAGGAATAAACCTAATGAAAGATGTAAAAGATCTATATGCTGAAAACTACAGAAAACTTATGAAGAAAATTGAAGAAGACACAAAGAAATAGAAAAGCATTCCATGCTCATGGATTGGAAGAACAAATATTGTTAAAATGTCAATACTACCAAAAGCAATCTACATATTCAATGTAATCTCAATCAAAATTGCACTGGCATTCTTCTCAAAGCTAGAACAAATAATCCTAAAATCTGTGTGGAGCCACAAAAGACCCGGAATGGCCAAAGTAATGTTGAAAAAGAAAACCAAAGCATTACAATCCTGGACTTTAGCCTCTACTAGAAGGCTGTAATAATCAAGACAGTATGGTACTGGTATAAGAACAGACACATAGACCAATGGAATAGAATAGAGAACCCAGAATTGGACTCACAAATGTATGGCCAACTAATATTTGACAAAGCAGGAAAGAGTATCCAGTGGAAAAAAGACGGTCTCTTTTGCAAATGGTTCTGGGAGAACTGGACAGCAACATGTAGAAGAATGAACCTGGACCACTTTCTTACGTCATACACAAAAATAAAGTCCAAATGGGTGAAAGAGCTAAATGTGAGATAAGAAACCATCAAAATCCTAGAGGAGAAAACAGGTAACAACCTCTTTGACCTCAGTCGCAGCAATTTCTTGCTCAAAATGTCTCCAAAGGCAAGGGAAATAAAAAGCTATTGAGCTATTGGGACCTCATGAAGATAAAAAGCTTCTGCACTGCAAAGGAAACAATTAGCAAAACTAAAAGGCAACCGACAGAATGGAAGAAGATACTTGCAAATGACATATCAGATAAAGGGCTAGTATCCAAAATCTATAAAGAACTTACAAACTCAACACCTGAAAAACAAATAATTCAGTGAAGAAATGGGCAGAAGACATGAATAGACACTTTTCCAAAGAAGACATCCAGATGGCTAACAGACACATGAAAAGACACTGAACATCATTCATCATCAGGGAAATACAAATCAAAACCACATTGAAATACCACCTCACACCAGAGTGGCTAAAATTAACAACCCAGGAAACAACAGATGTTGTCAAGGATGTAGAGAAATGGGAACCCTCTTGCACTGTTGTTGGAAATGCAAACTGGTGCAGCCACTCTGGAAAAGTGTGGAGAGTCTTAAAAAAATTTAAAATAGAACTACCCTATGACCCAGAAATAGCACTACTAGGATTTTATCCAAAGGATACAGGAGTGCTGATTCACAGGGGCACATGTACCCCAATGTTTATAGCAGTGCTTTCAACAATAGCCAAATTATGGAAAGAACCTAAATGTCCATCAACTGATGAATGAATAAAGAGGATGTGGTGTGTGTATGGAAAACTCAGCAATGAAAAAGAATGAAATCTTGCCATTTGCAACAACGTGGATGGAACTGGAGGGTATTATGCTAAGTGAAATAAGTCAGAAAAAGGCAGATATCATATGTTTTCACTCATATGTGGAACTTGAGAAACTTAACATAAGACTATGGGGGAAGGGAAGGGCAAAAATAGTTTCAAACAGAGAGGGAGGTAAACTGTAAGAGACTCTTAAATACAGAGAACAAACTGAGGGTTGATGGAAGTTTGGGGGAGTTGAGAAATGGGTGATGGCATTGAGGAGGGCACTTGTTTGGATGAGCACTGGGTATTGTATGAAAGTGATGAATCACGAGAATCTACCCCCGAAACCAAGAGCACACTGTATATATACTGTATGTTGGCTAACTTTACAATAAATTATTTATATATATATATATATATATATATATATATATATATATAAAATTTCTAATAAATGAAAAAAATAAAATAAGCCCTGGAAAGGCAATGTATAGCATGCAGAATATAGATAATAATATTATATTAACTTATATGGTGATAAATAGTAATTACACTTATGTTGATCATTTCATAATGTATATAAATGTTAAATCACTATGTTTCACGCCTGAATCTAATATAATGTATGTCAATCATACATACTTCAATTAAAAAAAAGAAGGAAATCCTGCCATTTGTAACAACATGGAAGGACTTTGAGGACATTGTGCTAAGTGAGATAAATCAGATAAAGGCAAATACTGTATGATACCATTTATATGTGGAATCTAAAAAAGTCACAAACTTGTAAAAACAGACAGTAGAATACTGGTTACCAGAGACTGAGGTGTGGGGGAATAAAAGGGATATTCAAGGGTACAAACTTGCAGCTAGTAGATAAATAAATCCTGGAGATCTAATAAAGAGCATAGTGATTATAGACAATGGTATTGTATTAAAAACATCAAACTTGTTAAGAGACTATATCTTAATTACTCCCTACACACACACGCGCACACACACACACACACACACACACACACACATAATTATGATAGAAGTGTTAGCTGATTCTACAGTGGCAAACATATTGCAATATTAACACATCATATATGTTGTATACTCTAAACTTCACAATGTTATATGTCAAATATATTTCAATTAAAAACTTTTTAAAGGCATTGTAAAACAAATGGGATAGCACAGAATGAATGGGTCGGGAACAGGGAAAAATAGAGGCCCACAAAGGTGAGGCAGGCATTTGGGACCCTTTCCTCTGGGTTCTTTGCTGGGGGTTGTGGGAGTGGGGGTGTGTGAAGAAGAACCACCCGTGGCAGCCTCACAGAACACTTGGTGTCCAGAGGCCCCAGAAAGAGGAGTTGCAAAACTCTCTGCTTTGAATGACTCCAGAAGGGACTGCATCATAGCAGTAAGGATGAAGAAGTTCTTTCAGATGTCTCAGTTTAGATTTAACTGAATTCATGGAAACTAGATTGAAGAGACTCCAGATTGCTAGTGACCCCAGATACATGGATGAAGCAAAAATAAATTCTTTCTAGAGGAAAATAACATTATCTTAGCCCTGAAAATATCATTTCCACAATCTTACAAATAAAGAACTTGTTCATCACAAAACAGAATTTGGAAACTGAGAAGATATGACAGCACAAAAGAAGATAAACAGAAATGGTGGGCAATAGAAAAATACTGGTAAGGACTCCTGCTTTTGGATCTATCAGACAAAGGATAAAATATAGCATATTTAAAAGCATTGGTCAACTGAAGGGCATAAAGCATTGGTCAATGTCAATTTTAATTTAAAAAATTAAAATCATACTTAGTATTAATTGCCACATTGTCATTATGATAGCAATTAATAACAAAAAATAATTAGGAAATCTCCATGTTTGGAAATTAAGAAATATATTTCCAAATAATTGGTAGGGCCCAAAAGGAATCACAATGGAAACCATTTAACATATGAAAGTAAATGATATTAAAATAATAAAATAATAAAATAATACCTAATACAACTTGTGGGGTGTAACAAAAGCACTACTTAGAGGGAAATATTTAGTTTTAAAATAATATGTTAGATAAAAAGTAAGACTAATAAGCAATCAGTGAGAGAAGAAAAAGCATAGTAAATTACACCAAAGGCTGTAGGAGAAGAAAATAATAAAGATAAGAGTAGAAATTAATTAAACAAAAATGAACATAAAAAGTATTAATAAATCCCAAAGTGATACTATTACTGGGAGAGAGAGAACTAAAGCACAAATAGCTAATATCAGGAATGCAAAAAAAGATATCCTTGCAGATCTTGTGGATATTAAAAAGAGCAAAAGAGGGTATTAGAAACAGAGCAGCCTGGGGCGCTTGGGTGGCTCAGTCAGTTGAGTGTCTAACTTTGGCTCAGGTCATGATCTCGCTGTTCACAGGATTGAGCCCCATGTCAGGCTCGGCGCTGATGGTGTGGAAATAAATAAACATTTAAAAATTTAAAAGTTAAAAAAATAAAGAATTAAAAGAAACAGGACAGCTTTATAACTATAAACCTGAAAATTTTGATAATGTATATAAATTCCTAAAAATGCATTCTAATAAAACTGATAAAAGATGAGATAAAAAATTGAAATAGTATCATAATATTAAAGAATTTAAATTTATAATATATTCCATAATTATAAACACAACTTTTACAAGTCAGTGTTGATAAAGCCTAAACAATGAAATCTACCAAATATTTAAAGTCTTGTACAGTCTCTTCCAGAGAATAGAAAAAACAAATATTCTTCAATGCATTTTATGTAATCAGAATAATCTTGATATCAGAGCCTGACAAGAATATAAAAGAAGGAAAATCATAGGACTATCTCACACAAGAAGGTAGATGAAAACATTGTAAATAAAGAAACAAACAAATCCAGGAGTAATGTACATGGGATGTGTGTGTGTGTGTGTGTGTGTGTGTGTGTGTGTGTGTAGAGAGACAGCAAGTTATGTATGTGTGTATATAGTATGTTATGTGCAAGTATATATGTGTGTAGAGAAAGAAAGCAGGTATTCCAAAAAGACAAGCTGGTTTAACATTGAACAAAGATCCATTACTGAAATTTCCAAAATAAGAGAATAAAGAAGTATCATATGATTATCTCAGTAGATTAAAAAATAACATTTGTAAAATTCAACATCCATTCATATAAAACATTGACAAAAAGTTAGGACTGCAAGTGGCCTTTTGATAAGGTATGTCTACCTACAGGGAATGTTATATATGGGTAAATAATTAGAATTAATAAGAAAGTTTAGGAAGTTTGCCAGATATGATTTCATGATATAGAAATCAATGTATTTGATTTCTTGAATCACACAAAAAAACTTGAAACACACAAAATGAAGGGATACCATTAAAAAATTGTGTGTATACATACATACACACACACACACACCCCACATCTTGTTTACCCATTCATCTACCAATGAACACTTGGATTGCTTCCATATCTTGGCTATTATAAATAATGCTACAACAAACATAGGGTGCATATATCTTTTCAAATTAGTGTTTTCTCTTTTGGGGGGTAAATACTCAATAGTGGAATTACTGGATTATCTATTTTTAAGTTTTTCAGGAAACTCCATACTGTTTTCCACAGTGTCACCACCAATTTGCATTCATACCAACAGTACTGGAGATTTCCCTTTTCTCCACATCCTTGCCAACACTTGCTGTTTCTTATCTTTTTGAAATAGCCATTCTAGCAGGTGTGAAGTGGCATCTCATTGTGGTTTTCATTTGCAATTCCTTGATGATTAGTGACGATGAGCATCTTTTCATGTGTCTGTTGGCCATCTGTATGTCTTTTTTGGAAAAATGTTTATTCATGTCCTCTGCCCATTCTTAATTGGATTATTTAGGTTGGTCTGTTTGTTTATTTATTTTGGTGTTGAGTTTATGAGTGCTTTATATATTTTGGATATTAATCCCTTATCAGATATATCATTTACAAATATTTATTTATTTTTGAGAGAGAGAGAGACAGACAGACAGTGAGTCGGGGAGGGGCAGAGAGAAAGGGAGACACAGAATCCAAAGCAGCCTCCAGGCTCTGAGCTGTCAGCACAGAGCCCAATGTGGGGCTTGAACTCATGAAGCGTGAGATCATGACCTGAGCCGAAGTCGGCACTTAACAGACTGAGCCACCCAGGGTGCCCCTAGGGTGGCATTCTTTACTTATGTTTATGAAAAGACAGTGTAACTTTGATAGGCTTTGTGTGTGAGGTTGCTCATTTTCACAAAGGCTCTAATTTAGTTTCTGGAGAAGTCACGAAATCATCCATCTGAAGATGATGATTATTTCAGAAAATGCTTGAATTTCATAGACTGAAAGATACTATTTTCTAAGCCATACTTTCTTTTACTTTAAAAAAATTATAGCTTGATTATAGGATTTTTCTAGATATATAAATTAATTCAAAGGGGGGAAATAGAACCTAGTCTTTTATAGTTCTAATGTGTATAATTTCTGCATATGTGTATATAACATAGAAAATGATATAAATACATATGTATGGAATGATATGAATATATATGGATATACAAAAATACATATGACCTGTATATATATGAATATACATATGTGATATGTAATTATGATGTTTTCCCCATGGTAAATATGCACAAGAGTTATAATCAATCCTGGAGTTATTGGCAAAGTTTTTTCTATTGTGTCTTTGTATATTTAAAATCTTGTAAGCTATGATGGGTCACTGCTAATGGTTACTCTTGGATATTTGATATGCTATATGGAGTTTGGAATGAATACTAGTTTATTCAAGTTTAGTAAACCTAGACTACATATAAATCAACATCAGAAATTTTATAACAGATTAGTGCAATGAATTTGGTGTTAGGTGTTAGTTGTTTATAGGGTCAGTTACTATTTTGACTCTCACATTCGCTTTTTTTAGAATTTTTGTCCAGTTAATGCCAATGTCTTTGCCCACATAACTTAAACTAGATAATTCACTCTGCCATAAAGAAAATTCTAGAGATGTCTTCCTATGGAAGTTAGAGGATGCTAATTGTCCCCAACTTCTTTCATTATAATTCTTAACAGACTTCATTTTAAAAAAGTAATCTTTCTATATTTACAGTGTCTTCACAAACTTTCATTTGTACTTTAATCCTTTGAACACTTCTCAAAAAATGTAACTTATTGAGTATTACAGAATTGTCATAGACAATTAATACTTGCTGTTTTCACAGACTGTATATTTTCAATAGCTTTTCTCTGTATAAATTTGCCAAAGAAAGTATTAAAAATAGTTTGAGCTCCAACTTGCAATATTTAAAATTATTCAACTGTTATATACTGTTATATACAAAATAGTTTAATTATTATATACTGTTTAGCTACCCTATTGGAAATAGAGTAAGGCATGAATGAAAATCCATATTCTTTTATAATGGCAATAAAATAGAATATTTTCATTTGGTGCATAGTTGTTTAAATGTATTTTTATATGTAAGTTATCCAGATGGGACTTTATGCCTTGACATATTTTTCAATAAGTTCACAACTCAGCGAAGTCAATATGATGCAAAAGTAGAATAGTTTTCTGAAATTAGCTTTTAGTTCTCTTTTAGTTTTCTTTAAAATATGGCAGACATCAAATATTTTGAAGAAATAACTGCAAAGGGTACAACCTCCAAAGTAGATAATATACAGTCACTGAAAGCAGTGAAAATCTGTAAGATATTCATGGACACAGACCTCACTTCAAGTTAAACAGGTTATATATTTATATGAGTTTTAGGCAAGAAGTTTTCAACTGAACATAACAGAAAATCTTACATTAAACTAGTCTAAATCAGGGGCACCCGGGTGGCTCAGTTGGTTAAGCATCTGACTTTGGCTCAGGTCATGATCTCGCAGTTTGTGAGTTCAAGCCCTGTGTCAAGCTTGCTGCTGTCAGCCAGTCAGCGTAGAGCCTGCTTTGGATCCTCTAACCCTCTTGCTGACACTCCTCTGCTTGCTTTCTTTCTCTCTCTCAAAAAACAAACAAAAAGCAGTATAAATCATGAGTAAATTTATTATTATATGTAATATGGCAATCCACAGGTAGTGGGTACTCCAGGTTTAGTATGGATTAGTGACTAAGTGATGTCAGCAGATACCCAGGATCTTTTGGTTGATCAGCTAAGCTGTCTCCAGAACTAGGTTTACTGGAAGGCTAACTCCTTCTTCATTCATGTTTGTAAAATGGCTCCTTTGGCATTTTGGCCTATTTGCCCTTTTTTTTCATGTGCAGCATGGGAGAGTCAGAAAAATATGCCTGAACTCTGAAATATCAGTCCACCAAGTATTGTCACATACCCATGCTTGGATAAATAACATATACCAGGGGAATGTTCTTATATCATAAATTCAAACAAAACAGAAACAGTCCAAGTCCAGGGATTGGGAATGTTCAACTTCTTGGAAAATCATGGATGAGTGGGTAAGGTGGAATATCTGAATAAAATTAGGCTTCCACTAAGAGGGAGTTAAGTGGAAAGATGAGAAGCTAATAAATAGTACCTGCTGGTTCCCACTATAATCATATATTGAAAAGTTGAAGGAAGTAACAAAATATCAATAAGCAGTATGAATGAGGGTAATGGCAACTATATTTTGGATAAAATAATAAAATGTGAGACATACACTCTTTTTGTAAAATCTAAAAAATCTAAAATCTAAAACCACAAAGCATTAACTAAAGACTTCGATTGCCATAGAAGTAGGGATGTCCTCCTATATTGGCCTGGGGACATATTAGGTGTCTGATAGGGGGTTTGTACTAATTGCTGCTATATGGTCATAGATGCCTGTTAAGTGTACTTTACTCATATGGCCCATATGATCTATCCTTCTTAGTGTTCTTTGTGTATTAACTCATCTAATCCTCATAGCAGCCTTAGGAGGAAGTTACTATTTTATCTTTTCCATTTTACAGAGGAACAATAAGAAAAACAGGGAGGTAGAATAAATTAGAATAAATGTATTTGAAATACATACACATCTTTTAGTAACCTTGTTACTCATTTTGTTAAAATGCTTGCAAACTGGCACAAAGTGGTTAGCATATGAGTTAACAAAACACCCATTAGAACCAGACCATAGAGGTTTAAATCTTGGGTCCACCAACCTACCAGCTGTGTGACCTTGGTAAGATAGTTAACCTTCCTATGCCTGTCTCCTCATCTGCAAAATACAGGTACTATTATTACTTTCTTCATAGAATTGCTGTGAGAATTAAATGTGTACATACACAAATTATTTTTTATAGTGGTGGATGTATGGGAAATTCTATAGAAGTGTTTGCTATGATTCTTAAAAACTGATTTATGTTTGACATAAATTAAGTGGTTACCATCTTACCATATCTATAATAACCTTGTTTACAGAGAACATGTTTTTATCTTAATCATTTCTTATTTGGGAATGTAGAGAGTTAGTTTTGTTTTGTTTCGTTTAGTTTTTTAATACTTCCCTCCCCTTCGCCCTCCCAAATGCTGGTAAAGAACAAAAAGTAAGTTGTTAAGGGAGAGAAAACACCATTCATTGGCAGTGAAACTTTTCCCTCTAAAAAAGAAATCTTGTTTCATAAACTGTATTCTGTTTATTTTATGGTTCACCATTTGACTAGTGGCCTAAAAATATAACTGAACAACAAATGCCTTCATTCTTTTTTGGGGAAATACAAATGCCAATTTTTTGTGATTTAAAAGAAAGAGATATAATTATAGATAGATTCAATTTATAACTTATTCTTCTGGTTATATCTTCAAATTTCTTCTTCATTTGTATCCAGGATCCTTATTGTTCATTAAGCTAAATGTTTAATATTTTTTTCCAACAAATTACAAATAGTTTCAGACAGGGTATTAACAATAGACCTGAAACTTAAAGGAAGGCTTACCATTTATTGTTGACTTACTTTTTACTTTTAGAAAAAAAATTAGTTTGGTAGGACATGGTTAGTGGGGAAAGAACATACTATTTAAACAAATGGTAATTGACCAATTTTATATCCATATAAAAAATTAAATGACCCCATTTCACACAGTATATATGATCAATTTATATGTCTCATATAAGACAATAAAATAAAATATTTATAGGATAACATAGGAGAATGTCTTTAGGATTTGGAGTAGGAAAATATTTCTCTTTTTTTGATGCTTTTGTAAAAAAAAAAATTAATTCCAGTATAGTTAACATGCAATGTTATATTAGTTTTAGGTGTACAATATAATGATTCAACAGTTCCATACATCACCCAGTGCTCATCAAGGCAAGTGCACTCCTTAATCCCCATCACCTATTTAACCCATTCTCCTACCCACCTCCTCTCTGGTAACCATTAGTTTGTTCTCAATAGTTAAGAGTCTGTTTCTTGGCTTTTCTCTCTCATTCTCATTTTTTCCTTTGCTCATTTATTTCTTTTCTTAAATTCCACATGGGTGAAATCATATGGTATTTCTTTCTCTGATTTATTTCACTTAGCATTATACTATCAAGCTCCACCCATGCTGTTGCAAATGGCAAGATTTCATTCTTTTTAATGGTTGAATAATATTCCATTGTATATATAGAGAGAATATCTCGTTGATTTTCAAGCATATTAAAAGGTGGCAAAGGCCATTAACAATATCTCTATGTACCTGCTAGGATAACAACACAAAAGAACAAAAACATTATTATCAAGCATTGGCAAAGGTGTGTGGCAAATAGAGTACTCACTCACAGCTGGAAAGTGCATGAATTAGTCCAATTACTTTGGAAAACTGTTGGCTTCTCTGCAAATACCAAACATTCATAAGCTCTATGACCCAGCAATTCTACCTATAAAAAGGAAAGACATTCTATTCCTACCTGAAATAGATGCAAATATTTTTCTGAGAACATATTTACTACAATGGTCATAGCTCATTACAATAATTTCAACCTAGACACAATCATTTGTTCATCAATGTATTTATACATATATGATTAAATATTTATCTATTATAATTTGTATATATAAATGCAATAGTATCTAGCAACAGAAAAGAATAAATTACTGCTACATGCAACAACATGGATGAATGTCACCAACCTAACATATAATGAAAGAAGCTAGACACAGAGTAGTACATAATCTGTGATTCCATTCATATGAAGTTTAAAAAGGCAAAACTAATTTATGGTGATAGAATTTTAAGTTGTTTTCTTTGTGGAAGTGACTGATATTTGGGAATGGGTATGAGGAATGACCAACGGTGCAAATAATGTTCTACCATACCTTAATGTAGATAGTGACTACATTGTGTGTTTATATTTGAAATGTTTGTGGTGCTATACTTAAAATTTATGAACTGTATTTTATCTTTCAATGAAAAGAATTAAAAACCTATACTGCTAGTGCACTCACACACAAAAAGAATTCCTGCCAACACTACATAATTTATTGGTATAAATACCAATAGTTTTCTCTCAAGATAGATGTTTCTAAGGGACAAAACAAGATTTTTAAATTCCTATACAAATTCATGTGATTGATACAATTCAAGGCTTCAAATATTTACTGAGCATTTTCAATGTGTCTAACATTTTTTCTAGGTACTATAGATCAGTCATTTTGGGGGTACAAAAATAATCAGAAATGTTCTATAATTATTAGAGTTTTCAGAATAATAAAACGAGATAATAGTTTACATATCCTATTTAGCCAGTGTTGAGTGAAATTCTTGCATGCTAGCTCAAGAAGCCTATGACTGGGGGAGGGATTAAGATGGCAGATAAGTAGGGGGACCCTATTCAAAGTGCTGAGTGGGGAAAAAATACATGGAGGTTAAAGAACATCCTACTAAAGAATGAATGAGTTAACCAGGAAATTAAAGAAGAAAAAAATATATATGGAGCAAATGAAAATGAAAACACGACAATCCAAACCCTTTGGGATGCAGCAAAGTCAGTCCTAGGAGGAAAGTACATTGCAGTTTAGGCCTATCTCAAGAAGCAAGAAAGGTCCCGAAGAGACAACCTAACCCTACACCTAAAGGAGCTAGAAAGGAGCAGCAAATAAAGCCTAACCCCACAGAAGAAAGGAAATAATAAAGATTAGAGCAGAAACAAATGATATAGAAACAAACAAACCAACCAAAAACAGCAGAACAGATCATGAAACTAAAAGCTGTTTTTTTTAAAGAATAAACAAAATTGATAAACTTCTAGTCAGACTTCTCAAAAAGAAAAAAGAAAGGACCCAAGTAGATGAAATTACAAATGAAAGGGAAGAGATCACAATGAACACCACGGAAATGCAAACAATTATAAGAGAATACTATGAAAAATTATTCGCCAACAAACTGGACAATCTGGAAGAAATGGACCAAGTTTCTAGAAACTCACACACTACCAAAACTCAAGTGGGAAGAAATAGAAAATTTGGACATAGCCATAGCCAGCAAAGAAATTGAATCAATTATCAGAAATCTCCCAACAAACAAGAATCCTGGGCCAAATGGCTTCCCAGGGGAATTCTACCAGACATTTAAAGAAGAGTCAATACCTGTTCTTCTCAAACTGTTGCAGAAAATAGAAATGGAAGGAAAGCTTGCAAACTCATTCTATGAAGCCAGCATTACCTTGATTCCAAAAGCAGACAATGACCCCACTATAAAGGAGAATTGCAGGCCAATATCCCTGATGAAAATGGATGCAAAAATTCTCAACAAGATACTAGCAAATCAAATTCAACAGTACCTTAAAAGAATTATTTATCATGATGAAGTGTGATTTATTCCTGGGCTGTAGGGCTGGTTCAATATTTGCAAATCAATCAGAGTGATACACCACATTAATAAAAGAAAGGATAAGAACTATATGATGCTTTCAATAGATGCAGAAAAAGCATTTGACAAAAAACACCTTTTCTTTTTGCTTTAAGTCTTTTATTTATTTTGAGAGAGAGAGAGGAAGAGAAGGAGAAGGGAGCACACGCATGAGCCGGGGGAGGGGCAGAGTGAGAGAGAGAATCCCAGACAGGCTCCACACTGTCAGCATGGACCCTGACCCAGGACCCAGGATCCGAACCCACAAACCATGAGATCATGACCTGAGCTGAAACCAAGAGTCGGATGCTCTAACACCTGAGCCCCCCAGGTGTCCCTACACATCCTTGCTTAAAAAAGCCCTCAAGAAAGTAAGGATAGAAGGAACATACCTCAACATCATAAAGACCATATATGAAAGACCTACAGCTAATACCATCCTTGACAGGGAAAAACTGAGAGCTTTCTCCCTATGGTCAGGAACATGACAGGGATGTCCACTCTCATCGTTGTTCAACACAGTACCAGGAGTCCTAGCATCAGCAGTCAGACAATAAAAGAAATAAAAGCATATGAATTGGTAAAAAAGAAGTCAAACTTTTACTCTTTGCAGATGACATGATACTCTACGTGGAAAACCCAAGAGACTCCACCAAAAAATTGGTAGAACTGATACATGGATTCAGCAAAGTTGCAGGATGTAAAATCAACATACACAAATCATTGCATTTTTATACACCAATGATGAAGCAGCAGAAAGAGAAATCAAGGAATCGATCCCATTTAAAGTTGCACCAAAACCCATAAGATACCTAGGAATAAACCTAACCAAAGAGGTAGAAGATTTGTATACTAAAAACTATAGAAAGCTTATGAAAGAAATTGAAGAAGACACAAAGAAATAGAAAAACATTCCATGCTCATGGATTGGAAGAACAGATATTGTTAAAATGTCTATAACTGTTCAAAGCAATCAACACATTCAGTGCAATCCCAATCAAAATAGCACCAGCATTCTTTAGAGAGCTAGAACAAACAATTCTAAAATTTGTATGGAACCAGAAAAGACCCGGAATAGTCAAAGTAGTGTTGAAAAAGAAAACCAAAGCTGGAGGCATCACAATTCCAGACTTCAAGCTGTATTGCAAAACTATAGTCACCAAGACAGTATGGTACTAGCATAAAAATAGACACATAGATCAATGGAACAGAATAGAAAGCCCAGAAATGGACCCACAACATATGGCCAACTAATCTTTGACAAAGCAGGATAGAATATCCAATGGAAAAAAAAGACAGTCTCTTCAACATATGGTGTTGGGAAAACTGGGCAGCGACATGCAGAAGAATGAAACTGGAATGCTTTCTTACACCGTACAGAAAAATACATGCAAAATAGATGAAAGACCTAAATGTGAGATGGGAGACCATCAAAATCCTATAGGAAAAACAGGCAGCAACCTCTTTGACCCCTACTGCAGCAACTTCTTACTAGACATGTCTCCAGAGGTGAGGGAAAGAAAAGCAAAACTGAACTATTGGGACCTCATCAAAATAAAAAGCTTCTGCACATCAAAGGAAACAATCATCAAAACTAAAAGGCAACTGATGGAATGGGAGAAGATATTTGCAAATGACATATTGGAAAAAGGGTTAGTATCCAAAATCTATAAAGAGCTTATCAAACTCAACACCCAAAAACCAAATAATTCAGTGAAGAAATGGTCAAAAGACATGAACAGACACTTTTCCAAAGAAGAGATCCAAATGGCTAACCGACACATGAAAAGATGCCCAACATCACTCGTCATCAGGGAAATACAAATGAAAGCCACAATGAGATATCACTTCACACAGGTCAGAGTGGCTAAAATTAACAACACAGGAAACAACAGATATTCTTGAGGATGCTGAGAAAGGGGAACACTTTTGTACTATTGGTAGGAATGCAAACTGGTGCAGCCACTCTGAAAAACATGGAAATTTTTCAAAAAATGAAAAAACTACCCTAGGACCCTGCAGTTGCACTACTAGGTATTTATCCAAAGGATACAAAAATGCTGATTTGAATGGGCACATGCACCCCAGTGTTATAGCAGTGTATTGTATACATGCAATATATATGTAAATATATATACATACACATAAATGGAATATTACTTGGTGATCAAAAAGAATGAAATCTTGCCATTTGCAACAATGGGGATGGAACTAGAATATATTATGCTAAGCAAAATAAGTCAGTCAGAGAAAGACAAATGTATGATTTCACTAATGTGGAATTTAAAAAACAAAACATAAGAACATAGGGGAAGAGAAGGAAAAATAAGATAACACAGAGAGAGGCAAACCATAAGAGTCTCTTAAATACAGAGAACAGACTGAAGATTGCTGGAGAGGAGTTGCATGGGGGGATGGGTTAAATGGGTGATGGGCATTAAGGGCAGTACATATTGGGATGAGCACTGGGTGTTATATGTAAGTAGTGAATCACTGGGTTCTACTCCTGAAACCAATACAACACTATATGTTAACTAATTTGAATTTAAATAAGTAAATTAAAAAATAAAGCCTACTATAATTCTTTAAGCTAATTGACAAATAATGGCAAATGCTGATGCCAGAATGACCAAGAAAGTCTTTTTCTCTGATGGTCTAATCTCAGGGTAAGAATTGGTTTAGGTACATGGATGTGATTGTTTTGTATTATGATATGTAAAGAAGCTAGGTGATTATCAAGTCTGAGTGAGAGGACATAGACCTGATTTTGAACATTTGGCTTATTGTAGCAGGAACATAGGGTAGGCAGGAGACAAATTACCTAGGAAATTTTACAGTCTGAGCATAAATTGCTATAACCCCAGGGGTAATTGTGATATTGTGACTTAATAGGAAATATGTATTTGGTCTTCTTCCCGGTTCCTGGCTCATAGCTCTGAAAAAGCTTAGAATTTCCTTAGTATTGAGAATGATAAACTGTGTTTTGTTGTGTTAACGAGGGGACTTTTGGAAAGCCCCTAAAGATTGGGGCTAGTTGTCAATGGAAGTGCAATAAAATGATTAGAGTGATGAAACTTTCATTCCCAAACCCCCAGGTTCTGGGAGGGTAGAGGAGCTGGAGGTTGAACTAATTTCTGATTGCCAGTATATTAATTAATCAGGACTAGGTAGCAGCCTCCGTAAAAACCTAAAAGGACAGAGTTCGATGAGCTTCCAGGTTGGTGAACACATGGAGATGTGGAGAAAGTGGTGTGCCTTGGAAAGGGCATGGAAGCTCTATGCCCTTTTCCCATATTTTGCCCAATACAATTCTTCCATTTAGCTGTTACACTAATCTAGTCAATAAAATGTTTTCTTGAGGTCTGTGAGCCACTTGAGCCACTTGAACCCAAGAAGATTGTGGAAACCTTTGATGTATAACCAGTTGATCAGAAGTAGGGATAACAACCTTGCCTGGCTATTGCATCCTGAGTTGGAGGGGATCCTTGGAACCCCCAATCTGTACCCTGTTGTCCAGAAGCATAGATTACAACCTGGGCTTATAACTGGCATCTGGAGGGGTGGGGAGAGCAGTCTTGTAGGATGGAGCCCTCAACTTGTGGAATCTAATCCTATCTCCAGGTAGATAGTGGTAGAATTGAGTTGAATTCATAGACACCCTGCCAGTGTTTGAGAATGACTGGGTATTATGTGGGAAGTACTTCTTCCTTGGAAGGACTTACTTCCAGGACTGTTGGGAGCAAAAAATGAGATGATGTGCATTCATTCTCACCAACCTACTTTGGCCATAGGAAAGGCTGACCAAGTATTGGCTACAATAATATACTGCCTATGCTTTTCCTGAAATAAATAACAGAACTTACAAAGTTGTGATATCCATCATTCCTTCTCATTCATCTTGCATGCCAAAGCTCTGAGAATAACATTGATGAATATGATAAGGACAGGTTATAGGTTATAAAGAGGACCACTTTGTGGTTTTTTGACTTTAGGAAAACTATTTAATTTCCCATTGCCTCTGTTTTCTTATTTGTGAAATAGGGACAGTAGCACTAATCTCCTAAGGCTATAGTAAAGTATAAATTCAGGTAAAGCTAATAGAACAGCATTTGTAAATCAGTCAGTATCCTATTACTATTAACTTTAAAAAGTGTTTTTCCATATATAATTTCATTTTACAGTGAAAGTAGTTTTTCTAGGTGAGGCTTTTTAGTAGACCTTTTCCAAAACATATGCAAATAGACATTTTATTTGAACTGGTTTTGGCCTGGACATGTCAGTGTAATTTTGAGGGGTTGAACAGGCCTTTTGCCCAGGCACAGTGCTTCTCCATCTATCCGTTAGGCCTAAAAATCAATAACTGTAGGCACTCCTGAAGTAGTTTCAGTTTAAACAACATCAATCCTTTATACTTGAGAGTGGATGAATTTATTAAGACATTTCCTGAGAATTTTGACATGTTATGCAGGGGAATTGGGTAAAGCAAAGTATCTTGAGTGCTTCAACAGAGAGACAAGGACACTAAAAAGGGGAAAAAAGATTAAATCAGGGAAGCTAAAAATGCTAGATGGCACATGTCACCTACTTAAGATATTTGCCTATGGCTGACCTCAAATGTCATCTCCTTTCTGATAGACATCCTAACTGCATTGACAGCGTCTCTGAGGATGTCTTGGCTCTCTCACTGTAGAGAGAATGGTTTCATTTGTATTTCAGACTATTGAGATAAAATATAATACAGGTGTCATACCATTGAAGGAAGTTATTAATTTTAAGTAAATCAGAATCTCAAGTGTACTTAATTAATTTCTAATAAAATGTCATTGGAGAAAAACAATAATTCAAAAAAAATTAAGTAAAATGAAGGTGACTTAACTATGCCTGATGTACTTTGGATGTATCAATTAAAATTCTTGTCCTTTCAACTCTAAGAATTGAGTGGGGAAAAAGAGAAAACTTCCAGTATCACTTTTATGTGCCTTGGGTCAAGAGCTCCAGGAGTTTTCCCTGGATAAGTATGTAGTGCTTTGCTCAAGTACAGTGTATATTTAACAAATGGCTGTAACTGCCAGTCTATGTGGAGGGTCCTTATGGAAATTTGTTCTTGTTTTATTTTAGCTATTGTAGAAGAATCAAGAGAACCAGACATATTTTTTTCTTGCCCTGCATTTGCTAGACCTTTAGAAGATGATCTTTACTTAGATTTTGGTTGGAGAGAAGAACCACTCTAGAAAAAGAGAGAAAAGAGCAAGGGGAGAAAGCATAAAGGTGTCTTGATATAAGGAGAAGGGTAAATGTCTCCAGGACTGGGAAAGGACCAGAGATTTGAGAGGTTCTCATCTCAGATGTAGTAGTGCTCAGTATCCTGATGAAAGAGGGACAGAGTTGCTTTGCTGTCTGGGGCCAGTAGAGAAGACCACCGGGAGGTACAGGAATACCAGACATCACAAAAGGCAGAGGGTGTGACCTAACAGTAGCATTGGTGGCAGGAAGAGTAATCACATTGACACCAAAGACCAAGGCTGTGTCTTTGTTTTCATTCTAGGTATCATAAAAGCTCCCCAAATTCTGGGCTCCCCAAATATGACTGGGATTAGATTTTCCACACTCTGTTAAATGGGTTTAAAGTCATATTTAGTTTGATTTGGAAAACAATGATTATTCTTTCACCTATGTGTTGTGGAACAGATTCTTACCCATGCTCCATGAGATTAATATCCATGTGTCTCTTTTTATCACTGTATTGACATTAAATGGCAGACTCTCAAGAAATATTAAGTATATTTATTGAGGATAAATTAGTGGAATAACTAAGTGGGAATATATTGAAATGTAAACGACTCAGTTGAATTAAAAAACCTGATACTGGGTGAAGCTTTGGTAAAGGAAGAGTCTCTCAACTTTGACTCTGTTAGAATTATTTATCCAGATAGTTCTTTCTTGTGCATGCAGGGGGATATCTTCCATGTTGGTAGTAGAATGTTTAGCAACATCCTTGGCCATTGTCCAGATTGCATAGAAATAATCAAACATCAGAATAGTAGAGCTGAATTTTGTTTATGAAGTTGGTCTTCCATAAGTGATTTCTTTGAAACTTATATGGGACTATCTGGGTTTTTTTTGTTTGTTTATTTGTTTTGTTTTTTGTTTTTTATTTTACCCATCACATAACCTTGTAATTGAGTTTTATGTGTATGAATTTATTTATATGAGCCAACGATGTTTTAAAAACAGCACTAGACTCAGATTTATGAGACAGAGGATTGAATTCAGGCTGTCACTTACTACTTTTGTGAAACTCTCAAATTTATTTCTAGGAAAATAATTATAAACACCTCAATAATTGTGAAAATTAAACTACATGAAAAATCCCTAATCATTCTTTATTTAAATTTTATGACTCAAATTTTTATCCTGTACAACTATGAACAACTATCCCATGAACAACTCCTAAAGTATAGATTTATGGTTATATTTATTTCATTTTACATATTGATTTGTGGTCCTGGTGACCTTTCAGGAGACATACACTCCTGATATACTGTGTCCCATATTCTTCTTCAATTTTGAAGTTCAGTAACTAAGTTCTTTTTCTTTTTCTTCTTCTTCTTCTTCTTCTTCTTCTTCTTCTTCTTCTTCTTCTTCAGAGAGAGAGGGTACAAGTCAGCGAGGGGCAGAGAGAGAGGGAGAAACCGAGAATCCCACACAGGCTCTGCACTATTGGTGTGGAGCCTGAAGTGGGGCTCGAGCTCACCTGATGAGGGGCTTGAACTCATGTACTGTGAGATCATGACCTGAGCAGAAGTCGGATGCTTAACTGACTGAGCCACCCTGGTGCTCCTAAGTAAGTTATTCTTATCAGTGAAAATAAGAATCAGTAATATTCAAAACCTAATCTACAGCTTGCAAAGTATGTTCTGAGGAATAAGAGTAGTGTGTCACTACCATGGCACATCTAGAATGGACCTATATGTAAACACTTCTGTGAGGATAAAAAAAAATATTTTCAAGGAATAGTTCACCATACCAGTTCACATAAGCAAGTCTGGTCCATCAGAATTGTCTGAAAAACTTTAAAGTTCTATACGTGACTCTAAAGAGATTCTGATGTAATAGATCTTGGGTGAGACTCAGGATTGATCAATTGATTGATTATTTATTTATTTTCTATTGATGTAGAAAAAAACCTCACAGGTGATTTTAATGCACACCATGTTTTTTCAGAAGTATTATGGAAGAAAATCTTGGATGCCTAGAAATATGCCTTTAAATTGTTTTAGATATTTTTTAAATGGTTCAGTGACACTTTAAAATAGTCAGTTGAATAAGAACTTAAATTTCTACATGGCAGTTTTATTTTTCTTATGTACCTGAAAAATAAACCGTATTATTTGGTTCTGTGTTTCACATTAATGATTCTGCTTCACCTAAAATGCCTTTGATATAATTATAATCCCTCCATCAATAGGCAAAGGACTCTCTGTGGATTTTGGAGGCAGAATTTTCCATTCTCATTTTGGGCACATTTTGTTCATATTTATTATGATGTTCTGACCATCTGTCTGCAGCAGTGGAGAAACACTGGGTACTACCTGCACTTTCAGTAGACAATTTTTTCTCTTCCTCTGACAAATGTGAAGAGTCTGGCAGAAAGGGGCTGTAAACACTGTCATAGCTCTACTCTGAATGTCTATTTTGGGTCATCCACTCATATATAGCTGAATGATTATGATAAAGTGAAAAGATCATAGACTTTGGATCTATATTTGAATTCAAGCTTGGTTGTCACATTCATTCACTCAACAAATATCCTCTGAGTGTCTACTATGTGCCAGAGGCTGTTCTTAGGCATGGAGATAGAAAATCTGAGACTATGTCTTCAAGCAACTCGTAGGCTCTAGGAAACACAAATAATTGATAACAGAAAGTGATATTAGAAGAAATGGAAGCACAGGATGGAAAATCTGAAGAGGGAGTCATATATAGCATAAATTTGGTGTTCTGGGTGGGCTTGATTCAGAGGGTGTTAGAAATGTTGGAGGGTCTTGCTGGTAGGTTTAATCTTAGTTTAGTTTTAAAGGAATTTTAAGCTAGTGAGAGTACAGGGTGGTTCAATCTAAAATGTGTGTGTGGTATAATAGGAAATGCAAGAAGCTTACAGTAGCTGAAAGAAAGGATATGAAGAGAAAAAGGATAACTGATGAGGCTGGAGAACTAGGTAAAAGGTAGGTTATCAAAGCCTGTGGACTTTATTCTGAAGGCAATGGGGAGTGATTGAGTGGCAGTGACACCATCAGATTTGTGTCTTAGATCCCCTTGAGGAGGGACATGATTATTAACATGCTGTGGAAGTAACTCAGACAGAGAAGTAGTGGTTATGTGATACTAGTGAGAAACCAGATTTTGGAGTTACTTAGGAAATTTCCTCGATTGGACTTTTATCCTTAATCAAATGCATGTGTAAGAGAGGTAGTAATTAGTGATGACCTGTAGCTTGAATGGTGGTGTCCTTCACCGATTTAAGGAGCACAAGAAAAGGGGTATTTGGGGAAGTTTTGGGGGTGTGTTCTGGTCAACTGCTCTTTGAGACACCCTTTTTTAAAGGTTTACCCTAAGACACCAGGTGGTATGAGCTGAATTTTCCACCTTCTGTGTTGCTAGAAGCAGAAATGACATCATCTCACAATCACAAAAGCCATAGATGTATTAAGATTATTCAGATCAGATGTGATGCAGCAGAAATATAATATGTAGTAAGTTGCATCTAATGTAATGCTTGAAGACTCCTTTTTCTATGTCACTACTACCCACTTGTTCTGGGTCCACATGTGACCTTAAGACATTAGCCATTAGAAAGAGGCAAAGATTCTGTTTGGGCAGCACATAGATGCATCCTCTGAAAATACTACCAGTGATGTATATGAATTAGTTTTAAACTGTTTATGGAACTAAAGGCTGCCACATGTCCATTGATAGGTCTGAACATGTGCAAGGGCCTGCCCATTTTCTAATGAACTGACAAGGGGATTGTGAAGTCAGTTGTGGACTAGACATCAGAGAGCCTATAAAGTCTTGTACTGTGACCCTTCGTAGGGTCCCAAGTGGGTGTGAGCCATTTGAGGATAGATAAGTGGGAGAAAACTTTACATATATGAGGCCTTGCCTTTATCTTCATCAGTGGCCCTATCCTAACCTTGTTTCTGAGAACCAGATTGATTCTCAATTATAGGGGCCCATTGTTGAATGTAAGCACTATAAATATGTTGGTTTGGGGAGAGATCCAGAGGGTAATTGCAGATACAAGTCTTTAAGATGTCTATCTGGGATAGATATTTGGTGAGACTTTTCTGTATGTCTTCCGAACCTTAAATTGATTATTTTGGAGACCTTGAACTCATTTTTACTGTGTTTTAAATTTTTTTTTTCAACGTTTATTTATTTTTGGGACAGAGAGAGACAGAGCATGAACGGGGGAGGGGCAGAGAGAGAGGGAGACACAGAATCGGAAACAGGCTCCAGGCTCTGAGCCATCAGCCCAGAGCCTGACGCGGGGCTCGAACTCACGGACTGCGAGATCGTGACCTGGCTGAAGTCGGACGCTTAACCGACTGCGCCACCCAGGCGCCCCTTTACTGTGTTTTAAATACTAGATATTTATCTATGCAGTGCAGTGTTATAATTCTTTAGATGACCTTTAAAAGGCAACTGAAGTTTTACATTCAAATATACCAAAGCTAGAACTATTAATATTTGGATTTGTAATAAGATTTATAGATTTTTATGTTGTGTAGGCAATAAAGAAGTTCTCATGTATTAACTGAAGTATACTGCAAGTTGAGAGACTTAATTATACAGAAGATTAAACCTTTTAAAACTCTTAATTACGTTGAAGTGTTTGTAGAGTTTAAATACTACTTACTAAATTCTCCAAATGCCAGTACCATATTTTGTGCTGTATATAATCAAGCAAAAAAGATATAGCCTAATCTTCCAGAACTTTATAGTCTGATATCAAGTAACTAAAGGGAAGACAAAAATATAGAGATGTGTGTTCCAAATGAAAGAATATGAGGGGGATGTTAGATACAGCAACATAGTTGACCAAATTGTTATGTGTTTGGCCATTTGATAACAAATATTACTAATGTGATCATGTCAATTATCTGTGGAATCTCAATCTTTAAATAGAATATGTATTATTACTTGGTTACTCTGATATGATATCAAAATTGAAATAGATCTATTGCAAACAGTCATAACAAAAAAACAAAACAAGCAAAACTAAAACAAAGCAAAAATCCCAACATCATGTTTTTCCAGTTTCATTTTGTCTTCACCGTATTTTCATATCCTCATGGGCAAATGATAGCATAACATTTTAGATTAAGTTACCTTGAACTTAATTAGCTGACAACTGGCAAACCACTTTCAAAAAGAAGAGTTCACATTGCTTGAGAGTTCCCAGTAGGAGATATCTCGACCCAGGGCTGTATATAGAAACCTTTAATGTTTAATTATATCCTGGCAGCTTTGCTGGCAAAGTGAAGATTATCATCTACCTTTCAATATGGGCCTAATAATAGGAGATATGTAGTGTAGTTCATACAGATAAGGGCTTATCATTATGATTGCTTCAGATCCTTTAGACTTGTGCATAGAAAGACCTTACTTCCAATTCCTTTCTGTTTGCATAGATGTTCATTCTTGTTTGTGAACAATAGATAAAAGAGTGAGAAATCTGCTAATTATACTTAAAATTTTTTTTCATGTTTGTTTTGAGAGAGTGCACACACACAAGTGGGGCAGGGGCAGAGGGAGAGAGAGAATCCCAGGCAGGATGCCGGCTGACAGCGCAGAGCCCAATGTGGGGCTAGATCTTATGAACCATAAAATCATGACCTGAGCTGGACACTTAACTGATTGAGCCACCCAAATGCCCCTGTTTAATTATACTATTTAAAGTGGCTAAATCTATGGTGAACATGGGACTTTTGGCCAGGCAGAAGCATTTGGAGGTCTTCTGGGCCAGAAGATTTTATGACATCCTTTGGGTTCTCTTTGGCTTGATGACACTTACTGGCAGTAGGCAGAGATAAGGGATGGAAGAGATGCTGAGCTGAGTACCACCTTCTCTGGGTAAATAGTGTTATTTGCTGGTGATATTTTTCTTGAGGAAAATAATGTGACTAAACCATTTGCTTATATATTCTGAGTTTTAGCCTACTTTTAGGAAAAAATAAGAAGCTAACATGAATCTACCTTTTTTTACTTTCCAGTTATAAGCGTTCAGCTAATAATATTGAGATTCACTAATGCCAGGAAGTGGTTTAGGTACCAGTAACATAGCATTAAACAACATAGACAAATCTGTGTCCTTACATAGATTAGTTTCCTCAACATAGGCTCTTTGACACTGTAGGTTGTTTTTGTCACTTACTCATTTCTTTCCTTCCTTTCTTATTTTGTGAATGTTATCGAGATTTGGGGAGGAAATGGGCACATGGATCTCACCCCATATTTCTTCCCTACCCTCAGGAGGCTGCTGCCTGAAGAAAACACATTTCATGCTGCATTTTTAAGGGGGAGAGGCCCATGTATGAAGTAATGAGGTTGTTCAATGCTGCCTGTAGTGGCAAATGTCTAATTCTGGGCTTTAGTACTAAAAAAACCCATTTCTGTTACATGTCTAAGCCATGTTCTATGATCAGAACTTTATTAATGATGTTGATATGTTGATCTTTATCTTTTAAAACATTTGAGGGGGAATCTTATTTCTCAAGTGACTTAGAACTTGGGCAGGGAAAATGGATGCTATTCATAGGCCCCCTTGAAACACCAACTGCTCATGAATATGTCAGGAATGTTGAGAGAGAGATAAAACCTGAATTTTGGTGAGCAAAATAACTTTGACTAGGTCATTTCTAGTTTGATGCTGCTTTTTCAAATTGGGTTTGTGATCTTTGCCATGATCCATGTTATTAATTTTAACTGTTATGACCTACACAGGCAGTTTCATTTTTTAAAAATTTTTATTGAAGTATAGTTGGCATATATTAGTTTCATGTGTACAACATAGTGATTCAACAATTATATATATTACAAAATATTCATCACAATAAGTGTAGTTATCATTTGTCATCAAGAAAAGTTATTATATTAGTGTCTATATACTGATGCTGTATTTTTCATCCCCATGACTTATTTTATAACTGGAAGTTTGTACCTGTTAATCCCCTTTCCCTATTTTTCCCATCACCCCAGCCTTTCTTCTTTGGCAACAACCACTTCATTCACTATGTATATGAGACTATTTCTGGTTTTTGTTTGTTTATTTTGCTTTTTAGATTCCACCTATCAGTGAAATCATATGGCATTTATCTTTTCCTTTCTGACCTATTTCATTTAGCATAATGCCTTCTTTGGTACATCCATGTTGTTGCACAGGGCAAGATCTCATTCTTTTTATGGCTGGGTAATATTCCATTGTACATTTATGCTACATTTTCTTTATCTAGAGATTTATCAATAGACATGTGTGTTGTTTCCAGATCTTGGCTTTTGAAAATAATGTTGCAATATAGGGGTACATAAATCTTTTCAAATTAGTATTTTTATTTTCTTTGGGTAAGTACCCAGAAGTGGAATTACTGGGTTGTATGGTCTATTTTTAATTTTTTGATGAACCTCCATACTGTTTTCCATGGTGGCTGCATCAATTTACATTCCCACTAATAGTGCACAAGGATTCCTTTTTCTTCATTTCCTTGCCAACATTTGCTATTTTTTTGTTTTTTTGTTTTTGTTTTTTTTTGATAATAGCTCTACTGACTGGTATGAAGTCAGGTTTTGATTTACTTTTCCATGATGAACATCTTTTCATATGTCTGTTGGCCATCTGTATGTCTTCTTTGGAGAAATGCCTATTCAAGTCCTCTGTTCATTTTTAAAATCACATTATTGTTACTATTATTAGGTGTTGAGTTATAGTGTTCTTTATATATTTTGCATATTAATATCTTACTGGATATATAATTTGTAAATATCTTCCCCCATTTAGTGGGTTGCCTTTTTGTTTTTTTGATGGTTTCCTTTACTGTGCCAAAGCTTTTTATTTTGGTGTAATCCCAATAGTTTATTTTTGCTTTTGTTTCCCTTGCCTGAGGAGATATATTCAGAAAAATATTGCTAAGGCTGATGTCCAAGACAGTATTGCTTATGTTTTTTTTAGGAGTTTTATGGTTTCAGGTCTTACATTTACATCTGTAATCCATTTTGAGTTTATTTTTGTGTTTGGTGTAAGAAAGTGGTCCGTCCAGTTTCATTCTTTTCCATGTAGCTATCCAGTTTTCCCAGCATCATTTGCTTAAGAGACTATCTTTTCCCCATTGTATATTTTTGCCTCCTTTGTTGTCTGGGCAGGCAACTTCAGAATTAAGCAGTAGCCATACTAGATTTTTACTCTGACAAGTTACTGTAGCTTAAGATGTTTTTTCCCTAAGCAAGGAGCACATTTTAGCTGAGAAAAGGCTGTTATAGAAGTGGAGCAGTATTCACGAGACCTTGGGTAAATGGCGCATGAGTCTCACCCAATCTTTCAGTGGTAGTTTAGTGGGGAAAACACAAAATACTCTAAGAGCCTTAATTGTGATGGGACTTATATTTGAAATTACTGTAAGGTGTGGTGATGCTGGTGCTGTTTTGATCTTAATAGAAGTCATCAGTGGAAGGATATCAAAAACTTGTGTCATGAATGTTACATGGTTACCAGTGATGGAAATAAAGGCATTGATTACCCACAGCACTCTAAATTCAGAAAGGTAAAAATATGAAAAAAATAGATCTTAGAATTGATAACATATATGGGTACATTGAAGATTATTGGAAGTGCTAAAAAGAAAGAGGTGTTCAATTGGACCTCCCCAACGACTTGCAGGACAGCATAGGGATGATTCACTAAGAAAGTTACTACCTCTGATATCACACTGTCAAAGCATAAAGTTACTGCCACCGTGACGATTGCCTTTCATACTGAAGAAACTGGAAAATGGACACTGCAGTTCCGACTAAGGAAACCTCACATTTCCAAACTCATTTTTGCAAGAAACACCAGCTAAGAGCCACAGAAAGATGACCTCTTCCTTATGTTTATTTTCCCAGTCTCACAAAGAGTTCTTATAATTGGTGGAAACTTAATTTGTGTCAAGAATCCTAGCTTAAGGAGTTTGGTGAATTTAGATTGTAGGTTTCTAGCTTCTCCAATTAGCAGAAATATAAAATGGAGATTGGGTAGTGAATCCTCAATATTAAGTACCTTAAGCAAAAAGTAAACGTCTGAGGGTGTGCTGAACAAGTAGGTGCTAGTGTGCAGGTTGTTACAATTTCAGCTTGAGCTATCCCGGTGCAGGCATAGGGGTGCCAAGAGTGCCTCGGTAGATGCAGGAGAGTGCTATAGGCTTACTAATAAGTGATTGCAACAGGGAGGGAGTAGATTATAGGGAAAAGATTACCTTCTGGGTGATATTATCCATCTCGGGAGAATGGAAGCACACAAGATTTTGTGAGCAATGGGTTCTTTTCACAGACCCAGAAGTTATTGATTTCACATTTCTCACTATGCAATATCTTTTTTTAAAATTTTTTTTTATTTTTTATTTTTTTAAATTTTATTTTTTATTTTTTAAAATTTACATCCAAATTAGTTAGCATATAATGCAACAATGATTTCAGGAGTAGATTCCTTAGTGCTTCTTACCCATTTAGCCCATTCCCCCTCCCACAACTCCTCCCATAACCCTCAGTTTGTTCTCCATATTTATGAGTCTCTTCTGTTTTGTCCCCTCCCTGTTTTTATATTATTTTTGTTTTCCTTCCCTTATGTTCATCTGTTTTGTCTCTTAAAGTCCTCATATGAGTGAAGTCATATGATTTTTGTCTTTCTCTGACTAAGTTCACTTAGCATAATACCCTCCAGTTCATCCACGTAGTTGCAAATGGCAAGATTTCATTCTTATGATTGCCGAGTAATACTCCATTGTATGTATATATATCACCTCTTCTTTATCCATTCATCCATCGATGGACATTTGGGCTCTTTCCATACTTTGGCTATTGTTGACAGTGCTGCTATAAACATGGGGGTGCATGTGTCCCTTCAAAACAGCACACCTGCATCCCATGGCTAAATGCCTAGTAGTGCAATTGCTGGGTAGTAGGGTAGTTCTATTTTTAGTTTCTTGAGGAACCTCCATACTGTTTCCCAGAGTGGCTGCACCAGCTTGCATTCCCTCACTATGCAATATCTTAAAGACAACTTAGATGAATATTATAGGAAAACAAAGGCCAACTAGAATTGAAATAGAAAATAAAAGGAAGGCAGGCATTGAATTCCAGGAAGTGGTGTTGGCCTTTCATATTTTAGAGAGGATCAATTTTGAAAGTATGTTAAATTATTAGAAACTCATTTGAACCTCATTTGCTACGGATGAGCAGAGCAAAATGAAAGACTGGAAGAAACTCCTACATCCACAGAAAAAGATGGAACAGAATGTAAAGCTCTTCAAAATTGGAAATGTTGCCAAGTACAGAAACCAATGTGTCTTGAAAAACACATGGGGGAGATATCTTCAGTAGGCCTCAAGAGCATACACTTTATAAACATCAACAGCAGCTTTAGTTTCGCACTCCCCTGGGGGTGATTCCCAGCTGAAAGAATGGTAGGGATGAGGGACAAACCTTTCCCAGAAGGCTTAAGCAATTCCAAAGCAAGCACTAATGACAGAAACTACTGTGGCATAGAGTAGAAAGTGTCTATACCCAGGGTGGCATTGTTGGCTTTAACAGTGTTAGGTATTGAACCAGGTACCTAAAATAAAACTAGGCAAGTCAGAATGGCATCATTGTAAACTTCTAAACTTTTTCAGAATGCAGGCAAGTTACGGATGCTGCTGTCAGAAAGTATACACAGGTGGATCCCTCCTCAGACATGATTAAACACACATTAACTATTTTGATAGAAAACTTTTCTAAATCTGTGTAAGTTTATAGCTTAAAAGCCCCAGATATCTGGAAGACTGGACTGGCTGTCAACCTATCAGGATACAACTAATAATCTTTTCTAACAAATACAATTTTTATTTTTTTAATATGTAGATGTTATGTTTATAATTTTTTTATTTTTATATTTTAATATATAGATGTTATTTTTTATTTTTATTTTTAAATAGACTTTATTTTTATAGCAATTTCAGGGCCAGCCCCATTTCCTCTATACACCTTGACACCCACCCAGGCATAGCCCCTCCTTATTAACATTCACAACCAAAGTGGTATATTTGTTACAACTGATGAATCTTCATTGGCACATCTTCGTCACCTAAAGTCCATCATTGACATTAGGGTTCATGCTTGGCTTTGTTCCTTCTATGGGTTTGGACAAATGTATAATGACATATATCCATGATTATAGTATCACACAGAATAGTTTCAGCCCTAAAAATCTTCTGTGTTCTACCCATTTATCCCTTCCTCCTCCCAAGCTCCTAGAAACCACTGATCTTTTCATTGCCTCCATAATTGTGCCTTTTCCAGAATGTCATATAATTGCAATCATATAGTATGCAGCCTTTTCAGATTGACTTATTTCAGTTAGCAAAATGTATTTAAAGTTCCTCATGTCTTTTCACAGCTTGATAGTTCCTTTTTAAGAAGTGCTGAATAGGGGGCATTTGGGTGGCTCAGTGGTTTAGGCATCTGACTTCAGTTTGGGTGATGATCTCACAGCTCTTAAGTTTGAGCCCCGCACAGGGCTCTGTGCTGACAGTTCAGAGCCTGGAACCTGCTTTGGATTCTGTGTCTCCCTCTCTCTCTGCCCCTCTCCTGCTTGTGCTCTGTCTCTGTCTCTGTCTCTATGTCTCTCTCAAAAATAAAAAAAAAAGTGCTGAATAATATTCTTTTGTCTGGATATAGTTTATCCATTTACCTACTGAAGGACATCTTAGTTGCTTCCAAGTTTTGCTATAGACCTCGGTATGCAGGTTTTTGGATGGACATAAATTTTTAACTCACTTGGGTAAATACCAAAGAGCCCGATTGCTGGATCATATGGTAAGAGTATGTTTAATTTTCTAAGAAACTGCTATGCTATCTTACAAGGTGGCTGTACCATTTCTCATTCCCACCAGCAGTGAATGAGAGTTCCTGTTGCTCCACAGCCTTGCCAGCATTTGATGTGGTCAGTGTTTCAGATATTTGCCATTCTGATAGGTATGCAGTGGTATCTCATTGTTGGTTTAATGTGTAATTCCCAAATGACATGATGTTTACCATCCTTTTATGTGCTTATTTTTCTATCTGTATATCTCCTTTAGTAAGGTGTCTGATCACATTTTTTGCCCATTTTTAAATTAGACTGTTTGCTTTCTTATTGTCGAGTTTTGAAATTTGTGTATTTGGGATAATAGTTCTTTATCATATGTTTTTAGCAAATATTTTCTCTCAGTCTGTGGCTTGTCTTCTCATTTTCTTGACAATGACTTTCACAGAGCAGAAGTTTTTAATTTTAACAACGACCAACTTATCAATTGTATCTTTCATGGATCATGGATTGATGGATTATTTTTTAGTTCTAGTTTCTTTCAAGATTTTTTTCTTTATCCTTGGTTTTCTTCAGTTTTAATATGAAATTCCTCAGTGTAGAATTTTTGATATTTATCTTGCTCAATGTTCTCTGAATTTTCTGGATCTGTGGTTTGTTGTCTGTCAATAATTTTGGAAAAATTCTCATTGTTACTTCAAGTATTTCTTCTGCTTTATTTCTCTTTCTGGTATTCCAGTCACACCTATGATATTCCTTTTGAAATTGCCTCACAGTTTTTGTTTGGCCTGTTTAGTTTTTTTTTCTTTTTTTTTCATTTTCATTCTTTGTTCTCTTTATACTTCAGTTTGGGAAGTTTCAATTGACTATTTTCAAGCTTACTTATTTTTTTCTTTGGCCTTATCCAGTCTACTATTGAACCCATCAAAGATCAAAGGCATTTTTCATTTTTATACAATGTTTTTTGATTTCTAGTATTTGCTTTTAAATCTTTACTAGACTTTCTCTCTACTTATGTTAGCCATTTCTTCTTGCATGCTGTCTACTTTTTCATGGGAGCCATTCATGAAATAATCATAGCTATTTTGAATTCTCTGTCCAGTAATTCAAATCTATGTCATACCTGAGTCTAATTCCACTGTTTGCTTTCTCTTTAGATTGTGTTTTTTCTTGCCTTTTAGCCTGCCTTGTAATTTTTTGTTGGAAGCTAGACATGATGTGTTGGATGATACAAACTGAGGTAAATGGGCCATTAATATGAGGTTTTATGTTAATCTGTCTAGGAGTTGGGCTGTGTTCAGTTTTTGCTGTAGCTGTAGGTGCCAGAGGTTTCAAATTCCTCTAGTGTCCTGTTTGTTTTTCCTGTTGACTCTGGGCTTCGCTAAGACTTCTCAGAGAGAGTCTGTGTCTTGCAGCTCTTTCATCTGTAATCCACTACTATTATATTAGAGCTCTGTATGGATGGTAAGAAATCAGGGAAAAGGGGTAGTATTTTATAATCTTTTGGTTAAATCTCCATTTTTAGTGGGATTGTGTCCCGGGATTTTCACAAGTGTTTTATAGCCATTCCTTCCTCTTTGGTGAGACAGGAAGGTGCTAGAGTGGTAGAAATGTCCTACCTGCAGGTGAAATAAGACTGTAGGAAAGTTTTTCCCCTGGAGATTTGTCCTTTGTTAGGGAGAATGGACTCAGTTTATTTTAAAATGATTATCTTTCCTTCCCAGCCAGATCCAGGAGGGCTTTTTCCTCTACTCTTCATTGTGAGTACCTGGTAGGATTCCCAGTGGCAAAGCCCCCGGAGTTTCTCACTGTCAGGCTAATCTACACTCTTCAGTCTCCAGCAATTTGTTAGAATTGCCATCTAAGTATTCCTAGTAGTTTGTCATTCTGGTGATTCTTCTCCAGGTAAGCATATCTCCTCTGTGAATCTTGGATTCTCCAGTGTCTCCAGATTTCAGGGTTATAGTTTTCCCTGTGACCCCAGTCCTCTGACTGTCCAAGAAAAGTCATTGATTTTCAATTTATTCAGCTTTTTCTGAATGGACAGAGCTGAGATTGGAAGTGCCTATGATAGGTATCATGGATGTAATATGGGATGAGACATAGAATGGGGGAAGAGTTTCAATCTTAGAGTGAGTGGCTTCAGAGTTATTTTGATTGAGGTGTTTGTTATATTGGAAGCATTTCAGTGCATTTTGGGAGGAAAATCAATATTGCCTATTAATGTATCCTAACAATAGAAGTTTGCATGGACAGTAGCCTCATGAAGGTGAAAGCAGGATAGTTCAAAGAAACTTCTAATTTCCTCATCAAAAATGAAGTAACCAGACCTTGTGTGACCACCATCTTAATTGTTAAGCTCAAATGGCTTAGAGATCAAAAACTGGGGAAATGTTAGGGGGCAACATTTATGCCCCCCCCCCCCATTCCTATTCCCTTCCAGGCAACCTCATTAGATTTAGACTCTGGATTTATCTCTACCTTCTCACTCTTCTCCAGAGATGAAACAATGACTTATCTTTGATGAGTTTGGTAGAGAAACCAGGCATATGTAGTTAGCCCTTTTACTATTCTTAGAAACCAGTTATCTGTAGAATGTACCCATTCTGTTTTGCCCCAACCCCCAAGTTATTTAAAAGGTGAAGTCCCAACTTGGGAAGGCTGCAGTGGTCCCATGTAACTCTGTATCTGTGGCAAATCTGCCTATTTCTGGTTTTATAATTAAAAACTCTGTATCATTCCACACCTAATCCTACTTATTCAACCTAGACTTTATCAGTAATAAAAGGAATATTTTCATCTTCATCTGATTGACTATTATTTTTGATGAACTTTATTTTCAAATAGTTATAGATTTTTGGAAGAGTAGTAGTATAGATAGTTCCTGTGTATAACTGACACAGTTTCCCCTATTTTAACATCTTCCATTACCTTGGTAATTATGTCACAACTAAGAAACAAACTTGGTACATGATTAGTAACTACATTATAGGATTTATTCAGATCTCACTAGTTTTTTCTCTAATGCTCATTTATGATTCTAGGTTTGATTTAATCATCAGTTGGTCTAGAACAGTTTCTCAGACATTCCTTGTTTTTTTATGACCTTTACAGTTTTGAGATGGTCAGGTATTTTGTAGAATAGTAAATTTGAGTGTGTCTAATGTTTCTCTCATAGATAGGATTTGAGGAGGAATGCCATAGAGGTGGAATGCCATAGAGGTGAAATATTTTTCTCATCCCATAATGTCAATGACTTATCATTGATGATACAAACCTTGGTCACATGGCCAAGGTAGTGTTTTCCAGGTTTAGCCACTGTAAAGTTACTTTTCACGCCCCTGCCCCTTTCCCTGCTGTAATCTTTGGAAACAAACCACTATTCACAGTTCACATTCAAGGAGATACCTAACTGTTTTTGGTCTAATTTGCAATTAGTGATAAATCAGACAGAGCAGAGAATTGATATTTATCAGAGCACATGAAACCCAAACATGAGTAACTATCCACCTATGGGTTTAGTATGAAGCACAGATCCATTAAGTGGACAGAAGGGTATCAAGGTCACATGAAAAGGATTGGGCTTCCTGGCCAGAGGCTTCTCTGGGGTGGGCAACTGGCCAGAGAGTGGCAAATAGTACAAAACAGGGGCTGGAGGCTAGAACTAGGGGAGAGGCAGAATGTTCCCATTGGAGGATTTTTAGTATACTGAGCACCAGATCAGGTCAGGAACACCACATTTGCCTAGACCCACAACAGGCAATCGGCTACTCAGTGAGTTCCGCAACTGAAAAAAAATCAATTTTCCTGTTTTGATTTATATGAAAACCCAATGTTCTTTTGCTTGTTTCACCACATGCACATGTGACTGATGGCCAAGAAAAACCAAATGAATTAACGTTTAAGGACAATCTCAGCCCCTGGGTCATCTTTGCTAAAGAAAGACAAGTGGGTAGACGAAAAGACAAATTAAAAACCTTCCACTGTCAACAACATTATCTCGGTTTAGATCAAATACCAGGGAAACTAATTTAATTTTATGCTGTTTTCATCCTAAAGCTCTTTCACTCGGTAGGTTATTGCTACTATAAAATTGACATTATTTATAGCTTCTTCAATCAATAAAAAAAATGGAGGCTTAAAGGTGGGTCAGTGGCTTGTTTGTTGTAGAATTCTTATCCTTTTCCAACTAAAATGACCTTAACTTTTATATTTATTTTTCAAGTATCATACTGGTTTTCTTTTAAAATTTTTATTTGTCAAAATGTGCGTCTAAAAAGGACAGCTTCATAGACAAGAGGGAAAAATCATTCATATATTTCAAGATAACAAGTGAATAGTTTGAGGTGCTAATAAACCTTTGAAACATTAAATTTTCTGGACCTGATAATATTGTCCTAGATTATTCTATTTTATTTCTTTTTTAGTATATGTGCTGCTGAAGCGAGCACTTTTCTATTTTATTTCTAATGCTGCTGAAGAAAATAGTTATATGTACATACATGACTTTTCTTATGCTAATTTTAACATTTTTGATTATTTAAGTAACTTAGTAATTTGTGCCCATTGCTTAAAAATTGAAAAATGCATAATATCAGAATGAAGACTATTCTGAAACTTTATTTCAGCACATATTTATGAAGTGTCTATTACTGGCACTCTTCTCAGTGCTAGAGTCACAACAATTAACAAACCAGAGAAAAATCCATACTCTCATGGAGCTTTCATTCTAGTAGGAGGAGACAGGCAAAAAAAGACTAATATGCATGTTTCAAAGCATACAATAAGTGCTATGGAAAAAAAGTAGACAAGAAGGAGATTGCATGGGGGAAAGTATAGAATTTTTACATAGGGCTCTAGGGTAAACTTTACTTAAAAACTGATATTTGAATAAAGAATTGAAGAGAGTGAGCCACTGTAAGCCTGGAACAAGAGCATTCTGAGCAGAGTAAACAGCAAGTACAAAGGGCCTGCGGTAAGACTCTTTTTCTGAGTGAGTTGAGAAGCATTAGACGGTTTTAACAGAAGTGAGAATGAGTTAACCTTTTTAAGGGGTCACTTTGTCTGCTCTGTGAGAACAGACTTAAGGTACAAATGAAGACAAGGAGACCAATTTTATGGCTCTTGACCAGGGTTGTAGCTTGGAGGTGGTAAGAAATGCTTGACTATTAAATATGTTGATGGTAACACCAACAAGGTATCCAGATGACTGGATATGGAGCATGACTGGATATGGAGCATGAGATTAAGTGAAGAATCAGTAATGCTTCAAGGTTTGATATGAACAACCAGAAAAAATGGAGTTACAATTTACTAAGACAAGAAAGATTACAAGACAAATGGATTTAGGGTCAAGATCAAGTTCAATTTATCAACATATTATTCTTATTCAACTTTTCTTTCTTTATATTTTTAGTTTTCATGAGTAATATCTTTTTCACCAAGGAAATAAATGTTATTTCAAATACAATTGTTTTTTAGTTGCGAGGTGGAGAGAAACTCACCACGACTGTAGATGGTTAATACAAACCAGCTTTTTTTTTGAAATATGAAATTTATTGTCAAATTGGTTTCCATACAACACCCAGTGCTCATCCCAACAGGAGCCCTCCTCAATGCCCATCACCCACCCTCCCCTCTCTGCCACCCCCCATCAACCCTCAGTTTGTTCTCAGTTTTTAAGAGTCGCTTATGGTTTGGCTCCCTCCCTAACTTTTTTTTTCCTCCTTCCCCTCCCCCATAGTCTTCTGTTAAGTTTCTCAGGATCCACATAAAAGTGAAAACATATGGTATCTGTCTTTCTCTGTATGACTTATTTCACTTAGCATAACACTCTCCAATTCCATCCACGTTGCTACAAAAGGCCATATTTCATTCTTTCTCATTGCCACATAGTATTCCATTGTGTATATAAACCACAATTTCTTTATCCATTCATCAGTTGATGTACATTTAGGCTCTTTCCATAATTTGGCTATTGTTGAGAGTGCTGCTATAAACATTGGGGTACAAGTGCCCCTATGCATCAGCACTCCTATATCCCTGGGGTAAATTCCTAGCAGTGCTATTGCTGGGTCATAGGGTAGATCTATTTTTAATTTTTTTAGGAACCTCCACACTGTTTTCCAGAGCAGCTGCACCAGTTTGCATTCCCACCAACAGTGCAAGAGGGTTCCCGTTTCTCTATGGTTGTCCTCTTTAGAGAAGTGTCTATTCATGTTTTCTGCCCATTTCTTCACTGGATTATTTGTTTTTCGGGTATGGAGTTTGGTGAGTTCTTTATAGATTTTGGATACTAGCCCTTTGTCTGATATGTCATTTGCAAATATCTTTTCCCATTCTGTCAGTTGCCTTTTAGTTTTGTTGATTGTTTCCTTTGCAGTGCAGAAGCTTTTTATCTTGATGAGGTCCCAACAGTTCATTTTTGCTTTTAATTCCCTTGCCTTTGGAGATGTCTCAAGTAAGAAATTGCTGCGGCTGAGGTCGGAGAGGTTTTTTCCTGCTTTCTCCTCTAGGGTTTTGATGGTTTCCTGTCTCACATTCAGGTCCTTTATCCATTTTGAGTTTATTTTTGTGAATGGTGTAAGAAAGTGGTCTAGTTTCATTCTTCTGCATATTGCTGTCCAGTTCTCCCAGCACCATTTGTTAAAGAGACTGTCTTTTTTCCAAACCAGCTTTTATTCGGTTGGAAGTTTGTGAGCCTATACATGGGTAACAAAAACTCATTTTATTTTAAATAATACTTTATAAAGTTTCTTAATAGGCATTCTATTGCTTTATGTCTAAAACTTCATATTGAAATTTATGTCTACAAACTTCAGTGAAATAAAAGAAAATAAAGATCACAACCTATTGAAAACCTGCCTATGGATACTGGTGGAATGCAGGTTCAATGCCAGTTCTCCTGACTCCTAGATTTTTTGCTTTTAATATAAATCATACTTTCTTCCAGCATTATGCTTTATGGTCTATAATGTTGCTTGACAGTTTAGTTTTAGGTCATGTCTTTTAATTTTAGAGTATTTATGCTTAATTTTTTAGTCAACCAAAATAACTTTTCTTCCCCATGAAGTTTATATGGCATATTTTCTGAGTTCTTGCATTATTGAGAATGTTTTTGGTTTTTTTTGTTGTTGTTTGTTTTTGTTTTTGTTTTTTAAAGAGAGAGAGAGAGAGAAATCAGGAAACAGACTCTTTTTTTTAATGTTTATTTTTGAGAGAGAGAGAGAGGCAGAATGCGAGCAGGGGAGGGACAGAGAGAGAGCGAGACACAATCTGAAACAGGCTCCAGGCTCTGAGCTGTCAGCACAGAGCTCCATGTGGAGCTCGAACCTACCAATGGGTTGCCATGAGAATGTTTTTTTTTTTTTAAATAGAAGACAATGCAAAGCTAATTTGGTTGGAAATAGAATTTTTTTAATTAAAAATTTTTTTTCAGTGTTTATTTTTGAGAGAGAGAGGCAGAGCGCTAGCAGAGGAGGGGCAGAGAGAGAAGGAGACACAGAATATGAAGCAGGCTTCAGGCTCCGAGCTGTCAGCACAGAGCCTGATGCGGGGCTCAAACCCACAAATCGTGAGATCATGACCTGAGCCAAAGTAGGACACTCAACCGACTGAGCCACCCAGGTGCCCTGGAAATACAATTTTTAATCACTGTCTTACCATTTAAAAATTCTACAGATGTTATTCTATTGACTTCTTGGCAAAGGATAGTTTTGATACAAATTTGACTGTTTTGTTTACGCGTGTGTGTGTGTGTGTGTGTGTGTGTGTGTGTATGTATGTATGTATTTGTGGCTTGAATGTACACAGCATTTTCTTTTTTCAGAGGTATAAAGTAAATTGCCAGTATACTTCTAAATTTGGTCTTCTAAAGTTACATTTGACTGGAATTCAGTGATTTCTTTCAATCTGCATTAATTTATATGCAGAAATTACATCACAGATATTTTTCTTCTATTTATTTTTTGAGGCTTGTCTTTTTTTCCTAAACAATCTGATGTATTACTTGTTACAATTAAACTTCATTGTGGTTCCCTCTCTGTTAGTTTTACTATTTATGGGAGAACTCACAAAATTTGCCCTCTAGGGAACCACCAGATTTAAAAAATTTATACAGTATAAGTTTTAATCTTTGTTTACTCTATTGAAGTTTTAAACCCCACTGTAGCATTTATAGTTTCTTTGCAATATGTTTTTGGGGAAGACTCTAATGAACTCATGAGTTAATTAGTTTGGACCTAGAAGATCTTGGACAAAGACTCTTATGGCCACTGCTTCAATTGGTAAACCTCCTTTACTTTATCTGTCTCCTCATATAAAACTTTCAAGTCCCTAAGTCAAAAGAAAATAGAAAAAAAAACCCGAAGTTGTTATGTGATCAGTAGTGGAAGGCACATATCCACCAACGAGGTCTATTAATCTTGCTGATTTATACCTCCCACAGACAACAGCAGACAGGCCCGCATGGAGGAGCATATGGTTGGTGAACTTTTCCTAGCTCTGATCACTACCATTTCTCAAAGAGCTGCGGAATGATTTTAACTGCTTTACAAAATTAGCAGAATGAAGACATGGGAAAGGATCTCATTGTCTTTTGGTTTTCCCTGTACAACACCTTTTATTAAAGAGAAAATTTTAAGAATAGGTGTTTCCCCCAAACAGATGATAAATAATGATAAAAATGTCTGTACAGAAAATGTGGAGAAAAATTTCAGAGCTGATTCAACTATTTCATGAGCTGATTTCAGGAACATTATTTTATTTATATTCCTTATTTATTTTACACATATTAGAAAGAGGTAATGACTAACAATACAATTCAAAGAAAGTATTTTCACTACTTATAACCCTGTATCTCACTGTCTATTGATCTAATGGTGTATTATTTTTATCTTTCCTTATGGCTTTCTGGTCCTGTTTCAAAGAGGACATGTATTTGATAATTGAAGATGTCACAAAGTTTTCTAAAGTTTTCTATGTTCATTTCCTCTTTTGGTTCTCTTTTCCCTGTCTGTAACATTTGGTATGTTTTTGTTTTACTCATCCTCAAATAATAACAAATCTATTGAGCGCGAGAATTTGCCAATGGAGAGTGTTTCGGTAGAGAGTGCCAATGAATTGCCTTGGGTGCCTTTCTTTCTACTTGGCTGAATCAATTCCCTACTCATTCCACAGCTGGAAGGCAGATAAATGGGTAGCTCCTAGCTCAGTATCTGATAGCCTTTCATTTGTTTTAGTTTTTCTGGCCTGAAATGAGATGATCTCCTACCTCCACTATCGGAACAGATGGGATGCACAAAATGCCACAATTCCAGTATTCACTGCTACCAGATGGCTTCCATCTTTGTCCTCATGTGCCACTGTTATTTATGGGGACTGCACATTCCAGGCTGTCATGTACCACTGCATGTCTCCATGCATAATCGTACATACTGCCATTTTTCCAGGTATCACCATCAGTGGATGTGTGTGGAAAGAGGTACTCGTGAGAGAAACCCAGGATCTTGACTGTCTCAGTATCAAAATCCATGAACTAAAGGGACAGATTCTTTTTTCCTAGATGTTTGGGTGCCTTCTAAGCTGTATGGCCCTCTTTTGCTGCTGTTGCTGACTCTACCATGCACTCTTGGACACCTGTTTTTGCATGTACTTTTGGTACAGCTGCTGCTTGAAAAATGTGTTAAAATAGCCTTCTAAGTAACGTTAGTGGTTGCTTCAATGACATGTTGCAGAGACCAAATTGGTAGGAAGCCCACAAGGGGACATCTGGCTATCTCGTTCTTAACATAACCCCTTTCCAAACCAGAGACCCGTGTAGCATACACTCCTTAGGAATATAACATCTATATGTGTTATTTCCCCAATCTGTCTTTCCAACTGGGGACAGATTTGGCAGGGGATGAGTCAGGGCTTTAGATGGTTTTTATCCTTCATTACCCTCCCTAAAACCATGGAAGAATGCTGGAATTTCGAGTAGCAGACTCATGGTCTTTAAAGTTGTACTCTAAATGTTAGTGAGAGCCAGCAAGTCTACTCTGTCTAACCTAGCCCCTTTGCAGCAACAATTTCACATTATCTTCCTTCTGTCTAGTAGTTTAATTTTTTTTCCTCTTTCTTTCCTCTCTTCCTCACTCCTCCACTTCCCTCTGTCCTTTTCTCCTTCATTCCTTCCAGCAGATATTTGTTTTATTTTTCAATTTATAAAATATTCAACCATCATTGAACAGGATGCTCTCATCCAAGTTTATAACATTAGCAGCTAATATTTGAATGAACGGACAAAACTTCCAGTTTTGGATATTTGTTTTTAGTTTGATTTTCAGGATTTGCAAATAAGCAAAAGAGGCTCAGAAAAAAAATAAATAGATCAGAATTTTCAAAAGTGAAATTAAATCCAGAATGCCATTTTTAAAAATTAATATTTTTCTGGTTTTATGGATATATAATTGACACATAGCATAAGTTTAAGGTGTACATAATGATTTGATGTATGTATATTTGCAAAAAGGTTACCACAATAAGTTTAGTTAACACCCATCACCTCATATAGTTATACTTTTTTTTCCTTGTGATGAGAACTTTTAAGGTCTATTTTCTTAGTAACTTTCAAATATATAATTCAGTATTATTAAGTATAGTCTTCATCTTATACATTACCTCTTCAGTACGCATTTATCTTATAACCATAAGTTTGTACCTTTTGACCACATTCACTCATTTTGTCCACCCCTTGGTAACCACAAATCTGATTTCTATGAGTTTGGTTATTTTAGATTCCACGTATACGTGAAATCACATAGTATTTGTCTTTATCTTATTTAGCATAATGCCCTCAAGCTGCATGTATGTTTTCACAAATAGCAGGATTTTATTTTTTATGGTTGTATAGTATTCTATTATTGATATAGTAGTATCAATATCACATTTTATTTACCTATTTATCTGTTAATAAACACTTAGGTTGTTTCCATGTCTTGGCTACTGTAAATAATCCTGCTATGAATATAAGGGTACAGATACCTCTTCAGTATAGTGATTTCATTTCCTTCAGTTATATACCCAGAAGTGGGATTGCTAGATCATATGGTAGCTTTATCTTTAATTTGTTGGGGAGCCTCCATACTGTTTTCCATAGTGGCTCTATCAGTTTACATTCCCACTAGTAGTGTACAAGGGTTCTCTTTCTTTCCACATCCTCACTGCTCACTAATACCTTTTATTTCTTGTCTCTTTTTTTTAAAGATTTTGTTTTATTTTATTTTACTTTTATTTTTTAAATGTTTTTATTTATTTTTGAGAGACAGCATGTCAGCAGGGAAGGAACAGAGAGAGAGGGAGACACAGATTCCGAAGCAGACTCCAGGCTCTGAACTGTCAGCACACAGCCCAACATGGGGCTGGAACCCACGAACTGTGAGATCATGACCTGAGCCGAAATTAAGACTTGGATGCTTAACCGACTAAACCACCAAGGTGCCTCAAGATTTTTTTTAAAGTAATCTCTCCAGTCACATGGGTCTGGAATTCACAACTCTGAGAGATTAAGAGTCCCATGCTCCACCGACTGAGCCAGCCAGGTACCCCTTGTCTTTTTGATTCTAGCCATTCTGATAGGTGTAAGGTGGTATCTTATTGTGGTTTTGATTTGCATTTCCCTGATAATTAGTGATGCTGAACACTTTTTCATGGCCATTTGAATATTTTCCTTGGGAAAAAGTCTATCCAGGTCCTTTGCCCATTTTTAAAATTAAATTCATAATCTTCTTTCTTGCTTTTTCTCTCTTCCTCCTTCTCTTTCTTTTCTTTATTTCCTGCCAACTTTGCAATTACTAAATTCTAATTAGTTACCTGGATTTCGGTGGTGTTACGACGTTTCATCTTTTCAGGTGTCTTCCTAGTTATCCAAAACCAAAGTCTCCCCGGTGGTTACTGTCACAGTTTCATAAAGGAATTAGGGTCCACGATAATCAGGTTTCCACTGTCCCCTTTTAGCTTCATATCCAGTTATTTTGGCCTTCACTTCTGCCCAAGGGAATATTATTCTTTATTTCTATACGTCCTCTTCAGGTCAGAGCTATTTTGCTTACATACATCAGAATCCCAAATCTTATGATTTCATTTGCCTCTTGTAGAAATCAAGTACCTTTTTACTAAGCTTTCTTTCCAGAAACATTTCTGTTTGTTTTGTTTTGCTTTGTTCTGTTTCAAGTTTTATTTAAATTCTAGTTAGTTAACATATAGTGTAATACTGGTTTCAAGAGTAGAATTTAGTGATTCATCACTTACATGTAACACCCAGTGCTCATCACAAGTACCCTGCTTAGTCCCCATCATCCATTTAGCCCTTCCCTTACCCTCCATCACTTCCCTCCAGCAACCCTCAGTTTATTCCCTATAGTTAAGAGTCTCTTATGGTTTGCTTCCCTTGCTTTTGTTTTCCTTTCCCCTATGTTTATCTCGTTTGTTTATTAAATTCCACCTTTGTGTGAAATCATATGGTGTTTATCTTTCTCCAACTGACTTATTTTGCTTAAAATAATACACTCTAGCTCCATCCACATTGTTGATAATGGCAAGATACCATTTTTTTGATGGCTCAGTAATATACCACATCTTCTTTATCCATTCATCAGTTGGTGAACATTTGGGCTCTTTCCATAATTTGGCTATTGTTGATAGCGCTGCTATAAACATCAAGATATAGTATCAGTATTTGAATCAGTATTTTTATATCCTTTGGGCAAATACCTAGTAGTGTAATTGTCCAGAAACACTTCTGTTTTGTGTGGAAACATCCCTCACATTGACTTTTCTCTAGTCTCAACATTTTCTACTGGATTTATCTCACATCAGTTAATTTAGTTTTCTGCCCTATATCGAGATTCTTTAATTTGGATGAATTCACTGCTCCTTTGTATTCCTAGTTTATTTAAGCCAGTGATTCTCAAAGTGTGGTCCTGAACCAATAGAATCAATATTATCTAAGAATTTGTACTACATGCAAATTCTTAGGCTCTACCCCAAACTTACTGAATAAGAAACACATGGGGTGATGTCAAGCAATCTGTGTTTTAACGAGAGTTTCTGGTGATTCTGATGTGCGCTGAAGTTTGTAAATGCCCACTTTCCCAGGGTGTTTCAGCTTTGTTGGTGGTAGGAAAAGAAAGAAAGCTGGTTGGAAAGATAAACATTTTTAACTAAGCAGTCTCAGGGTTTTGATATGCTAGTTTGTTTAAGAACCATGACTCCAAACTGTTTCCCTTTTTTCAGCTTTAAGACTATCCCATATCACCAGTTGGCCTTGTTATTAGTAACTATCTGTCGAATTGTTGCGTCATTAGCATGTCCAATGTGTATTTTACATTAGCTAGGCTATCATCTACCAGGAGGTACAGATTATGATATAACATGACAATGCAACTTGGTGAGAAGAAGTATTTTTGCTTATAGTTCTTTTTCCTCTGTAGAATTTGGAGACATAGGCCACCAGAGGCCTCACAAACCAATTTGTATCTGGTTGACATTTATGTTTTATAACCTAATGATTCAGAATTAATGAGAAATAGCTTTACCTGCTAGTTGGCCATTCTTTTTCTTTTTATTTTTTTTAATGTTTGTTTACTTTTGAGAGAGTCAAAGTGTGAGCAGGGGAGGGGCAGAGAGAGAGGGAAACACAGAATCCAAAGCAGGCTTCAGGCTCTGAACTGTCAGCACAGAGCCCAACGTGGGGCTCGAACACACAAGCAGTGAGATCATGACTTGAGCTGAAGTTGGACGTTTAACAGATTGAACCACCCAGGTGCCCCTTGGCCATTCTTTTATTCTTGCAGTATTTTTGTTTGCTTTTGCAATGAAGAAAAGTTAAATTGTCTTAAATCTCTTAACTACCCAAGGACCTTTGATGACCAAGGTAAGTCTTTCAAATAAGGGGTCTAACAAGCATCCTTAAGTAGAAACTTCAATTCTAATAGCATGTACCTTTTTTTTTTTTTTTTTGACTGATGGAGAACAACCTGTTCAGCAAGTTGGTTTTATGTTGGTTACACGAAGTATACAATTGTAACCCAGCAACACACACACAGAAAAACTGGACCAGTTGATAAAAAAAAGCCAGACATCAGCCCAAGCTGAGTGCTCTGCATGCATGCCTCATGTCTTCTTCACCTTCCCTGTTTTCTTTTTCTTACTGATTTTCTACCACTTGCAACATAATGTCATGGAACAAGAAAATAAAGACACTTGGTTCTGAATATACTGCTTTTTTTATGTAACAGAAAAACAATATGTGGAAAAATTTCAAAGGTGGCAGTGCTTAAACACAATATTCTACAAACAGAATCATTCATAGGAAATTTCTGTTAAGTTGCCTATATCTGGAGCTACCAATGTGATTGTGGGATAGCCTAGGGCCTATTCATACAAAGGGTTTATCCTCAGATGGTTATATTTTAGTTTTTAAGTCATTCTGGGCTGAAAACAATTTCATTTGCTAGGGATGACTTTCAGGTTAAAGAGAAATGATAACAGATTGAAATTTAGATATAAATGAAGGAATAAAGAGAACCTGAAATGGTAAACAAGTGGGTAAATATAAAAGACATGTTAAAATTTGAGATTTGAAAATGATCTGTATATGATAGGAATATGGGTTACATGGTTGTAGGTATTTGCTATATTTGCTAGACATCAAAGATTCATGCTCAAACAGCCTTGTGGATATAGAGATTATGTGTAAAACTTTCTTTGCCAGGAAGCTATTAGCAAACATTAGAATATTTTATACGAGAGCAAACAACTATATAAATACACATTTCTTATAGCAGTAGCTTGCAATATTGTATAAGTATACCTCAAAATAAATAGCTTTAGCTATAGCCTACAAATTTCTGCCAAGTTTCACATATTTACATTGAATCTATTAGAATTGTAATGGTTTTTCCTATTTCACTTATTAGTTTAAGAGAATTTTTTTAATGTCTTTTTATTTTTGACAGAGAGAGAGAGAGAGAGAGACAGAGCATGAATGGGGGAGGGGCAGAGAGAGAGGGAGACACAGAATCCGAAGCAGGCTCCAGGCTCCAAGCTGTCAGCACAGAGCCCGATGCGGGGCTCGAACCCACTAACTGTGAGATCATGACCTGAGCTGAAGTTGGACGCCTAACCAACTGAGCCCCCCAAGTGCCCCTTTCTTTTGCTTTTATTTCTCTGGATGTATGTTTAAATCTTGGTTCCCAAATCATGGAAATGAGTGTTATCCACAGAGCTGATTCAAAATGCAAATACTAGATTCTAACCCATATAGATCTACCCAATAAGAATCTATGGGTATTTTTCCAAATAATTACATTAAAAAAAAAAAACAAGTTCTTTTTGGTGATTCTGATTTGCAATAAGGCATGAAAACCAGCAATTTACTAGTCTAGAGTTTTTCTAATCCCATATTAGAATCATCTGGGAGTTTTAAAATATAGATTGACTCCTGTCAACACCATTCATAAACTATCTTACATTGAGTCTGGGCTGGCTCATCATGTTGTGACCATCTATTTGTATAATTTCATAGATCATAGAATTTCATGTCCATCCATAGTAATTCACTTTTTGTTTTCTGGTAATGATTGAATTCTGCCCCCTACCCTGAATATCATCGATGCTCCTTCATTAAAGATAAAGCTTGGGGCCCCTGAGTGGCTCAGTTGGTTAAGCATCTGACTCTCATGGTTTGTGAGATAAACCCCATGTCAGGCTCTGTGCTGACAGCATGGAGCTTACTTGGGATTCTCTTCCTCTCTCTCTGATCCACCCCTGCTTGTGTTCTCTCCCTCTCTCTCTCTCTCAAAATAAATAAATAAACTTAAGAGAGAAAGAAAGTTTAAAATGCAGATTTCCTTGTGAAGAGAAAAGCTTTGTTCTCCAAGAGAGGTACTATTAAATACTTAAAGGAAAAAGGAAAGAATCACCAAAGTGGACTAGGGTGTGGTGGTGGGGGCGGTCATGGGCTCCTGCAGGGTCTGTGGGGTGCTCAGTAATTTTGCCGTAAGCTGGTCTGTTCAACAGGGTAGAAAACTGGACTCAGATTGCTGTTACACAGAAGGGAAAAGACACACGGTTTGCCTTCTAGGAGTTTATGATCTAGTAGAAATGAGGGCCTCTTCAGAGTTGTGGGTTTTAGAGATAATATGGACCCTGTGATTGACCACTGATTTTTCTGGAAAATCTGGAAAACTTGTCTCCATAACTTTGAGCTTTGTCTGGAAAGATAGAGTCTGTCTTTTGTAACTTGTGTGCCAGGAGTTGTCCCAATTCCAAGAAACTAAAAGATTAAAATTCAACAAAGTTCACTGGATAATATGTAATTAGCTGGAGAACTCAGGACGCTTGTTTTGCACTTAGTGTCTGATTAAGTGCAGGTCTATCCATCCTACCAGTCAAAGTGAAACTCTTTTTGTTTCTAATTTGAGCAAGCCTCAAAACCATATAGGAGATAAAATAATTTCTGAGTGTAGTTCAGTGTTAAAAACTGAATTACAGACCAATCAGATTTACTGATGACAAACCAGTGTGGGTCACTGCTGTCATTGTTAACAGCGGCTCTAAAGTGAGAGACTGGTTAAAGTGTTAGAACTTTTATTTACATTTATGTTTGTCTCAAAAAAGAAAGTATGCTTGATAATAGTGAATGTATGATATGGATAATTTAGAAATAAACATACATTGGAGGTCATATTTTAAAAGTTTTTATTGATGGGATACATGATAAAAAAATTTAGTGATTTTAATTATTTTGAGAGGTGCCTGGGTGACTCAGTCCGTTAAACGTCTGACTTCGGCTCAGCTCATGATCTCGCGGTTTGTGGGTTCAAGCCCTGCTTCGGCCTCTGTGATGGCAACTTGGAGCCTGGTGCCTGCTTTGGATTCTGTGTCTCCCTCTCTCACTCTGCCCCTCCCTCTCATACTCTGCCTCTCTCTCTCAAAAATAAACATTAAAAAAATAAATTATTTTGAAATATAGTGAGTTTTATTTTGGGAGGGCTAGTTTATGTACAGCTGCGTCTCATGATTATGACCTAGAGTGAATGGCAACAATCTAAAAAAGTCCTTTGTTATGTACTTTTCTTACCTAGACATAAATGAATTTTTCCTGTGCTTTGCAGCTATAGCCATTTGTGGTGGCCTCTGTCTCATCCGTGGTCTGAAGCTTCTGTTTATGAGTCTCTACTCATAAGGAAGAGTCTCAGAATGTCACAGGTGAAAGACAACTCAGAGATTTGTTCTCCTTCCTTATTTTAGAGATGAGGACACAGGAGCCAAAGGCAGAGACGGTGAAAAGATATTTCTAAAGTCCTTCATTTAAATCAAGAGGGTGGCTCCTTGATACCACAAACAGTCCTGTTTCTATTTTCTGTGTTTACCAGGAGATAGTCGCTATTAGCACTAAAGGAGCGTGTGTTTCTATGTAACCCGACAAGATGAAATATTAGGTTTGATCACTGGTTGATATTTCTGACAATGGTAATTTCCATCTGGCTGGGAAGACTGGAAGGAATATAAATATTAAGCTATTTATTAAGAAGAAAGGGAAAAGTAAATTTATATTTTGTCTCTAGTAGAATATAGGAACATTTTACACAGATTTTTCATTTACTCTAAGTATTCTGTATTATATATGCTATGGATATAATGAGAACTGTATATATAAGCTGCTTTTTCAATAAAGACTTATTTGTTGGGGTATCTGGGTGGCTCAGTCCGTTAAGCGTCTGACTCTTATTTTGGCTCAGGTCATAATCTCACAATTCATGGGACTGAGCCCCACGTTAGGCTCTGCACTGACAGGGTGGAGCCTGCTTTGGATTCTCTCTCCCTCTTTCTGCCCTTCCTCTGCTCTCTCTCTCTCTCTCTCTCTCCCTGTCTCAAAACAAACAAACATTAAGAAAAAAGACTTATTTGTTATTCCAGTATTTCTCTAGCATCTATGTTGACATACAAAGAAAGCATAAGACATCCTTGGGGAATTAAGACTAACTTGAGTTAAATAGCTATTTGAGAACAATAGACCAAACTGAGGGTTGATGGGGGGTGGGGGAGAGGGGAAAGTGGGTGATAGGCATTGAGGAGGCACCTTTTGGGATGAGCACTGGGTGTTGTATGGAAACCAGTTTGACAATAAATTCTTTATGTATATATATATATATATATATATATAGAGAGAGAGAGAGAGAGAGAGAGAGAGAGAGAGAAGAGAACAATGTGCCCAATTACATGCTAATTTAGAAGGTAGAGGTGATATATAATATGCATGTTGTTAGAAATCAGTTTTCCTTTCAAACTAATGCTTCATCTGAGAAATTTAGATAAAATGCTAAAATGTTATATTTCCCTATATATTTCTTCTGATTTTTGTAGCTATTCAGCCAGGTGTTCTGACAGCAAGTATTTAAGCAGACTTAAATTGCTCCTTTGATTCAGGTTCAGTATTAGTCTCCTTCAGGAAGCCTTTGTCTTCTGTCTTTCTCTCATCATCCTTTCTTCACAATCAGGTTTTGAATCTAGAACCAGTGTGCTGGTTGGGACCAGCTGTTTGGAACCAGTGTGCTCCTATATTTCCCCAGGCTGTATCCCTTCCAGTCTGCTGTGTGCCAGTTTCTCAAACTGAATTTCGGATTTGTTTTCTGCTTCTCCATCTTGTTTTGTTAGTTGCTTTTCCAAGGACTACAGTCTGACCCTGGAATCTTAGTCTTAGCTGGGATCTACTACTGCATGCTCAGAAGGTTACAGTCTGCCATTGATCCTTACAGGCTCTTATTCGTCATGAAAGTTTCATGTGGTATCATCTATATTATTAAGAGACACTTGTTAAATGCCTACAGTGTTCTCCTCTCCATGAGAGTAATGTTCTTTCCAGAAAGAAGGATGGAAGCTTGCTTCTTCTTGTTGTAAAACCTTGAGATTTGGTTTTTCGTGTGAGATCACTTTAAGGGAAAGGTAATTAATACTATCTTATTGTTGACACCCCTCTAAGTCCCAGAAACCTAAGGCACATGTAGGGGTTTTAGCATAAAACATAAGACACTATTACATTGGTGCAGTAGTCTGAGAAGAATGCGTCTTGCTGTCCTGGCACGCTGGCTGCTGGGTCTTCAGTTTTGTAGCCTGGGTGAAGGTGGGGCGATGAATCTGTCTGCAACAAACCACCAAGTAAATGCAAGCCTCTGTCAGAATAACAGCCCATTATTTTTGAACTTTTTCTTTAGAAACAATGTCAAATTACAAGAAAGGTGAAAGAATAGTAAACTCTCATATGTCCTTTCCTTGTTTTCCATATTTCTTCATCATAACATTTTAGCCCTTAATACTTCAGGGTACATTTCCTATGTGCAAAGATTCATTTTCATAACCATAGTACAGCTATCAAATTCAGGAAATTTAATGCAGATAAAAATAATTTCTGTGGATATTTCGTATAATTAAGATGCATACTGTGGTGTTTGACATGTATCCATAGGTCAGACTTATTGTTTCTTCTGTTTTCTCTTTCTTTCTTTCTTTCTTTCTTTCTTTCTTTCTTTCCTGAAGTCTTTTATCATTAGCATTGCATTATTTTTTTTCTTGCGTCTCTTATATTTTTGGCTCTATATAGGTGTTTCCTTGTTTTTTCTGTATAAGTAGATACTAATAATTTGTGCATCTTCATTATAAATTGTACTATTAGCCATTATAAAATAATCTACTGAGTCTCAATTAATGATTTCTGGCCTGAATTTTATGTTGCCCACTACTGAAATAAACCTGTCCTTATTACAGTGCACCTTTGCCTATCCCTTTATATTACCTCTTTGAGTCATTCTGTTTTAGATATGTCTTTATTGATAGAATAGTGTTGAATTTTATTCTTTTAGTTGATTTAAAAATCTCTTAATAGGCAAGATAAGCCCTTTAACATCTGCTAATGTGACTGACAGTTTGGTATCAATTCTTATCAAAGTGTTATCATTTTATGTTTGTTATTTTTGGTTTTAATTACTCTCTATATTATGTTATATATACAGTACTTCTTATATAAGAAAAGTGTCATCTTCTCTCTTTTTTAAAAAAAATTCTTTTGTCATTTAAGAAGGACTGCATTTAAACTTCCTATAATAATAGTCCCCTGAATCCTACTTTCTCATCACTCTCTGGCTTATTAGTTTTATTTTTATTTTTTTAAATTTTTTTTCAACGTTTTTTATTTATTTTTGGGACAGAGAGAAACAGAGCATGAACGGGGGAGGGGCAGAGAGAGAGGGAGACACAGAATTGGGAACAGGCTCCAGGCTCCGAGCCATCAGCCCAGAGCCCGACGCGGGGCTCGAACTCCTGGACCGCGAGATCATGACCTGGCTGAAGTCAGACGCTTAACCGACTGCGCCACCCAGGCGCCCCAGGCTTATTAGTTTTAAATGGTATATCCTGACTCCAGCATATTACCCATATAATAACCGTGATTTGTATTTATTCTCCCTTTTCTTTTTTTACTTTTAAAAATTGCATTCTTTCCAGTTTTTCCATACTGGAAAGAAATGTTTCCATGTTTATATATTTTTCTTCACCTTTGTCTTAACTTTTGTTTTAGTCTTAATCTCCAATGAAAGGAAGTTTAAGAAAACTCGTAAAAATTATAAACATGGCCGACTAAAAAAGAAAAATTCTATTATTTTAAAATGAAATGAACTCCTGAATGAAGGGATATGACACATATGATCTCTAAAATCCACATGTGGCAAAAATATTGGATTTCCTTTATGTGTGTGTGTGTGTGTGTGTGTGTGTGTGTGTGTGTGTTTGAATTTGTTCTATAGGTTATTATCTGCATCCCTTGATCTACTATTACCATACTTTATTTCCTGCTTCCTCAACCACCATGTGATGACTATCACAGTGGTGGTACCACCATATTTCTCAGTGTCCTCTAACAACAGTTTTTGTGCTGAGCACCACAGTGGATTGGTAGAGGCCTTCCCAGAGCTGAGGCTTTTCCTGCTGTGTCTTCCTTCATTTCCCATTTGCCATCTGAAGGTTTTACCTGCCAACTATTGCTCTTTAATCCTTTACATCTCACAGCCACTTCTGCTGAGATTTTAGGAGAGCATAATGGGAACCTTTGGTATATAGCTGATGGATTAGAAGCACAGGTGACTAGACTTAACTGGCATCCGATATGGGTTGGAAGAGAGAGTAGTCTTGTGGGACTGAGCCCTCAACCTGTGGGATCTGATACTGTCTCCAGAGAGATAATGTCAGAATTGAGTTGAACTGTAGAATATCCAGCTGATGTGGAATTGCATGGTAGTGGGGAAAACACACATGCACGCACGCGCGCGCACACACACACACACACACACACACACACACATTATACCTCCTTAAAGAGACCTCCCCTTTTACTGCACTATGCCCAGTACAAAATAGAACTCAACAAATATTAAATTAAAAAAATTCATCTAGATGATTCAACATACTTTTTCTCTGTATTACAGGTTCCAAAACAAACATATATTTATCTATTATATGTATGCTCAGGGTTTGAGATAAGTTAACAATAAGAAGAGACAAGCAAGAACAGTATAGCATATAAGAAAAGACATTGAGAGTCCACAGCTTTGATTCTGGCTTTAAAATTATTTATTCATGTGATTTACCTAAAACTTTATATGAGAATTTTGACCCCTAAGATGTCTTCTACATCTAAAATTTAAGTTTGGTTTATTTTTTCAGTCATTGACTCTCACTCACTCATTTTTTAATTCAAACCATGCCCAGGAATTTTGCTCATCATGGGAAATACCCGGCAGCATGAGTCCAACAGCTTGTGTCCTTTGTGGAATTTACATTGTATTTCTTTTTTGTTGTTGTTGTCCTTAAGAAAAATAAGAATAAAAGAACAAATTTTGAAATGATTTCTGTTGGTTTTTATGAGAATGTATCCATTGGATGTGATAGACAAATAACTTCCATCCCATCCTCATCCCCACCCCACCCCCCAAAAAGAAAGAAAAATGCAGCCTTAATTTTATTTATTTATTTTTCAGAGAGAGAGAGAGCGCGCGCGCACGAGCAAGTGGGAGAGAGACAGAAGGGAGACAGAGAATCCCAAGGAGGCTCTGCACTGACACGGGCTCTGAAATCATGACCTGAGCCAAAATCAAAAGTTGGACGCTTAACCAACTGAGCAACCCAGGTACCCCAAAGACAAATACATTCTTAAAATTAGGAATCATTCTTGTCCTTTGTGGCCACTTATTTTTCTGTGAGAGATAGATGGGAACACAGCCTGGGGCAGACTGACCGTGTACATTCTCCCTATTTTATAATACTCTGCTGCCCCTGCATTCTTAGCCTAGGGGCTGTCTAATTAGACTTTGAAGAGAAGTTAAACTGTGTCTCAGATATTCATTTCTCTTCCTTTTATGAATTCTAAATAAATGCGTTGTGGGTGGATACATTGCTATCCCAGAGGTATAATTTCTATAGTGTTCACATCTTCCAATGTGGTGCTTCTGTGCATTTGCCCCAGCAATGAAGCAACCTTCTCATAAATTTGTCAAAACACGAATAATGTGAAGGCATACAACTCTAAAACCTGCAACACATCACAATTTCAAGGTAACTGTTCTAGAGAAATGGAAGAATTATTGAATAGTACAATTTCAGAGTAGAAGACAAGTTGATATCATTATATGTCACTAAACATAGTGCTTTTAAGCATCAGACAGTTTTACTAGCTGGCTTTTCACATATTTTAGCAGTTGAACCAATTCATTTCTAGTAAAGTTTGGGCAAAGTTTATGAAAAAGTTGAATCAAGGACAGACAAGCAAGTAGAAATATTCAAATGCATGCAAAGTATCAAGTGAAATTAGTAACTGAGATTGAACACAGAAATGAACTTAGAATCACAGAATTTTACCACCAGAAGAGGTCTTAGAGATGATCTGATTCAATTCTTAGTGAAGCAGAGAAAAAAGCAAAACAAAACCAAAAACCAAAAAAACTTTTCTTTGAAGTGACGATTCTGTCCCACCCCCCCCTTGCTACCATCCACAGTCTACACTAAAAAAGTAAAATTATTGCTGTGTAATTTTTTTATATCAGAAAAAACGAAAATGATTATGGTCAAGTAAAGAAACAGAAAACAGAAAACTCAGTGGCTAGGTCTCTCTGTTATATTCTACTCTTTGTAAGAAAAATATATGAAATGCTTGAACATGTGGACAGAAAGAAAAACATTTTTCTATGTTCAGAGAAAGACCTACAAGTGATGCTGTTTCTGCTCACAAAGGAAACAAAATGCATGTTCACTTAATAATATCTGGCAAAAAAGCAGCATAATCTCTCTGAAAAGTGACTACTTTTTAACGGCTAGTGTGCAGTCTTTCATCGTTTGTCTTCTGTATGTCTGTTTTACATAGCTCCTACTGATTCAGTTCTGCTTAGTACTAAGTTGTGACGGTACAGGCTCTGTGGGCATGTGTAATTGACAGTCTGTGAGAGTGGACTGTAGGCCACGTAGCACATCTACCAGGACAATCTAGGCTGTGGTCAGACCAGAGAGAGCCTTGAACAGCACACTGTTGGGATGAAGGCTGTGAAATATTCCTTGAGAAGATTGTACCCTCTATTCTGCCCTTCTCCTACTCTCTTCTCTTCATGCTGACTTGGGGCCCATCCCCTATTCAACACTTACTAAGCCATGAAGAGAGTGGCTTGGGATGTTCCTTTGACTGTAGAATTTGTTTTACACCAGCTTGTTCATTTATTCTGGCACGGAGTCCTTGCACACTGCATTCAAAAATAACCCAAATGATGTTCTAGTGCAGAACCTTCTTTCCTCACTCACCCTCTACACTATGTCAACTTTGCACTTCCTTCCTTAGAGAAAGTACCATACAGGATGGCATGGGTCTGTCACTGTTTCCTTACTGAGGGCACACTCAACAACCCAACAAAACCTTCCCAAATTTTCAACTGATTTTGTTGCTTTGCAAACTTTTTTACAAAAGCATCATTTTAAGCACCCCTCTTCCCCCACAATCTGGCTGCCTGATAAATAGTTCTATGTGAAGGAGAAAGAATAAGCTATTAAAGAAATTAGAATCTGGAAATGTCATTGCCATAGTTCTGTTTCGATTTTGAAAAAATCAAATAGAAAATTCTGTCATAATCATAAAGCAATATAGTGTGGACCATGTCTTTAGAAGTTTTCACTTTCTAAAAAAGTTTTTTAATGTTTGTTTATTTTTGAGAGACAGAGAGAGACAGAACGTGAGGAGGGAGGGGCAGAGAGAGGGAGACACAGAATCTGAGGCAGGCTGCAGGTTCTGAGCTGTCAGCACAGAGACTGACATGAGGCTTAAATTCACGAACTGTGAGATCATGACCTGAGCCGAAGTCAGATGCTTAACTAAGTCAGCCAGGCACCCAATCAATTTTAGCTTTATATCTTAAAAATGTACTTAAAATGTATTTTAAATACAGATCTGTTTTCTTTTATTTGAGATGTGTTATGGCTTAAGCATTTCCTGTGTTTCTCAATATATTCAAGCCTATAGACACATCTCATTTTGCTTTTTATTATATTTGCATTGTTACTTTTTGAGGAAAACTCTCTAAGTTCCATCCTGGAGACCTTCATCATCAATCTGCAGGAGGAACTGATTATGTCCATACAAACACTAAGTGAGTAGTAGGAAGAAGCTATGCATGGAAGAGGGTAAGGTAGAATGAGTTTAATTCACTCACAGAACTTACTGCTAGATAAAGAATGATATTTTTCCATGGTTTGAGGACACAGTGTGTAATTATTTCTGATGTTTTAAGAGCTTGAGACTTTAAAAATCCACCCACTTTTCTTCATAATGAAGTCTCTGTTTCATTATTAAGCTACAGCCTAGTATGTTATATATAGTATGTATGTGCAGCATGGTGGCTCTTAGTTTGATTTTCTCTTGTACAGATATGTTCCTATAGTTTGTGTTTTGATATGGTCAAATTGGCAACCAACAAATCAATGTAAGAAATACATTATTTGTACTGTATCCCCTTCAGGAGGTCTGAATTGCTCTAAAACTTCTCTCTTGGGTTTCCTTGGAATCATTTTGCTATAAAATAGCTTTGATTTGATTTGAGGAATGATTTGAGTGCCAGAAAGTATTAATTGCAGAGATCCTACCTATGAGAGTTGTAGGACTTTGGCAGGTGTTGGAACCCCAGGATAAGAACAAGACTGACATTTAATAGTAATTTTCATGAATATTAATTTCATTCTGCAGAACTTTTAAGGAACCATTTATCATTTCATTTTTTAATCCTGGTAAATGGAGGCAAGTTACGCTCAAGAGACAGATAAAAGCCCCAGGAAACCTGAATCAAATTGCGAAGCTACTTTCAAACCCATATTTTACATTAAACTTAATTGCCAACACTTATCAATGGAAAGAATTATATTGCAAACTTATTTTTAACTATTACAGGTTGAATGTATAAGACCGAAGAAATCTTTTGCTTTCATTTGATGTATCACATAGTTTAGGTTTCATTAAAAAAAGTGATTATCCTTTTTTAGGAACTGAAAGTGGTAACAACATGTCCAGAGAAATTTTATCCACTTAAGAAGGGACACCAACCTGTTAAATGAGCAACAAATGAGAATCCCAAGAGTGATTAGTTGTTCAAAGGACATCCGATGGCAGAGCCTGAGATGAGAGAAGGATCTGTGGGCGCTAAGAACAGGATGCCAAAGAGTCAATAGGTTGAAATTTTTCTCCTGTGAAAGAAAAGAAGCACAAGCAGAAGCAGTAGTGTCTCTTGATTCCAGATTGCTCACAATTTCCTGATTATTTCACGATGCTTTCCCCTTTTTATCACTAATTTTTAAATTATTTATAGAATATTTCTAAAGTATTTGAAAGATATAAAAATGAATCAAACATCATTGTATGCCATCATATCCTCCATCCAATTTAAAAAAGAGAAAACTGCTCTTACCTTTAGGGTAGTGAGGACTTCTCTGGCTGAAGTGATAGAAATCTGTTAGATTCAGTGGGGAGCCATGGTAGATTGTTGAGTAGGAGAAGAGATCATTGAGAGAGGTTTTGGCTGTGTGCAGAGGAAATCACTTCTGAATTTTATGCTTATCATTCTTACTTTTCTTTATAGTTTTTTCACTTATGTTTGTATCCCTAAACAATAGGTGTTTCTGTTTTATATATTTTTGAGTCTTCTATAAAGGGAATCATATTATGCTAATGTCTTGCACTTATTTTTTTCCTCTTAATATTATGTTCCTGAGGTGTATTCGTGTTGTTATGTGTAGCCACAATGTATTCAGCTAATTGCAGTAGTATTCCATTATATGAATATGCCACACCTTGCAATTATGGGTTTGCATTTTTCTTCCTTATGAGACTGAAAGCTTTTTAGGGGTGAAGAAAAGTCTTGTTTATCATTGAAGAACTGGCATAATGGCCCAGCCTATGCATGTTAGAGGGTGTTAAATGAATGCTTGTTTAATGGTAACTTTTTAACAGGACAGTTGAAAATGTGGAAAAAGAACTTTTCTGAGAACCCTAGAAATGTAATTGTAGACCTTTATACCTCTAATCCTATTACCGGGCAGTTGTCAAAAAAGAAAAAATTCTGGAGACATGTCTTCTCCATATAAAATGCATTTGTATTTTCTGGTCTTAACATCATTAGTAATAGTATCTGACAGGCATGGCAGAATCAAATGTTTTGTTTTTTCATTTGAATGGGTATGTCCTTACTGCCAGTCTGTATAGTAAGTTTGAAAAAGAAGAAGGTGAAGGTTGGTTTTAAACTGTACTCTTGTTTCCTCAAGGAGATTAGCTAACATGATGTTGCATAATCTAAGCAATTAAATACCTTAGCAACACGACAGATAATTAGCTACTCTACAGAACAGGTGATTTTTCAGGTTTATTCTTTGCATAAAGAAAAGAAAACACCTCTGGGTGTGTTTTTTGTTTGTTTGTTTCTGAGCTACTCTCCTTTATTCTTGGAAGTGGGATGGAAAACGATTGGGTTGATTTTAGGGCTTTATGTCTTTCACACAGAAATGCTCTGAAAATCATCACCTTCATTATCATAGATTTTGTTTATTACTTTCTCCCCAGGAAGTACCATTTTTACAATATATTTCATTAATCACAAAAAAATAAGAAACTGTGTGCTTCATAACCTGTTTTTCCTGTGAGCAATCACTATAGCTCCTTTTCAGTTAGACCCCACTAAGTTAAAATTTAAGATTTAAAATAATGCCTCAAAGCTAGTGAGCTCTGGATTCTTGGGAAGCTGAAGTGTTATTGCTGGAGTTGTAGAAATCCAGTATGTACATACATAAAGCATTTTTCTGTAGACTGCTGACAATTTATATATGTAAATTATACATAAGTGTTCAAATATAGGTAGATACAATCATGTTCAATAAGGCAAAAATGAATTTTAAAGTCCTACTAAATATGTTAAAGCCATTTCTCATTTTTTTCTTTTTATCTAACTTTTTTTGTATGTTAAGTACACGTATGCTTAAAAAGTTAATGGGCTTATATTGGAGACAAGAAGACCCTGGTTCAGCCTTGCCAACCCCTAGCTTTGCCTCTTTATTGGCAATTACTTCATAGTTTCTAGTTGTTTCTTCTGGTATTCATCTTCTAATTTCTAAATAACATGTAAAATGTTACCTTTTCTTGATTTTCTAGTTTGAGAAATTACTCGTTGATTTCTAAGTAAAGAAGACAAAGATTTAGCCCTCTTCCCCTCTGATCATCTCCATATTTTTAAAAAGGTAATCAGATATTATGTTAGAACTAAATAAATACGAATTATAGCTGAACCATATAATGATATGTATGATATGATTCCATTTCCACTTTTGAACAATATATTTTATTTTCTCTTTTTTCAGGAAATTAATAATTATTGTTTTTTTGTCATTCACTTAATTAACTCTATACTTACCATTAATAATACATCCCTAATTTCTCCACCAGAAATGTGTACCTGATATTCAAAATGTCAGATAATCTTTAGTTTCAAATATCCATCAACTTTGATCTGTTATCACTTCCAGTATGGACTAACTGTTCTTGAAAACTGCTATAGTACCAACATCACAATGCCTCCCTTCTCCATCATTTTAGAAATCTTCTATATTGGAATTTCTATTTCCTGGTGCACAGAAGGTAAAATTTTTGAGATCTTGCATATTTGAAAATATCTTCATTCTCTCACTGGCTATAATTGATTACTTGGATTAAGTAGTTTGGGTATTAACATGGATATCATTTCACGAAGAATATTTAAAGGCATTGCCACATTTTCTTCAGTTTCCATTTTCATCTGACACCATTCTGATTCCCATTCTTTCCTAAAATTTATGCTGTTCTGTTGTATGCTTATATAGGTTATTGATTACTTCCCAACTTTCCTGAATTCCACAGTCCCCAGATAAAAGCTACAAATAATTGCTCTTTATGGTCAGAATACTGAACTTTTCATAAATATAAGCAATAGAAGGAAGAAAAACTACATATTTTTAGATGGCTGCTTAATTTTCACAAGAATGTATTTTCCTTTGAATCTTTTTCATGTGGGGGTGTATGTGTCCACTCCATTTTCCCCTTCCTCTTCCATTCAGGTCTCATTTAAATTGTTTTAGGCATTTAATTTAAAGGACCTTAATGATAATCTTATTCAACCTCATTTTTACAAATGAGAAAATTGATGCAGGTAGATTGAGATTTCACAGCTTCCCTAGACAGTACTCTAGGAATAGAATTTGAAATTAATTATGTTTATTTAGTTACTGTAATGTTAACCTAAACTAGACTGCCTTTTATAGTTAGACATCCAAATACCTCACTTGAACATAGTTGTACTTTTATTTTCTTTTGACAGAGGAAATGTGCACAGGTGGAAAGATACCTTTAAATAACCAGCTAAATAGCATCCCCACAACTGCCAGTGCCACCACATGATTCTGCTTCATTTAGTTGGATGAGAATTCTGATGGAGAAGACCAAGGACTTTCCAAATCAGGACACTTTGACTTTAAGTTAAATTCTTAGGCTCAGGCTTACTTTAATAGCAAGATGGTCACATCAAAATGGTACATTCTGAAAGCTGTATTGAAGAAGAAATAAAGCAACTTAAAAAACCATTTAACTTGGGAAAGATTCTAAAGTTACAAAAGAATTGCAAGAATAATGACAGTACAGAGAATACCTATACCATTTACTCAGACTTACCTATTCTTGACATTTTATCCCATTTGCTTTATCATTTGCTCTGTCTTTATCAATCCATATAATATTTTTGAGCTCTTCAATGTTAACACACATTCATTGTAGCCCTTTAAATCTTAAATTCTTCAGTGAATATTTCATAATAACAGGGCCTTTATAGCCCCAGTCCAGTTTTTATAGTTATCATCGGTGCAAGCTCTTATATGGCCCCAGAACAATTCTCAGATGTACAGAGTATTTTTCACTTTCAGTAAATTTGGTATTGCTATATTACTTTTACCAAATCTACCACATATATTCCAATTTTGTCAATTAACTCAACAATGACCTGTATACCACTTCTTTTCTTTTCAGTCGAGGACTAGTATTTACTTATATTTATTTATATTGTGTTTACTTATATTTCTTTATTCTCCTTTGTGTTTACTTATATTTCTTTATTGTGTTTACTTATATTACTTTATTCTCTGATCTACAGTATTTTCAGTTCCTCTGTCTTTCATGACATTGGCATTTTTATTTTTATTTTTTTATGTTTTTTCAGTATATGAAATTTATTGTCAGATTGGTTTCCATACAACACCCAGTGCTCATCCCAAAAGGTGCCCTCCTCAATACCCATCACCCACCCTCCCCTCCCTCCCACCCCCCATCAACCCTCAGTTTGTTCTCAGTTTTGAAGAGTCTCTTATGCTTTGGCTCTCTCCCACTCTAACCTCTTTTTTTTTTTTTTCCTTCCCCTCCCCCATGGGTTCCTGTTAAGTTTCTCAGGATCCACATAAGAGTGAAACCATATGGTATCTGTCTTTCTCTGTATGGCTTATTTCACTTAGCATCACACTCCCAGTTCCATCCACATTGCTACAAAGGGCCATATTTCATTCTTTCTCATTGCCACGTAGTACTCTATTGTGTATATAAACCACAATTTCTTTATCCATTCATCAGTTGATGGACATTTAGGCTCTTTCCATAATTTGGCTATTGTTGAGAGCGCTGCTATAAACATTGGGGTACAAGTGCCCCTATGCATCAGTACTCCTGTATCCCTTGGGTAAATTCCTAGCAGTGCTATTGCTGGGTCATAGGGTAGGTCTATTTTTAATTTTCTGAGGAACCTCCATACTGTTTTCCAGAGCGGCTGCACCAATTTGCATTCCCACCAACAGTGCAAGAGGGTTCCCGTTTCTCCACATCCTCTCCAGCATCTATAGTCTCCTGATTTGTTCATTTTGGCCACTCTGACTGGCATGAGGTGATATCTGAGTGTGGTTTTGATTTGTATTTCCCTGATGAGGAGCGACGTTGAGCATCTTTTCATGTGCCTGTTGGCCATCTGGATGTCTTCTTTAGAGAAGTGTCTATTCATGTTTTCTGCCCATTTCTTCACTGGGTTATTTGTTGTTCGGGTGTGGAGTTTGGTGAGCTCTTTATAGATTTTGGATACTAGCCCTTTGTCCGATATGTCGTTTGCAAATATCTTTTCCCATTCCGTTGGTTGCCTTTTAGTTTTGTTGATTGTTTCCTTTGCTGTGCAGAAGCTTTTTATCTTCATAAGGTCCCAGTAGTTCATTTTTGCTTTTAATTCCCTTGCCTTTGGGGACGTGTCAAGTAAGAGATTGCTACAGCTGAGGTCAGAGAGGTCTTTTCCTGCTTTCTCCTCTAGGGTTTTGATGGTTTCCTGTCTCACATTCAGGTCCTTTATCCATTTTGAGTTTATTTTTGTGAATGGTGTGAGAAAGTGGTCTAGTTTCAACCTTCTGCATGTTGCTGTCCAGTTCTCCCAGCACCATTTGTTAAAGAGGCTGTCTTTTTTCCATTGGATGTTCTTTCCTGCTTTGTCAAAGATGAGTTGGCCATACGTTTGTGGGTCTACTTCTGGGGTTTCTATTCTATTCCATCGGTCTATGTGTCTGTTTTTGTGCCAATACCATGCTGTCTTGATGATTACAGCTTTGTAGTAGAGGGTAAAGTCTGGGATTGTGATGCCTCCTGCTTTAGTCTTCTTCAAAATTCCTTTGGCTATTCGGGGCCTTTTGTGGTTCCATATGAATTTTAGGATTGCTTGTTCTAGTTTCGAGAAGAATGCTGGTGCAATTTTGATTGGGATTGCATTGAATGTGTAGATAGCTTTGGGTAGTATTGACATTTTGACAATATTTATTTTTCCAATCCATGAGCAGGGAATGTCTTTCCATTTCTTTAAATCTTCTTCAATTTCCTTCATAAGCTTTCTATAGTTTTCAGCATACAGATCTTTTACATCTTTGGTTAGATTTATTCCTAGGTATTTTATGCTTCTTGGTGCAGTTGTGAATGGGATCAGTTTTTATTTGTCTTTCTGTTGCTTCATTATTAGTGTATAAGAGACATTGGCATTTTAACAATAGTCTTAAAAAAGGCATGTCTGGATGGCTCAGTCTGTTAAGTGTCCAACTTCGGCTCAGGTCATGGTCTCATGGTCTGTGAGTTCGAGCCCCTCATTGGGCTCTGTGCTGACAGCTCAGAGCCTGGAGCCTGCTTGGAATTCTGTGGCTCCCTCTTTCTCTGCTCCTCCCCTGTTTGTGCTTTGTCTCTCTCTCTCTCTCTCAAAAATAAATAAACATTAAAAAAATAGTCTTAAAGAAACAATAGGATGTCTCTCAGTTTGCATTTATCTGGTATTTCTTCTTGAATATATTCTGATTATGCATTCTAGGCCAGAACATTACATAAATATTATATAATAAATATTAAATAACTATTACTTAAATGATGTTGTATCCTCAGAGTATCCCATTTGGACATTGTCTATCTGGCCCTCACTGGTAATGTCAATTTTGATCACCTAGTGAGGGTGTTGTCCAATTTCTCTATTGTATAGTTGCTATCTTTCCCTTGAAACTTACAAGCCATCTGTGGGATATACTAGGATCATGAAGATATTTTGCTATTAATCAAAATTTTCTCTTAGATTTATTATGTACATGCTTATGTATGTACCCATTATACTTAAGACTGAGGGTATTAGTGAAATGCTGTATTCATGAATTACTTGAATTAGTTCCTTCTTTCCCCTCCCCTGCCCTCCACAATGTGGTTATAGTATTTATCTGAAACAAAGGTATAGAAAATTCTACACTTTAAGCTTGCAAAAATAGTCTTAATTCAGTACTTACAGTGGTAATGCAGGCTTCCAATCTTATTCAAGGGTAAAACTTTTCATTCTTTACCCAATCTGGAATCTTTTATAGGTTGGCATTCTCCTTTAGGATAAGAGGATACAGAAATCTTTATTTTTCAGTTAGCGCCATTCCTACTTGTGACAATTACAAACTCTTCAAGAGTTGGAGAGGATTGAAGAAATAGAAGTAAAAAGAGAAAGAAAAATCTTAGCTGAGAGTACTTTGTAAGTACTTTGACCTTTTTGGATATTGGTTGTAGTTAAGCCTGACTCTCTTCTGGGGCATCTGTGTATGTATATTAGAGTCCCTCCACCAATTGCTGGTGTTCTTTTATGTACAGTTACTTTTATAAAGGCAAACATGCTCTTCTAAGCAGTGATTTCCTCAGCCTTCAGAGGGCTCTTTTTTTTTTAATGTTTGTTTATTTTTGAGAGAAAGAGACAGAGCACAAGCAGGGAGGGGCAGAGAAAGAAGGAGACGCAGAATCGGAAGCAGGTTCCAGACTCTGAGCTGTCAGTCCGGAACCCGACGTGGGGCTTGCATTCAGAAGACTTTTTAAAATAGATTTTACTTCTGTATGCTCTTGATTGTGCCTTTGAAGAGTCCTGTAGGATCCTTCACTTCTTCCCTCCCTTTTTCCTTCTCTCCCGTCTTTCCATCCCTTTCTTTCTTCTTCACTCCTTTGTTTGTTGTTCCTTTCTTCCATCCATCCATCCATGCATCCATGCATCCATCCATCCATGCATCCATCCATCCATGCATCACAAGGAATTGATCATGCTATTGTGGGTACTGGCTAGGCAGGTCTGAAGTCCATATGGCAGGTCATCAGGAAGGGCAGATTAGAAACTCTTGGGCAAGAGTGAATGCTGCACACCACAGGAAGAATTTCTTCTTTCTCAGAGAAACCTCAGTTTTGCTTTTTAGGCATTTCAGTTGAATAGATGATGCCCACTTAAGTTATCAAGGATAATCTCCTTTTTAAAAAAGCCAGTTGATGGCAGATGTTAATCAAATTTATAAAACATCTTCACAGCAATATTTCGATTTATGTTTGAATAACAAGGGGACTGTAGCCTAGCCAAATTGACATAAAACTACCCATTATAGACAGGTACATCAAAACATGCCTAGTACAATAGTTACATAAGAAACTGTTAAGTGCATTAGAAGAAAAAAATGTTGAGTCTGGTTTTGGAAATGTGGAGTTTTCAATGTCCCTGAATCACTGACACATTACCTTCATTCTTTTGTACAAAGGAATTATTCTAGATTGTTTTTGAGGCTTCTTTCAATTATAAAATGATTCCTATTATTATGTACAGAGAGAGTAGAGATGATTAACAAAAGGCAATTGTCATTGCAAAGAGAATAACCTTGCAGAATTGACAGATTTTCTTATCTACCACCTCTCCCCCAAAGAAAGATAGTAGATGAATTGATTATGGCAAAGAAATAAGGCATTCATTTAACCATTTACTCAACAGACTATAGACCATATGCTAGGTTAGATGCTGTAGATATAAAATGAATGTGGTCCAATCCTGGAATGGAGAAATGTGACTATATTTTAATGATTACAAGCAAATCAGTCATTTCAGTACACTGTGGCAATGCTATGATGTGTATAGCACTGGGGAGTGCCATCTGAATCAGGCCAAAGGTTCAGGAAGGGCTCCTTGGGAGACATATATTTGGAACTGAAATTGAAGGTCAAGATTTAGATAGATCTGGAAGGTGGCCCCAGGATGCTGCTGGGAAGTGGAAGTGAGGGAGATAAAGAAAGCTTGACAAAGCCTCTGCCACAGGCTGGTAAGGCAGATAGAAAAATTGTCACAAATTGGATGGGCTATTTAATTTCTTGAAAAGTGCTGTATGTGTGCAGGGTAAGGTGTTAATGTGTTTGGGGGTAGTGAGGAAAGTCAAACTTCTTGACCAAAGCGTTGAAGAGAGAAGGAATTTCTAGGTACATGATGATAGCTAGGATGATTAGTGACAGGCACAACTGGACTGGGCATTCCAATGGTGGAAGATGGAACACAGCAGGTTTGGGGGCAAGGAAGAGACTGGATAATTAGTTTACTTTTGAGTATGCATATTGCATCTCTTTAAACATTCATATGGTAGAGAGAAATGGCCTGATTAGATATACACTGGGCAAAATTCAAAGCTCATGTATTGTATAACTATTAGTTTGAGGTAATCATATATCACAGGAAAACTCTAAAGACATACATGATTTTCCCCTAGACTTATTCCTTTGGTCTCAAACAAGGTTGAAAACATTCTTTTGTTTTTTGCCATTGTTTTGATTTTTTTGTCTTTCAGAGTTTTCAGGTTGTATTCTTGTTCCCTTTGATAACAGTCATGTTCAATTTCTTAGGCATACATAATATTAAATTTTCAAGTTGTTGCTTGACCCCAGCAGTTCTAATAATTCTTGTTTACTCTTGCCATTTTAAACACTGACTGGAAGCAGAATTTTGCATGCTGTTATACCCACAAATTGTGAAAGCTGCCTTGGAGGATGTCATTCATTTATTTATATAAGCCTTACATTGTTCAAAGGCTTTTTGAATAACACAAATTTTATCTGTTCAGGACATATTACCATGTTGTTTTCATTTACATAGCTGTGAGCCATCATCGACTAGCACAGCCTCAAAACATCACGGTGAAGTAGATAGAAGATTTTGTGGGGTTGGAGAGCTAAACTGTGTTCATTTGTGATTCGCATGCACGTGTGTGTGTGTGTGTGTGTTTTCAGTGGATTTTCCAAGTGAAGGAATGAAGAGCTTTTTCTTCTAGTTTGTGCTTGAATGCTTTCTGTCCTATGTATGAAATAATGTGTGTGAAATAATGTGTGTGGTATAAGTAATGCATCTTATTAAGGTGAACCAATACTTCTTTTCATTATATTGAAAAAATACTTCAGGACTTGGGCACAATGAAGCTGTATTGGCTGCAAGCCTCTTTTTGCAATAGAAATGTATTTGTCCAAATTTAGCATTAACAAAACCTTGAATGTAACTTCTTTTTTCTTCACTTTAATCTTTTTTCCTTTCTTCTCTCCTTTCCTTCCTTCTCATTTTATTAGTTCAATGATTCATGTGTCCCCTTCCATGTACAATGTCTATTTAGCATTTGCCATATATAAGGCTACACTCTTTGTGTTGTGAGAGTCATAAAGATAAAATATACTAAAAATGATGAAGCAATTTTGAGGGCTTATTGTGTACCAGGCACTCTTCCATGTGTTTCACATGCATTACCTCATTTAATGTTCATAATAATTGTATGACAAAAATACTCTTATCACCTCCATTTTACAGATGAGGACATTGCATCTTAAACAAGTCTGACAATTGCCCTAGGTCACCTAGGGATAAAGGAACAGAAGATTTAAACTCATATTTTAAATCATATCCTCACCATTTCATCTAGTGAAATCTAGTAGGAAAGTGATAGACATCAAAAAAATGAAAAAATAAGATAGAATGGGGTAAGTGCCAAGAAATATGTTTATGCAAAATGCCACTAGAGCTCAGAATAGAGGAAAAGCCAGGAGGATGTGACCAGTCTTCATGGACCTTGGCTGATGGGGAGGATTTTGAGAAAGAAAGGTAGAGGGGACATTTCAGCAAGAGTGAATGGTTTGAGTTATTTCATTTGGATGAGCCATTGAGTACATAAAAGGGAGTAGTCAGAATAAAGCCTGAAAAGGTGACTCTGAGCCATTAGTGAAGCTATAAGTACAAGCAGAGACATTGGCATTTAATAGGTGAGGCAGGAGGAAAATGGCTAAAGGTTTTGAACACGAGAGTGACACAATCACTGAGGTGAATTGTGAAAAATCATATATTAATATTCTGTGGAATGGATTAATATGGCAGTGTCCAGAATCAGGGAGATTAATTAAAAGTTTGGTAGGAGAGACTAAAAGCTTGAATTCAAGTACTGGTTTGGGGAGTGGAAAGGGAAACAAATACAGGACAGAATAAGGGGCCCTATAGATGCATACTAGGACTTGGTAATCTCTTGAAGGAATTGTTAGTGAGGTCTCCATGGTTTCTAAGCAGGCGGGGTAGCTCTGGGAGAATGGTGATTCTGTTCTTTTGCAGAGGAAGGCAGCATAGGGGTCAGGTTTCAGGGGGGCAGAGTGGACATGCATTCATGTTTCCACTAGAAGTGTCCAAGGAGATGTTCTTTTCTTAATAGGAAATAAATACTTAAGGTTCAGGGCAAGGGCTTTTAAGAGGCTTTCAGTGATCAGTCCAGACTATTCTATATATCTCTTTCCTCTCTGTGTTCTTTCACATTTGGCCTCCCTGCCATTTGGCAAGTTTCCCAGTGCCTGATCACCTTTTATGTCCTTCCAATTTCTCTCCATTGTCATAATCAAATTCATGAAATTATACATCTTAGTTATTTATGCCTGCATGGTCTTTAACCTTTGCTAATAAAAAAGCATTTCTGCTGACCTTTAGCAAAAACAACAACAACAACACACACACACACACACACACACACACACACACACACACACAATCAAAGCAAAGCCAAAGCAAAACAGAACAAATAAATGTAGAGCCTTTAAGCGAGAGAAACAGAGAAGCCATGCAGAAATAAACCTTACGGCAAGTGAGCAGAAACAATGCTGCCTGCATTGTTTTATCTCAGGTTCTGCCAACGAAAACCTGAGTGTAGGACGTTTACAATTACTTACAGGGTCTGTGGTCAACAGATTAGATTGAGTTCAATAAAACTCTTGAATAAGGAAGAACAGAAAAGTTTGCCTTTCTGGACAACAAAGAAAAATTCCTTAACCATGGAACAAGAGGCCACAGTGGGTTAGTCAAAGTAAAAACACTGAAACATCGTTTTGAAAGTTACATTACAGAATGCGTGTTCAGGATGCTTAAGAGTAGCTTTATTATATTACACTCCTCTAATCTCATTAGCTGTGAGCTAATGGCATTAATGGAAGGAAAAATATATTTTAATTCCCTCAGTCAATCTTTAGTTACCTCTATAGGATTTTTAGTAAAATTACTTCCTGGCAAGTATTTTGTTGAAAATCATAATTGGCAAACAGATTTAAGATCAAGTTATTTTCTCAATTAATGGGATTCATTCTGACATTAGTTTTGAAATGTCACCAAACATTTTGTTCCTGTTTTTTATCCCAGATGTGCTATAATTTAGAACCAACTCCACGTTTCTCTCTGGTGCTTTGCCAAGGGCCTGTTCACCATTCGTTTCTGTCTTCTGCAGCCATCTCAGTCCATCACACATCTGCTCTCGTTTGTGTGTTCTCAGTAGCAAGTGTGTCTACTAACCAAATTACTAACATGTACACAAATCTGGATTCACTTCCGGCACTCTCTTTCAGACTATAAACTTCTCAGGGGCGCCTGGATGGTTCAGCTGGTTAAGCATCTGACTTCGGCTCAGGTCATGATTTCGCTGTTTGTGAGTTCAAGCCCCGTGTCAGGCTCTGTGCTAACAGCTCAGAGCCTGGAACATGTTTGGGATTCTGTGTCTCCCTCTCTCTCTGCCCCTCCCTGCTTGTGCTAACAGCTCAGAGCCTGGAACATGTTTGGGATTCTGTGTCTCCCTCTCTCTCTGCCCCTCCCTGCTTGTGCTCTGTCTCTCCCTCTCTCTCTCTCTTTCTCTCTCTCTCTCAAAAATAAGTAAACATTAAAAAAAAAGACTATGAATTTCTCAGAGATGAGGCCTCTGTCTTTAATCATATCTTCTTTTTCCCTCTAAGAATTCTTCTGCTTTGCAAGCTCAAGGGAGGCCTCTGCCCCCCTTTCTCCTCTGGTTGGGTTAAGTGTGAGCTCTCCTAGCCCTCTGTGCTTGGGAATCTTAGCACTTATGGTAATGTTCTCTCTGCCTGAGTGCAAAGGCTGTGTCATTTATTTTTTATATTTAGAGCTTTGCATTCTTTTTAACACATAATGTATTCCTCTGGAAAATTCTGTGGAATGGAAAGAAACAAAGAAACCACAAGGAGCCATTTATTTGTATCTGTTAAAAATTCAGGCTTTGGAAACAGAGTCAGATATTGCTACTGCTTAGTTATAGATGAAATTCATTTTCAGCCTTTTCCCAACTTCTTTTCTGAGGCTTCTTCCTATCCACCAGTCAACCTCCTCAGGCACCAGATGTCTTCACATCAGTCACTTTTAGCATTGCTTTAGGCTCAAAAGGGTACAGTTTTTTCTCTTCCCATCAATGTTTCTACTCTTCTATTCCTGTGTTAATAGTTAATTGTCAGTAAAATAAAAGTGTCTTAATTCACATAAAATAACAAAGAACTAATTATTTAATTGGTTAACTTTTTCAAATCAATTTGAATTTGTTTAATGGGTGTATACTTCTACATGGTGAATAAATTCTAGAGACCTGCTGTATAACTTGTTGTCAATAGCTAACAACATGGTGCCTTAAGTACTGGTTAGGAGGGCCATTCTCATGCTAAGTGTTCTTACCACCACCACCACCACCACCACCCCCCCCCCCCCCCCCACACACACACAAGCAAAGGGACAGAAATCTTTTGGAGGTGAGGTGATGGACGTATGTACTTCCTGTGGTGATGGTATCATGGGTATATGCCTATGTCCAAACCCATCAAAACGTATACATTAAATATGTGCAACTTTCCGTATATTAAGGATAATAAAATTGGAAAAAATAATGGTGATACTCTGAGGAATCAATCTCTAATGGTAAGATTTAGGGTATCAGTTGAAAAATATTTCATAGCCTATTAGTCTGTCCATAAAACCTAGTCTGCACACTGCTGAAGTTTATATAGGAACAAGGTTCCAGGGGGACGGTGTGCCTCTTTTAGCTGTGATCTCTAGCCCCCCAGGCACTCTGGATTGGAGCTCAGTATATGTTAAGTGCCTAGTGCAATGTCTAGCTCACAGGAAGGGGGCTCAGATTCCTTTACAGGCTCATTTCTTGCCATTTTCCTCTGCGTTCTATGCTCCAGCCTCACTGGCTTTCATTTAGTTTTGTAGGGACAGCCAAGCCTTTTCTGGCCTCAGAATATATTGTCTCTTCCAGGATATGTCATCCTCCTCCTCTTCACATAGCTAACTTCTACTCAGAGTCTCCACTGGAATATCACTTTCTCCTGGAAGGCTTCCCTGAAGTCCTAGATTAGATTAGGGTTTTTTTTTTCTTTTTCCCCGTGTGCTGCTGGAGCACCTCACTCCTTCTGTCCTAGTACTGGGTAGTAGAAGCATAGACAGCATATAGCAAGTTGAGGACAAGGACTTGAGGCAGACTGTCTGGATTCAAATCTCAGTTTTGCTAATTACTAGCCATGTGAACTTGGGGAAATTTTATTTAACTTCTCTAAGCTTCAGTTTCCTCATCTGTAAAATGGAAATGATGATAGTGCTTATCCCATCTGGGTTTTATGAGAATTAAAATAGTTAAAACTTTTAAAGGATTTAGAATAGTGATTGCTACCTAATATGTATTATGTATTAATAAAATATGTATTATTTTTCATATTCAGATATTACATTTATTATATAAAAGTATAGGATACATGTTTATATATATATATATAAGTTTAATATATATAAGCTTAATGTTTTAGTAATTATCTTTTCCCATAGACATTGAGTTGTTCATAACAGTTTTAGAACTATGTCTGTTTCCCTCACTATTTATTAGGTACCTGAAAACTTGTGCAGCACATGTAGAAGAAAGACCTCCACAGTTTCTAGAACCCAAATTTCATGGCTAGCAGGTTGAAGTTTAGGTCCTGCCAATGGGAAGCATCCTGTCTGAGACCTGGAGGTGAAATGGAGTTAGAATATCTTTGGGTTATGGGGCACCTGGGTGGCTCATTCGGTTGAGTGTCTGACTTCAGATCACATCATGATCTCAAGGTTCCTGAGCCAGAGTCCCGCATTAGGCTCTCTGCTGTCAGCACAGAGCCCCTTCGGATCTTCTGTCTCCTTCTGTCCCTGCCCCTCCCCTAACTCACTCTCTCAAAAATAAATAAACATTAAATAAAGAAGAGTTTCTTTGGGCTTTTGGAGCCATGGAGGCAGCAGATCAGGGCAGTCTCCTTTGGAGTAGACACTGTAGCAGCAGATGATAAAAACAGGCTTCTGTATGCTGCAAGGCAATGGTGGTTCACATAAATGCACTCTTTTGCAGTGATGGTCATAGCTTCCTATAATTCCTGATTTCTGTAGAACATGTCCAGTCCCTCCCTGATTCCCTACCTCCATCTCATTTCTAACCCTCTATGTAACCCAGTGCCATGTGAAGAAGTCCACTACCTTGCATTGAAATGTCTAGAATGGTGTCATTTGCCTAGCAAATCTTGACTAATAGTATTATAGGTACTAACTTGGAGTCTACTTAGAATTTTAAATCGTAGCCCAATTATGTGGTATATTCATTCCTAATGAAGAGACTATACACTTCTGATTAGGTAAGAAGCTGTTATTCAACAGTATTTTTAAAAGGGCACCCCATAACAGACACTATTACAGGCTATAATGTAATCATATATGATATTTTTGGTGTGCATGTGCTTGATTTCAGGGTGTTCTGGATTATATCGTAAATGCAATGTCCAACATAGCTTTCTCCATTATCCCACACACTTAGGTGGAAGCATTCTGTATTTCTGTATAAGAGAAGATATTTTCTCTCTTCCTGAGTTCAACTATATTGTTATACCTAGTGTATGTCCTTGTCTCTGATGGGCCATAAGACTCATGTAATTTCACATGTAATGTCAAATTGGCTACACTCATGGGTATTAGAAACTTTTTTTCGGAAAAATTACCAATGCCCCTAATGGGATTGAAATAACAATATTTTGTGATAGAATCTACAGCACTGCTATTGCATCATTGGAATAATGTAATGAGTTTGGAAACTGGTAGCTTATATTAGAAGCAGTTCATTTTAAGACTATAAATTATAGTACAGAATTTTCTTTCCTTTCAGAACATAACTAAATATTGTTTTCTCTTCCTTAAAAAGAAGGTTTTCCATTAAATCAGACTTGATTATATTCTCTGAGCTTTGAGAAAAAGTCTGTTTCTTCTTAAGACACCATAATTTTCACTTTGTCTCCACATCCTTCCATCTTATTAAGTCAGCTTTGTCCTCTTATGTCTTACTCCCTTTACTGATGACATGGTTCCCTTCTATATGTCACCTTCCTAGAAAATGCTATGCAGAAATTTCAACACTTCTACGTGAGAAAAAACAACAGCAACAAACCACAGACTCTAAGAGAAGTTATAACTCAGCCCTGGCCTGAGAGTAAGAAAGTTGAATTATAATCCTACACCTACTCCTTACTACCAGTAAGACCTCTCTGGATCACACTTTCCTCATTTATAAAGGGATTGTTTCTCATGTCCTCTTGGGCTCTACACTTCAATATTTGTGGCTTACTTTAGTATCTCTGTGATATATGCGTGGCATGATAGCTCGATATCATCAAAGACTCAGGCTCATTCTAGTTTTATTAACCAACATCCTCATAAGTGCAACATCCTTGATAGGATGAAGGGGAAAAAGAAAAGGAAAAAGGCAAAAACAAGGAAAACAGATTTTTACCATAATAATGCCCCAACTACAATTGGGATCCTGTTTGTAAGAATCTGTTTGTAGTACAGAATGGATATTGGATAGGCCTGCCACATGGGGTTGATAATAATAATAGTAATTTTATTATAATATATATTATATTATGTGTTATATATTATATATAATAATTATGTAATAGTTATTAATGAGATAATAATACCATCTCATTCTTCATGTATTTATTCATTCAGCTAGCATATCTTTATTGAGGACCTTCTTCGTGCTAGGCATTCTCTTTAGGTGCTAGACATTTGGTGGTAAACAACATAGGCATTGCCCTTTCCTTCATAAAGCTTAGTAGAAGCTACTAGAATTAGTAGGAGAGCTCTACAGTAAAAACAACCCCCCAAAATAAATATAAAATACAACTTAATATATGTGATCTGATGAAAAAAATTATCATTATAAAACAGCACCAGAGCTGCCAAATTTGGATTAGAAGTTCAGATGCCTTCTGAGAAAATGATATGTATATAGGAGTTGGATCCTCAGACTAAAAGATGGGGTGACAAGAAGAATCTTGGAACGGAGGCAATCATGTGATTAGACATTCCACAAAGGCCAGTGTGGCTGGAAAGTGTTGATGAAGAGGAAAGAGTAGCATGACACGAAGTTGGCCAGAGGACACAGGGAGAGAAAAAAGGGGAGTGAATGCATGGGCCAGTGTATGGAAGTGTTTGCTTTCACAGGAGTTGAATGTCAGATTTATGAAGGTTGTGAAAAGGGGAACTCAGAGCCTTGACAGCACTGGAAGGCACAATCAGGTTAGAGGACATTATTGGTTGTGCTAAGAAAATTGAATTTATCCTAGTTGATGATAAGGCACTGAAGTGTTGTTATGGAAATGGTTGTTGTTGTTGTTGGTGGTGGTGGTGGTGGATATACAAGTGGCAGGGAGTTCAAGCAGGTAGCTGTGTGATAATAAAAGCACAGGTAAGTGGTAATAAAATCCAGGTAAGTGATAATAAAAGCACAAACTTAATAGTATCAATTGTACATTTTTATTTCTAAATCAAGAGACCAGGGCAGCACTTATCTAAAAAAGAAAACAAAACAGAACATTGGTAGAGTAATAGTACCTGCCATTGTTTTGAGGCTGGGGAGAATTTAAAGTCCTTTCCTTAAGACAGCTGGGCTGGGTGTGGAGCCTGCTCAGGAATCTCTCTCTCCCTCTCCCTCTGCCCCTCCTCTGCTCACGCTTACATGCAGTGTCTCACTCTTTCTCTTAAAAAATTAAAAATATAAAATAAAGTTCTTTCCTTACATTCATTCAATTCTTTTAACAAACGTATTATACTTTTATACTTATAGTATTACATGATTTTATGGAGAAAATAGTGTAAGAGTAAGATCATTATGCTTTCTTTCTTTCTTTAACAAAGCAGAGGGAGCTAACTGCGGTCTACTCTATCCTCCTTAGTGTGAGTACTTATAAACATAATAGGCCTGAGAAGAGGCCACATCTTCTCAATTCACAGGGCATAATTCTGGATCTTCTAACCCTTAGAACTGTGAACACATCCCTCTAAATTAATTCTTCTGAGTTAATTCCAAGATTAACTTAGAAGTCCTTCATGAGGTATACAGGAGACAATCAGAAGGTGAGCCTTTCTTGTTACTCAAGGAGATGAAAAAAAAGTTTAATTGTTAGTTTTTCTACTTTTCTGTATACATCTGTATGAAATTCTCTTCAGACTTTGTGGACATTTTTATGAAATCATTAAATGCACATAAATTTGTAATGCATACTCACCAATACTCTCTCTCTCTCTCATACTCTTTTCTGAATTGGTATGGGGGACCTTTCTGTTTTCAAGATTATTTAAGTTTTCCAGTAATAGGCACAGAGATGTTAAGTAACTTGTGTAAAATCACACCAATAGTTACTACTAGAACCAGGAATTAAAAAACAATAAAGGCATTGCAATGGTTAATTTTAGGTGTCACCTTGGCTAAGATGAAGTACCCAATTATATAAACAAACACTAATTGAAGTGTTGTGAAAGTATTTGTAGATGCAGTTAACACATTCAATCAGTTAATTTTAGGAATTTAGTTCAGAAGTGAATCTTCTGTTACTTTCTTCATCTTTATATCATAGAAACCCAGTTGCTTTATAATGGTTTCTGTAAAGAATTCTCTTTTCAAGTACCAATATAAAATTGCTTGGATATCAGCAATTTCATATGGCTTATTCTATTATCAGTTTTGAAATGATCTCTGACACTTCACCGACTACTATGTTCCTATGAGTGTTGTTTCTTACGGGGACTACTATTCCTGTATGCCTCTTTTGCTCCTTTCCTCTGCAATTAGAATTGAAGCTTGTAGGTATTAAAAGAAATAATACTGGCACTGGTGATTTTAAGGAACTGAATTGATTTTTAAGTCACTTTTTGGTGAGTGACATCAAAGACAATGCATTCCTAAGCTTCTTTGTCTCTAATTTTGAAATCCAGAATTCTTCCCTTTCAATAGCTTTGATAGAATACTTGATTTCTTCTGAAAGGGAATATTAAGGTACAAGATTCAGTTATTGAAGCTTTCTCTCTTTTTTCTTTTTTTTTTTTAATGTTTATTTATTTTTGAGAAAGACAGAGAGACAGAGCACAACCAGGGGAATGGCAGAGAGAGATAGAGATACAGATCTGAAGCAGGCTCCAGGCTCTGAGCTGTCAGCACAGAGCCTGATGCGGGGCTCAAACCCACGAACCATGAGATCATGACCTGAGCCAGTCAGACGCTCAAGCGACTGAGCCACCCAGGCGCCCCGAAGCTTTCTCTTACTGGGCTCCTTGACTTTAATATTTTTAGTGCCATAAATAAAATATTGTATCTTACCACCATTAACACCATTACCATGTCATTAACAAAGACATGGTGGTCTTTGACTCAAAAGTACACACGCATACACAAATGCACATACACAAATACACACACACACACACACACACACACACACACACATTGACAAACGGTAATGGAAAATCAATTCTAAGAGCTTAGATTCATCACTAACTGTGTAATCTTAAAATCTCTTGATCTAGATCTCTCCACATCTATGGTGTGGGAATAATAATAGCACATTATAATGAATTAATTTGAAAACTATTAAAAGTTATTTCTCTGGACTTGAGTGGAATAAAAAAGCATTCCCAATACGGAATATACATTTATGAACATCACTGATACTAGCCGTCCAAGAATACTGAGCAACTACTAGGCTCAGAACATTGTACCTGGTGCCAGGGGAGTTTACAAACTCAAGAAATGAAGACTGTATACTTTAAACACTGTGATTGACTAATTTACTGAGGCGTTCAGAAGCACATTATGACCTAAAATGCAGGTGCCTGAGTTTGATGGGTGCTGTGGCTCCTCAAAACCTTTTATATCTTATATGATTCTAAGATAAATGTGTGCGGGGGTGAGAGAACATCAGATGGGTGGGTTGGCAGAGTGATTTCCTCTCAGCAGAATTCATAACAAGATGCTTACAGCAAGAAAACCCCTATGAACAAACTTATGTGGACCTTAAAGTGATTATTCTTGTAGAAAAGAAACCTGGGAACTTTGTAAAACATGGGCCTCTTTGAAACAACTCTTATTGTCTAGGTGAGTTTTGATGGAAAGTTTGATTGCTCTATCTAAGGCTCAGAAGGATGAGCCATAATAATACATATTATTTTATGTTAAGGAATAAGGATAGTTTAGCCTGCTGCTTTTTCTCACTCTCACATAACAGCAAGCCATCGTACTGGCTATCTGTTGAGACCAAAAGCTGGGTTTGAAAGGTTCAGACAGACCTCAGATGCTATCATAACTGAGTTATCCTCTAGTTTCAGGACTCTTGACTGTCACAAACTTGCATTAAATTATTTTCACTGGCTTAGCTGTATTCCTACTACCATAACTCTGTATTTTCATATACCCAGTCTATCTCCCCTGCTAAAGACACAGCCACAGACCTATCCAAATAATAAGAATTTGGGTGGAGTGTTCATATATGAGATATTGTGAATACATTTTATCGATAGTGTTAAATTAATGACTTGGTTTTTTACCTCTAGCTGCTTTATAACTCTGTCTTCCCCATGTTTAATATATCAGCCATCTCTGATAGAAAGGTGGTTGGTATATGGTTGATATTTTTGGGGTCTTGGGGGATGGTTCTTATATTCTGAAACCGCAATATTAAGAAACATACCAGTAGCATCAGCACCGCATAGCATCACAACACCAGGCCACATGTCCTCATAGAGAAAATAGCATCCTGCTTAAGTAAAATGCACTATATACTTATACACACACGCACACACACACACACACACACACACACATATATACACACATATATATATATATATATGCATGTATATAGTGTACATTTAATATACATATATATTTAATATATATTATGTATATATAATAGTGATATATAGAGGCACCTGATTGGCTCAGTCAGTTAAGTGTTGACTTCTGCTCAGTTTATGATCTCACAGTTCATGAATTCAAGCCTCACATTGGGCTTCTGCTGTCAGTATAGAGCCTGCTTTAGATCTTCTGTGTCCTTCTCTGCCCCTCCCCCACTCGCACTCTGTTTCTCTCTCTCTCAAAAATAAATATTTTAAAAAATAGTTTGAGGTGCCTCGGTGGCTCAGTTGGTTAAGTGTCCATCTTCAGCTCAGGTTATGATCTCATGGTTCATGAGTTCAAGCCCCGTGTCAGGCTCTGTGCTGATAGCACAGAGCCTGGAGCTTGCTTCAGATTCTGTGTCTCCTTCTCTCTCTGTTCTCCCCTGCTTGTGCTCTCTTTCTCTCTCTCAAAAATGAATAAATATTTTTAAAAATTTTAAAAATAGTGATATATAATATGCATATAGATATGTATATGCATATGTGTATATATGTATATATATAATATACTTATTATACATATAATAGTGAATGGTGACCTTCAGGAAAATCTTGTTGCTTTATTAAAGGTGTAGGGAAAGTTTGTGGACAGAAAATAAGTGGTATGTGGCAAGGTAGATCGGAACTAGATGATATGGGCCCCTCTACAGGGCATGGTAAGGAGTTCAAGTTAGATTTTAAGGGAAATAAGAAATCTTTTAAATGTTTTAAGCTGGGATGTCACTGTCATCTGTGAAGTATCTAAGACTTTATCCTACTGGTAACAGCCTACCATAGTTTCAAGGTTGCTGGCAGAAGAAATGACACTCATGGGTCAGAGATAAATGACTTTACTGTTCGTGGAAGAGGAAGTGCTACTAACTCAGATATAGGACAATGGAGGAGCAGAGAGGGCAGGACTTCATATCAAACATGGAGTCAGACTCTAATACAATAAAATCTGCCTCCTAAATCATATAAGCTTAATGTTAAATGTTTTTTGCATTCAAGATAATAGATCTGAGACTGTACTATGAAGATGAAAAGGTCATAACATAAAATTGCCATCCCTAAAAAAAACCTGGAGCACTTGGATGGAAGTAATTAGGGCAGAGGGCTTGGTGTTTCAGACTTAAGAGATAAAATTTGAATATCAAAATCTTTTCCTATATTAAAAAGAATTATTTTTGAAAGAGAGAGCCTGCACATGAGTGGGGGAGGGGCAGAGGCAGAGAGAGAGAAAATCCCAAGCAGGCTCCACACTCAGCATGGAGCCTGGTGTGGGCTTGATCTTACAACCATAGTATCATGACCTGAGCCCAAACCAAGAGTCAGATGCTCAACCAGGTGCCCCAGAAAGAATTTTTACATTTAGGTACTTACCTCTTAATTTTACTGCTTTACTATTTTAAAATATGTCCTATCATTTAAATTAAGGTGCTTTCCATATATTACAAATTTTTTATGACTTAAGGCCAGAACATTTACTAATTAATTACTCACTGCACGTTTTCTAATAGATTGTTTACTATCCATATCATCAGACTTCTCACAAAAAGTGCTTCGGCTAAAGGTATCACAGAGAAAAGAAGCTAGAACTTTGAATTGAAAGGTCTCATTTGTAATTTAAATCTGTGACTAAATCAAGGTAGGAGAAATAATGTGATTAGAATAGATAACGGGAAGCTAGAAAAAACAAATGATAACTGAGAACATTTAATATATTTTTGATTTGGTTTAAAAAATGTCTGTCAATGGAATTTTAGGTAATGAGGATGTTGTGCTTTATAGAAGGTGACAGAAAACTAGTCTGAAAGCCAAATCTAGCCTACTGTCTGTTTTTGTACAGTTCATAAACTAGAATACCTCTTAAAGTTTTAAATGATTATATTTTAAAGGTTATATACGTATTTATATATTAACCTTGATTTTGTTTCTTGTCTTACAAAGCCTGAAGTATCTAGTATCTGATTCTTTGCAGAAATAAAATTTGCCACCCCAATTTAAGGAATAGATTCCATTGGCCTGGACTTTTTGAGAAATAAGCAAAATACTTAGCATTTGGAGAACGAAAGAATAAGAAAAAATCTGTTCAGGGTCATATTTTTAGAACCTGGCCTTGTAATATATGGAACATTATTATCTTATCTTTTAAAGACTTACAGTGAGCCATACAAAGAAAATACAGTTGATTTTAACTACTGTGGCCAGGGCAAGTGACTTCAAGCCTTGGGCCCTAAAGTCTTCATAGTTTGGTATCTTTGTTCATAATTGATTATTTCCATAGAAGCAAGTCCTCACAAAGAAGATTTGAATCAAAGAAACAAGGACCTCAGCAAAGGTATGGGAGTAGTAGCCTTCACTAAGGGCAAGCGAACCATGCTGTGTTCTGAGCCAAAAAGTAGTTTGGTGGGAGTATGCTTGGTATATTAGTTGAACTAGTAGGAAGCTAGAGTGGCTGGAAAAAATGGGGCAGTTATGGGAGATGGTAATGCAATAAAGCTAGTGCAAAGAATTAAAAGGGAGCCAGATTGCTTGTTAGCCTCTGATGACTTTGTATTTGAATTGGAAGGGGAATTATAGAGGTTTTTAAGCAGAAGATCTATTGCTGTTGTTCAAAGTTAATGCAAAGAATGATACTTATTGATGCTGCCAGAATGGACCATGGTGGATACCATACAGTGACTCACTCAACATCTTTCCAGTTATATTCTGTTGTATTTTTTGTATGATAAAAGTTTGAAATTTACACATTCCTTCTAAGGTTTTCTTACATCTGTGTTTTTGGATTGTGATTTAGTTTGTGCCAAAGAGATGCATTTGTGTCAAGATTAAATTTGGAACCGTATACTGTATTAGGTAGGGAGGCTGTGCCACTGCAGATAGAGCAGGTGCTGTACTGTTCTCGAGACATCATCTATGGCAATGGCTTTTTGATTCCTGGACTGCAACTAAGGCAGCATATTATAGGAGCCAGCATTTCAGCTGATGCCTTCCTGATCCTTTTGTTCTAGTTAAGGCCATTTTTCCCATTAGAAAATAGCCCTAGTTGTAGCTTCCTGCTCTCTAGATCACAGCTAAGGTAGTGTGTTTGTAAAGGCAACTATTGGGAATCACCACTTCCCATTTCCTTAGCTCCCTACTGTTCTTGAAGAGCAGGTCCCTGAACAGAACTGTTCTGTGATGTGATTCTAGTAGTTATTCTGGGAAACCCATTGTAGAGTCTGTTCCTCCACCCATTAAAAGAACTGTAGAAGCACGTAATTTCTTTCGGCCTTATAAAACAAGTCCATTGCTTGAAGTGGAATTCTGGATGATATAGGGAAATTGAGAGTTTCTTTCACTCTTAGAGTTACCAATATGAGGTGTCATCCAGATCTGTGCACTTTGAAATCAATCCAAGGACCTTAATAGAAGAGGAAAATAGAAACTTCCAAAGAGGTGGAGGGGGGGCACAATGTAATTTGAATACACTCTATATCACGACAATATATAGCATCAAAACAAATGGGAAGAAAAAAATTGAATTAATAAACTTACTTCAGAACAAGGTAAAAAGAAATTTTACAAGCATGAATTCATGAAATTTGGATGAAAAAGTGCATTTTTTTTGCTATGCACCATCATCATGCCTCCTTTGTTGTACATATTTTGCTCTTTAATATTTTTCTTTAAATAGAATCAGAGATTAGGGAATAGATGATTCTATAGTTAAGATAGGAATATTCTACATAGGCCTACAACATCTTACCATTGTCAAAAATAAGGATGCTTTCATAATAGTTTGAAAGGAAAAAAATACAACTCTGAGGAGAGACTGCTGGAAGATAGGTAGTGACAGATTGAACATCAAAAAGAAAACAGTGATTAAATTAAAACTTGTTTTGTCTGTAAAATGTCCATGATGATAATTAAAGAAGAGAAATATTAATTGTTTTAGAGAAAAGCCTGTCAGGAATTGTGATGGCTCTGAGATTTTATTACTTGTGCAAGCTAACAAGTTAGCCTGCCACAGTTTCACATGAACTGGCAGAAGACAGCGACTCCTGGGTCGGAGACAGAGGATTTGATTACTAATGGCACAGCAGGTGGTGTGACTTTCATGTTTGAATTCGTTACTCTTGTTCCCCTATCCTGTGGGGGCAAATGCAGATGCAGGCCCAGGTGGATGCTGCACCCACAGGGTATTTGTGCCACAGCTGAGGAAAAATAAGATTAGAAACTCTAATTCTTTTTTTAGAATGTTTTATTTATTTGTTTTCAGAGAGGGACAGAGCATGAGCGGAGGAGGGACAGAGAGAGATACACACACACAGAATCTGACTCAGGCTCCAGAGCACAGAGCCAGATGTGGGGTGCCTGTGGGCTACCCACCTCACCATGAGATCGTGACGTGAGCCAAAGTCAGATGCCCAACTGACTGAGTCACTTAGGCGCCCCAGGAAACCCTAATTCTTAAAGGGGCTGCTAGCAAACCCACACAACTTTCACTCAGAGGGAGACATTACCTTAATTATCTTGATCAGGAAACAAATCTGTCCTCTGCCCCAGAGGCAGTTTCATTACAGGATACTTCTGAATGCAAATTCATACCAGCCACACAAAAATGTCATGGAGAATTGTCCCCTTCGCAAAACCAAACCTGAAAATGTGAGTACATGGATTGCTGAGTGATTTCCCCACAATGTTGAAAAAGCCTAATTATTCAATTGTTAAAGGAAGGTGATACACTTTGCTTTTTTGAGCAGATATAATTCCCTCCTCTCTTTGGTTCGTGCAGTATTTAAGTTCACCCGATTCATAAGTTATATGCCATCTGCTGAATTGTTGCTGTGAGAATATGGAATTTTATATTAGAAAAGGATTTGGAATAGATCAATAAAGTCTGAATTCAGGGCTGTGAAGGATATTTGCCTGGAAGCTGACCTTGACTTTACCCACTCACAGTAACAATTCAGGAAAGTCGTGGACTTATTTCTCACCAGAAAACTGTATCTGGTAGCCCACAGGCACGGTTCTGGAGTCTTGGAACTCCCTGGAACTCCCTGGAAGTTGGGGAGTTGCGTGCAGCATTTGGAACAGGAGCAGTTTGGAGCACCGGTGCAGAGTGAGCCCTCAGTCACTCTACCCAGGTGTGAACAGCACTGGGCAGGGTGAGCCCTCAGTCACTCTACCCAGGTGTGAACATTTGAAGTTTTCCGGCCCTGGCCCTGGGCATACCTGAGGCCTGGGAAGGCCGCACTTCCTTCTGAGGAGACTTTTCTTTGTTTTCACCTTTGTTTAATCATTACTGTAACTTCCAAATTCTTTGCTATCAGTGCAACTTTCTGTACCATGATTTTATTTATGGTGTCTTATTATTCACAGCATAATCCCACCGTGTTATGTTACGCTCTCAATTTTAAACTATTTGTTGTTCTTTGGACATTCCTTGCTGTGTTATACCTCCATGCCATTTCAAAATAAGAGAATATTAATGTAGTGATATTGTAATAAACTCATCCCCCCCTTTCTATCCTTTTTTATTCCATTTAGGCAAATATAATAAATTTTCTGTTTATAGATAACATTGTTTGCTACACTTTGTTTTCTGGTGAGATATTCTTTTTTTTTCCTTTTTTTAAGTTTTTATTTAAATTCCAGTCAGTTAATATACAGTGTCTACTGGGATTCTTGATTGCATTTAGGAGCAAGCACACCCTACAGGGGTAGGATAAAAATATAATTGAAAGCTAGCAGAGAAGGTAACACAATTTAATATTATATTCTCTCTCTAAAATAAGGCATAAAATATAACTTTACAAAAGACTTAATGTCTAACACACATCAAAGGTTTCTTGCATTCTTAATATACCTCTGTAGACACAGACAACAGGTCCTGAAAAACATACGCAAGTATTCACATGCAAATATGCAAAATTAACTTGGTTACTCATCTGTTGTACTTGTTGAATATAAAATGGAGAGATGTGTGTAATGGTATCTAACATAAAATGACAAAGGCTACAGAGAGACAGTAACTTTGTGGTTAAGTGTGTGTTATCTGGAACAGTGCTTTCTGTGGTAAAATTATGGTTCCACTGCTGATAAAATGTGGGGCCAGGAACAAGTTTCTTAATTTTGGGACCTCAATTTCCTTGTCTAAAAATGAGTATGATTCTTTTTTTAAGGTTTATTTATTATATTTGAGAGAGAGAGAGAAAGTGCAAGTCAAGGAGGGGTAGAGAAAGAGGGAGAGAAAGAGAATCCCAAGCATACTCCACAAATCAGTGTGGACCCTGATGCAGGGCTCGAACCCATAAATGGTGAGATCATGACCTGAGTGGAAGTCAGACACTTAACCGACTTAGCCACCCAGGTGCCCCATGACTGAGCTGAAGTCAGATACAACTGACTGAGCCACTGAGGTGTCCCAGGTATGATTCTTTTATTAAAAGAAAATGTACTTGTTGGTCACTATAAGGATTTGATACATAAATCTATGTCAGATAATCAGGACAGTACTGGGCATATATATTTTCACATAAAAAATTTGGTAATAGTTACTGACTCAGGGAGTTGGGAATGAGAGTCTTGATGTCTGCGTTTAGAAAAAGACAAGGTTTGGGGCATCTGGGTGGCTCAGTTGATTAAGTGTGTAACTTCAGCTCAGGTCATGATCTCATGGTTTGTGAGTTCAAGCCTGGAGCCTGCTTCAGATTCTGTGTCTCCCTCTCTTTCTGCCCCCCCCCCACCCCCCTGCTCATTCATTCTCTCTCTCAAAAATAAATAAACATTAAAAAAATTAAAAAGGGTTTTCAGAGTATGCTCTTATACTGCTTACATTTCCTACCAAATTCATTTTTCTATCAATTAAATAACCTAATTAATTTGAAAGGACTCAAACAAGAGTACAATGGTTTAGAATTTTATAGCCAAATTGCTTTTACCAGTACAATCACAAAAAAGTAGACAGCAGAATTTTACAATTTTATTTTAAACATTTGATAATTTTTTTTCACACTACTGAAAATTGAGAAAATGGTTCATATCAAAAGCACTGTCCCATCCTTTAGTGTCCTATAACATTTTCATAAGATTTTCTTCTTTGAAATAGTTTAAATATTTTTAAATGATGCATATTTAAGTTTTTCCCATGTGGAATTACATATTCAATCCTCAGTTTTATTCATTTTAGATAGCCTCCTCTTTTGGACAAAAGAAAATAATTGTGAATGGTTTTTCTATAACCTAAATACTAAAAATGAGCTAAAAAAAAGTCCCAATGTGTAAGTAGAGACAATATAGTTCCAGGCAGCTGTCGGAGAAGCTCTAGTCTATTCAGACTAGGTCCTTGTGCCCAGAAGAGGATAGAATGTCAGAGTTGAGCATATGTTTACTGTACCTTTGAGTTGGCAATAAAATGGAGTATATCCGGTTCTCAGGATTGACATTATCCACATATTTCCAGTCAGCAGAAAGCCGAACCACGGGAAAGAGAGAATCAGTCATTGTAGTTCTAAATTTTCAAAAGTAGGAAGAGTTCAGTTGGAAGGAATAAGGAGTACAGCAAGCTGGAGAGGCACCATAGGATGGGTCTTTACTCAACAAGATCGCTGCTAGTTTCAGGGGAAAGAGTGAAACACAGAATTGGCATAGTGGAAAGCTAAAAGGAAGGACATTCTCATTCTTGCCTTAATGTTTATTATCTTGGTATCCTTGATTTAAGTCATCCATTAAACTACCAATATCTCTCCCTTTGGAATTACAGAGGCTTAAGAACATCTTGTCCTTACTTAATGTATATGTTTTCCAGACTCCTTTATTCCCACCTTGGCACTAAGCACAAAATATTCTGTAATAGTACTGTATCTTGCAAATATCTCAGTGCCTTTTCTTCATTCTTAGGCACTTGACATTTATCAAATGGTGTAGAGGAAATGTCTTTCCCTGTCACCACAGAAAGTCAGATGCCAAATGTTCACATTTCTTTTAGGGGATGGCATCCAAGAGAACTACACACTTGGTATTTGAGCAGGAGGCTATAGGCCTCTGTGCTTGTTTGGATGAGGATGCAACTTAATCCCCCCCACCCCATATCCAACAGCAGGAACACACTAGAGTTTAAATCTTACAGAATATGATTTCAGGACTTCTTCTTTTAGTTAATTGCTACAAAATAGGCACCCAAAGTAAAGACATGGAATGCAAGTTAAAGCTGTGTCTCAGTCACCCTCTAAGGACCACTAAAATTCTTATTTTTACAAATAACACATCTGAGTTGAGTTGATATTTCATGTAATCTATAATCTAAAAATTGGTTGGTGCCTTTTAGGCTTCAGGCCTCTCTTAGGTCCACCCCTGTCTGAGGCATCAGATCTGAAATTCTGGGCCTGCTCCAGAGTCAGAACAAAGCAAATAAAGCATGGTGCTGGCAGAAAGTACTTACACTGCCATGAGAACAGGTGATGAATCACTTTTCTATAAGGACAGCTAATATGGGTTTGATTGGGGACCATTGGTTATGAAAAGGCAATAATGTGAAGCATTCTAGAATACCTGATAGCATAGACTGCTGTATAACTGAGGTGGCAAAGGTGGTCAGTCCTGTGATTTAAGAATTGGAAAATGTATCAGATAATCAAATTTTCTAATTCAGTTTCTTCTTAGGTGCCTGTCCAAAGACATTATTTGAGAGCATCTATATACATATTTTATGTTATAGCATACGTTATTATTATGAAAACTAGGGTTATACTTGCTACCGAGAATTTCTCAGCTTCTGATAAAAATAAGAGAAGGGGAGAAAGAATGAGGTGATGATGCAGGCACCAAATAAATGGAAATGAAATGAAAACTGAATCAGCAGGAGGTGCTCTGGGGCTCTAGATATGGTGAGTCCAGAGTTCTTTATAGCCAACTACCTCACTTCCCTTCCCCTGCACTGGGAATAATATGGATTCTACAACACTGTTAGCAAAGAAAGGCAGTTTCTTTTAAATCATTACTAAACTGAAAGGATTTAATAATCTAACACTATACTAGGTTCTTTTATTGTTTTCCTTTGGGAGACAAAAAGGGGGGTTGTCCAGACATGCTCAGATGTGGCTGTGCTATTCATGTAGTGAAATGTGTAATTAGGAAAACATTTGTATGTAGAGAAGAAAAGACACAACAGAGTTTCCTGCATTGAAGAGGTCTTGTGGTATATTAGGATATGGTTTATCATAAAGGAGATAGCTATATCTTCTGTTTTGAGGAAGGGGAAAAGAAAGAAATGTGCTGGCAACCTCTATCTAAATACATGCCTGGAATTATTTTGTGATTGTCAGAAAGAAAAGGTAAGCCCTTAAAAAAGAGACTAAGTGGAAGCAGGAGCATGACTTCTCTGAGTGTGGGTTACTCTTTCCACCAAAGGGGCCAGCTCCATGTGTCCAAGGAGGTCAGGAATTGGTTCCTGATAGTTTTTGGCCAGAAGGCATTGACATGAGCTAATATATAGGAAGTGCTTTGAGAAGTAGTACACTCTTATTGTATGGAACATTGTTGGTAATTAGTACATATTTGTTAAATTAATACTTCAAAAAATGCTTGGTTCATGTAGCACAGATGTTCAAAATACACGAGTCCTGGGTTGTAGATGTATAATCACAAAGATGAATTAAGGAATGGAATGGGTCACGTCTGTAACTGTTAACATATGGAGTCTATAAAGAGGAAGTAAAAGAGAAAATTGAGAATTTAAAGTCTTTTAAAGTCTGTCAGCACAGAGCCCAACATGGGGCTTGAACTCACAAACTGTGAGATCATGACCTGAGCTGAGGTTGGATGATCAACCAACTGAGCCACCCAGGCACCCCTGGAAGTCTTATTTTCTTTTCAAGAGGTCAGAAAGTGATGAGACTTTAAAAATAGCAAATGAAGAAAGCTCTCAAGAAAAGGGCAAAACATGAGGCTTCAAAAATAAAAATTGTTATTCCTCTCTATAAACTCAATTAATTAAATTATGGACAAAAAACTAAAGTTGAAGGTTGAGACAAAAATAGAAAATCAAAGAACAAAAGAGTAATTTTATAGATAGGTTTAAGGTTATGAAAGTAGACAACACATCAAGAAAGACTCAGTATACTTTCTTGTAGACACAATCTTTGATGATTGCCTAGGACCACTTCTGGGTGCAATTAAAATGAGTAAAAATATGAAACTATAAAAATGCTGACATGGGAACAAAAATAAAAAAAGAATAACAACAATGATACCTTAGAAAAAGGAAAGAGAGAATATAAAAAATTAGTATGATAACGAGATTTTATCCAAGAATGTTTTTATAGAAGTAGACAAAACTTGGTGTGCCTGGGTGGCTCAGTTGGTTAAGCGTCCGACTTTGGCTCAGGTCATGATCTCAGTCTGTGAGTTCAAGCCCCATGTTGGGCTCTGTGCTGACATCTCAGAACCTGGAGCCTGCTTCAGATTCTGTGTCTCCCTCTCTCTCTGCCCCTCCCTGCTTGCACTCTCTCTCTCTCTCTCTCAAAAATAACATTAAAAAAATTATTAAAAAAAAGAAGTATACAAAACTAGCTCATATCATGAGGAACCAAGCTATATCAATATATAATATATAATGGAGTCAAAAACAAATGACTCCATGGGAATGTAAGGAAAATGGATTAAAGAAGGAGCTTCAGGGAATATTTATGTTTAGCTTACTAAAATACTTTCAATAAGTTTTATTTTCTAGTTAAGATCATGGTATACCACTTACGTTAATGAAAAATGATAAGATTTTATTTAATTCATTAATTAATGTAGAATAGCACTTATTACTTTGATAGACAAGGTAATATAATGGAATAAGTATGGCTTTTGTGTGTTGACATCCCTGGTTTCAACTCCCACTTCTGCCATATTTTAGGTATATATGAGTGTGTCAGTATGTGACTATGGGCTAGTTAAATTGTTTTGAGGTTATACTTTTTTCATCTGGGTAAAGAGAAAAATAAAAATTATATTCTTTCATTTTATGAAAAAATAGAGATAAAATGCTTAAAACAAATAGCCCAGAATCTATGCAAGGCATTCAATAATTTGTTGTTTACTCTCTTCCAAATTGCAATTTTTTCTCTACCTTCTTTCTGAAATTGGAATGTATCTTAGAGATGTTAAAAGAAACTTGCTGGCCATCAGGGCAAGGAGTAAGTTTTCCTTGCCTTTGCTGTGAGAACTCAGATTTTTACAGAGGTTCTTTTGATTGTCACCTCAATAGAGATACTTACATTGATAACTCCATGGGCAATTGAATTTTAAGTTAATTCTGGATTCCTAATTTTTGCTTAAAATGTCTTTGAAAAGATTGCATTGTGATGCAGCATTGAAATGTAAAGTTACATTGTGTACAGAAGATTACCTGTCACAAGCCAAGTAATTTAAAGACAGAAGAAATTACCAAATCTCCCAAAATAGAACATAGAATTTTTCAAAGCTAGGAGAGGTTGGAGTGACTGATTAGTGTGTCATAAAAAACTGTATCACTCAGGTGCCAATCAATGATCTGTCAAAAATTTCCAAGTGACTATCAAGAGGTGTTTAATTTCCATTGATACATGCTTCAGTTGAAGATAAAAAATTGAGATAACCTAATAGGCATTTTAGGGGACAAAAACCCAGAATTCTTCAATATGTCTTAATATCAGGCCAAAAAGGCATAAAGAGGTAAAGAACAGGAGCTACATTAACTATGAAAATCTATAATCAGAGGCCTTACTTACATGATGCTTTTAAATTTATTTAAAATTAGATTTATAACACTATGAGCCAGGCACCTCTAAAATATTAGCTCATTTAATTACAAACTAATTTATTCAGTCACAAATGAACTCATATAATTCACAAATATTAACTCAATTCTTCTAACAGGCCTAAGAGGTAAGAACCCCTATTACATCTGTCTTACAATAAGGATATTGAGGGATGGAAAAGTTAAATGAAAGATCACAGAATAAGTAAGTGGTAAAGCTGGGATTCAAACCTCCTGAGTCTGTGTTCTTAATCATTAGGATCTCAAGTCTTTTGAGACTTTTGTATGTAAAGAAACCTTAGTCTCAGTCTATCATAACAGACTCTGTTCTAAGCATTTTTTATCTATAAATGGGTGTAGATCTTACAAGAAGCTCAGGAAGTAGATGCAACCTCTCAGGCCACAGAAGGTAAGAAAATTTGTCTAAGAGGCTGGAATATCTACTGATGTAGCCTGGCCTCAAAGCAAACACAAAACTAGTTTCCTTTAACCAGTAGGCACATGCCCCTGAGTTGTAGAGCATTTTCAAGAAGAATGTAATAGCACTCTAGTTGTCCATTTACTTCCTTTTTCTTTCAGCTATAGTCATCCATTCCTTGTTATTCTATTCACTATAAATCACCCATATAAAAAAATAAATTCTTGAAAAGTGGGGGTAGGGAAGAGAAGCAGATAAAAGAATTTCATCAACATGCCTAAAGAAAACTCTGACACACTGCTTTATTGGAGACCCTAAGATACAGTCTATTCCCTTCTAAACTGTATTGTTGGCTTTTTTCATTGTATTGGTTAGAATACATGAGGCCATTCTGCAATAATAATTTAAAAACCAAATTTCAGTGGCTGAATATTACAAATATTTATATCTTGCTTATATCACAGTTTAAACAAGGCTGAACTTCACCTTTAGACCAAATTTTCCTGGCACTGTCTAGCCTGGAAGCCATTTTTAAATCATATCATCATTTGCCACCTGGAAAGTCTGGGAAGCTTTGTAACCAGCAAGTCCTTACTTCTTTGCATTTGATAGCCCTTCCTTTAACTCTTTGCTCTTCTCTCACATCTTACTGTAAGCAGCAAGAAGATATCAGGGATACCTTTAACACTCTACCTGGAAATCTACTTAGCTGGATCAGCCCATTTATTTCTATTAAGGAAAGTGATGCTGTTCCTAAACTTTTTGCCATATTAGAAATCTTTCCTCCAGTTTTCCTCACACTGCTTTAAGCCCATACCCATAGCCTTCTCAAAGTCTACCAAGCATGTCCTAACGATTTCTTTAAATTTCTTCCACTCAAAGCCATTCAAAGCCACTCCCATATTTTAAGTTTTTTCTTATAGCAGGACCCTATGTTGAACTACCAAAATCTGTATTAATTTTCCATTGTTGCATAGCCAATTACCTGAAAATATAAAACAACATTGTGTACTTCCAATGCATCAGGAATTTGGGAGTTGCTGTTCTTGCTTGGGGTCTCTCATGAGGTTGTAGTCAAGATATTGGTCAGTGCTACAGTCATCTGAAGTCTTGAGTAGAGTTGCAGAACTCACTTCCATTCAATTAGGGCCACTCATATGACTGGCAAGTCATGCTGATTGTTAGCAGAAGAATTTAGTTTATATGGTCTTCTCTGTACAACTGATTGTCTTTATAAAATGGAAGCTGGCTCATAGAGCAAGTAATGGAAAAGAGTATTGTGGAAGCAACAATGTCTTATATAACCTAGTCTCAAAACCACACTCTATTATAATTTTTGCAGTAGTCCATTGTTCACATGGGTCACTTCTATTCAGTGTGGGAGAGGATCACACAGAGATCTGATAATAGGAGATAAAAATTCATGTGGGCCATTTTGCAGAATGGATGCTATGGAAAAGATAAACACAATAGTAAATAGTGATAATGTAATTTATAAATGCTACAGAAGAAGTTTGTTCAAAGACCTGTAGTGCTATGGAAGATGGAATATAAAACTATTATGACAGAAGTGAAAGTCAGGAAATTCTCAGAGAAGGTGACATTTGAGATGACTCATTGTTAATGAGTTGGAATTCAGTATTCAAAAGGAGAGAGAAAGAATACTAATTAAAGGAGAAGGAACTATTGTAAGAATTGGTCTCTAGGGGTGCCTGGGTGGCTCAGTAGGTTAAGCATCAGACTTGAGCTCAGGTCATGATCTCTCCATTTGTGGGTTCAAGCTCTGCATTGGGCTCTGTGCTGACAGCTCAGAGCCTGGAGCCTACTTCAGATTCTGTATCTCCCTCTCTGTCTCTGCTCCTCCCCGACCTGTGCTCGCTCTCTCTCTCAAAAATAAATGAATAAATATTAAAAAAGGATTGGTCGCTAAGTAATTAAATATAATAGGTAAAGATAATGGGCAAAAGATGAAAATACTAATAACTCTGTATAAAGTTCTAAGCATTTTACTTAAGTCATAACATTAATAACATAAATCATAAAATTAGCATTATATGTATGGCAAATATTTTGAATTGTTCTTATGTATTAAAAAGTTGTAGGAGGGGGGCACCTGGGTGGCTCAGTCAGTTAAATGTCCTACTTCAGCTCAGTTTATGATCTCACTGTTCATGGGTTTGAGCCCTGCGTGGGGCTCTGTGCTGACAGCTCAGAGCCTGGAGCCTGCTTCCGATTCTGTGTCTCCCTCTCTCTCAAAAATAAATAAACATAAAAAATGTTGTAGGAGAGATGCCTAGTTGGCTCAGTGGTTAAGTGTCCAACTCTTGATCTCAGCTCTGGTCTTAATTTCAGCATCTTGAGTTCAAGCCCCACATTGGGCTCCATACTGGGTATGAAGCCTACTTAAAAAAAAATGCAGGGGCGCCTGGGTGGCTCAGTCGGTTAAGCGTCCGACTTCAGCCAGGTCACCATCTCGCGGTCCGTGAGTTCGAGCCCCGCGTCGGGCTCTGTGCTGACAGCTCAGAGCCTGGAGCCTGCTTCTGATTCTGTGTCTCCCTCTCTCTCTGCCCCTCCCCCATTCATGCTCTGTCTCTCTCTGTCTCAAAAATAAATAAACATTAAAAAAAAAAAAAAAAAAAAAAAAAAAATGCAGTTGTAAGAAGAATTAGTCAAAAGGTCTAAACTTAGAATATATAAAATATGCAGAAAAATAGCAAAAATTATTTTTAAAATCAGTTATTTATTATAAACATATATATTGTGATGATTTAGAAAACATAACAAACAGATCTTGTCTAATATTTGACGTGTCATTATTTTTTCTGTCCATATCTAAAAATCTTTTATCTCAGTTTGTTTTTGATAACCTAGAGTTATACTATCCAGTATAATAACCACTAGACACAAATGGACGTTGAACACTTGAAATATCACTAGTCTGAATTAAGATGTGCTCTAAGCATAAAAATTTTTTAAATTTTGATTACATGTTGAAATGACTTTGGTTAAATAAATATTTGAGTTAAATTAATAAAATATGTATTCAAGTTCAAAATATTTTTATCTCAAAACTTTTATAGTGTATATATATATGTATATTTATATACATATACATACACACGCACATAAACACACACACATACACACATACATTCTTACATTTTTATGTGAGAATGTACCAATGAGAGGGGTTGTGCTGTGTTATTAACCCTGTTTATGAAGAAAGTAACATTTGACCCATAGTTCATTATGTAGCTGCACTAACTGTATTTAACCATGAATTGGTAACACAATTTATACATATATTGTGTATAGAGTCTCTCCAACTTCTCAGAGTGAAAAATGGAGGAAATAGAAGAAAAACCTCAATGATGAAACAAAGACTTACATCCAAGATTTAGTTTATAGTATCCTGACTTTCCTTTATGAACAGAAAAAAAAAATCTCCAAATAAGAGCCAAGAAAATGTTCATTTTAGATCAGAATCCCTAGAAGCAGATCCAGAGACAATGAATCAGAGGCGTGTGGTTGTTGAGAAGTGCTCTCAGGAGAAAGAGAACGAGGAATGCTTGATTTTATAACAGAAAAAAAAAAAAGCCAATCAAGGAATTGGCTCAACTGGAGACTAACTTCAGCCTGAGTCCTTGGGGAGCTCTCAAGGACAGAGTGCACCACTGAGTTGATCCCACATTAAGGCAAAGGGCCAGACTTCAGTACTTCAGGTGTAGGTGAGGTGAAATGTAACCTCCAGGGCAAGAGGGCTTCTCTTCCTCTACATTCTAGCATTTCTGTAGGGCTAGGTGGCTGGCCTTGTTTGGTGCTATAAACCCTCATTCCTGAGGTTTTTGTGTTGTGGTTACTATAAATTTCTTAGTCTGTGGTTACTGAAATTGCCAATTGATAGTTAAGACTATAATATAAGTAATGTAAGGACAATGTGGTAGATCACTTGAGCTGTAAATATTTTCCTACCTACTCCTATGTAGTAGCAGCCTTTGGTCCCAATGATCAAAATCAGTTATCCCTGCCAGTGCCTGTTGGTAAATTAGAGACTATGTGGACACATTAACACAGATGCATGGGAAGTGAATTGTGACAGTGACTCCTCTGTTTGAGCAGACGTTTATGGGGATCAGATTACAAATGAGACACGTCTCACAGAGGGTTTAATGGGTCCACAGATACATCCAGTGGTCACTTCTGCAATTCCTAAACTTGTAATTGGAATGGACATGCTTAGAAGTTGGCAGAACACTCACATTGGTTTCTTAACCTGCAGTGGAAGCATTTGAAACTCAGGCCACTTTCCCAGGTCAACATAACTCAAAAACATATTAGAAGAAATTGGAGAGAGTTTAAATGACATCATTAGAAACTTGACTGATGAGTAATGGTGGTCTCCATCACATCTTTTTTCAGTTCATTGGTCTGACCCCTACAAAACCCATATGAATCATAACATACGATAGTAGACTCCTACATACTTACTCATATAACAGCCCCAAGTGCTAAATTGAAGTAATGTGTTCATATCTTTATTTATCAACTCTAGACAGTCCCTATTAACTTCCTGCTATTACAAGGAGAATTTATCTCACTGACATGATATCTCTTTCCCCCTCTCAGATATTTGTTATGTTACTGTTTGGGTTTTTCTTTTGGCTCCTTCTGTAATTTTAAATAATAAATGTACCTTATTTTGTGTTTAGTCAACACTTCCCAGTATCATGCCTCAACTTTATATAAAATGATAATTATCAAAATTGTTCTTCAGGACATCCTTCCTTCTGTTTTTACCTCCTACCTTCTGGCAATTATACTTTCACTTTTCTATTGTAAAGGCTCCTAGTATTTATATTCTTCTCCAGTACCCTAACCAAGGGTTTGTACATTGCTCACAGGTTAACATTAGATGTTGTAAACTGATACACAGAATTTATTTTATTATGACACCAGATATGGTTTATAGCCATATCAAGAAGTATACAGTGTTTATTCAATATTTACTGAGTACCTAGGTGTCAGATACTATTTCAGGCGCTGGAAATATACCACTAAACAGAACAGTCAAAAATCTATGTCTTTGGAATACTTACATTTTCTTTAACTTTCTACTCTCAAGAACCAATGTTACTGTCACTTGCCTACTTGAAGGAGAATGTTTCTAGCATGAAGGTCTAAGAAATTTTTAAATTATATCCCATCAATTGCTTAAAATTGTGCCATATTTTGTTAACTATTTATTTATGATGGAAATGATGGATAACTAATTTGGCACTTAATATGTGACAAACATCCTGCTAAATCTTTCATATACATCTTTTTTTCTAACAACATTTTATGAGATAGGTATTAACATATTCATTATGCTGTAGATAAGGAAAAGGAAATTTAAGGAGGTTCAATATCGGGGCCCCTGGGTGACTCAGTCAGTTGTGCGTCTGACTCTTGATTTTGGCTAAGCTCATGTTTCTAGAGTCATGGAGTTGATCTCTGCTTTGGGCTCCATGCTGAGCATGGAGCCTGCTTAAGATTCTCTCTCTCTCTCCCTCTCTCCCTTTGTCCCTCTTCCCTGCTTGTAACCTCTCTCTCTAAAATAAAAATTAGTAAAATAAAATAAAATAAAATAAAATAAAATAAAATAAAATAAAATAAAATAAAAAAGGAAGGTTTAATGTTTCATAGAAGGGAAGGGACCACAAACCTGTAGTCACTGTAGAGAATCACACTCAAATATATGAAAACATGCCAGAGATACAGGAAAATATTTTCAGAAATGCACCTATGTGGAACACTTTTTCAAGACCTAAAAATAATTTAAAACAATTATATAAAAGAGAGGAGCTAAATGATAAGGTATATTTGAAATTCATAAAGAATAAACTTTTGTAAGTTATAGTGAGGGGACAAGGACAGGCTTCCCCAAGACATGGCATGCTGATTATGTGATCTGAAAACAATCAAGGCCTAAAAGACTTTGGAAGAAACTTTGACTTCCTTTCCACAAGAATTTAAATAGAGGACCTACTCCTGTAGAGAGTTATCACCATAGATGAGTACATTATAATATGAACTAGGTATGGTAGACATGTGGAACCTGGCAGGGTCTTTCTGATTAAAGTCCTCTCTATGTCCTGTTGTGACTGAATGGCCCAGCAAACATTCATTTAGTAAACATTTACTCTTTTTCATCTTTATGTGAATTGCATCCCTTCCCACTTAAAGTCCCAGACCACTACCCATTACTTCTCCTTATTTCAGAATGACATATATATATATCTCATTTTGCCTGTCTTTGGAATTTAATGTCTGTGTAGATTCTCCATATATTCACAATTAAATTTGATTTTCTCCTGTTAATCTGTCTCATGCTAATTTAATTCTTAGTCCAGCTAGTAGAACTATGAATGACAGAAAGTGTCTTCCCCCACCCCCCCAACAATAGAGAATATGACCTTTTTCAAATGGCAATGGAATAATTATAAATACTTTATATAGTTTAAATAAATACTGATTTAAATTGTAGAGCACACAAAAATTGTTAATGCCAAAATTTCAAGAGTTATTGGAACTATATTGATTGATTTTTTCCTTTGTTGCTTCCTTTCTTGCTGCCTCCTTCCTAGAATACATAAGTGATGACCATTACTCAAACATCCATGTTGGGACATGAGGCAACCTTGAGGATAAAAGTCATGCACTTAGGATGGCTGAATAGAAACAAACACTAATGATCAAGAAATACCTCTCTGAAAAAAAAAAAAAAAAAGAAATACCTCTCTGTTTCAGGACTTCTTTTAAAATTTTTTTTTTTCAACGTTTATTTATTTTTGGGACAGAGAGAGACAGAGCATGAACGGGGGAGGGGCAGAGAGAGAGGGAGACACAGAATCGGAAACAGGCTCCAGGCTCTGAGCCATCAGCCCAGAGCCTGACGCGGGGCTCGAACTCACGGACTGCGAGATCGTGACCTGGCTGAAGTCGGACGCTTAACCGACTGCGCCACCCAGGCGCCCCTCAGGACTTCTTTTAACTGAGAGGAAAGTAATCTCATGTACATCTAGCCTATATTATTTCTGGATTCTATTATTTCTGTTACATGGAGCTAAACCCCATTCTCACTGATAGATAATAGTGCTGTCATTTTGACTGTTTCCAAGCCCTGACTCAAGTGGTCTAAGGTGATAGGGCCTATAGATGATATGGTCTATTATTAAGATCTTGGTATAGGAAATGAAAGACTATTCTATTTAACCATGGCTTTGGGTAGATTTATGGAGCAGATAACGTAGATACATCACCCCTTATTTTTGCCATTAGTTACAGTCTCTTCCCACTGTTTAAACTGGTCCAACTTAACTAAGGTATTACCACTTCTTCCTGGTGACCTATTTGGAGTGCAGAGATAATAAAACAATAGTAAATAAAAGGTGGTCTAAGGAATTTCTGACTGGAAGTTATCTGGTATTTAAATAAGTTCAACTTGACTTCAAATAAGTGTTTGAATTTCTGTCAGAAATTATACTCAATAGAAAAATATTTTTGGAGACGTAAATGGAGAAGAAGTATATACTATTCAGAACACATTTTGGGGAGGGATATATGTTGTCATCTGGCTTAACAGTGAATATTTTGTTAATCATTAGAATACTCTTGAGAATTTATGAGAGTTTAAATGCTTTAGTCTGTCCACACAGCGCTCTTATTTTTGACTTCATTTAAAAAAAAACATGTTTAATGTTTATTTACTTTTGAGACAGAGAGAGACAAAGCATGAACGGGGGAGGGTCAGAGAGAGAGGGGGAGACACAGAATCTGAAGCAGGCTCCAGGCTCCAAGCTATCAGCACAGAGCCCGATGCAGGGCTCGAACTCACAGACCATGAGAACATGACCTGAGCCGAAGTTGGAAGCTTAACCGACTGAGCTACCCAGGTGCCCCTTATTTTTTACTTTAATAAAAACAAATATTATACAGATTACTCATTCATACTCCAAAAATATTATTTTATTTATTTTTTTATACTTCAAAAATATAATTTTATTTTATGTAAACATTTTACATAATCTTTCCCTTAACAAATTCAAACACACTACTGCAAGACAGATTTGAATGAAGATGATGAGAAATGAATAGATTTTTTACTGTGATCTTTCTGACAGTGTTACAATTAAGCTGCCAAAAGCTAAAGAGAAAGAACACATGTACACACTGTATTTGACTAAAGAATGGCTGCTCAACCAAAGCACATTTTGTACAACAGATTCAAGGAAGCATTTAGCATACCTGACATATAATAGCTAGGTAATGGGCAGTGAGATTTTCATCACTAGAAGAAAGCCGTAATATAGAGAGAGCTTTCTCACTTAACATCAACTTTGGTCTTAGACCTCTGTGTCAGAAAAGAATGAAACTATAAGCACATCTCAAAATTAATACCGTAATAAATACTGCTTTAGAGAGAGAGAAGAGTTAAGTGTTTTGGTACTATCCCCCGTCTTAAGTCTCATCCATCCTGAGGTGTGTAGATAGACACACACCTAACTGTGTGAGAAGACTGGACATCAGTTGACACCTCTGCATTTTTAAGCAGCCATCTTTATTGGCAGGTTAACTGTTTCTCATTCTTCCATATTAGTATCTTTGTAGGCACAGAGTCCAACAAAGTTTATTAAAGGAAATTTTAATGGAGATGTTAACAATTTTTCTATGTGAGAGGAATGCTTGGTCTGTATAGTGCATGTCCTGCAAATGCTCCTTAAGTCACCTTTTAAAAATGAATATCAAGTTTCTTTTTTGTTTAATATTTTCAGAGAAAGAGAGAGTGAGAGCACATGAGAGAGAGCACGGAGGAGGGGGAGAGAGAAGGGGAGAAAATCTTAAGCAGACTCTACACTCAGCATGGAGCCTGATGTGGGGCTTGATCCCAGGACTCTGGAATCACGAGCTGAGTTGAAATCAAGAGTCAGATACTCAACTGAACGAGTCACCCACTGAGTGACTGAGTGCCCCTCAAGTGTCATTTTGAATACTAAACTCAAGGGAAAATTCAGTGTTCCAAAAAATGACAATTAATGTTGAAAAAAAGGGCATATTTTGATAAGTTTCTATCACTTCTGAAAAGACATGGATAATCTCAGTGCGTTACAGCATCAAGAGATGCTTAGAGCTTGTCTTAGAGAGGCAGAATAATTGCAAGGCTTTGAATTACTTAACTTGCTCAGCTGAATTTAACTCAGGTAGTATACTTCCATGTACTCAGGAATAATTCCTAAAATTTCTCCCCCAAACAGGTTTAAGTAGTCTATCAATTGAAATTTATGCTAGTGTCTTTCAGAACACAACAGAATACCTTAGTCTGGTTTTACCAGTTTTTCTCACTGGTTTCTTAGCTCTATCACAGCTCTAACAGTACAGAAATGTTATCTACACATTTGAAGTAACTTGCTTTAGCTCTCTTTACTTTTTAAAATTTTTAACTAGATAACATATAAGAACAGGTAAGGATGACGAGTATCATCAGCCAATTTTCCTAAATTTTCTGGCAAATGCAGAGCCAGGGGAAGTCTGTTTGTTCATTCATTCACTGATTTATTCTCTCACATAATCATTAATTTATTCATTCATTTACTCTCTGCTTTGTTAAAGGATTTGAAGTGGTTCTCAAGAGTATCAATCAAAAATAGAAGTACTATAAAAATAAGAAAATTTAGGGGTGCCTGGGTGGCGCAGTCGGTTAAGCGTCCGACTTCAGCCAGGTCACGATCTCGCCGTCCGTGGGTTCGAGCCCCGCGTCAGGCTCTGGGCTGATGGCTCAGAGCCTGGAGCCTGTTTCCGATTCTGTGTCTCCCTCTCTCTCTGCCCCTCCCCCGTTCATGCTCTGTCTCTCTCTGTCCCAAAAATAAAATAAATGTTGAAAAAAAAATTAAAAAAAAAAAAAGAAAATTTAAAAACCAAAATTAGAGAGTAAAGATGAGATATAGCAGGGTTGGGGGAGAATCAAGAATAATTATGATAGAATTATAGGAGTGTCTGGGTGGCTCAGTCAGTTAAGAGTCCAACTCTTGGTTTCAGCTTAGGTCATGATGTCAAGATCATGATCTCAAGCTCATAGTTCATGCGATCAAGCCCCCCATCAGGCTCTGAACTGAACCTGCTTGGAATTCTCTGTCTCCCTCTCTCTCTTCCTCTGCCCCGTTCATGTGCACACTCTCTATCTCTCTCTCTGTCTCTCTCGTCTCAAAAATAAATAAACATTAAAAAAAGAATTCTAGGTATGTCTCTGACCTTCCCAGATGCGAAAGCAACAAAACAAAACAAAACAAAACAAAACAAAACAAAACAAAACAAAAAACAAATGCAGAATCAGTTATATGATTTGCATTGTCTTCAAAAGGAGAATGCTGGTATTTCAGGAGAGGCAAAATGTTTTCCTAAGAACTGAAAATAAATTATCTTTGGGAATACTTACATGAAGAGACACCAAGTGATGTAATTCACTGCAAATTTAAGTACAATTGAACAGTGAATAGAATTGTCTGTTTCACACAGCAAGCTCTAACACCATCCCTCAAGTTAAGCTAAGGGCATAACAAGGAATAAATATAAGAAAGAAAATCTTAGAATGGCCAAGAATATATGGTTTTAGGTTATAGCTTTCTGATATTTTGAGTATATTAGTTAAGACAACTTGGTTTAAATAATTGGAAACCATGTCGATGTAGAGTGACCAACTAAAAATATATAACAAACTGCAAGTACTGAGTGATGGTATTCCCTGGACAAGCCAGGAATTTTCAATACTCTGAGCCTTGCCGTATCCTTTTCTATTTGTCTGGAAAGATCTGACTTTCCCAATTAATTTGGCAAGCTCTTCTAATTGTGGTGTTGTACAGTATAGTAGTTTAGAGTGTTAAATTTCCAAACAAATAAATCTGGGCTTGAGTCTTGGCTCTGTAGTTTATTAGCTTGTGATCTCTTGGAAGTAACTTCCCTAAGCCTGTCTTTTCTCATCTGACAAATGGGTATTATAATAGCATCTTCCTCAAAGCCTCCTCCCCCAAAACACTTTTCATAGTGCTTGGCACGTGGTAAGGCTTAATAAATGGTGGTTAGTAACAGTATATGAGAAAGTTTATGGCAAATTTCTATGAAATATTTAGAGGATAAAACAGATCTTACAGAAAAATGGGAACAAAATCAGTATCAAAAAAGTCTGTCTTCAGTAATATTTAGTCTTCTTTTAAGATTTTTGTATTTTTCTGGATGACATGCCATTGCTCACCTTGTTTTGTCAGCTTTTGATTGACTGAATTTGAATAAATATGTGCAATGCCTTATTTTAGAAATGTGTCAGCAAAGTAATTAAAAGACATAGGGTTTTTTTTTTTCATAAAAAATGGTCTTAAAATTTAGAGGTCTTGAGTTAGAAATATTTAAAAAGTGTCTTAAGGCAACTTTGCTGTGAGAAACTTTGGAAAAGAGGAATGTGATGGTTAATTTTGTGTGTCTGGACCACAGTGTAAGCAGATACTTGGCCAAACATTTTAGGTGTTTTTGCGAACGTGCGTTTGGATAAAATTAACATTTCCATTGATGGAAATGAGTAAAGTAGATTGCCCTATTTATTTTTTTTAATTTTTTTTTAACGTTTATTTATTTTTGAGTCAGAGAGAGACAGAGCATGAACGGGGGAGGGTCAGAGAGAGAGGGAGACACAGAATCTGAAACAGGCTCCAGGCTCTGAGCAGTCAGCACAGAGCCCGACGCGGGGCTCGAACTCACGATCAGTGAGATCGTGACCTGAGCCGAAGTTGGACGTTTAACCGACTGAGCCACCCAGGCGCCCCTAGATTGCCCTATTTAATGTGGATGGGTCTCATCCAGTCAACTGAAGGCCTGTACAGAAAACATAAGTCGAGCCTCCCCTGAGTAAAAGAGTTTTTTTTTTTTTTTTTGTCCCCTGACGTCCTTCAAACTGGGATATCAACTTTTTTCTTGTCTTCAGACTTGAATTGAAATATTGGCTCTTCCTGGGTCTTGAGTGCCTTTTGGATTGGAACTATATCATCAGCTGTCTTGGGTCTCCAGCTTGCTAACATACACTGTAGGCCTTGGGACTTGCCAACCTCCATAATCTTGTGAGTCAATTCCTTGTAATAATTCTCTTTATACATCATTCTATTGGTTCTTTTTCTGTGGAGAATGCTGACTAATACAGGGCACTTCATCCTTTTTCATATTTAGTTCCAGGATTGTTCTTGGTCACAGGTGATATGCATGTATGTGTACGGAAGCAGTCATCATGTATCTTGACTACATTTAATCAGTTTGCACAAAAGTGAATAGTTGTAACTCCTTTAGGCACAACATTCGCCCCCACCCCCCATATTATCAACTTCTATTCTGGATTTAGCCTTGAAAATATGCCTATATCAATCATCTCCAACTTTCTGCATCTTGTCCTGGGCACACTCTGAAACCTAAGCAATGTGAATATCTCCAGTTTTGCTGATACCAGAAACCTGAATATTCTATGGCAACATATGGGTCAAACCTCATTTTTATCCAGTCCTACTTGTTCTGTTAACCAATGTAATATTCTTATGGTTAACCTGGAAGCATGTTTGGAGGCTGACAGGAGACAAGGAGATTTTTTCTGGACTCCCAATCCATTTTTTGGACCAGCCTTCTTATATCCATTTATCCTTCTTATATCCATTATCTATGAGTGAGACATGTTCCCCACATTTCCCACTTTTTTTTTTAGCTCTTGTAATTTGGATTTGGTTAACCCTTAGAGTGATCTTTTAATTTTTTTTTCTAACAGACCAAGTGACTAGAAATGGTAATGGCACTTATTTCAAAGAAATATCTACTAATTAAAATTAAACTTCTTAGTACATCAAGATGTTATTACTTTCAGACAATATATTTTAACTGACATTGATCTCTTCAAAAGTATTTATGCCATCCATTTTGGCATTATATGGGAATATGTTTTCATATTGCTTATTCAACAGTCTTAAATTATTTTGTTGGGATGGACTATAATGCTTCTATAGATCCTGATAGGGCAGAGATGATGACAAAATACGACATGCTTAATAAATGCAGTATTGCTAGATTCAAGTAGAATTTTTTAAAAAATTATCTTTGCAGACCTTTTTTGAACAAAACTATCAGAGAAATGTAGTTTTAAATGGAGCTAATCTCTGCCTGAATTATGACTGTATATTGCAATAAAATATTTAGAAGAATTTTTATATGCTAACTCCTAATGGAGGATAAAATGACCACTGCCTGCTAAGAAGGATGAGTTATATAAAATAAGTGATTCTGGTGTGCTGACCACCCAGATGGGTTTGGATATGGGAAGGAAGGTCTGATGCTAGTTTAAGAGTGTGCTGTACAGAACTAAATTACTTTGTAAAAAAAAGAGTGAGAAGTCATACCAATTCCCAAGGTGGTCTAAGGGATGAGGTGGGGATTTGAGATAAAGGGAAAGGAAAAACAATGTTAGAAGACTGAAGCAGTCCATTGGGGAAGTCATCAGTGAAAAATATTCTGCAGCTGAGTGGTGAACTAAAGATATTTTGAATAGAGATGTCAACTATTTAATTTGAGGTTCTGTGAATGCTATAATATATACCCCTCTTCAAATCCCTGAATCAAAAAAAATCTTCAAAACATGTACACACTGATAACCTTACATAAATGTGGAAATTGAGGCATAGACTAAGTTTCGTGACTTGGCAGAGATAAGGTGGGATAGCACTATTTATGTGTGCAGTGAAATAGTTCATAACCTGAACTGATTAAATGGAGGAAGACCTTAGGAAAGGATGTAACCTTGAGGGTGTACATCCTGCAAGAAACTGCAAGAATTTTGGGAAGATTTCTGGGCTTCTACATGTAATGAATTGGGAGTCTGAGTTAATTTTATTTAGATCTTAAGAAACAAGAACCCTAATTTCAGTGTCATGTATATTTAAAGAATAATGGGCCCTCTCTCCTTTATCTGTTATTTTTGCTGATGTTTGAGCTCTTAGAATTCTATTTCACTGGTTACTGTTCCTCCTACAACAAATAGCAAAGACACTATTAAGGTGCCACGTGTTTGCCTGAAATGAAATGTAAAAATATTTTCCATGTCATATGAAAGAAACAGAGGCTGTGCCTACAGCCATTCATAATTTTTTCAACAATTTTATTCAGTGAAGACAATGGAGTTTTAGACATTGTCTTGTACTCATGTGACAACAGCAGAAATATCAGTTAAAATCCATTGGAAAGAGATATTGTGTTAAACCAATATATTTATTACTACCTTAGATTATCCCTTGGATTATCTGCAGGGTGATAAGGTGGATAAATTCAGGACACACTACCCAAAATATGGCACTTTAGCATACTGAGTATTTTAAACTGAAGGAATTTGACTAATGGCAGGTGCAGGGAGGATTTTCTAACTTTCCCTTGAAGAGCAGGTCATTAGATCCTCATGTGAGTGGTGGTCTCCCAACCCCCAAAGAAAAGAACATCCTTATCTCTGAACACAGAGGAACATCAAGAGGAATCTGAAGAAACAGACCTTGTTAAGTTTTCCCCAGTTTGCTGCACTTGGTTCATACCCTTTGTCCTATCGTATTTCCCTACGACTTTCTACTCTTCATCAAGCCTAGTATAAAAATGTTCAGGTTTGGGGCGCCTGGGTGGCTCAGTCAGTTAAGTGTCTGACTTCAGCTCAGGTCATGATCTCGTGGTTTATGAGTTTGAGCCCTGCGTTAGGTTCTGTGCTAACAACTCAGAGCCTAGAGCCTGCTTCAGATTCTGTGTCTCCCCCTCTCTCTGTCCCTCCCATGCTCATGGTCTGTCTCTGTCTCTCAATAATAAATAAATGTTAAAGAAAAAAACTTAAAAATGCTCAGGTTTGACCTTTACGTCAGGTCTTCTTTTCCTTATGAATGCTCCTGTGTCACATAACACTTATATTAAATAAGGTTGTATGCTTTTCTTTTGTTAATCTGTCTTTTGATACAGAGACCCAGCCAAGAATGGGTTACTCTTTTGTAAGGAAAATGTACATCTATTAAGGAAAGCTCCATTTGTAAGGGTGTCTCCTTTTCTGTTCCAGGAAGAGAATGATGACTATATCACAAGAGAATCTTATCACTGCAGAAGGCAACAGTTAAATCTGCATAACAAATCCTTCCCTTGATTACCATGCTTTCTTTGGTCACCTCCACATCACTGACCACCCCACACAACCTTTCTTCTTTTGTCTTTGGTTGAAGATGGTATTTAAACTGGAGTTCTAAATCACCTCTCTGAATTACTCATTTTCCCTGGGTATCTCCCATGTATACATGAAGTATACATGTTAATAAACTTCTGCTTATTTTTCTCTAATCTGTCTTTTATTTTAGGGGTCTCAGCCAAGACCTCAAAAGGTTAGAAGGAAAATGATTTTCCTCCCCTACAATCTGGTAGTTCTATTTTTAATTTTTTGAAGTACCTCCATACTGTTTTCCATAGTGCTGTGCCATTTTGCATTTCCACCAACAGCATACAAAGGTTCCAATTTCTTCACAACCCTGCTAACACTTGTTATCTTTTTTTTTTTTGTTTGATAAAAGCCATTCTAACTGGTGTGAAGTAACATCTCATTGTGATTTTGATTTGCATTTCCCTAATGATTAGCATTGTTGAATATGTTTTCGTATATGCCCTTTGACCATTTGTATGTTTTATTTGGAAAAATGTCTATCCAAGTCCTCCTTTCCCATTTTTAAATCAGGTTGTCTTTTTGGTTGTTTTTGTTTTTATTTGTTTTCCTTTTGCTTTTGAATTATAGCAGTTTAGTGTTACCTTTTAAATTTTTTTTTTTAACGTTTATTTATTTTTGAGACAGAGAGAGACAGAGCATGAACAGGGGAGGGTCAGAGAGAGAGGGAGACACAGAATCTGAAACAGGCTCCAGGCTCTGAGCAGTCAGCACAGAGCCCGACGCGGGGCTTGAACTCACGGACCGCGAGATCATGACCTGAGCCGAAGTCGGATGCTTAACCAACTGAGCCACCCAGGTGCCCCTAGTGTTACCTTTTAAATAATAGGCTGTATCTTTCACAAATAGGCATATGGTGCTTTTGATTTAAAACCAGGAAGTTAGTTTTTAGTTTATACTTTCACAATGAAGTTCATTGTCTCCATGACTTAAAATGGCAGTTCACTCTAGCATAAAACAAACCCAAATTACACTTCGTTTTTTAAAAAAAAATGCTTTCTTGTTTTTTCCAGCCTTACTGGTACTCTTCTTGAAGACTTTGCATGGCAAGGATAATTCTATACTTTTGTCAAATCCCATTTCATTTTCTTCTTCCTGGGCACAAAGGAATACAAGCTCCCTTGCTCCCTTAATCCTAAACTCCCTTACAATTAAACTGGGGCCAAATGGCTGGGTCCTAAACTAATTGCCAAAGTAGTTATTGTGGTAGAGCTCCTACCTAAAGAATGTGGTGGAGGCCTCCTCAGAACAAAGGAAGGCAATGTGGCCCAATCAACTCCTATACACGTATGCGTAGCTCTGACATGACTCTAACTTGGACTGTGCCCAATCAGACTATATGTCACCATATACGGGAGACAAAGAAGTTGAAATTTCATAAAAAGGCTACCCCCACTATGCTCAGGGCTCAGTTTTTCTTGTATGAACCCACTGAGCCTGTGCCAGCACAACGAATAAAGTTGCTTCCTGGACAGAAAAGCCTCAGTGTCCCATCTCCCTGTGCGAGAATCTTGCTACATTATCACCTAAGCCTGTCTCTTAAAAACAGTTCTTGCAATAATTCTTCTGCTCTCTCTTCTTCTGAGGTGGGGATTTTGGAAATCATATGTTACAGGGATAGCTATAAAGTGGCCTTGATGTGAGCAAGAAATAATATTAGATTAAGCAATTAACATTTCAGGTTTCTTTTTGTTTTTTCTTTTTACAAAGTACAGCCTAGCTTCTCATGACTAATTCAACTCTCTCAGCAAACATTGTATATTAAACCTGTATAAAATTCAATACGAAAAGGATTTATTAAGTATTTGAAACAATGTATAGAGGCATTTCACCACATAAATCAACATTTTCTACAGTAGTCTTATCCAAAAAAATTGATATTATGTCAGATAACTAATAATGAATGAATGTTAGGAAAAAAATGAGTTGTTTTGGGGACACCAAACTGCAGATTGGAGAAGTCTAAATATATTTAAGAACACTGAATAAGGCAACATTAGCTGTAATTCTATTTAATTATATGGTAACAGTTTTTGGATTATCAAATTGGAGAAAATAAATCTTTGGCAGCTGGAGCATTTTATCTTCTTAAAAAAATCTCTTTAACTGGAAGATGGAAAGAATAATACCGTTATACTAGGCAATTAAACCCAAAATGCTAAGAGACTGAGGAAGGAATCTGAGGAATACCCCTACCTAATAAAACTAAATGAATATATCTCTAGTGAAATTCCTGGTAAGTAAGTCAATGATACTTTGTAATTCTCATTTTCATAAAAGTTTTCTGCAGAGCCTGCAGATTGAAAAAAATTGATGCATAAGCAATAAGGTAGCTGTCAACTTCAGTATACAGATCACTCTGACATCATATGGAAAAAGCAGCTACAAGTACTAGAGTGTGCAGTTTCAAATATCAGTGAGGAGGTACCAGAAAGTGCCATCCCAAGATAGGTTTCTTTGGCATATGGATTATTTTGAGTTAAAGGCCATTGAGAACCAGCAGATGCAGGGAAAGCCCTAAAAACAGGGCACAAATTTTGCTTTTGTAAAGGATATTTACATTTATAAGGAAAATTTCCATTTGGAGCCATGTCTCCCTCTCCTATACCAGGAAGAGGACTCGTGGACTCTTAAGAACTGTTATCGGTGGAAAAGACACTGCCTTAATTCTGCATGATAAACCTTACTAAACAGTGTTTACCATGCTTTTCCTGATCACCTTCCCATAATCTGTCTCCTTCACATAGAAGCCCAAACCCCTTTTGCTTTTGTTTTAGCCTAAGATGGCATGTAAATCCAAGCTCTAACCACCCCTTGGAGTCACTCATCTCTGGGTGCTCCCGTCTGTAAGTGCAATGCACAAGCTGATACATTTTTGTTGTTGTTGTTAGTCTGTTTTTTTGTTACAGGGGCTCCACCTAAGAACTTAGAAGGGTAGATGGAAAAGTGATCATTTTCTCCCCTACCCTGCCAAATTCACCCATCAATTTGTAGAGATTATATAACACACACACACACACACACACACACACACACACACACACACACACGGTATCAATTTTTAATGAACCAGATCAATTTTTGGTTACGTTTTGATTCTGCCATCACTGCTTACATACAGCCAGCCTTGATTTTTGGCAGTTGTCTCAGAACAATGTGTACTTTACCATAATTAGATAAAGTTTGCTCAATATATGATGTATCTTTTCACTAGAATGACCTTTGTAGTTTTCTGAGTTAAAATTTTATAAAGAGAAGACTAACACAATTATAGACAAAATATTTAAGGATCAATACAATATGAGAATTTTTCTCTATGTTTCCATATATTAAAAAAATCACAGAGAATCAATTCATTCTCTGCTGGGAAATTTATTCCATAGATGAATAAATGAGTGATACACAGAATATGGTTGGCACAGTAAATTTTGGCTATATGATACAAGTATAAGGAGATGTCAATATATTAAGCAATAAGCCACAAATTAGAAATCATTAGAATTCAGTTACTATATTTTCACAAGTAAATTTTACTGACAGGACACTAATACTACAACAAATATGAGTCAAGAGTTTCTAAAATATACCTCTGCTTTGCTCTTTGCCCTCCTCATCCTTCGTTACTAAGGTATCTGTTTTGCATTGTTTTATATTGGGTAACTAGCTAAAGAAGAAACAAGTATGACCAATTAAAGCCAAATGTTAAGACATTTGCCATGAACCTTTCCTTATGCAAGACAAAAACATAGAATAATCAGTTTTTTAGGACTGGAAAATATCTTGGAGATCACAAAGTTTTTGCTTGGCTATCCCTTCTTAGCAATCTGATTCCCATCTGTTTGGGGTTGATGGGTTGAAATAGTCAACAGTGTTCCAGGTTTTGGCTGTTGCCTGCGTAACCAGGATGACTGCATTACCAAGGACACAGAGGTGCTGCAGCCCAGCACAGCTCTGCCAAACCAGGCTGGAGAGCCAGAGATGTAAACTTTTGTGCTTGCTTGATCTGTACCAGTCAGGATCAAGATAACTATCAAACCTGCCTTCAATTTCCCCTCAGAATTAATGTCCCCCTTTCTTGAAATGAGCTAATAGATACACTAGAGTCATACATAGAGATTCTATGTATGGCAAATAATGGCAAATAATGGAAGCTTTTAAAATGTTTGTACCTGAAATGATAAGCCTCCTAGGACATTCTACCTAGTATCAGCACTGGTAGAATGTCCTTCTCTGCCAAGAATTGTAAACTCTTTTCGGGTGAGAGTTTGTTTTGTTATATGCCTTTATATAGTCTGTCTTGCATAGTTTGTTTTTTCTTCTTCACTAGATCATGAAGTTTTGGAGGACTAAGTCAGATCGCTTTCATCTTTGTACTTAATACTACTTAAAATTTTTTTAAATTTTAGGACAGTAAAGGAAGTTCTAAAATTAAAAAAAAAATTCTGTTTATTCTCTCATTCTAAAAGTTACCAATATTCAGTTCTGTAAAAAAAAATTTTTTTTAATGGCACCTATTATATAAATGGGTTAGAGTATGTTTTTTTCTGATTTGGAACCTTTGCTTTCAAAAGGCTCAATCTCTACCAATTTCTAGGTATCTGTGAATCCTTTCTCAATTTCCTTTCAGAATTGACCATTGATTTGTTTGACCACTCTATTAAGATAACAATTTGACATCATCATAATTATCAAAATTAGCCCTTAAAGTTGGAGAGGATCAGAACTGAAATCTTGCCATTCATTTATAGCAGGATTCTCACACAGAGAGATGAGACACTGAGGGTTTCTTTTTCCAGGGAGCAACTTTATTTGCCATGCCTGGGTTCGTACCTGAAAAACCGTTCCCTAAGAGCAGCAGGGTGTAGCCTTTTATACAATCTCTGCTTCTTTGTCTCCCATACTTGGTAACATACAGACATACAGTATGATTGGGCAGTTTATGTTACAGAGTCGTGAGGAATGTCATGTACACACACATAGCCAGGTTGCTTCCCTTGTCTTGAGGTTTTCATCACATTCCTTAGGGAGGGGCTCTACCACACATTATCCAAAGACTAGCTAGTTTCCTGAGGGTCAGAAAAGGTCCTGCATAGAACACTGTGTGCAATTGACTGGTTAAAACTCAGAGTAAAGGAGGATTTTGGTGTTTGAGCAGGTTAGGGTATATCCAGTTTTCTTGGGAGTCCTATTAAAATTTAAAGGAAGCCCCTTTTAATAGCAGCATTAAATATGAGTTTCTATAAATATAGACCAACTCTGTCTTTGAAAAGGAACTTTTCTCATATTAAAGTTAGACCTCACTCTACTTTGCTGGTGGATATGGCAAACAATTTTACATCCAAATTGAGACAATTGAAGAGTGAAGGGCACACAGTTAATGAACACAATCGTAAGCCAGTACTGTCTCAGGGCATCTATGGTCACCATGCCAAGAGAAATTCTTATACTTGGTTCTGTTACTATCTGAGTCAAATTGATGAAGTTTGGGGATGGTGGTGGGGTGTTCATAGAGTCCACAGCTGACAGCCAAGAAAGAATTCTTGAAGATGTCTTTAGTGAAAAAAGATGATTCCATTAAAGCATGGGGACAGGATCCATGGGCGGGAAGAGCCGCACTAGGGTTAAGGAGAGTGGCTCCTTATATATTGTGAAGTTGGGAGAGGTAAAGTTAAAAGGGAGGCCTCCAGAGAGACTTTGATATGCTAAAGAGGACTACTAAAATACTTGAGGCCTTGCTATTGTGAAGCTAAGATTATTTTCCCTCTAGTAAAGCATTAACATTAAGATGGCAGGGGGGTTCCTGGAGAAATGTTATACTCTGTATTTGCCTCAAGTATTTGTCGTTGGGCTGCAGGTTATAAGGAAATTTAATTTTACCTGCCATTTCCTTCTTGCCTTTGTTCTACATATCACTATGGAGGTGTGAGGTTGGGGCTCCAGCAAACTGAGTATATAGGTTTCTGGGAATTAGGCTGTTGATAAGATTGCCTTTTTCTTGTAATTTACTAAGATATTTGCAAACTGATGGAGACTCATGTCCTATATGACTGTGATCTCTACCAGTTAATCATTTGTTTTCTTTCCTTTGTTCTTGGGTAGCCTGAGGAATATCACACATATCCCTCCTGGGAGGCAGGCAGTAGTAGCTTGTGCATTGTCCTTAGTCCACCCCATGCTCCCTCATCAAAATTATTATTATTATTATTATTACTATTATTTTACTTGTTTTCTTATCAAGAGTCTAGACTGGATATCAGATTGGGAGTTTCTTAAGGAAAGAAACTATATTTCATTTTGAAGAAATAGCAGAATAGTCTATTCTGTTTATTCTACATACATCTATTCTGCAGGAATAAAGGAGAAATAGAATTGTTTTTAAGTCTTTCCATTTCCTTTTTACGTCTGTCTCCTCCTCAAATTCCTTCTCCTCTGTGCCCCAGGTTTCTAAGGAGGAAGAATGCCTTTTAGCTTGGTCATCTACAAGTCTCTGTCATGCCTACAGAACCTAAAATTGCTGGGTGTAGGAGTAGGCGCTGGAGGAAATTGATAGGGTCTGATGATCACTGATACAGGAAATGGCAGAAAGAAATTTAGAGAAGAGCTTGGCCAAATAGGGAAAGGAGAAGTAGGAAGAAAATCAGAGGCTTTGTTAAATTTTGCAAATAGGAATGATTTAAGAGATTTGAGTAACTGCTATTTAAAAGTGAAACTGAGGGGGAGTTTGGAAGGTTTTACTGTTTAGTGTGGAAAGTAATTCCAATCCATTTCCAAGTGAACTGCAATAAAGCCTGGCAATGTCCTCGATGTTTTATGGAGCTGGACTTCTATGTCTTGTGAATGTAATAAGATACCTAGTTTTATGTGTGCTATACCTATTAAGCACATACCAACTAGCAGGCATTCTACTTGGAGAGGTAATGTTGAATAAGGCATATGTAACAGATGATGCTTTTTGAGTGAATGAACAATGAATGGGTGAGTAAATGACTACATTTGGAAAACCAGAGGGTTTTTCTCTGAGCAATTTACGGGCAAGTTGTATGTGTTGTAGCCCTTTACTCCTAAATATTTTAATGTATATTCTGTTAAAATAGAAAATCTCAATGTTTTATTTACTCTCTTGATTGTGTGGGTTTTTAGAAAGGGTGTGGGAAGATGCAGAATCAGGCAGTTGCTATTGTTTCCCTGAGAGCTATTTATTAATCATGTCTTTTCTCCCACTGATATGCCCCCTGGTTATTATTGCAGGATAATACACTGAGCACACACCTGTGAGCCCCCTCCTTCCTGCTGCTACAATCCCCATGTGCAAGAGTGTACACCCTCATGTTCATCGTATTCTTTCAGATATGCTACTTGCAAGAGTGGACTTTGAAAATCGTTCACAAAACATTTTTCTAGTACAATATCAACGTAACAATGGTTCCCTTCAAGTCTCAAGTCCTTCTAGCATACATATAATCTCACTTAGGTATTTGCAACAATGATTACCACAGTATTCACTTCCTCACACCTACCACTCCCTCCCGTTGGCACCCCTAGTGTATTCTCATGGGCCTGCTTTTCAGTTTCACGTGTAAGATCATTGTGTCAATGGGAATTCTCCTTCCACTTCCTTCTCCCTCTCCTGCATGGGTCAGTGTGTTCTATCCTCCCTATCTTTCTCATGAATTAATTTCAGTAATATCTTTCTTCATATTATAATTATAGTGTTACATTTGATTGATCTCTGCTTCCCATGATCTTGTTGTTTATTCCCCTCACATTATTTTTCATTTCAGTTCTAACTTTTATAAGCTTTTCTATGCTTATTTATTTATTTTTTGAGAGAGGCAGAGCCTGAGTAGGGGAGGGGCAGAGAGAGAGAGAGAGAAGGAGGGAGGGAATCCTAAGCAGGCTCCACACTGTCAGCACAAAGCCCAACCTGGGGCTCGATCTCACACCAAGAGATCATGACCTGAGCTAAAATCGAGTTGGATGCTTAACTGACTAAGCCACCCAGGCACCCCTCCGTTCTAATTTTGAGTTTCTTTCATTCTCTTTTATTTTTCCTTTTTTTAATGTTTATTTTGAGAGGAAGAGTGAGAGAAGAGAGGGGCAGAGAAGGAGAGAAGGAGAGACTCTCAAGCAGGCTCTGAACGATCAGCCCGGAGCCTGATGCAGGGCTTGAACCCACTATCTGTGAGATCATGACTTGAACTAAAGTCAGATGCTTCACCAACTGAGCCACCTACGTGCCTCTATTTTTCCTTTTTTTATGCTTACTGTAGTCTTCAAGAAAAATGCTTAATATTAACATTCCTGGGTTCACCAATATGTGTTTGCTGGATCTTCTGAGAAGTTTGTCTGAATTTTAGTAGACTGTGTTGGTGGTTCAGGAAACAGTAGGAGGTCTGGACAGATTTAAATTGGTGTGAGCTTCCAAAGGTACCTAAAGGGAGAAATTGCAAACTCACTCCTGACAGGTCAGGTATAAGTGGCAAGACTGCAATTTCCTTTTTCTTTTTAAAAATTTGTTCCATATAATGATTTAAACAATTTTTAATGAGTTATCAGAATTTTACAAAGAAATTTTGGCCTCTCTTTAAAATAAGGACAATTCTCTTTAAAATATGGATTTATAAGGCAACGGTCCATTGTAGCTGAGTAGCTGCTGACCTCGTTAGATGCAGTTTATGATTTGGACTTTACCAAGTGCCCACTATACTTATTTCAGTCCTTTATATTTTCTGCCTGCCTGCTATAAGCGTTTGGGTTTCTGGCATCTATATGAAAGGCTTGGAAGCAGCCTGTTTCAGGAGGTGGAGAACAGGGCTGTGTCAAGGTGATAATTGCCCTCAAAGGACACATAGAACCCAGAGTGTTTCCACTGTGGCTCTTATACTTTGTTCCCTGCTGTGTGGTGATATTTTGCTGAAAAATGACTGATTGACTGACTGAATTTCTCAAGAATCATTGTGACACCTTAATTTTATAAACCTCTGAAAAGTCAGCAGTGCTAGTGTGAAATCTGCAATCCTTTCAGCCCTAGGGAGCAATGGCTGTGGTAGAGGAGGCAATTCTGTCACTTAGGCACAGTTCACACAAGAGGCCAGGGTCAAGGGCAGACTTTGGACCTTACAGTGTTTACTCAACTGGCAATGCTTCCATCTTCTCACTGCTATTGGATTGGTCATTTCCAAAGAACAGGACCATAGAGGTAAGGAAGAAGCACAGAGTCCATTGTGACTCAAAAATATAAATGGCTTCCTGTCATGACCATTCTTTGGGTTCCTATTGAGTAATATCTAAACTCCTTCCTTATTAGGTGTTCTCACTTGCCCTTGCCTTTGCCCTCCCTCATTGTAGCTCCAGTATTATCTTCTATTACTTTATCATGTTCACTTCGCTTCTGGCACACCCTATGGGCCTCCTTCAGGTTTTGGACATCCATATGAAAGGCTTGGAATATTAAAGGCAGCCCATTTCAGACCATTTCAAGGTAATAGTTTGCCCTGAAAGGACATAGAGCCCAGATCATGCCCTCAGGTTCCTCCTGCATATCCTCTTTGTTGCCCAGGGGATTGGCATTTGCTGGATGTCTGCTTTGTCTTGGCTCTTCTCTTGACTTGTTCTTTTCTCATCTTTTAGGTTTCAGCTTAAATGTGCCACCTTCTACAAGGTCTTCTTTGATTATCTGTGAGTAGGTTCACTCATGTACTCTTCATTATGTTACCAATAAGGTTTTTATGTTAACATTTATTACAGTCTAGCAGTATCTTTTTATTCATTTATTTTTATTGCCCATCTCTCTACCTTAGATATGTGTCTGAACTCTACCACCACAGCAATGCTGTGTGTCTTTTTACTGATACATTCGTAGCACCCAAGCAGTGTCTGGCTCAAAGATAATAGAATAAATAATAAATGTGTACCATATGTTAATTCTCTTTTGTTACTTTGTTATTTCTGCCTCCAGTGTCTGGAATCAAATTATATTATTGAAACACATTATATTAATTATTTTACACACACACACAACACACACACACACTAAGCTGAGAGTACCAAAGTTTGAAGAAAGAGTACAATTCACTCTAATTAAATATTTATTTAATTTTCTTAAAATATGAAGCATCAGTGATATACACTCCTATTTCTAATAGGAGTCTTCTTCTGTGGTTCCTTTTGAAGATGATAAGTTTGATAACCTGAGGGTAAACTTTGTGGATAAGATTGTATCAAGGCAATTTAATTTGAAGCATATTTATTTGAGAAGGGTGATTACTGTCTTACTGAACAATATGATTATCAAATGGTTTTAACATACAACTTATTTTAACTTTGAGATTATACTGGCATTTTTTATTCTACAATTCTCAAGCATCAAATTTATTTTTGTTAAAAAACCTAGCCAACTTGACTTTCAGATGATTTAATAGCTCTTGGAACACTCACCTTTACATTTCTCTAAGCACTGAATCTGAGACTATTTAACCTTCTCTGTGAATGTAGGCATATTCCATATGGAAGTGTAGTCAGAGCCGAAGGCAAAAGAAACTTAGGAATCTGTGCCAGCTGTGTATCCACTCAGTATTGAGTCAACTGAGATCTCCAACTGTAATGGTGAGACTTGCTGCCCTAAGGTCATGGAACCCAACAAACACAGGCAGGCAGGCCCCTTCTTGGCTCTGTCTTTTTAGACCCTTCATCAATTGTGTTCCTCATCACTGTTCTAGATCTTTGTTTTTACTTTAATTTATATCCCTGTTTGGACATGCAGCCAGGTATATAAGAAAGACTGGTTTTCTATATTGGTCCACTTTTATTCTGATTCGCATGTTTTAAGTCGCTATATCATGTGTTGAATTTCTCTTACAAATAACTCCAGATGAGAAATACTAGATGTCATTATGTTTATATAATTCACTTTGAATTTTGAGTCTCATTTAGAAATCAAGCATTGAAGTTTTCAAGTATCCTTATTTTGATAATGGTTCTTTTGGTGATTTATACTATAGTTATCTCACCTCCTATTGACTTAGCCCTCTTGGTTCTAATTTTCTTAGGTCCACAGAAATGTCAGTACTATACTTATTTATACTCACAGTAATGTACAATACAAGTTCCTTAGGGGATCTCATCTAAAATCAGACCAAACACCGGTGGTGTCTTATCTCAAACTATCTACTTTCACTTCATTACTGGTTACTTTTGATTTCTAGTTTTAGCAAATCTGTATTCCCTATGAAAGTGCTGACATCAAGCTGAGAGGGTTATTTCTGTGATTAAAATTTCATGGTTTCTTACATCTAAATTTTTTGCTAGAGAGAACATTGAATATTCTCTGGAGGAAAAAAAATAAACAGCATAACATTTTTTGTTGTTGCTGAAATTTACCATTATAAATTCAAGGGAATGTCCTTTCATTAGCTCTCTCCAGGAGAAATAGAGTAATGGGAATAAGCTACAGAGCAAGAATCCAGTTTAACAATTCATATTTATAATAATAAAATTAATATCTTTGATACATACAGGATGATATTTTTGTCTGGATTTTTATTTTCAAGACTAAATAGAAAATACAACGATTCAGACAGTTAGAAGAAGAATAAATTATATGGTGTATTGATTGTGCTAATATGATCATGTTCCTCTGCATGTTTTTTTTTAATTTTTTAATAAGCCAAGGATTGTTTGTGTAATTAGGAAATCAGAGGGGTATTCTTAATTGAATTACAAATTGACCATATCATATCAAAGCAAAAAGCATTTCTTAAGATCCTGTTATGTGCCTAGTTCTATGTTATGCACTGTAAAGGAATATGTGGCTTTTGTTGCTACAAATTTTATAATTTTGATGAGGAAAGAAGTAGAAAGAGAAATGCAATAGTTATGTTAATCAATTTCTAGTTTTATAGCATGAAAGCTGAGAGGCTAAAAAAAATCTGCATGTTGGGGTCTTAAGAAGATACTAATTCAAGGGTGTGGAATTTTGATTGCTGTTAAACAGAGTGTAAGAATTAAATTCATGGATGGGTGCAGAGGAAAGAGGTCAGTTTCCATCAAAGGATGTGTAATCTTGCTGCAGGGCACTAAATTTTTGCCTAACCTCAAATTTCATTCGACTAAGTGTCTGCAATATGTACAGTGTTTTCTTTAGGACTGCAGGATTTCCAGATTTCTAGCTGTTCACAGAGATGGATGGGCTTGTTGAAGTAGTTTATACCAAGTGAATTAGAACAAGTTCAGTGTTGTTCAGTTTTGCCACATGTGTTTAGAGACAGCCATCGCTCTGAAAGTTATTTAGATTTTATTTTAATAACAAGAGGTTAACTGATAAGGTCACTTTGTGATTCAGAATAGAAAGACAAAATGTTCTGAACCAGATAATAAAATACGGTTGGACATGTGACCAAGATTGTTCTCAGTTACTGGAATCTGGAACATATTTTTATGTTGGAGAAAAACAACAAAATAATTTGATGAAAGATGTCACAGACAATAATTAACATGTGTTACTGATGTGATCTGCATATGACAGACAGACTTCAAGTAGCTGCAAAGAGGAGGAGATCTTTAATATTGAGTGGAAATATTAAAAATTCAGTAACTTCAAGGCAGTTAGGAAAACTGATTTCAGACTTTATGCAACTTGGAATTTGTTCTCTTTTTACCAAAATTCAGGAGATACAGATCCTTTTCAGGGTTAGAGTGCAGATGTGAAATAAATGGAAAAACAGAAATGGAGAAGTACAAAGAGAATACTGTGATAGAGAGAGACAGAGACAGAGAAACCGAGAGATAAGAAGGCCAAAAGACAAGGACTAGATAATGAATAGAACATGGGTTTTCAGCTCCGTCCTTTAACCTAATACTCAGTGTTATAAACTGAATTGAGTCCCTCCAAAATTCTTACGTTGAAACCCTAATTCTCAATATACCTGTATTTGGAGATAGGGCCTTTATGGAGGTAATTAAGGTTAAGTGAGGTCATAGCAAGGGACCCTAATCCAAGAGGACTGGTGTCCTTATAAGGAAGAGACACCAGAAATCTCTCTTTCTCTGTCTCAGTGCATGCACAAAGGCTGTGTTGGGATACCCTGAGAAAGTGACCTTCCATCTTCAAAGCAGGAAGAGATCCTAACCGGAAACCAACCCTGCTGGCATCTTAATCTTAGACTTCCAGCCTCCAGAACTATGAGAAAATAAATGTTTATTGTTTAAGCCACACAGTTCACTGTATTTTATTATGGTAGCCTGAGCAGACTAATACACTCAGTAAGCCAGTAGAGAAGCAGTGTGCTAAGTAGAACTGGAAGCAGTGTCCATAATGGGAAACAATACCTATGAGGGGCACAAAGGGGACAAACGTTAGTTAGGAAGAGAGGATGGGGGCATAGCCTGGAGATTGGAAGCTGTACCCCTTTTTTGTTCTCTATATAATTCTCAGCAGGTACACCTCAGAATTTCAGGCTGGGGAGCAAAACCCAGAAGCAGCTGGAGGTGTCTCCTCTATTACATGTGTATACTTTTGCTTCTGCCGCTGGATGAGCATAAAAATTTGAATACAAAACATGACCAATTGCCTCTCTTCTCAAAAGAAAACCCCCAAACCAAAAACTCTGCATGAACATGCACACATAATTTTGAATCCCAGGTTACCTGGGTCTACCCTGTCTGAGTCATGGGGCTGGACAACCCAGAGAATAATTTACTAATCTGAGATCTGGACAGCATCAGCATCTAGCTGGGGTGGAGCACTAGGCAGCATTGGGCCAGCAGCCAGACTTGCTAACTTCCAACTGTTGATATATCCTATAAAAATCTTGTTTGTTTTCCTTAAAAAAAATTTTTTTTAATGTTTATTTAGTTTTGAGACAGAGAGAGTGCAAATGGGGGAGGGGCAGAGAGAGAGGGAGACACAGAATCTGAAGTAGGCTCCAGGCTCCCAGCTGTCAGCACAGAGCCTGGGTGGGGCTCGAACTCGCTAACCGTAAGATCATGACCTGAGCCAAAGTTGGACACCTAACTGACCGAGCCACCCAGTCACCCCTTGTTTGTTTTCCTTAATGTGATACCATCATTGCATCAGACAGATCAGTATGACTGAGCCTTAGAAGAATTTTAAAATCTCAAACATATTATTAGTAAAAAGTTACCCCAATATATATTAATTCCAATCTTCTGTTACACCCATGTAATCCAGTTGCCCAATGTAATGCTTATGGGGTTGGTTTCAGGATCTCTTTATGTGGTTTTCCGCAGTGGCTCACTCATCATATGGCCCATGTGTTCTGACATGGAGTCTTTGAGGACCCAGAGAGGCACCCATACTGATGTGTCCAGGGTGGGTCTCTAATGGCAAAGTTACATCAAAACAAGTTCCGTGTGGCGCAGGACTTCTAATCTTGTGCTTTTTTTCGAATGTCAAAAAATTTCTTAAAGATGAAGACTAGGAAACAGGAGAGGCAGGGAGAGTGAAGGGGAGTGAAGGGCAATCTGGACCAAGTGGGACAAACAGCACTCTCTGCCCATAACCAGTCTGTTGTCCTTTAATTTTTTTTTTTTAACATTTATTTATTTTTGAGAGACAGAGAGAGACAGAGCACAAGTGGGGGAGGGGCAGAGATAGAAGGAAACACAGAATCTGATGCAGGCTCCAGGCTCCGAGCTGTCAGCACAGAGCCTGATGCAGGGCTCGAACTCACCAACTGTGAGATCATGACCTGAGCCAAAGTCAGAGGCTTAACCGATTGAGCCACCCAGGTGCTCCACCAGTCTGTTGTCCTTTAAAAGACAGTGGACCAGTGGTCAGTTTTGTACAGGCTTCCACATTCAGGGAGGTCTCCACAAAGTACCCACAGCTATAGAAATAAGCTGACTCAGCTGCTGTCAATATTGATGTGCTTCCTGAGCCAAACTAAATAATAAATACAAAATTAAAACAAAAACCCAATTAGTACTTCTTCCCATTCATACCCCTTTCCTTCTCATACCAAATGAACAAACAAAGAAACAAACAAACTTTTGTCCTTGAATAGCCACACCATCTCTCTGCTACAAAGAGAAATGAGGTGACATCTTTGTTTTTATCTGAGTTTGAGGTGATGCCGCACTTGAGTTGGCTCCAGTTCTGCTAGCATAATGGATATGTATTAGGCCATACATCAGCTCAGGAAGATCTTGAGCTGCAGCCCCACCCGAAAACAATTACAGTGACTTTTCCTAAATCCAATTCTATAACAAATCAAATTTCTACCCCTTCTTCCATACTGAGACATTGCCAGCAGATCCAAGTGAGTCAGTGGTAGTTGGAATTTATCAGAAAGTGTCCAAAGCATTATCTCATAGGTAGACATCACCCCCTGCTAGGTGGCATTCAGATTGGAGGGGACTGTGCTCCAAGGGAAGGCCCTCACCAGTAGGAAGCTTAACCACTGGGTATGCGTGATGAGCAGTACTCCCTCCAGTGGAACTGAGTAAGGTCAGCTTTCCCCCAGCCACCAGGTCCTTGAATTAAATGCTACCTCAGAGTGATCCTTTGCTTTAAAATCCTTCATTCCTGTCCCTATGATTCGCTCAGGTCGGGCCTTCTCATCCTGGCTCAGCTTCCCACCACCCAGTCTGTAGAAACTTGTTCTAGTCTCATAAGAGTTGAAGTGGAGGAAAACTCTGCCTCAGTTTGACTAAATCTTCTCCATGCTCCAGTGAGGCTTTTGACACAAAAAAGCCAGGAAGAAACTCTTTTTCCCCCCTTTATCATATTTCTCCCCTGAGAAGGACTGTGGAAAGCAGAAGAAAGATGTGGAAAGAAGCTCCAAGGAGGAAAAAATAAAAAGTAACAACAGTGGTAAATACCTAAAGATATTATCCTGCTGTGCTTGTTATGCTCTATGCATGTATGCATATAAACTGCTGTGAGTCCCTCACTGCCTAGGGCCTTAAGAAGGAATTCAGGGAATCAGTGACCAATAGGAATGAGTTGAGAAATGTCACAGAGACTAATACCATGGAGAAAGAAAGAATATTATTAGATCAGTGGTTTTCAATAGGATTGACACTGCTCCCAGGGAGGTGTTTTTGGGTGTCACCATTCTGTCTCATTTAATGAGGCTGGAAGTCCTGTGATATTCAGGACAGCCTTCCAAAAGAAAGAATTGTCTAGCATCCTACGTGACTTTTTATTGGTCTGCAAAGAACATCCAGGTAGATGAAAATCTACCCATAATTATCTGAACCTAATCTTACCTCTGTTTTACATGTAAACAGACAGTATTTTTTGCATAGTGTTGAAATATATTTAATCTTCCAGGAATAGTGCTATTGAGGGAATGTTATATTTTGGGAATTTACCAAGAGTTTTTAACCATTTGGAAAAATTGTGCCTCCAAAGATACATGCTGCCAGTTGGTTTTAGACCTAAGTTCAAGCATCCGACATTGCATATTATAGTCATGTGCAAACAATTTCATATTTAAATACCTATTGTTTTATTGCAAATAATTTTCCTTCCATGTATTCTTTTATATTACAGTAACTGTATGCATAGGGCAGCACTGGAAGTGATCAGGTCTAAGCTCTCTGTTGTCTTCTCCCGGGGAGTCATGTGGACAATGCTTCATTCTCCCAGCAACGATATGTGACAGCGCGTATAAAGTATTGCCAACTAGGGAAGTTTACTTAGGCCATGTTGTCAGGGTTTTAATTAGGGGGGCAGTCATGTAACTGTGGAGTGCCTACATGGCTGACCTTACTCTGTCTCTAGTTCCTCTGAGATCAGATTGGTACTTTTTGGCCCAAAGCCCCGACCATAAGTTACTTTATTAGCATAAACTACTTGTTGTGGCCCCAAACCCCAGGTACACAAAGACACTCTTTTCAGGCAAGGTATTTTAAAAGCTTAGAGATTACCTTCCAGAAGCTGGTCAAGGGCCAAATTTTTGAATAAACAGGGTTTGGACAACCCAAGCCAATTCAGTTAATTCTTCATTTCATGCTATGAATTTTATTTCAGAACATGAAGGAAGTATTACAAAACTTTTGTTAAAAAAGAAATATTGGATCTTCTAGGGTTTAGAATCACTATATTGAACATAGAGATTGAGAGGTGACAGAATAAACTCTTAACACTCTGGATGGAAAGGTAGCTGACTGCCCCTTCCATCTACCCCCCTCTCAGCCTCATTAAGGTGGAAGAGTACAATTTTTGAGATAAAAGTCTTTGTGTTAAGCTTCTTGAATAAAAACCTGGCCCTATTACTTACAAATTGTGTGGTTCAGGGGAGGCTATTGAAAGTTTCCATGACTCTGTTTCTTCATTTGTCAGTAAAGTAGAGCTGTGGGGCACCTGGCTGGCTCAGTTGGTTAAGCACCAGACTTCAGCTCAGGTCATGATCTCATGGTTCGTGGGTTTGAGCCCTACGTCAGGCTCTGTGCTGACAGCTCAGAGCCTGGAGTCTGCTTTGGATTCTGTTGTCTCCCTCTCTCTCTGCCCCTTTTCAGCTCACGCTCTGTGTCTCTCTCTCAAAAATAAACATAAAAAAAAATTAGAGTTGTAATTGTGCCTACCAAGAACATAACCAGTTACTGATAAATGGTTCTGAGTAAACACTCAGTGTCTTTTAGAATTATTAATATTAGGGGCGCCTGGGTGGGTCAGTCAGTTAAGCATCCAACTTTGGCCTAGGTCATGATCTTGTGATTTGTGAGTTTGAGCCCCGCGTCAGACTCTGTGCTGACAACTCGGAGCCTGGAGCGTGATTTGGATTCTGTGTCTCCCCCCCTCTCTGCCCCTCCCCTTCTCATGCTCTGTCTCTCAAAAATAAATAAATGTTAAAAAAAATAAGAAAAAAAAAAGGAATCCCTAAATTAATAGCTTTCCTAAGAACAGAAATGGGACTACCAAATTCAGAGAGCAAAGGAAGGTTCATGGTCATTTGAAATTTTAGACGTGGTACCTTTTGGTGGGCTCTTGCTCTCAGTCTTTCTCTCAATGAAGGGAATACTTGCTATTTGAGAAGAATTGAAGTCTAGGGAATCAGAAACAATGATAGAGAAGTATCATTTATCTCTGTTACTTTTGATTTAAAACAAGACAGCTTAAAGCAAACCTCTTTTTTATTCCTAAGTTGTCCTTAACTAATCACTAAGGTACTAATGAGGCAGAGATTCAAGATAGCAGCCTAAATAATAAACATTTGATTGAAACTTTCTTTTGGTGCTGCTTCCCTTGAGTAGCTCGGCATAGAGCCTATGTAGGGCACCCTCCACACACACGGCAGTTAGTGAGCAGCCTGAACTCATAAAACTTTTCTTACCCAGAGAGAACAAATCACATTATGTAAAGAGATTTTGAAGTGCTTTAGTCATTGCTTTCATGATATAGATGCAATTTATAAGAGTACGCGAATGATTCATTTAGCCATAATGGGTTGCGTAAGTTGACTTTTGTCAAAAACAACTTAGAATAAGAGAATCAGCTAATTGAAGACTGTGTGATACCTCAGCTGCAGAGTCTCCATTTATGGTAGAAATACAGACCACTTCATCCAAAGCCAGGTGCCATCAAACAGCAGAAGATGAGAATACATACTTTACATTAGAGAGCTTGCTTTCTAGATCAGCCCACGGGGCATGGGGGTGGTCCTTGGGGACTGAGTGACTCATACTCCCAACCCTTACCAAAAGCTATTAATCTTTCTTCTTTTTGGGAAAACTGTTAACTTTTTCAGAAAATTAAAATAAACTTGAGCTATTGAATAATGCAATTTAGTAAAAGAAACATTCTCTAGGAGCTGTTACCCAAAGAGATCAAGAGAGCTTGCTCTCCACCCCATCACAAGACAAGGGGCATCTTTTCCAGATTTCAGCAGCCCTGGGAAACAGAGCATCCAGCATTCTCCAGGGACTGCTGAAGTGAAATCTGCTGTTTGGCATTCCTGCTGCCCTCAGACACTCTGATCATCCCACTACTCCCAAGTTCAAATTCTCCTAATGCTTCTGGGGTCCCTCTCCATTGATCTGGTCTCTCACCTGTTTAGATTCCTCTATGCCTTCTAACTGCACCATTTGCCATTCCTGATCGATGATGTGCAAACTCTTAGATATCTCAGTGTCTTTCACATGTTTGCCTTAACCTAACTTCCTCCTGCAGCATTTCTCAAGCAGCAGTTGTTCATTTGCTCACACCCCACTCATCTCTGGGTCAGACCATCTGACTACTAATACCTCATCCACCTGCCTGAAATGATGTTTTACCAACCTTCTGAGATTCTCCCTTCTATGTGTGCATCCTGTACCTCTGGCTACCCCAAACTGCCTCACTTACAGTCACCAATTCAGACATCCCACTCTAAGGCCACAACCTCTTATACCCTTGTCAGTTTATGTAACCTTTGGCTTAACTGAGGTTATTTCCTGCTTAATTAAGATATAAATGACATACAACATTGTGTAAATTTAAGGTGTACAATGTGATGATTTGATATATGTATATATTGCAAAATGGTTATCACAATAAGGTTAGTTAACACATCATTTACCTCACTTAATTATCATTTTGTTGTTGTTATGTTGAGAACACTGAAGCTCTACTCTTTTTTAGTTTATTAATTTTATTTATTTATTTTGAGAGAGAGAGAGTATGAGCTTGCACCAGGGAGGGGGAGAGAGAAGTGGAGAGAAAGAATCCTAAGCAGGCTCCGCATTGTCAACAGGGAGCCTGATGTGGGGCTCAAACTCACGAACTGTGAGATTATGACCTGAGCCAAAATCAATAGTTGGACACTTAACTGACTGAGCCACCCAGGCACCCCTAAAGCTCTACTCTTATAGCAAATTTCAAGTATACAGTATAGTACTATTAACTCTAGTCACCATGCTGCACATTAGATCCCTGGAAATTAGTCATCTTATCACTGGAAATTTGTACATTTTGACCTACATCTCCCCATCTTCCCCAGCCCTCTGCCCCTGGCAACCACCAATCTACTATCTGTTCTGTGAGTTCATTGTTTTTACATCCTGCATATAAGTGAGATCATACAGTATTTGTCTTTCTCTGTCTGATTTATTTCACTTAGCATAATGCCCTCAAGGTATTTTGTGGCATAATTGTTTTATTTTGATGCTTCAGCCCTTCAGCATCAACATTAACTCATGTAGCTTTCTCTTGCTGTTCAGTAACTCTTTCAGAGTTTTCCTCTCTATCCTTAAAGACCTTGCTTCCTTCTTACCCTCAGCAAATGATTGGGATTACTTGACATAGACATTTAGACATTTCAGTCGCCTCAAGTTCAGTATGTGGAAAAATATTTTTGAATCCTCCTACTCCATCAGAAATGCCCTGCCTTCAGTGTTCTTTATCTTTATTTCACTCTTGCACACCTCCAATTTATTCTTTCAATATTAAAAAGAAACATAAACCCGAAACTTAACTATCTATGGGCAACCATTCCACTATTAGAAAGTTCAAATGAATAGTAGTCATACTACTGCATGGGCTGGCTCCTACCTAGTGTCGCCTTGTACTGCTCCTCACTCTGCCAGTATGTGTTCCACCCATAATCAGCATCTTTCATTTCTTCTAATGTATTAAGGATCTTGGCATAGGCAGTTTTCTCTGTTTTCCATCACACTCACAACTGTCCATTCTTCATGTCACCCCTGAAGTATCCCTTCTTCCGGTGAAGTTTCCATCAACCACAAGTTCTCTAATAGACTAGGCTAGGTCTTCTTGCTACACAGTATATAAGAGTTGCATGTCTTAATTAGAATTATTGATTAATACATCTTTCCTACCCTCAAATTAAGCTCCATTAAGGTAGAGACTTGGTCCATTTTGTTCACTCATAGAGATTCTCAGTAACAGCCCTGCAAAAATGTGAATAAATGACTTTAAATCAATCTATTTACGATATTTTTAGAAAGTATTTGTTGTGACTTACAGTGGTAAGATTTTCTTTCCTTATAGGAGACAAATAACTACACAGTTCCATGCACTCTTTTCTTGTATCACTATCTTCTATCTTTCCAGCTCATTCTCTCAATTATTCCTATTCCATCAAAAATTTTTGCCTATATCCCTGAAACTTAACATGACTGGAAAAAAACGTGTGACTACATTGACCACTCCTACTTCAAATTCAGGGCCATGAACCTGAAAGTAGACCCTTAATTCTGCTCTGCAATCATAGTACATTTCCCTGGGCTGCTTTCCCTCTGCTCTCCTATAAGATTTTCTCTCCTCTTCCTCTCTCAGACTTTGAATATATGTCCCCACCCCGGCCTCCCTTTTCAGCTCACACCCTTGCTTCCTTCTCCACAGAGAGCCCTGAAGTATTCACAGGAAAACTTCCTTAGGTCCGTGCATCACATTGACCAACCTACCAACACCAGCAGCTAAAAGCTCTGGCAGCAATTGATACATGAACTGCCTGTGCACCTGATTCAAGCCAATCCTTTCATGGGTGCATTGGACCTCAGCTCCTCTCACAGAAAGAAATTGCTCCAGAGATTCTGCTTCCCTCTTGTGTTATTATGTTTTCCTTGTTTATACCACTATTCCTAACAGTATACAAGCATGATATTATTTCTCCATCTTAAAAAAAATAAAACTTTTCTTGACCCTATTGTCTCCACCAAATACAGTCCGATTCTTCTGTTTCTCTTTGCAGCCATCCTGTTCACTATTTCAAATTCTTCTCTTACAGTTGTGTCTTAACCCCTTGCTCTCCTTCTCCCAGCCAGACTCTGGCCTCATTCTTCCATTGGAACTGTGTGTATTAAGGTCCTAAGTCACACGTCTATTGGCCCATTCTCAGCCCTCATCGTACTTGATCTTTTTGAAACATTTGACTCAGTTGATTACATCCTTCTCCTTAATACACTTTCTTTGCCTGACTTGCAGAAATCTGCACACTCCTGACTTTCCTCCAACACCTCTGCTGTGCCTTCTTAGTCTACTTTACTGCTTCCTATACTGGATCCATGCCTCCGTGTGGGAATCAATGCCCTGGGGCTCAGTCCTTTTGTTTCTTTTATGCCTATATTCACCCTTGATGACACTGTGGCTTTAAATTCCAAGTATATACAGTTTACTTTCAAATTCATGTCATCAGTCTGGACTTCTCTCATACATACAACTGCCCACTCCCTGGCTACACAGTTTCAAACCTAAACTTCTCCAAAATGAAGCTTCTGTTCTGCTTCCAAATCTACTCTTTCTCTATGTGTTTCCATTTCACTTGAGGGAAGCTTAGTCCTTCTAGCTGTTTATGCCAACAGACTTTTAGTCATTTTTTAATCTGCCAGGAAATCTTGATTCAAACATTAAAAATATTAAAAATGAATCAATTCTCTCCATTTTTAACTATGATTACGCTGCTGAGTGGCCATTTATATTTCACCCAGATTGTTGCTATAGTGTTTTCATTGGTCTCTCTGCCTCCCAATAATACAGTTAGAACCTACCTGACATAGTAGCTAGGCTGATTTTTGGTGAAACAATTGGATTTTGTCACTCATCCTCTGAAATCCCTGTAATGGCTTCCTAAGTTAGAAGAAAGCCAAATTCCTTACAATAGCCCCCAAAGTCCTACATGTTCTACATGTACTTGTACTCTGACTTATTCATCTCTGACCATTCTGTTCCTCACTTCCTGCATTGCTGCCTAGTGGCCAGCTTGCTTTTCTTTGAATTTCTAAGGATTATCTATTTTAGGGTCTTTCACTGGCTATTCCCTTTGCCTGGGACATTCTTCTTTCCAGAGAGCTTTATGTTTAATGCTTTCCTTGCTTCAAGTCTTTGCTTAAAGGAAAGACCTCCCAAAGGCTTACCCTATTTATTTATTTTATTCTACCACCCTGTTTAAAATGACAACCTACCCTTCCTAGCACCAGTGATTCCTCTTAATCTGTTCTCTTTATTTAATACCATTATCCAATTCTGCCATACATATATCATCCATTTACTATGTATAGTTTATGGTCTGACTCTTTGAGTGGAATTTAATCACCATCAGATGATGGAATTAGATTATTTTGTATTTTTGATCACTGATGAATTTTAAGTCTCCAGAAGAATGGCTGACATAGAGTAGCTGCGCAATAGATACTGACTGAATGAACTGTAATGTCGAAAGGATTTTTTTCAATGTTAGAAAATCATTGACATTTATAGTAAAATATGTTCCCTTTATTTGAAGTATATTACAATATATATAAAGAAAAAAACCAATCACAGCAAAATGCATTGTCCTGAAACAGTCACAGTTTTATCTACTTTTTAAAAAATGTTTAATTTTTAAGAGAGAGCACACACGTGCTAGTGAGGGAGGGGCAGAGATGAGGAGACAGAGGACCCAGAGGGTGCTCCACGCTGATAGCAGAGAGCCCGATGCAGAGCTCAAACCCATGAACTGTGAGATCATGACCTGAGCCAAAGTCAGAGGACCAATAGACTGAGCCCCCCAGGAACCCCTGTTTTATCTACTTTCAATTTTCTTTCTGTGCATCCAAATGTAACTGAGATGGCAGCCCGGAGCACACTACCCCTCCTCCCCTGGGCTGCTATGTGCTTTCTTTCCCCTCGTTCTCACATCGCTCTGGCACGCAACTCAGCACCTGTACAAACCCACTCGAACATCTGCTCACACAGATGTCAGTGTGAACAATGAGGGCTTTACAGATGGAGTAATGTTAAGGGGGTCATAGCAGAACCTTAAAATCTCATTAGACATGTCTGTTCTCTGATGCTCCTTCTAGGCCTTGCTATCACCAGAAGTTTCTCTATGACACTTTCCTTTAGTTCCCAGTCTTGTTGGCTCCAATCTATCACTTGCCTCTGGTTAAATTCAAATTCTTCTTTCCTTAATCTTGCGAAAACAGTTTAGCTCTGTCTCATTCTTTATGTTGAAATTAATGTATCAAAATCGAGGAAAAGATTAGCAAAAGACACTTTCATTAAAATGAAAAAACAATCATAGCAAAAAACACTGTCCTGAAAGAGTCACAACTCATCTACTTTTTCTATTTTTTGGTTTTTTTAAATGTTTATTTTTAAGAGAGAGAGAGAGAGAGTGCAAGCTGGGGAGGCAGAGAGAGAGTGAGACACAGAATCCAAAGCAGGCTCCAGGCTCTGAGCTGTTGGCACAGAGCCCAATGCGGGGCTCAAATCTATAGGCCACAAGATCATGACCTGAGCCAAAGACCGCCATTTAACCGAATGAGCCACCCAGGCACCCCACAACTGATGTACTTTTAAACTTCTTTCTATGCATCCAATGTAACAGATGGTGGCTACGAGTACCTCCCAACCATCCTCTCCTGTACTGCTATGTGTTATTCTCTTCAGAAGCCACTGGTTTTGTGTATGAAATCTTTCGCTTGCAATTTCTCTTTAAAATTTATAAAAATAATTTTCTGATATCAAGTATTCTTCTGAAGTGTGATTTTTTTTTGTAAGAAAGTTATTTTTTTAAGTTCATTTATTTTGAAAGAGACAGCACGAGAGAGCAGGGGAGGGGCAGAGAGAGGGAGAGACAGAATCCCAAACAGGCTCCATGTTGTCAGCAAGGAGCCCGAATGGGGCTCAAACCATGAACCTTGAGATCATGACCTGAGCCAAGACCAAGAGTCTGATGCTTAAATGAGCCACCCACGCACCCCTGGAGTGTGGTATTTCTTAATGCAGTATGTGATAGAATTTATTTTGCCAAAGTCCTATTGTTGGGACATATATACTATTTACTTAATCTGACAGTGTTTGATACAAATAGGTGAGGTTTCCTATTGGCTTTATCTCAACTAATATTTGACCTTATGTTATCTTGTCATAAAATTTATTGTTTTTCATGGTTTCTGATTGTTTTCCTTCTTCTTTTGCTATATTGACTACTCCGTTTTCTTCTCTTAATATGAAGGCATATACTTTGTTTTTATTTTGGGAACATCTGTTTTTAGATACTATAATATAATGGTTATTTTCCTTGAATATTTGCATCTAAGCATGTATTAAAAACCTCCATATATTATAATAAATTCAACTTGGCTTTCTTCTTCCATCCTTTCCTCATTCTAACTTTTGTTCATTAAACTGAATTTTAAGACTGCCATTAATTCATATTTTTTATATAATGTCTTCTTTTTCAAGACATTTTTATAGTATATTAAGTTTTATAATTATTTAATGTTTATTATGTTTTATTTACATAGTTTTACTTCTTACAGACAATTCCTTTATACTGTAATTTCGCTGTTCTTAAGATTTTTGTTCTTTTCTCATTTTGTTGAATTCTTCAAATATTTTGTGTTAAGGATGTGTGTATACTATACTTTCTGGTTGCTAGAACATCTAGAAATACCTTTTCTTGTCCTTGTAATTGAATGCAAATTTCATCTTGTACAGATGATGTTATCACTTTTTTTCTCTGCAAAACTCAGAGAATATTGATCTACTTTCTGATCTCAAGAATAAGTTCAATGATATTTGGGAATACATATGTCCGGTATCATACCCACAATTTAAAGGGGAAGAATGTGCCACTGTTAAAATGTGGTAAAATGTTCAAAAGTGTAGGTAAAAGGTAATGTAGAAGATAAATCGTGTTTCTGTCTGCTGTGTGCCAAAGTGAACACTGGAATATTTTCAGACAGAAAGCAAACGGAAATAACACAACTGATTGTGGTATTTCTATCTCACCATCTCTGTCCTGCTTATGTCCTGCCTACATGCCTGTTTAAGTATACTTGCTTGTTTTTGAAGATACTGTACAATGTTTTCATGTATGACACATAAAATCCCCTAAATCTCGGCTGTGGTTGGGTAAAATTCTTTCTTGATACCTTTTAAGGACTTTTAAACAATGCAAAAGCCTGTACTAACATTTTCATAACAATTTCTATGCACTCAGGTACTAAGTTAAGATGTGAAGCGAATATTATAAAGAAGTTTCCATATGGTGCCAATATAATGAGAATAGATTGAGGTTCTAATATAAGGTTGAAAACAAAGGAGAAATAGTATCAACCAAGTTATCATTAAAGCAGGGAAAGTTTAAATCAAGATTTGAAATCTTAAAACATCTTGGTTCAGATTTTTCTTACCATTTTATATATAGGAGATTGAATTCCCTTGATTGTGTCATTTGTTTTAACAATAAAAATGGACCCATGAAAAATAGCTATTTATGATACAACAGATTCTAATTTAACAACACAAGGACAATGACAACAATGAACAACAGCATTGAAAAATTTCAGAAAATAATGCAGTAGAGGACTGAATGCCAATTTCATGGTAAAACTATTGATGAGAATTATAATTATGTAATTATAATTAAATTACCTAATCACTCCCAACAGGTTAAACAACTAGAGTGCACAACTAGCTAGTATATTTACTTGGACAACTATGCCTATATTTAAGAAAGATAGTCTATTTCATTGTGGATATAATCTATAGAAGGAGAATTATTCTAATGTTATAGTTCATAAGATAATATTCCTACAAAATTGTGCAAATTTAAAATAGAATCATAAGGACTGGAAGGCTGTATGACATTGGTAGCTAGATTCTTTTGGGCTTAGTCATTTCTGATGGAAATATTGATATACAAATAAATGACAGCTGTCAGTTCATGTAAGATAGCTGGCTTCAATATAAAAATTTGTTTAAAAAGATTATTATTGAAGAGACAGCTGGAAAAACTGGAAGAGGTTATTTTAATGAATGTTAAGTAAGTCAAAGTTAATTTAAATAAGATCAGTGCTAATATTTATAGTATCTACATAAATTTGAATTTCAGTGATGTAGAAAATTTTACCTTTTAGATTGAACAATGATGAGGCTTTGTATAGAATAAGAGAATTCCAACGTGCTCTGAATTAACAAAAAAATTCATATGACACTATGTTTCTCAAATATGCAACATTTCATATTCATATGAAATATGAAATTTCCAAAAATTTGTATGAAGAATGCAAAGGGGTAGCATGTAATAAATGATATTGTTTGTTGAAAACACACTGAATTGTATCTCATCGTGGATTACATGAAACAGTGTTTCAAAAATGTAACTTGGCTAATAATTGGAGGGATTTGCTGAAACTGGCTTCCAGATCCACATTTTTTAAAAAAATTTTTTTAACGTTTATTTATTTTTGAGACAGAGAGAGACAGAGCATGAACGGGGGAGGGGCAGAGAGAGAGAGAGAGGGAGACACAGAATGGGAAGCAGGCTCCAGGCTCTGAACCATCAGCCCAGAGCCCAACGCGGGGCTCAAACTCACGGACCAGGAGATCCTGACCCGAGCTGAAGTCGGACGCTTAACTGACTGAGCCACCCAGGTGCCTCCAGATTCACATTTGATGTTTTCCTCTAACCTGTCTCACATGTTTAGAGCTGGGGCTTTTGCTCTAAGGGTGCCAAGTAAGAGAACAGCTATTCCCAGCTTCCTTTTCAAAAGCAGAAGCATTAAAGAGAAACATAACCCTGGAGGAGGCTAATAAAGAATTATGCAAAAGCAAAAATCCCCAAATCAAGCAAACAAAAAAGCAAACATCAAAATTGGTATTTCACAGTTGTGAATAAGAAGACACACATTTTTAGACTGCACATGTTTTGAGACCAGTTAGAAACCACATTTTATAATGTAAGAGCACTCTACTTAAGCCCTACTACATTGTCAGTTTCATATGTCGGCCCTTCTACCAGCACTACTCTTGCTTTCACTTCTTTGTAGTCTATAAAATGACTGAGACTGTGGTGGTAAATAGAATGAAACAAATTTATTCCAAAGGGAGTATCAGCATGAGGGAAATGGGGACCATGGGGGAATGAACAGATGTTAATTATTGATCCTGGTGGAAGAGAGATTGAAAGAGATCAGTGCCTGTTCATTCTGGCATTTATTATGTTAGGTTATAAAATTACATTTTTATCTCTGTGTAACAGATTCAAGCAATCACATTTGATCCACTAATCCAGTTTTCTGAACTGGGGATGTGATTTATAGAATATAGCAGGATAAATGTTAATAAATTAATTTTTAAATGGACCTTAGTTGCACAGAATGCTGTTAATCATAGTGCTTCGTTTGCAGACAAATTATCTTCATTGGTCCATGCAAAGCCGTCTTTTATTTTATGGTTGTAGGTATGGTGCATATGTGTATTATTCACATAAAGAGCATCCATGAACTCTCAATCAAGAATTAGACTCTTTCTAGTTATTTATACCTATACATTTATTTGTCCTTATTCTATTCCTCTAGTTCCCACTTCCAAATAAACACTATCCTGGATTTTTTGGTCATTCACTCTCCCTTTCTTTCTTTTTATAGCAACAGCTCTATTGGGATATAATTCATATACCAAATCCATCATTTAAAGTGTATAATTCATTTTTTTAGTGTATTCACCTAGTGGCGTGTTCATCAGTACAGTCAATTTTAGAACATTTTCATCTTCCTCAAAGTAACCCTGCTCCCTTTTGCCATCTTCCCTGCCTCCACATCCACTGCAGCCTCAGGCATCCATTAATCTAATTTCTGCCTCTATGTATTTGCCTATCCTAGACATTTCATTTAAATGGAATCATCGTACTGATTGGTATCTTTCGTGACTGGCTTCTTTCGCTTAGCATAACGTTCCAAGGTTCACCATGTTGTAGTGTGTACTGGTGTTTCATTCTTATTTATTGCCAAATAATATTCCATGAGGTGGATACACCACATTTTATCTTTCTGTTCATCAGTTGGTGGGCATCTGGATTGTTTCCTCTTTTTTGTGCTAATATGAGTGATATTGCTCTGAACATCCATGTGCAGGTTTTTTTTTTTTTGCAGACATATGCTTTTATATTTCTTAGAGATATATTTAGGAGTAGAATTTCTGGGTCACGTGATAACTTTTTGTGTACAAGTTTGAGGAACTGCCACACAGTTTTCCAAAGTGGCTGCACCATTTTGTATTTCTATTAATCATCAGTTAGGGTTCCATTTAATTTTTTATAATTTTTGCAATACTTGTTAGTATTTATCTTGTATTTAATTTTTTAATGTTTTTCTATTTATTTTTCAGAGAGAGAGAAAGAGAGCGTGAGCATGCGTGAGTGGGGGGAGGGGCAGAGAGAGAGGGAGACACAGAATCTGAAGCAGGCTCCAGGCTCCGAGCTGTCAGCACAGAGCCTGATGTGGGGCCTGAAATTAGGAACCGTGAGATCCTGACCTGAGCTGAAGTCGGACGCTCAACTGACTGAGCCACCCAGGTGCCCCAGTTATTGTCTATCTTTTAAATTACAGGCATTTTAGGGGCACCTGGGTGGTTCCGTTGGTTAAGTGTTCGACTCTTGATTTTGACTCAGGTCAGGATCTCACAGTTTATGAGATTCTCTCTCTCCCTCTCTCTCTGCCCCTCCCCCCACTCGCACATGCTCTCTCTCTCTCTCTCTCTCTCTGTTCACACTCTTTTTCTCTCAAAATAAATAAATAAACTTTAAGCTAGAGACATTTTAATGGGTGTGCAGTGGTCTCGCATTGTGGTTTTGATTTCCATTTCCCTGATAACTGATGATGCTGAACCTCTTTTTCAGTGCTTATTAGCCATATGTATATCTTTTTGGAGAAATTCTTTTAAGGTCCCTTGCCCATTTTAAAATTGAGTTCTTTATCTTTTTATTATTGAGTTATAAAAGTTCTTTATATATCTAGACACACAAGGCTTTTATAAGATATATAAGTTGCATGTATTTTCTTCCATTTAGTCGTCTGTCTTTTCACTTTCTTGATGGTATCCTTTGAAGCATAAAAGTTTTTAATCTTGATGAAGTTCAATTTACTTATTTCTTTAATTGCTAGTGCTTTTGTTTTCACACTTGAGAAACTGTTGCTAATTCCAAGGTCATGGAAATTTATGTCTATGTTTTCTTTTAAGAATTTTATCATTTTTGCTCTTACATGTAGGTATTTGGTCCACTTTGAGTTAGTTTTTGTATATTGTATGAGGGAGGGGCCCAACTTTGTTTGGATGTGGATATCAAATTGTCCTAGCACTATTTGTTAAGAAAACTGTTGTTTTCTCTTTGAATTGTTTTGGCAAAATTGTCAAAAATTGGCTGATCATAAATATGAGGGCTCATTTCTAAACTCTAAATTCTATGCCATTGGTATATAGTATATTCTTATTCAATTATCAGTTTTTATTCTATTGCTCTAAGTTAGTTTGTGCATAGTTTCTGTTTGTAATGATACAATATACTTTAGAGATTAAAAATATATATAATGTTGTATATGTAAATTCTTCAGAGGCTTAGTGTTTTTAGTCAGTGTTTTATTACTAAAATTTATCCATGTTGTAGGTAGAAATAATTCAGTTATTTCACTGATATGTCATAATTTGTTGTTGAATATGCCATACTTTCTTTATCTAGCACCCTTTCTATAGGCATGTGGGTCATTTCCTGCTTTTATCACCCCTGTTTTGTACAGTGTTTCTATAAAGATTCTTGTCCTATTTACTAAATGCACGTGAATGAAGGTTTCTCTGGGTGTATACTCAAGGGTGGGATTGCTCCATCCTCAGTAGGTAGGTGTTTCATAGATATTTCCAAATAGTTTTCTTACTATTAGTCTCCTATCAGAAATATATTAGGAATCCCATTAGTCACCACCTCTTCACAGTTGGTGTTGTTAGACTTTGTGAGTTTGTCAATTAATACTATATAATATATCACTATCTCATTACAGGATTGATTTCTTTTTCCTTGACTAATAAGGTGGAGGATGTTTTTATATGTTCATTGCCCATATGCATTTATTCCTCATTAAAACACCTTTCATGGTTTTCATGTTTCTGCCCATTTTAAATTAGATTATTTAAGCTCTTATCGATTTTTTTTTATAAAAAAAATCTTTTTAACGTTTATTTATTTTTGAGACAGAGGGAGACAGAGCATGAACGGGGGAGGGTCAGAGAGAGGGAGACACAGAATCTGAAACAGGCTCCAGGCTCTGAGCTGTCAGCACAGAGCCCAAAGCGGGGTTCGAACTCACAAACCGCGAGATCATGACCTGAGCCGAAGTCGGCCGCTTAACCGACTGAGCCACCCAGGCGCCCCAAAATTTTTTAAAATATAACTTGCTGCTAACTGTTTGCTAGTCATATGTGTTATAAATATCTTATCCCCAATTTGAGCTTCCTTTTCACTTCTGGAAGTTATTGTTTTTTGTGTTGTTTTTTTTTTTTTTGATGATGACAAGTTATTTAAGTTTTGAGGTATAGTTGACATATATTATATTAGTTTTAGGTGTGCAACATAATGACTTGATATTTGTAAGATAATCATCACACTACGTCTGGTTAACATCTTTCACCATACATTGTTACAGCATGTTTTGTTCTTGTGATGAGAACTTTTAAGATCTACTCTCTTAAGAACTTTCAAATACTCAATACAATATTATTAATTATAGTTGCTATGTTGTACATTACATTCTAATTATTTATTTATTTTATAACTAGAAGTTTGTACCTTTTGCCTTTCTTCAACAATTTCACCTTCCCTACCCTCATCCCATCGCCTCTGGCAGCCACCCATCTATTCTCTGTATCTATGAACTTAGTGTGTGTGTGTGTGTGTGTGTGTGTGTATAATGATACAATATGCTTAATGATATATATGTATATATATAAGATTCCACATATAATGAGATCATATGGTATTTGTCTTGCTCTGTCTGACTTATTTCACTTCACATAATGCCCTCAAGGTCGATTCATATTGTTATAAATGGGAAGTTTTCATTTTTTTAATGACTGAGTATTATTCCATTGCATATATATTTTACATGTTCTTTATCCATTCATCTGTTGATGACAGACATTTAGGTTGTTTTCATATCTTGGCTATTGTAAATACTGAAATGAACATGGCAGGAGGTGGGTACAGATACCTTTGCAAGTTAGTGTTTTCCTTTTGTTTGGATAAATTCCCAGAAATGCAAATGCTGGATCATATGGTAATTCTATTTTTAATATTTGAGGAAACCCCACACTGTTTTCCATAATTGCTGCGCCAATTTACATTCCCACCAATGGTGCTGGAGAGTTCCCTTTTCTCCATATGCTTACCAATACCTGTTAATTCTTATCTTTTTATAATAGCCATTCTAACAATGTGAGGTGATATCTCATTATGGTTTTGATTTGCAATTCCCTGATGATTAGTGATGTTGACCATCTTTTCAGGTACCTATTGGTTATTTTGATGTCCTCTTTGGAAAAATGTCTGTTCAGTTCATCTGCCCATTTTTTAATTGGGTTGTTTACCAATTAATTGGGTTGACTGGCTTTACTGCTATTGAGTCAGATGAATTCTTTATATATTTTGGGTATTAACCCCTTATTAGATTTATGATCTGCAAATATTTTCTCCCATTCAGTAGGTTGCCTTTTCATTTTGTTGATGGCTTCTCTTGCTGTGCAGAAGCTTTTAGTTAGTGTAGTCCTACTTGTTTAGTCTTTTGTTGCTTTTGTTTTTGGTGCTAAATTATTTGATGTAATACAATTCATTGGTCTTTTAAAAAATACCAAGCATATTTTATGCTCTGTCATTCTCTGTCTCTAAAAAATTTATACTCTACAATAGAATTTTGAAAGTTTTTGACATTTAATGCTACTGGAAGTTGAATTTAGTATGTGGACTGTATTTTTCCCTATGAATAACCATTCTTCCAAGTGCAATCATTAATAAAGAGTTCCATTTTTCCACGATCTAGTATGTCCTCTCTGTCACACATCTAATTTCCATATCTGTTTGACAAGTTTTTGCTCCATTTGTTTTGTTTATTTGCCTAACCTTGCACAAGTTCACACTGTTTTAATCACTATAGCTTCAGAATAAGCCATGATATTTTCAGAGTAAGTCTCACCTCTTCCTCTTCCTTCTTCTATTTCAGCAGTCTGGCTCTTCATAGACCTTTACTTTTCTATACACATTTAGGAATCACCTCATCATGTTCTATTAAAACAAAATTAAACAAAAACTCATTTGGGTTCTGATTAGACTGGCTTTGAAACTTTGAGTTGCTTTAGATCAATTTGGAGGAAATTTAAATCTTTCCATTTTAAGATTTTCTATAATTGCCTTGGGCTATTTCTAAGAAACTGGAAAGTCTTAGCCAGGGGTGCCTACCCCAAGGTCATAAAGATATCCTGCTTGGTCTTTAAGAAGCTGTATAGGCTTAAGGTTTACAATTAGGTGTGACATATCTGAAATTACTTTTTATGTAGGATATGAAGTAGGTTTTCAAATTATTCTTTTAAAAATGAGTTTCTAGTTGTTCCGGTACCATTCTTTTCCCCTTTAAGATTCATTTAAGGCTTTTGTGTAAGGATATGGGATGTACAGAGTTGCGTTTTCTAGAGGGGGACCTAATAGCAGTGGGTAGTAGAGAATGGTTTGGTGAGAATCTGAAAGTTTTTAAAGCAATTAGCAAGATTTGAAGAATTCAAATAACAGGTTTCATGGCCTGAACTAAAATAGTGGCAATGGAAAAATAATTTAGAAATGAGATAAGAATAGCAAGACTCTAGGATATGAGCCTATGTACCGTGCTCCCTCTCTTACCTTCTTTGCCCTTTTTTGCAAGGTCAGGGTCAATTTGGTATCTACTCCCTCCTTTTTGGCAAGTTGATCTGCGCTTACACGCAGCTTATGGCTCTTAGAAATATTTGTCCCATCCATAGGTATTAGGCATTAATGATAGGAATGGTACTGGTGACAAAAACTAGTACCTACTGTTTGCATAGTGGTTTACATATTATAAAAATGACACATACATTAACTAATTGGTAGATCGGACAGACACAACTTATCTCAGTTTATAGATGAGTAAAGTAAAAGTCAGTGAAATTTATACATCTTTCATCTTGGTGATTTATCTACAGAGGCAAAAAACCAGTAAGTACTCTTTTGTTTCATAGCGTGTTTAGTGTTGTGTTCTGCTGAAAAAGCATCAGGTAATAAATTGTGCATGAAGTTTGAGGGCCAAAGACCTAGATTTGTGGCCCAGTCCCACCACCTACTATGTGAACTTGAGCTTTCATTTAACCTCTCTCAATCAGTCACCATCTCTGTAAAATGGGAGTGATAAAACCCACACGCCTTGTGGTAATGATCAAGAAACAGCATAAGTGAAAAAAAAAAAGAAAGAAAAGAAACAGCGTATGTTAAACATTTTTTAATTTGCATAAATATTAGTTTTTATATTTCATGACACATAGAGAATAAAAGCCCAGACTTTGGAATGATTTAACCATGTGTTCATAGCTATAGCTCTACCATTCAATGTATGTATGTCTACATAATTGACGTGAACCTCAATTTCTCCATTCAAAAATGGTCACAGTAATACTTCATAGGGATTTTGTGTAGATTAGGGCTAAGATAGAGCACACTGCTTGGTGCATCATACATGAGCTGTATGTTTTAGGCAATATGCCCAATTTAAAACAAGACAAAACCAAAAAACTCTCTCTTAATCCTTGACCCTCGCTTTCAATTACAGTTTCTGGTTGAAGTAACTCTATAGCTTTCAGCACTGCTTCTCCATTGTTGTTCACTGAGTTGGTTAGATTTTTGTACTCCTAGAGGCACCACTTCCATAGACTACAGTATGATCATTGCCCTCAGGAGCTGTGCAATTGGGTGGCTTGTTTGTGTTATGTGTTCTCAGTATGATTTTTATGTATTAGTTCCTTTACTTTCTGGTTTGATTTTCTGCCGCTCACTCAGGCATAGCTTCCCATTTAGGACAAAATTTTCTGTCATATTTGTCCTGAAATTAAAAAAAAAAAAATTGCTCACGAAAGTGCATACAAGCTAGCAATTAGATTCACTAAGTGCATTCACAGTGGGAACTGATTCTGTTCACATAATTTATACTCCTATTTGGAACTTTTGGTGATTTTTCCATTTGGAGGAAAAGTGGGTTAAAAAACCAGAAACTGTCAGGTGTCCTATTTGTGGTTACTGTTCAGATTTTTGGCTTTATTCTCTGTAGATATTGATGGGTATATAGTCCTGTTGTATATTTTATGAGAGTGGATAGAATCAAAACTGTTCAAATCTAGCACATAAATGAATTTTTTAATTGCTTATTAATGAATTGAATGCTTTTAAATTCTTTCAGATACACAGGTGGTGACAGCCCAAATTGTCAAATAACAACTCATGCTTTTCAGAGAGGATAGCTTTTGATTGCACTTTGCTTTATGTTTCTCACATATATTTTTTAATGTATATTATTTTTAATCATTTATATTATATAAATTGCTTTTCTGATTATAACCTAATTATTATAACTTGTGGTTAGCAGAATGGAGGTATGTTTAAGATGTGATCAAATGAAAAATTTGTCTGCATTTTAAATTTTTTTTTTTCAACGTTTTTATCTATTTTGGGGACAGAGAGAGACAGAGCATGAACGGGGGAGGGGCAGAGAGAGAGGGAGACACAGAATCGGAAACAGGCTCCAGGCTCTGAGCCATCAGCCCAGAGCCGACGCGGGGCTCGAACCCACAGAGGGCGAGACCGTGACCTGGCTGAAGTCGGGCGCTCAACCGACTGCGCCACCCAGGCGCCCCTGTCTGCATTTTAAAAAATGGGATAATAGGGGCATCTGGGGGGCTCAGTCAGTTAAGTGTCCAACTTTGGCTCGGGTCATGATGTTATGGTTCATGAGTTTGAGCCTCGCATTGGGTGAGCTCCAGCCCCTCTTCTGGCTCCACGCTGACAGTGCAGAGCCTGCGTGGGATTCTCTCTCCCTCTCTCTCTTCCTCTTGCTCACTCATACCCTCTCTCTCTCTCACAAATAAATAAAATTAAAATTTTTAAAAATGGGATAACAATATCTGAAAATCAATAAGGAAGAGTATGGGGAAAATCTTAATGAAATCCAGATTTTCAAATAATACCTACGAAAAGTGATCAATGCCACTAGAAAAAAAAGAAATAAGAAAACATTGAAGAGATATCATTTTTGTCATGTTCAAATTGGCAAAGATTAAAAAAAATTGGCAAAGATTCTAATAACACCACAAGTACTGACTAGAGTACTTAGAAACTATTGTATATTGTTAGTGGAAATTAAATTTTAAATCAATGTGAATAGAAATCTAAACATTTGTTGGGGAGGTATTTGGAAATACTAACAAAGAAAAAGCCATTTGTTCTTTTCAGAAGCAACTTAGATTTCATTTGGGCTCCACACACTTTTGGGTGTAGAAGCTTAAGCAAGGCCAGACAGGTCACATCACTAACTCTTTATCCTACATTCTATCCAGAGGCATAGATTGATTTACTTGCTGCTTCTTATGAGCTGGTTCTTTTTTTTGAACAATGATTCTAGTATAGAACATCCAGTTTATCATTGATCATGATTTCCTTTTGAGTCAAGTGTTCTGTTGACCACCTAAAACAACAACCTATGTTGTTCCTTATGAAAATATTTTTGAAAATCTGAGGAAAAACAAAATGAACAAATGAACAAAATGATGGGTATACTCCAGCAGCTAGATCACTTTCTATTTATGGGGATTTTTTTTTTTTTTGCATATGAAACAAATGTAGCTAATATGTGTTAGTATTTACCTCTTTAACACTCAGGTCATGATTATTTCTTTACTCCTCAATGGAAATAATCTAGGACCGTACTTTAATAGTTTTGTGAAAGAAAAATTTGTGTGTATTGAGATTTTTAAGGTATATTCAGTTGCTTGAGTTAGTGAATTATTGACAAATAAATTACACTGCTTTCTTTGGAGTGCCAAAAATAATGACTGCTAAAGAAAATTTTATCAAAGGAAAGGTCTCAAAATGAAATCTGAAAAAGGTATTTTCTTCGAGGACAAACAAAAATAATTTATAATCACTTTATTTATTTTTCAAAATACATAGGAAACAGTAAAATTATATTTCAAGTGCTTTTCCATTTTCTTTTACAAAAGTAATCATAAACTGTACACTTCATAACAGCTTGAGGTTTCATTGTTACATAATTCATCTGAACCTGACAAATATTCACACATTCTAAAGAAGACATTGTAAAAATACTGAAATGTGTAACATCTTTTAAAGGTGGTTGCAAAACATTTGTTCTAAGTAATACAATTATATGCAGTCAAGTTTCACAATTGGCTGGTTACCATGTACAAAAACCCGAAACACGAATTTCAAAAGATTTTAAAATTTCTGTTCTATAATGCAGAAGTCAAAGATATTGATTTGAACAATGGCTACGTATTACATCACAAACTGCAGTTAAAAAGTCACCTTATGAACAATGACTGAAGGATACCAAAAAAAGATCAAATATGATGGATCTAAATTATTCAATATCATGTGTGCATTGAAAAAAAATTATGTTTTCTGGCAGTTGAGAATAATTGGCAAATATCTTGGACTATTCATTAGTGGAATCATCACATTTAAAATGTGAGTTGGTTCTTTTCTATTTTGACCTCTCAATTCTTCATTCTGAAAGACAGTCTCACTCACTGTGTTCCATAACTTACCCATATTTTGCAGATGAACCCCATCACTTCTCTCAGGTGGAAGGGTCAGTAAAAAGTTGATGCAAATGACATGAACTGTGTTGGACTTTTTGTTTATAAAAAAACTATAAATGCAAATGTGTTGTATATTAAAGTTGGTTTATCTGCTTCTTTCTTATATAGGGATAGAATTAATGAAGCTATTCCTAATGGAGATTACTGTGTCTTTTAAATGGGCAGCTTAAGGGGTGGGTGGGGAGGGTGGGTTAAATGGGCGACGGGCCTTAAGGATGGTACTTTTCGGGATGAGCACTGGGTGTGAGGTAAGAGATGAATCGCTGAGTTTCACTCCTTTTTTTAAATACCTTTTTTTTTTAATGTTTATTTATTTTTGGGAAAGAGAGAGGGGGAAGGAGGGGTGGAGAGAGGGGGAGACACAAAATCCAAAGCAGGTTTCAGGCTCCGAGCTGTCAGCAGAGAGCCTGACGCAGGGCTTGAACTCACGGACCAGACTGCGAGATCATGACCTGAGCCAAAGTTGGATGCTTAACCCACTGAACCACCCAGGTGCCCCACTGGGTTCTACTCCTGAAGCTAAGACTACACTGTATGTTAACTAACTTGAATATAAATCTAAAAAAATAAGTGGAAGGCTTAAAATGTCTTTTTAAGGAAAAGAATAAACCTACAAAATGATCTATATAGATACAAATACAATAAATCATTCAATTTTTATAAAGAACGATTCTTTAGCTAGCCTTAGTGGTTATAGTGTTCTGTTGTTTTTGGTTCACAAATTTTATTCTATAGCAAAATCATAGCCAAACTCTGTATTGATGTTTGGACTGGGAAAATAAAAAAAATAAAAAAAATTTTTTGAAATATATAACGAAAACAAAAATCTGTATTAACCTTCCAACATTGAGACTTAATTCTCTAAGAATTTTTCATTCATTTTTATAATATGCCTCATTATCCATTAAATGGTTTTTGAGGGAACAAAAATATGAAATTGAATAATTGAAATCCACCACCCTGTACAGTAAATAGGGATTCTGTGCACAGTTGATGTAAATCACAACAAAATTGCCAAAGAAAATGACACATTTTTTTACACTTTCATAAGATCAGGCATAGTTTGTTCTTCGGAGAGAGTTCTTATACCCAGGTGAGCTTAGAAGAAATTGTCAGTTGGAGATGAAAACAATTCCACATTAAGTGCCATCTGTATCTCTAGATCTATCAATAGTTAGTCATTTCCAGTATTTCAATATAGATAAAAATAGAATAACTCTAATCAATTCCTCCTTGTAGGAGTGTATTTAAATCATCTCAGGCATAAAGAAGCCTATCTTTTCTCTTAAACACCTACTTATTTTTTCAAACACCATTTCTGGTATTCAAAATGTTTGCATGCAATAACTTAAAGCCTCGTTGCAGTCCTTAATTTAGTTCTTTCTTTTTGAAGTTTCTATACCATGGTATTGCCATGCCATCAAATCATGCCACCTTCATGATGAGCAGGGTGAAAATGAAAAAACACCTTTTACTCTGATGAGAAAACACTTGAGCTGAATATTACTTTACTGCCACTGTTCAAATACACATCTTTTTGGTTAACTGTTAATGGTGGATGACAAGTATTAATGCGTCTTTTATTAAATTATTATTCACTGTAACTAACATAAAATTGAGTTAATATAGGAAAAGTATTTTAATGAAATAGAAAATTGTTACGTTAAAGAGCATCACTAAGTAATACATTGGAAACAGAATTTAGTTTAATCAGCTCTGTTTCCTATGTAAAGTATAAACTCACTATTTTCTTTTGAAGAATGGGTCTTAGTAGGTTCAGATGAATCATATCCTGAGCCATGTCACTGAGGAACTATTAAAATTCTGTGTCATGAATTTTTTTGGACAGTATTAGAAGATTTGTATTCCACCAAAAGTTAAAAGTACAAAGAAGATTTTGATTTTGCATTCAAAATCTTTATTTCCATGTGCTTTAACATCTGTGTTTAACTACCATTTAGTTACATAGATTTTAACTTAAAACTTTTTTTTACCATTTATTTATTTTTGAGAGACAGAGGAGCGGGAGAAGGGCAGAAAGAGAGGGAGACAAAGAATCCGAAGCAGGCACCAGGCTCTGAGCTGTCAGCACAGAGCCCGACACGGGGCTTGAACCCACAAACCACGAGATCATGACCTGAGCTGAAGTCAGATGCTTAACTGACTGAGCCACCCAGGTGCCCCAAGTAGATTTTAACTTTAAATTACTTTACTTTGCATACTTCTGCATCATCTCTTATTGGCAGCAATAAATTCTTAGCCTAAAATCGATGAAAGTTTAGATCAACTGAAGTACATCAGAATAACCAGAGCTGCTGCAAGAACAAGTTGTGACTAAAACAGATCTCCACATTGTCTTTAGATTTAGTGGAGGCTGAATGACTTTCTGAAATCCTTCTCAAGTCTATTTTGTTTTTTGTCTTAATTATCAGGTAGTCAAGTTACCTGGTAATAATCACAATTAAGGTGGCAAAAATGAAATGCCATTCCATGAAACTATATGTACTGCACTTATATGACATCAAGTAATCCTTAAAGAGGTAAAGAAATGACTATGTGTTCAAAGTTAAGATTTTGTATCCCTTTGTTTGCAATAGCCTTCAGCTCTTTGGATAACCCATTCTGAAATAAGTTATATTTTGTTTTATGGACAGCAGAAGTTGAGAAGGGAGTGAAAGTTTAGCTTTTTTCATTTTTAAAGGAATTCATCATTAAGGTAAAGTCTTACGAGATTGTTCTTTATTGAGTCTGCAAAATCTTAAAGTAATAAAAATTATAGGAGAATAAACAAGGTGGAAATGACAAGTATCATAACCAAATAGGTTCAAATATATTTGCTTTTATCTAAAACCTGAGTCAGTTTTGATCAATTGTGATCTCCCTGCAGTAACTAGAACACACGCACATTCGCCAAAACTGCATGAGAAAGTGGATGCTTGGCTCTGCGTTCCGTCTCTAGTTCCCTGACATAGTCGTAATGATAGTTTTTACTGAACTGTGAATGCATTCATATCATGAGTTTTTACATGTAAAACAAAGTATCAGAAACAGGGCTAGCCTTACAAAGAAGATTAAAATTGTCAAGAAAAATATTAAGACCTAGTGTAAAAAGCATTGTCTGTTCAGATTTTGGTGAGAAGACTGTAGACTCCACAAACATTAATGTTCTTTCATATTCAATTTCCTCATTCCCCTGATTATTTAGAGAATCAGGTAAAATACACAAGTAAATAAATCAAATTAAATTAAATTAAATTAAATTAAATTAAAAACCAAAAAGAAAATCAGTGTTACAAAATGAATCAACACTTGCTCCCTTTTCCTAGACTTATGTTGGACAAGTCCCTGAATAAGTCCCTGAAATTAGGTGTTCATTATATACCCAAATTGCAACTTCATAATGGGTCAGTGTTGTCATTAAAATGTTAATTTTAAATACTGAAATTCAAAACATTCCATCTTCAATTACAAGAAGGAGGATCAGTTTGAATCGGTGTGTGGCTGTGTAGAATGAGGGTGTGTTGTGTTGAAAGTGGTAGGATTATGTTTTTGCAACAAGAAGTATTATTTTAAATGATCACGCTTTATGAATCGGAGGGTAAACGTCCCTCATGCGTTGCATGAAAGATGAGCTGTGGTAAAGTTTCTTTTCATCTGTCTCACAGGATTAACAAATACTTGGCATGATGGGTTTATTCTAATCCCTAGGAAACAGTTTTTAAAAACTACCCAAAAAACAGATTTTATCTATAATCCCCATAGTAAAGTCTCCTGTTTGGCTGGTTGTTTGTGTTGTTTTCATCACAAGCATTGGCTTTTTCTCCATAGGAGGCAAAGAAAAGCAGGAGCTCCTAAGAATGCATAAGAAGTCCTTTAAAATATGTTTTCAGATGAAAATAATTATTATAGGAGATATAAGGAAATACAGTCGCTAATTAGTTATAGGCTGCAGCTATATCTACTAATAAAACATCTGTCAGCAAAAATGTTATTTTATTGAGTATCACTTGTCTTCCCATTTGACAATTTTTATTTCCTAGTGAAACAAAGATTTCCAAAATTGAAGGATCATCTTCAGTCATTCTGTGTATAGCAAATGGTTCTTCTAAACTTCATAAGGTAGACAATTATTTTCAAACAAGTTCCTTCTGTTATTTTTTATCAGCTAATATTAGCTAGAAATAATTTCTTTTGTTAGGAAGATACAGGCATTTTTGAAAAGTTTTAGGGAATTGTGTTTGCCTTTAAAATGTTAATGTGTAAAATATTTACATCTTAATTAACAGTAATGCCATCAGATGAGAGATGCCATGATCAAAATTTCACAGCTTAAATTTTTTTTTAACATGTAGAAATAAGGGATTCTACTAAAATCAAAATTTTATAACTACTGATAAAATTTTCTCATTCTGGGGGCGCCTGGGTGGCGCAGTCGGTTAAGCTTCCGACTTCAGCCAGGTCACGATCTCGCGGTCCGTGAGTTTGAGCCCCGCGTCAGGCTCTGGGCTGATGGCTCAGAGCCTGGAGCCTGTTTCTGATTCTGTGTCTCCCTCTCTCTCTGCCCCTCCCCCGTTCATGCTCTGTCTCTCTCTGTCCCAAAAATAAATAAACGTTGAAAAAAAAAATTTTTTAATAAAAAAAATAAAAAAAAAAATTTTCTCATTCTGATAATGTGTTTTTACATTCTAAATACAGATTTTTCTTGCCTTTTTTGTTCTTTTAACCTCCTATCTTGAGATAGCTTTGAAATATGCACTCTCCATCGCATATATCTCAAAAATATGGTTGAGGTCATTCAATATGGATACCTTCAGATAGGGTCCAGAAATGAGACAATAAAAAGTTGACCTGATTTAAAAGAAAGTTCTGTCATGTAAAAACATTTGCATAGTTTTTACAACTCCTGGCCTGATCCTTGATCCTTATGAAGGCAAATACCTTTCATGAAAGGACTGTGGGTCTGGGCCTTTAGAATTACTTTGATTTCTATTAAATGTGGAAGTTATATTATTTATGGTATATGTATAGAATTTTCTGAAAAATAAGTCATCCATTCTTTAGGAAAATACCCAGTTCTAGTGATTAGTTTCTGATTGGGTTTAAAAGTCACCATTACTATGTACAATCTAATTGACAATAAGCACAGACATTTTATTGTACCTTTGGTGTAGTATGTTCTATCAGAAATACAGGGTCTATGTAATACCTTTATGTCATAAAATATACAGGTCACAGTACTTGAGAACTTTACAAACACTTAAAAAATAAACGACGTCTCATTCTATTGACTTAGGAATACTAACGCTACATTTGAGATAAAGATTATTAGAATTTTGAAAATATCAGTTAAACAGTTCAACAGATGTTTGAACCACTGTAACATTAAGACAGTATAAAATGGTAGCCCAAATGGCTCAACCTCCATTTTCCAGCTACTAAATATTACTCCTTAAGTTTAATTCAAAATTATTCTTTAAATTACAGCTTTACGTGTATGCTTCAAAGAATGAGCTTGAGAGACAAAGTTTTGAGTTTAGCAGAGCCAAACCTCACTAAGGACCTAATTTTCTGAGAATGAAAGAATATATGATCAGACAAGTAACATTAATTTGATTGTTTAAGGATTTAATGCTGTTTAAGTTCAAAATTTCCATTAAAGTCTATATGGAACCATCTGTGGTAGACTATCCATATAGACATCCATATAGACTAGAGATGAACATTGTAACAAAATCAAAACCATACATAAGTGACATGTGCTACTTTATACAATAGCAGCATAAACTATATTTAATTTTAGATAAGTATGGATTATTTTTTTTTTTAATTTTTTTTTTCAACATTTATTTATTTTTGGGACAGAGAGAGACAGAGCATGAACAGGGGAGGGGCAGAGAGAGAGGGAGACACAGAATCGGAAACAGGTTCCAGGCTCTGAGCCATCAGCCCAGAGCCTGACGCGGGGCTCGAACTCACGGGCCGCGAGATCGTGACCTGGCTGAAGTCGGACGCTTAACCGACTGCGCCACCCAGGCGCCCCAAGTATGGATTCTTTTAAAAGAATGTATTTCTTATGCAAAGAATTGTAACTTATTAAAACACCTTTGTGCTAATAGGTATATGAAATGAAGAATAAAATGCCTTATGAAAGTAAGGACTATTTGTATTCAAGTAAAATATATCAAGATGTCCAAAGTTAAAGAAGGGACAAAAAAAAAAAAGCAAATGAAAAATTGTACATCAAGTTTGTTCATTATCAGGATATATTTTAAATGAGGAAATCAAACCTTCCACTCTTTTTCTGATCTGATGAGCACATGGTCCTGGGTCCTTATTAAAATGGTCTTTATTCTGGAGGCATTATGGTGTGGAAGGTGGTTTGGGAGATGGACAGGATCCTTGACTATCAAAACTGGTTGCCCGGCCAGGTAACTGAAAGACAATAATTTCATAATGCATGATCTAATGCAAAAAAATAACAAAGTGGGTAGTTGTTGCTGTCTCTTAAAAAAATGTATATTTATTTTTTGAGTGAGAGAGAGCATGAGCAGGGAGGGGCCAGAGAGAGAGGGAGACACAGAATCCCAAACAGGCTCTGCACTGTCAGCACAGAACCTGATGCAAGGCTCAAACCCACGAACTGTGAGATCATGACCTGAGCTGAAACCAAGAATCAGATGCTCAACCAACTGAGCCACCAGGGTGCCCCTGTTGTTACCTTTTAATAGTGAATATTCACCCATGATATGCAGTCTCTGAGGAGAAGATACACATAAATACCCCCACCCTCCAGAACTCACCTTCTCAGGCAGCACGATGGGGCACAGACATCTCACGGAGATGTAGACACAGCATGGTACAAAATGGCATGCAGACCAACACTGTACACACAATTATTCATGACTAGAGATTCATTTCACATTCTATGAATGTTCTCACTGCAAAATAATTAATGGTTTGTGATAGTGGAGGACACTTGCTAGGTAAGCGCAAGAAGGCTCAAGGCACAAGAGACCGCATTGCACTTGTTCTAAGGCAGGAGGCGATTTTTATCAGGGTCATTAACGAAACAGCAGGGACTGACTTTGGCAAATGGGAGCCATGGGGGTTGAAGAATAATTTCTCATGGTTCTTAAATATTACATGTATTTAAAAAGTTCAATTACAACAGGATAAACTTTTGATTATTTAGGTAGAAGTAGCCAGATTTTCTAAATGATGCTTTAGTCTCTGTCCCACCAACTTACCCTGTTTTCGAGTAATTGTTCCTTTATTATTTTAATCCCTCCTCTGGCAACAAAAGACATAGTTATACACTCACCACTTTCCCAAAATGCAAAATCCAGCCAGTTCTTAGGTCTCTAGTCCATATGTTCTGTTTGACCAATGAATGTAGGTGCAGGAGTTGGAAAAAAGGAGCTACTTGCTGGAGAAAGTATATTTACATAGTCTTTAGTCCCATTTGTCCTCTGATACTCAGCTGCTATAAAAATATCAGGGATCTTCTTCTGATGCCCAGATTGTAGCTTGTTCTTCCTGTATGTCCTACAATGACTGAAAAGTGTTCACATGTCCTGAGACACAAACAGATGCCTATTCCATAGCTCCCCTTCACCAGATAAATATAGAGCTGCTTATTAAACACTTACAAGTAATTATAATATGCCTTGGGTCACACAAACCCTATCCTGTTATTAGTGAAAAGTTTTTGCTCATATTATCTCTTTTCTCCTTGCATAATTCTTGTGAAGTCTGGAGGGGCATGCATTTCTATTTTCATTAAATGTGCAGGAATGCGGCTGTAGATAGAATAAGTGATTTGCTCAGGATTAGACAGCCAGAGAAGCAAGGATTAGAACCCACATCACTTTCCAGTGTGGTTCTCTGCCCAGCAAACTCTACTTTCATGTCTAGATTCTTAGAATTAATATTCGCTTTTCAAATTTTAAGTAAAAACAAGATGAGAAGCAGGAAAATGGATAGTGATCGAATAATAAAAAGTATAGTATACTTTAGACAGTACACACTGTTGACATGAAACACAACTTTCCCAAGACTTGCTGAATTAGAGAATGCACTTGTCTGTACTTTGAGGGAAAGTGCTGCATGAATGTGCATTTGTGTTTGTATATGTGTATCTTTTGTGATTTATATGAAATGAAATGAGGTAAAGATTAAGAGCATTGATATATATATAAGCACATATCTATGATAACAGTTCACCTCTGTTGCCTGAACATGCACTGTTCATATAGGGTTCATCAGATTTTCCCTATAATGTCCTGAGTAACAGCCAAGGTCACAGTTTTGTGACTAAGATGAAAGGAACCTGGACCCTCTGACATTTAGTTAATTGCACTGTGCTGCCTTTCTCATTCAACCCAGGGCTTAGTGCCAGATAAGAAACAGAATCTTACTGGTGAACATAGGGCAGAGTATTTTTCATTTACTATGTGGCTATCATAACTATTTTTTTTTTTTATTTTTTTTTCAACGTTTATTTATTTTTGGGACAGAGAGAGACAGAGCATGAACGGGGGAGGGGCAGAGAGAGAGGGAGACACAGAATCGGAAACAGGCTCCAGGCTCTGAGCCATCAGCCCAGAGCCCGATGCGGGGCTCGAACTCCCGGACCGCGAGATCGTGACCTGGCTGAAGTCGGACGCTTAACCGACTGCGCCACCCAGGCGCCCCGTATCATAACTATTTTTATCGAATTGCATAAATTCCATCATCTACCACACAACGTTTTGTCAACCTGCATTATCTCTCAGGTCACGTAAAAGACTGACTTTGTGACTCTTCAAGAGGCTCCAGCAATCATCTTTGAGAAAGAAAGTCATTTCATCTAGCAACATTCAGTGTACCAAGTACTGACAAGTAACTTAAAGCCTAAAAATCCTGATAGAAACTGGTATTGATACTTCTGGTTAATATAACTATTAATGTTAGTTGTAATCAGAGCTAACATTATGCCAGACTGCTAAGCACTTACTATTTGGCATTTTATTTAGTTTTACTCTTTGAGTTTACTACTATTACAGAGTAACAGCAGAAATGTAGAGAGGTTACAGTAACATGTCCAAAGTTCTCTAATACACAGTCACAAAGCAGAGCCAGGCTTCAAACTCAGGCATGCTGATGTCTCAACATTCTAAATATTTGTGAGCACTTTCACTTCCTGACCAGAGTATTGGGAGATATACCTGTCCCTTTACACAGATGAGTCATATTAGAAGATAGTACTTCTATTTAAGGATTCTTGGGATGTTTAGGTGAGGTGGCTGTTTTCACAAAAGAGAAGCAGCAAAATTCGGTTTCCAGTTAGTAATAAATTTACTTCATTGCTCTATCACTCATTAATAGAAGTTTCCAGGCTATGTAAAGATAATGACAGTCTTGCAATTTCATGAGCTTACTGTCCAAAGGAATATCAAACACAGAAAGTTTATTGGTTTCTAAAATACAACAAGGCACACAGAACTCTGAATACTGGATGATAGAATATGTAGGACAGAAGTAAGAGCAATCTCTGTTTAAAAAAATAGATGAATATATAAAATTTCAGACAAATGTTGGCAGATAAATAATATTTAAGCAAAAGAGATTAAGAGAGAGAGAGTGAGAGAGTAGATGTCAGGGAATCACAGCATACCTCCAGCAAGGGGTGCCAGTGTGTTATTGGTTTTCGGTGATAGGCCAGCATTTCATTCCAGTGGTCTCGCCCAAGACCCTCAGCGTCCAGTCCTGTTCTACACACTCCTATGACCTCATTGTGTCCTACCCTATGATTCGGAGGATATCACACTTTCATTCCAACATTCAAAGATAAATGGAGTTTCATACATCTTAGCAGAATTTCAAGCATATGATTTAAACACTGGATGTTGTGATGGGCTCTAAATGATTCTGCAGATCAAACTACTTTCGGTCAAATTAAAAATCTTAAGTAAACAAAATTTACTACACAAGATCAGCATTCAAATAGGAATTTGTGAAAGGAGCACACATAAACCATTTTAGTTCTCTGTACCTTGAGCACATGTCACAATAAACTAGAATGAGAAACACTGCTCCCTACCTGTACTGTTGAATTTGGAAGCAATACTATCAACTTTAAGTGACATAAATCAGCTCTCATTTTTTCTTCACAAGGCTTAACGTTTTACAATGATGCTTAGATTTCTTATCAAAAGGTCAGTACCCACTTTCTTGTATAAATGACCATATTTAATTGACTCTAAGTGATATGTCAGCGTATGTTACTGCTTATACTACAATTAAACAGGGCAGGGCTCCTACAGCATTCGATTTATGATTGCATGGCACCAGAGCACACTGCACAACATTCCTATCTTCTATTCCTGTCCTGTTTTCACAGCAACAAATCAAAATAACAATGATAGTTAATAAGTCCGAGAGCTTATTATGTGCCAGACACTGTTGTAAGTAATTTAAATGTACTAACTCACTTAATTCTCACACCATGACCATGAGTATCATTATCATCATCTCATTTTACAGATAAAGAAAGTAAACACCCAGAGAAGTTAAGGGACCCACCCCCGCTCACTTAGTAAGAGGCAGAGGCAGGGTATGAATCAAGACAGTTGACTCAAGTGTGCATGTGCTAAGTTGCTTAAGAATGAAATGTTATTTATTTATTATTTATTTATTTATTTACGCACTCACTTATTTGAGGGGGTGGGCAGAGAGGATGGGACAGAGAGGATCCCAAGCAGGTTCTGCACTTGTCAGCACAGACCCCGATGCAGGGCTCAAACCCACTAACTGTGAGATCATGACCTGAGCCAAAATCAAGAGTCAGATGCTTAACCGACTGAGCCGCCCAGGTGCTCCTAGAATGGAATGTAATTTAAGGGCATTTCTATTGGGTTATTTTGACAGACATCTCTAAGGAGACTTGTGAGATAATTTTAAGATCTTTTCATTACTTTCTTCCTGTCATTGATGTAGATATGAATGCTTAGAATTGTGGTTCTTCCATATAAAATTTCGCAAACAAGTGTATTTTTAGGAATAATTTTTCAAATCTTTCTGTTTTATATACTGTTAGCATCCATTTCCCTAAAACTGTCTACATGACAAACACTCACTTGTATCTACCTGCAGTCACTGCTGTGCTAAATCAATAGGAGTAATTTTTTGGTAAAACAGAACAAGGGCTTCTGATGAAAACATTGCAACATTTTTAGAGTTTGAAATTTTAACCAATTCAAGATTTCTCTCTCTATAAATAGTAAAATTTTTTCCCATAAGCTGTGATATAAACTAATTGCAGATAGATGGTATAAAACATTTTATTTTTTTAGTGCTTCATTTCCTCTGAGCCAGAGGATAGCATATCAATTTCTCTAGGTTACAGGGTTCTGGTTACTACTATTTTCATCATACCATAAAGTGGAGCACTCTTTTTGAATATATTAGAACAAAATAAATGTAGTAAGACACTGTCTGTGTGCTGATAATTTTGTAGGTTAAACATACAGTATTCTTTTCTAAAAGGTGTGTGTGTGTGTGTGTGTGTGTGTGTGTGTGTGTGTGTGTGTGAAGCTGTGAAGCATGGGTGGGATGGGGTACATAGAGCTAGGTAACATTTCAGACCAGGCAAGAATGGGAGAATAAAGTAGGAGCTAAAGCAGGAAGAAACTTCAGATGTGCACTTGGGAGTTTGCCATTGATTTTGTGAAAGAAGTGACTCAAAGTGTGTGAGCTGGAAGAATTATCCACAAAGCACGTTTTAAGATTGACGTGAAGGTATCAAGGCTGTCTTCCTATGGCCGTTATTCACCTTCCACTCTTAATACTCACTGTTAATGGTCCTATAATATGCTAATGTCTTTCAAATGGGAAAGGTGAATCCCAAAGAGATTACATAATTTGCCCTTTCACACAGCCAGTTAATGATAGAGCCTGGTTAAGACTTACTATATTCATATTCCAGCCCCGTTGGGAAAACAAACTTGACTGGTTGTAATTTCTGTTGTTACTGTAAAAGGACATCACAATAGTGCTTTGTGTAATGGGTTCCATACTACTTCCGCACCACCCTTACACCAGCCCCAGGTGTCCTGTCTTTCAACTTAAGAATGACTTCTTTTGGAAAAGAAAAAAGAAATATTATAACATGGGAAAAATAAATTTTGAATGAATAAATTTTCCCTCTTCCAGTTTAAATTAAAACCGTTGTTGTAGGAGTAAATAACCAGAAAAACTGTATTTGCTCTACATATGACCACACAGGGCTGTTCTTCAGTGAGAGAAATACACATACCTATCATAATCCATGACTGCAATGGAGAGGCTGACCTGGTCCACATTCTCTGGAGGGATATCGAAAATAATAGCCTCATTGTACACAGGGTTTAGAGTGTTTTTCTTCGTCGTTGTTTTCCTCTTTTTTAATCTCCGACCTTCACACATCAGAGACACTTTGACATAAGGATCTAGGAGAGGTGAGGTAATTTCATTAAAATGAAAGTAATAGTACAAGACATAAATCAAACTGTAGGTAACTGTAACTAAATAAGGAAAGTAGTATATTAAGCCTTGTAGTATTATGTTTTAAATTCGAATGACTTATTTTGGGCAATAGACTAAGACTTCTTACTTAAAAAAATTTTTTTTAATGTTTTATTTATTTCTGAGACAGAGAGAGACAGAGCATAAGCAGGGGAGGGGCAGAGAGAGAGGGAGACACAGAATCCAGAGCAGGCTCCAGGCTCTGAGCTGTCAGCATAGAGCCTGATGCGGGGCTCGAACTCACAGACCGTGAGATCATGACCTGAGCTGAAGTCGGACGCTCAACGACTGAGCCACCCAGGCGCCCCATGACTTCTTACTTTAAATGTAAGAATTTATCCTGAAAGAATCAGAAAAGAATTAATTTCGTTTTTTATACAACAGAGAAAACCTACTAGTTTATCAAGAGCCAGTCCAAAACTATAATGTGTCTTTTAGTCACAGCTATTTGAGGACATATTTTGTTAAAAGTGATTTCTAGGGAATATAATCCTAACAAGTAAGAATAATTGCATTAAAGTTAATTTCCTTCAAATGATTTAGGATAAGAGTAAAATTTGTGAAGAGCAATATTGTATCATATATGTGCACATATATATATGTGTATATATGATACAATACATAGAAATTAGAAAGCAAAAACTACATTAGTTAGAATTTCCTCAATTGTTGGGAAGGTACTAAAATTGGAAGTTTAATTTTACAGTCAGCATGTTGGTGCTTGATTAAGGAGCACGGATTGAAGAAGAGGTCACTACAAATATATTAAATACATTGTATTTATATTTATTTACATTGTATTTGGTATTATACAATAGTATACAATAAAAAAAAGGCGATATTTGGTTTAAAGATGTTCTTAAGGAAACCTATTGATATGACATTGCCTATATGATGCCGACTTGGAAGAGAAAAATTTAGTTGGAGTACATTTTTATAGGCCAAACGGGTCAAATAAATGTTAACAAGTTCTGCCCCCACTGACTCATCTCCAGACTTACTTCTGCCACCTTAAGTAGAAAAACTGGTCCAGTATTATAGAAAATTATGCAGAATCATATGAAAGTTTCTGTAAAAGCCTTACTTTTGTACCTTTTTATGAGAAGCAGGTATGGTTTTGGGAGGGGGTGTTGGCATTGGGGTGAGAACGCTATCTGGTGAAAATCCGTGACTGCTCTAGATTCATTCTTGTTTTTTCTCCTTTCCACCTATGGAGTAATACATCTCATTTCCTTAGAATAAGCCAAAATCATGGCAGTATAAATTTATTTGAGCAAATGAACACCTTTTAAGCGCTAGAAAAATGTATCTGTATATTTCATAAGCATTTCCATCAAGGGGCAAAATACATTTTCTGACTAGAAATAGAGTATGCAAAGGAAAACAAAGTAAAATGGTAATGTTCAGTGACTGCTTCCCATTTATTTTTCAGTTTTTTAATAGGAAGTATGTTCTAAGGAAGAAACTCACTTCTCTGATACTCTTTGGTCTATGAGCCCCCAGGCCTAGGCCTCTCATTAACAATGGGAACAAGGCATGATTTATCCTCCACCACCCCCATCATGTCTCTGACCACATTTCTCTACTAGTGACAAGGATAATTTACTGGCTCCTTAGTTGATTCACAAGCCTCCTGTGAGAATTAATGAGGTGGTGTTCTCCGAGCATGCACTCCTCTGATGAAAAGCTTCATATAAACAAAAAGTACTCTTGTAGCTAATTATAACTTTGATGCTGTCTGCTTGTCTCAAAATTTGATCTCTTTTGATACATGGTGGAAAGAGTAGAGTAAACAATAATTTGCAGAGTTCTTCAACATTTACTGTCCCAAGACTTTTTCACCAAAATAAATGTGAAATTTACTTACTTTATTTCTACCTTTATATATCAATTATGTGTTGCAAATCAAAAAAGATGAAAACATAATTCACAAAATAGTTTAAAAGTGAAGATGATAGAGAAAAATTTACAATTGGAAGTCTCCCTCCCATCTGTTCCCATACCTCTCTCTCCACCGTTTAGTTTTTGTGTATCACTTTGGTATTTCTTTTGCAAATATTAACAACATAAATATATATTGTAATGTTCCCCATTCTTACACAGAAAGGAGCATGATTTTTGTATTTATTTTTGCACCTCACTTTTTATTATTATTATTATTATTATCATTATTATTCACTTAGTATATCCTGGAGCTCTATCCCTTAAGCTTTTTGCAAATTTAGTTTATTTTTTTTGTTCTGTAGAACCATAAAGTTATAGATTCGTTTCCTTAGGTCATCCTTTCCTGTATCTCCACTACCATTTTTTATTTGTTTAATTCAACACATGCTTACTGACCTCCCTCTTCTGTCCTTACCATTTTTCCCTTCATAGACCTGTGCCAGAGTTCACATATTTAGTTAACATATAACCCCCCAGACTGTTGTGATTTAAACAAAGGGATAGGGGCGCTTGGGTGGCTCAGTCGGTTGAGCGTCTGGCTTCGGCTCAGGTCATGATCTCACGGTTTGTGAGTTCGAGCCCTGCGTTGGGCTCTGAGCTGACAGCTCAGAGCCTGGAGCTTGTTTCAGATTCTGTGTCTCCGTCTCTCTCTGCTCCTCCCCCGCTCGTGCTGTCTCTCTCTCTCAAAAATAAAAAAAACTTAAAAAAAATAAAAAAATATAAATAAACAAAGGGATAAAAGAGAATGGTGTGGCTTTACCTCTTTATCAAAATTAGCATAAGAGAAATTTCCTCCAAGAACATCCTTAAGAAACTTCAAGAAGCATTTCGTTACTTTATTATTTCTTTCAGTCCCTACTGTTGCCCCAATTCTTATTTAGAAAGGTGGTAAGAATAAATGCACATGATGGTCTTGGAAACTTGTTATTTCTCTATAGATCAGGTGAGGGAGATAAATTAAGTCTAAATGTGTTTTCATACTTGTAGGGTAAGGCAAGCTTCAAGTCCAAGAATCTTCTTTTATAAGCCAACTGACTGGTTATAAGTGGGGCAGTGATTGGTAAATTATGAATTTTTGAGAAAGAACTAGATCAGCAGAGAAAGAAAAAATAAAAATCCAAGTTCATAGTCAATCTATTTGATAACATCTTTTAAAAATTGTGAAATGATAATGTAAATAAAACAGGTGATTTGGAGTACTTTGTCCAAATGAACTATAGATAAATGAACTCAATAATTCAACAGCCATATAGTTGTGTATATATGAAATATTTTATTTGGAAGTTGAGAATGTACCCTTGACCCATCAGGCCAATTGTGTACATACCTGATGACCCAGTGATATCCATAGCCTTCAGATTTCTGCACTTGATGACTGTCAATGTCATACGTCCAGCAGTTGGCAAATAACAAAGGGAGAACATGATTTCACCCAGATCTATACTTTCCTAGAAAGGCAATAGGTAATGTTAGTAATTTCAAGCACCAGATAGTGAAAACCAAATATAATTGAAGATGTTGAGTAAAAAATCACTTTAATAGAATATCTGAATGTCATTCTAAATTGTTTTTATTAAGGATACATATGACATTGCCAGAAGCTGTTCTAAACAGAGTAAAAAAAGGGAGTATAGTCCAGTCGCTCCTTTGACATCTCCACTTGTGTTTTTAACAGGAATCTCAAACTTATTATAGTCAAAACCAGACTGCTGATTCCATTCGTTGCCATTCACTTTCTGAAACCAATTCCTCTGTCAGTCTTGCCCAAATCAGCACATGATGTCATAATTCAACCAGAGGCTGGAGCCAAAAGCCCAGCAGTCACTTTTCTTCCTTCTTTCCCTTGCCCTTACACATCCAATCCATGTCTTGTCTACAAAGTCTACAAAGTCTATCCAAATTAGTGACTTTCTTTTTAGCTCTAGGAGTATCAGGCAAATATCAGGATTACTTTATCAGTCTCTAAAATTGATCAATCTCAGAAGGAGCCAAAGTGATCACTTATGAAATGCAAATCAAATTATTTTACTCTCCTGATTAAAACCATCTAAGGGTTCACAACTATACTGGAAACTTCAAACTCCTGGTATATAAGTGGGGTAACTATAAATCTTGGTATATCTGGGAAATTCTGGGTTTGTACCTACTTTCCTGGTGTAATTATTAAGAATATCCCTTTCGGGGAGCCTGGGTGGCTCAGTCGGTTATGCGTCCGACCTCAGCTCAGGTCGTGATCTCACAGTCTGTGAGTTCGAGCCCAGTGTTGGGCTCTGTGCTGACAGCTCAGAGCCTGGAGTCTGCTTCAGATTCTGTGTCTCCCTCTCTCTGCCCATCCTCTGCTCATGCTCTGTCTCTCTCTGTCTCAAAAATAAATAAAAACATTAAAAAATAAAAAAAAAGAACATCCCCTTTAATTATTTCCCAAACTGTGAGATCATGACCTGAGCTGAGATCAAGAGTCCGCTTACCTGACTGAGCCACCCAGGAGCCCCTTTCATCCCTTTCAATTACTAAATATGTCTTTGGTTTGGACAATGCATTACAAGGTGACACATAGAAGGCCCTGGGTGATAGGGATCCTACCTATCTTTCTAATTTTATTTCTTGACTCTCTTCTCAGCTTACTCTGATGCAGACTCAAAAGCCTTTTTTCTTTTCTGTTATTCAAACAAATGAAGTTTGTTCTTGCTTTTGCCAATTGCATTTTCTTTTTTTCTCTTATGTCTTTTTTGTGGATGACTCCTTCTCACCATGCAGGACTCGGCTCAAATAGCATCTCCTTCCATCTTCTTATCCTATGCTCAACTATTCACAGACCCTTTACATTTTTTCACAGCACTTATCATCAGAAATTATCTTCTAAATTCATTTTTTGTTTCTCTGATTCCCATATTTAAGGTTAGGACAGCAGAGTTCTTGTCTGTCTTATTGCTACTTCCTTCTGACGTACATGGTAAATAGCTGGCTCTCACTGCATTTTTTGGAAGGAATGAAAAGATTATTAGTTAATATGGACAAAAATTGATCTGCTTTGTATCAAATGTGAATTTGAACTGTGTCCAGTACCCTGATATAGATATATTTCCTCTCCATGGCTGCGTAGATGGTGGACAAATGAAAATGAGTGTGAACAATGCACATTTAAGATGCTTCCAAAAGAGCTGTTTACAGGCTTTGATCAAATCATCCCTGGTGAGACAATATATGGTGGATTTAATTTGGTGGGAAATAAGTTGCTTATGTACCCAGGCCCATAGAAACAGGTTCCAAAAAATTCTTCATGACAAACTATTCACATTTACTGGACTTATTCTTCCAGCTTAGGTTCTGACTTCTATAATTCTGATTTCTTTATCCAGGCTCTAGAAGTCGTGGAGCTTGGTAATTAAGAGCATAAACTTTACAGCCAGTTAACCTTGTGTTTCACTCCTGTTTTCTACTTCCTAGCTGTAAGATCCAGGAAATTTAATTCAACTTTGAATCTCTGAAGCTTCATTTTTAAATTGGGAAAAAATACCCAGTCAACAGTGGTGTTAATCATTAAATGAGATAATGTAAATAGAGTCCGGAGCATTCAACATAGTGTCTGGCATATGATAAAAGACACTGTTTTGTTCATGGCTGTATTGCTATCACATGGAGCAGTGCCTTACACATATAAGAAGCTCAGTAAGTACTAGATAAATGAAAAAAATTACTGAAGGAAAGCAGCTATTATTTTTTAAGAACATTAGTAAAAAATATGTGTTTTAAAACAAAGATATATCCAACTGGGTCTCCTCTGGGCTGTTGGATTACTACAGACCCCAAATAGTGAGTAAGATCCAATAGGAGAGGCCTGATGAAAAACAGGAAGAATATAATCTCTTACAAAGGATTCATTCTTTTCACCACCAAGCAGTTAATGAATATTATTTGCTGGGTGCACTGGTAGGTGCCGTAGATGCCAAGTAGATGTGGCATGATTCTGTCCTTGGAGATGTCAGTTGAGAAGGAAAACAGTAGGCTCTGAAAGGCTGAGAAATTAAGTCTGATCCTATTTTATCTGATTATTTTCTTCCTGTTTCTCTTTCTGTCTCTTTTTCCAAGTATTTCTTTTTCTTTCTTTCTTTCTTTCTTTCTTTCTTTCTCTCTCTCCCTTTCTCCCTTTCTCCTTTTCTTTTCTTTTCTTTTCTTTTCTTTTCTTTTCTTTTCTTTTCTTTTCTTTCTTTTCTTTCTTAAGTAGGCTTCATGCCCAGCATGTAGCCCAACGTGGGTCTTGAACTCAAAACCCTGAGATCAAGACCTGAGTGAGCTGAGATCAAGAGTCAGGAGCTTAATTGACTGAGCCACCAAGGTGCACCGCCCCCCCCCCCCCCCCCCCCGCCCCCTGAGTTGGTAGAGTTTTCTCTAAAGTTTTCTACCTGGCAGCCATCCCCCTTTCTCTCACTGTGTATTTCTCCTTCCAGGAATTATCAGTTGGGGATGGTGATGGAGAAGCTGGAAGGTAACAGGAGACATGGTCTCATAGATGAAATGCTTAGAGTCCAATAGGGAATGTACCACAAACAGACAAAGGTACACAAACAGAGAAATCAAAGGGATTAATGAAACACTTTCATGTGTGGTGATTGATATGGTTTTCCTTTTACACATTAAACAATCTGTGGAAGTAATTTGTCTACTTTTCTAGATATATCACATGCTTACTGGTTGGAACAAAGAAAGTTTTACCATATTTGGTCCCATCTCTCAAAGGTCCTTTCTATGGATCCAGCTGCAACATAATTTTGACTATCTGTTATTAACGGGTATTGGTAAACATAGAGGTTAAACTGAGGAGTTGACCAAAGTACTAGCCTAAATCAACTGAAAGCAAAGAGCATGATTAAAGAACATCTCCAGGCAGCTCTGTATGACAAGCTAGCAGGCTTTTTGCCTACTGTAGTAGTAATAAATCTCCTGAAGCATTTAAACTCCATGAGGTCAGGGGTTCTAAGGAAACTGGAATGGACTGGGTGATAATGCTTAATGTATAATATTCATGCATAACAAGTGCACAAAAGTTAGTCTTCATTAGACTAGATTTTTCCTTCAGGAAGTATGAATGTAAAAGAACTGAAACTGCTCACGTACTGAAAAGGGCAGAATACTCTCTAAGGTAAATACCAATATTCTAGAACTTTTTACATCTGGAAGTGATCTAAGAGATAAGTATGAAAAATGAACTTAATGAAGGTAAATGGCCATATAACCTTTAAAAAGGTCCTCTAACAAATGTAACAGCAGAACTCCAGACTTTGGCTATACTCCTGTGAACTAGCATGCACTAATGCTCAGTACCCTGACAGAGTTTGTCCCCATGTTGATGGCCTCACTCCAGGGAGCTGAGTGTATTTTAATTCCTGCCTCTTCTCTGCCCCAGATCACTGCAGTTTATAAGGCCACACTCAGCCCCAACAATCTGAACCCTCCAGTGTCCAGCAAAGAATCAGGAAATAAGTTGAAAGGTCTCTGAACATATGGCATAAATATAACACAGTTATCTGATGAAATTCTCTTAAATAAGGATTCTACTTCATTTTTTATTCAACACCCATTTACTATTATTTTAGACAAAATTCTAACAATGTTTACTTGGCATATCAATCAATAGCAGGTCAAAACTCACACGTGAAATGTGGAGATGGGGAAACAGGGTTGATCTGGTGAAAGCAGCAATAAATGATGGCTAGAGAGACAATATTCATACAAGAAAGAAGGAAACATTCTAAAAACGATAACAATCTGGAATCATCTTGTATCAAGGGGAACTAACACTAATAATGTCTTACAAACTTAAAAACAGCATTTTATTATAAACTTCAACAGTAATTAGTATTCAAAATGATGACTCTTGAGTCATTAAGCTAAGAAAAAAATATTCCATATGTTCTGTTTAAGAAGGTAGAGAAGTATATACTAATTTTTAGAGTTATTTTTATTGAAATTCCTTAAAATGTTTGAAGTGGTAATTTGGGGTTTTAGTTTCTTAAAATGAGAAAGACTTTGAGTTTCTGAAAATTTTATTTATGGGTAACCTCATTTATTCCAATTCTACATAAGCATGAACTTCCCATATTAATCTTTGAGAAACTATTGTATCTTTGGGCAAATAATCATTTGAAAACCTGCTTTAAGTCTAGGATAGTGTTCCATAAAATTTCTTACGGGTAAGAAGACCATTCTCATACACACTAATGTATTTGGTGGAACATTTCACAGTGACAATCTTTTAACTGTATACTTGGGAGAAGGGCTTATGAAAAAGTCTGACACTGAGGCTGAGTCAGGGACTGTATGTTTGATTTCTTTATCCTGGTTCCATAGACATAGGGGCTGGGTAGATAAAGATCATTTTCTAATAATTGGCTATAGTTAACCTCATAAACATAGTCACAGTTATAAAGTTTCTTTCCACGTACCACTCTCCAAGATAAAAATAAAAGTCATTGGCAATCCTATTCCAGGACTGAGCTAATAGTAAGGTCAAACTATAGCAACTGAGTACAGACATGGAGAGGAGGCAGATTCAAGGCTTGGTAACTACAGTATGTCATAACCAAGGGAAGCACTCCTGGAGGGAGGTGAACATCATGTTGGGGTTTGAGAGTCTAAAGAGGTGGGATTTGACAGAGAACAAGAGGAATAGTGTTGTATGTGAGTACTATGATTGATATTTACAAATAAGAATGAGCAGCTTATGTTGAGAAATAAGGAATTTGGTAACATGTTGGAGGTCATGTAAGGCTATAGGTAGCTTATTCTGTGGCTCCTATGGTACTGGTAACAAGAAAGAATGGGAGCTTGGCGGAATGAAAAGGGCGTATAAGTTTCCAGATCAGAAAAAACCAGACTTAAAATCCTACATCTTCCATGTAGTAATTCCTACATGTCAAAAATACATGACCTCCTTGAACTTCGGTGGGGATAATAACATCTGCCTCACAAGGTAGGTATCATGCATGTAAAGTGCCTGGCATAAACAGACACTCAAAAAATAAGGACAGTAATGTAAATAATATTTGAAAAACATTTCTTTGTTGTGAGTAGGCTAGGTTAGGATGAAAAAAAGAGAGGGGCCATTGAAGTAAACAGGTGTGTGAAGGTGTTGGCTGAAGAAAGGTCTGGATTCAGAGATCTATTAGGAAGTAAGAATCATTAGGACTTATTGAAAAGAAAATTTTAAACAAACAGTTGGTTGCCATGGTGACAGCAGTCCTCACATCCACTTAACACCCTAAATGCAGCCTGCCTTTCACATTTCCTGGTTGGTAAGAAAACGGATGGTTTTCCTCACACTGTTAAACGATGTGTTACTAGATCAAAATGAGCTTCTTCATTAAATTACCAGTGTTTCATCCACCTGCTCACAAAATGAAGCTATGGTGCAATGCAGACCCAGAGTGGGTCTGCTGCATTCAAACTACTATAAAATCTTTATTTCTTTCTGACCCACACAATCCATGCACCTGAGAAAATCATGGAATCCAACCTTGGGCAATCCACTTAAGCTCACTTAACCTCAGTTTCTTCGGTATAGCATGAGGGTGTTCCAAGAGATGAACTAGTTTATTTTCCAGCTCTAAAATTTTGTAATTTTAAACACTGGTAAAATGAGGGCTAAATAGAATACATAATTCCGGCATGTTGAGGAATGTATGAATAGGCCCTTTTAGCCCTTGTGTGCTACAGACCCAACAGGACCTCATTAGAAATACCACAAAGGATCAACTAGTGCTACCAGCTCCATTTCAAGCTCAAGAACAAGATCAGGGCTGATCTGGTTGGGGATTTATGAGGAAAGACCATACTAGATAATGAATGTATCTGACTCTTCTCATGAGACTTAGGAGAACTTCAGAGGTAGGTGACTTTTGATCTGAATTTTGAAGAATGACCAAAGGTAAAGAGAATTAAAAACAGAGGCAGCAGCACAAAAAGAGGCCATGAGGTGAGAAGTGAAGTGTCCAGCCATGACCAAAGGTGAACAGAGACCACTGGCTCTGGCAAGGCCACAGGATAATTTAAATGGCAACACACTGGCCTTATTCTAAATGACCTCTCCTCAGGAATACTTAGATCAACCCTGATTTTTTTCTGCAGTCAGGATGAAATCCATTGTCATGGCTAATAACAATTACCTGGAAGGGCTGCATTCAAATTTTAAAGGGATATATTATGGGTCCAGTTTGTAGTCTGACACATAGTAGATGTTGGAAAAAATACCATTTCTTTTCTTGTTTATAACAATGTTTCTGGGGTCAGTGACTGGAATAAGGTTGACGCTCAGTAAAAAACTTATTGAATGAATAAATCATAAGAGCATCAGGCTGGGTCATGACTTCAGTGATAGTAGGGATACCTACCGTTTGAAGGAGTGAAGGCTACTCCATAACCAGAGAACAAGTGAGCAAAGACACAGTTTATGGGTGTTGTGGACTCTGTGCGTGGGGCCCCCAGGAACTGTAGGGTATGTTCATACGGTGGCCCTGGAGGTACAATAAATAGTCCTAATAGTTTTGAGCCATCTAAGGGCTTGGGGAGCTAAAGCTAGAGGATACTTATCTATTGGTTTTATTGAACTTTATTTCTTGGGGCGCTTGAGTGGTTTAGTCGGTTAAGCATCTGACTTTGGCTCAGGGTATGATCTCATGGTTTGAGTCTGAGCCCTGCATTGGGCTCTCTGCTGTCAGCCGAGCCTGCTTCAGATCCTCTCTATCCCCCATCCCTCTCTGCCCCTCCCCTGCTTGCACTCTCTCTCTTTAAAATAAATAAAAACATTTTCAAAAAAGAACTTTATTTCTTCAAAGATCCTTCTACTCTGGAATGATCTGGGATTATGTTTGCTATAATTCTATCATGCATTGGAATTTGAGAATCAAATGTATCTTTAAGGTGTATAAATTGTGTTTTTTCCTTGCACATCTGGCCATCTCCTCCAACCTGCCAGCACAAGCAGTCTTGTGACTCTGGGAGGCAAAGGAGGAGGAGGAAGCTGTTTGATAGAATACAATTAGGAAATGTAATTAACATTGTAAATCTTCTCCAGTTTCTATTCCACTTCTCTCCTTTTCTTTCAAAGAACCACAATTTTCACACACTTCCTTCCTGCCCTGCCTCCTTTCCCCAGTGATGTGATTAAACCAAATTTCACCATGTTGAATGAGGGTGGAGGAAGGAACAGGCATAGGAAGGTTCTGCCACAGCACCTGGTTGAACTCCTGGATTTTTACATACATTTTCATTATTGATTATTTTCCACCATCTCCACTGGAAGACAGAGAAAATGCTTACCAGGTGCCCTTTAGCAGGACCTGCTCATATTTCTGCAGGAAGGAAGGAATACACTTTTCAATAATATATTTTCAGTAATACATTATCATATTAAGCATTGTGCTTGGCCATAGCACAAAATCCAGGTGAAACTTTGCTGAAGTCAGGGCAGAAAGGGGCAGAGAACATGGCAGTGTTAGAGATGGAATGATTACAAACCCCAATGAGCATTAGTGATCAATAGTCACCACGCAGAGCTACTATTGCCAGGGATGCAATTTAATAGTGCCATGTTTCTACTCAGTGGGGAACCACTGTCAGCTCCCAATCTGGGTGGGAAGTAACTCTGCCTGCCAAAATGGTTTAGCTTTTATCCTATCCAACACAACCTTGGAATAGCTACTAGAAGCCACAAAGTGCTCAGGTTGTAGAAAAGAGCTGAGACCTTAAAACAGCCTTTCCTGGATTTAACAAATCAAATTTCATATCTACTGGTATAACAAGCTGCCTGAAACAAAGAGGGGATAGTCCGTTGTAGACACTGGGACAAGAGCAACCTGGGGCATAAGAAGAGAATACAAATCTAATAAGAACTCTTCCCTTTATAATACTGGTTAAGAGATACCTTAAACTTTTTGCTGAGAGGAACTGGTGACTTATTCTCAAACCTTGATGACTGTTTATAGATAGTGGCATAGAAACTTGTGTAATAAACTATGCAGCTCTCCTTAGAGTGTTTGAAGCTTTTAAATACCTTCCTAAAATTCCTAATTAAAGACATCCCTCTCAGTATCATTGTACATAGACACTTGGACTGGAGGAACTTGGCTTCACTATTTTAGAAACTACCTTACTTTACATGGTTTCACCCCCCATTTTGTATTGACTTGTTGTGATTTCAAACCAATGTTTTGAAAGCTTGTTTTTGTTTTGTTTTGTTTTGTTTTGTTTTGTTTTTTTAAGTAGGCTACATGCCCAGTGTGGAGCCCAATGTGGGGTTTGAAATCACCAGCCTGAGGTCAAGACCTGAGTTGAGATCAAGAGTTGGACATTCAACCAAACCACCTAGGCACCCCTGAAAGCTTGTTTTGGACAGCACTGTTTATAGTTTGGATTTGTTTTGAATAACTTGTTTCAACGAAATTGTTCTACAGTTAGATATTAAGACTTTCTTGCCAAACTCTTGCACATGGAGTAGAGAACCATTATATCACTGATAGTGGAGTAATGGCAGGGGTGTCCTTCACGTGATGGACTTTTAAACTTTAAAAACCAAGGTTTGACCAGTAACTCGAGAGTGTTTGGTTTGGGCTACTCTTGGCTAATCTAAATAGCTGTCTGTAGATTTTGAGACACCTCCTCCTGCCATGGCCAGGCTACTCTTGGTTGGCAGTGCCATTAAACTGTACAGCAGTGTCAGGAAGGGACAGGTGTTTCTGACTTGGCAAGGCTACTTGTCATAGGCAGTGGTGTAAGCTGTGTCCCCTGAGTAATAACCTTCGTAGAAGCCCATCTTGTCTGTAATATTGGTGCTGCCTCCTGCTAGCTACATGGTCCTAGCTCCTACTAGGCCAGCAACTGATACCCAGATTTTAGTTGGAAGGGTTGATTACCAAGAACAAATTCGTAGAAAGGAATACCTCAGCTAAATGTGGATTTTATTTCATTCATCTCCTCTTTGCCTGGAGCAATATTGTAATTATTCTATCATTGACTTGGTATCTCTTTATTGGCATATTAAAAGATGTTATCTGGTATGCTATTGGTTTGTGAACTATTATTGTAAATTATAATTCCCACAGCGAACCTATGTTAAGCAAATTACTGGCAAAGACAATCTTAGTCTCTCAGCATAATTCGCTATAAACAAAACAACCTTAGCTCCCCCATGTCTGTTCTTCATATAGTAGACAGAAATCTTACTGAGGCTAAGTGACACCATAGCTCACTTCTGATCAAAAGCCATCAATGGTTTCAGAAGTCAATCCGAGTAAAACTAAAAGCTCTTTCCATGGCTTGAGGGCTCTAGAAGATCCGACCCTCATCTTCTAACACTCTCATCGGAGAGGCCCTTTCTGACCACCCTTGTACAGAGTTGTACAGCAACTCTGCCCCACTGCCACTTACTGTCCTTTACTCTGCCTCTGTTTCACAAAGCATTTCATTCATTGGACATATTACATATTTCCATTATTACCTGCCTCCCTTTTCTACAAAGTAGCCCTATATGGTGGGGACAGATTATGCTCTAAAACATCCAGAAGAGTGCCTGGCAAAAAGGAGAATTCAATAGAGTTGGATGAAATGGTGGATTTAAGATTCCTGTTCTATGAGTGGATGGGGTAGGTAACGACTTCCATAACAAAATGTTCTTTTATTCATTATTTTTCTCTGGATGTGCAATATATCATACATACCTGCTACTCTGTAGATAGAGAGACTATAAGTTAAACATCTGACCTGCTCTGACAAAAGCCTGACTGGGCATAATTTTCTGCTTCTGGTTATAGACTCTTTTGTAGATTGGTATTTGATAAGTGCCTGTACTTGTAAAGCATCCTTTACTTACCATGGGGTGTGGGACTGTGCATAGAGTATTTAAAAATTTAAAGGCACTCTAAAGACATGAGTAAAACTGATACTCAGTAAAATCTCTGGTTTAGTGAATTAAATTTATAGAAAGACTGAATTTGATATATACCATGGTATAGTCTTTTATAATACTATCCTATTTTATTCAAGTTCAAGATTGAAGAAAAGAGTAAAGGAAAACTATCTCATTCATTTAAAAAAAAACATAAAGGTGATTCACTTAGGAAATTTAATTATTAGGGTAAGAAATTTAAAACATGGAAGAAACTGGGTTCTTAGCAATCAGGTGGATAACAAACAGATGTTTGTGTGCAAGATTACAGCATGCTGGGATAAATGACACTTGGCAACTTTAAATTGTACAAGAAGTTCACATTTATTATCTCATTTTATTTTCAAAATATTCCTGTTGGGTTGATATTATTATACACCTTTTTTTATATGGACAAAGAAACGAGGTCAGAAATGTTAAGAAACTTACCCAAAGTAATGGAGCCAGAAGGCAGCAGAGCCAGGCTTCTAATGAAACTACACTCACTTAAGTTCCTGTAGACTTTTCTTTCCCTCTTAACCTTCCCCAGCAGAAACAATGCTTCAAATTTTACTAGCCAGGACAAAAAACTTTAAATTGTTTTCATGGCCTTAGATTTCAAAGCCAAGAGATGAGTAACTATATGTCCTTGAAAAAATTTTTTAGAAATTAGGAAATCAGTTACCTGATTTATAGGAAACTGTTTAATGCAGTCTACTCTAGGGAAGGAGGAGAATAGTTTAAACATTCACATTTAAAAGTCAACTGCATATTCTCTTCACTATATAAGAGCATGTTAATAATAATTAAATTAGTAAAGTGCAAAAAGGAACACATTTAACTCAATGGTACCTTTAAAACTATAATGAATTCCTAAAACTTACAACAGATGCAGGTATACTGCTAGAATGTCATGGGCTGAAAACCTTCTCCTTTTTTATTCATTTTTTAAAAATTTTTTTTGAGGGGAGGGGCAGAGAGAGGGAGAAAGAGAATCCTGAGCAGGCTCCAGGCTCTGAACTGTCAGCACCGAGCCTAACGTGGGGCTTAAACTCAGGAACTATGAGATTGTGACCTGAGCTGAAATCGAGAGTTGGAAGCTCAACTGACCAAGCCACCCAGAAGCTCCCTGAAAAGTTTCTCCTTATCTTTTGCAACTTCCAAACATTAAAATACAGTAAGACACAAGTGGTAAAATTCAATTATACCCCAAATATGGATTTTTTTCACTAGTTCCATCTAAGAGGAGAAAAATGGCCTAGAAATTTCCTGAAATAACATTGATTGCAACTGTTCCTTTTGAATAAGGCCAAGAGAGTCATTGTTTAGCTCTCCATGCATTTTAATAAAAGTTGTTAACAAGACAGATTTGACAAGATTATAAATTTTAAAAGCCTTAAGCATATTTTTGTCATAAGTATCATATTGAAAATGTCTTTAATTCAACTACATAAATATTTTGAGATTTCAACTCTGTAAGCCAAAAGTTGAACTCCCATATTAAAAAGAAATTCTCTTTATTTCTTTTTAGTATATTCCAAGAACAGTAACACTCCAACATAATTCAAGACAAGGAACACTGGACTAAGAGTTGATTAAAGATTTAAAATATAGTTCTGGATCTCCTATTAACCAGCTGGATGGACATAAGTGATTTTTTTTAACATTCCTTGGCCTTCATTTTCTAGATGATAAAATTAAAGGACTAAATTGAACTTTCTAGCAATTCTAAAATATGATCACATGATCTAGATATGAGTGTTCTCAAAATTCTACTCCAGGGGCGCCTGGATGGCGCAGTCGGTTAAGCGTCCGACTTCAGCCAGGTCACGATCTTGCAGTCCGTGAGTTCGAGCCCCGCGTCGGGCTCTGGGCTGATGGCTCAGAGCCTGGAGCCTGTTTCCGATTCTGTGTCTCCCTCTCTCTCTGCCCCTCCCCCGTTCATGCTCTGTCTCTCTCTGTCCCAAAAGTAAATAAACGTTGAAAAAAAAAATTAAAAAAAAAATTCTACTCCAAACACACACCAGAATTTTTAAGTTAATATGAAAAGTCTTCTGACCTATTGTAAGTTCAAGCATTTTACTCTGAGAAAAAGATCTCAGGTCATTATTTAAGACATTGATTTTATTTGTACACAATTCTCTCAGTGTAAATATTCTTTTAGAAACCCAAAAGCAACAAATTGGAAAGGTAAGGAATGCAGGAAGCATGTGTACTTATAATGGAAGAGTAATGGACAGAAATAAAAATTTGCTTTTTAAATTTATTATAACAACTGATGGTCATAAAGATCACCACTATTAAGAAAAGGTTAAATTATTCAGTAGATTTTACTTAAAAAACCAGGGACATGCATAATATTTGATAAGTGTTTCTATTTAAAAATTTTTAAGTAGGAAATTAGGCACATAAATATGTTTTGAAACTTATTAACATAGAGTTTTTTTCAGACTATTCTTAATAAATAATGTGTTATTTGTCTGAAATCTTGATTTTTAAGAAGCAGAAATTCTGACTTTCTCAATTGTGATGAAAATGTGAAATTCCATTTTAAGGAGTTCCTTTGCAATTCTCTGTGTATAAAGATGAGAGGATGTTAGCACGGCCATGGTTCTTTCTCACTTTCTGCAGTTGAAGGCCTTGTCTTACTATCAAGCTTGTGAAGGACTAAAGGCAATGAACACACAGAATAGCCCAGACACGAGGCAAAGTTCAAGGTTACAAGAAATTAACCTGTTTGTAATTAGGAATCTTTTTTTTCTTTCTTTAGGTTATCAGTCAGGGATCCAGGAGGAAACAGGTGGCACACACAAATTAGACTATTTCCAGAGGGCTTACTGAATAGACTATCTACAGAGATGTGAGCCGGGGTAGAAAACCACCAGAGATGGTACTGCACCTGGCTGCTGGGAAGAGGGGAGGCCGTGATGCCCTACTTCTAAGTCTGAAAGGACAAGGGTGGGAGAACCATTACCTGGACTCGGAAGGAAAAATGGTGAAAAGCAAAGGCTGCTTTGAGAGAAATTGTGCCCTCAGGTGAAGGACACGGCCAGCCTGAGGCAATCTCTCAAGAGAAAGATGAGAGAATACACATCCAAATGACATTCTCCTCCTGCCCTAATGTCTCTTGCCAGAACTCCGAGAACAGTGTCAACAGTGTTGGTAGACCTAATAGGCCAGCCCCCTGAGGTACCAGACAGGGTGGAGAATAGTAGAGAGTGAACCTAAAGGGACACATGGACTACATCTAGCATCTTTAGCTCCTGAAGTTTTACAAGATGCACTTTTTAATAAGTGCATGTACAGGTTGGTGAAGGAACAAAGAGAAGTGCCCAGTGCAAAAGGAAGAGTCAAGTCAGGGTGCAGATGAGAGGCGTGTGATGTAACATTGTAAGTGTATACTTCATTTAAAAATCATATACTCACTGAATCACGCCATATAGTAACTAAAAAGATTTAATTTAACTCTTTACACAAAACTTTCTACCCTAAATAGAAAAGCGTACCACCTAAAACTATCTCCTACCATAATATTAAGACATAACCATTTTTTGCACCAAGATCTCTATTCCTATTTAATATGTAAGTGACATCAACAACCAAAACCATATCCTGCATCATTCTGTAATAACTTTTTGGCAGCTAACATACAGGGAGCATTTACAAATGCCTGACTCTGCTAAGCACTTATTTTATTTCCTGTATTCAACAAACTGTGGTTTGCCTTCTCATAATTCCCATTTTATAAATAAGGTAATTAAGGCTTAGAGAGACTGTAACTTGCTCAAAGCCATAGATTCATTCAAAGTCATAAGTGACACAGCAGGGATGCAAAGGTTGTTAGTTTGTCCCAGAGCCTAAATTCTTCAGTGATTGGGCTACTCTCCTTCCAATAATAGCCAGAGAGGGAGAGGGGAAGAAGGGGGTGGGATGGGAAGGGGGGGCCAGGAAAAGGGGAAGAGGAGGGGAATGGTGGAGAGGGAGAGGAAGAGAGCCAAGGATGATAGAGAAGTTAGATAGCATTATAATCTTTACAAGTTGAGCAAGGTAGGAATTTAAATTGGAAATTATGTGGATGCAATGAATTTAGGCAAAAAAAAAATTATCTTGCCTTTTGAGCAACCCCAAATGTTATGACTAAAATATGGTCAGCTTTGGCTACCAATCTGTGATATTCTTTTAATGACTCAAAATGTCTTAGTGTGCTCACCCAACAATGCTGTATTTATTTAGCAAGTGTGGGTTCAGTTTTGAATTAAGACTAAAACTGGTGGCATACATACATTTAAGTATTGGATATGCATTAACTTTTTTTGTTGTGTGAAACAAAATACTATAATCAATATTACAGGAATCTACTGCTTAAACTGATAATAAAAGGCTAATATAATTGTTATGAGCTATTTTAAAGCCAATTTGCCTGAGGTATTTTATGTAAAATGCAAAGGTAGTCAAAACAGACCAAATTGCTCTCTAAATGTACACAGATGTGACTTAACTGTCAAAATAATATAAACAACTATGGTGACTTATTGAATTCCAAATATTCATGAGACAAATTTCCTTATTTTTATTTCCTTTTCCTCCATTTGGCCCATCTCTCCACTCTCTTCCCCTGTGGCAACCACCAGTTTGTTGTGTTTTTATGGGTCTGTTCCTGCTTTGTTTCCTTGATTGCGTTAGAGTCCTTTAACAATCTTTTGGAGTTGAGCAGGTGTTAAGGCCAAGAGCCAAGGTTTGGGAACTCACATAATCTTTTGATAGTCTATGATAGACTCTATTATTTTGAATTTAATTTTAATTTGATTTTATATTGCAACAAAGATACTTCCTATAAATTCTTGCAAAATGATCTAAGACCAAAAGATCTGATAGGTTTATAGAATTTATTTGCATCATGTAAGTTAATAATAAATTAATGGTGGCCCTTTAGCAGATGTGGTATCTGTGACACTCCAGAGATGAAATAGAAAATTAGGAACGCTAAGGAGGAGCAGATATGGGTTCATTGTCCCAGTCTGCAGGCCTATGACTATAATCCTGCTGCTGCACTCCGGAGATGTAGCGGGACAGCCCCTGACCAAAAAGGTTTACTCTCTCCCACCTTGCCTTTCACCACACTTTTTTCTTTAGAAGAAGGTTGGAATTTTGCCATTCTTTAAAATGTTACTGGCTAACCCATTATTCCATAGTTAGCAAACTTTAAAAGTGAATTGATAGCTAAATGCAAACAAAGCAAAGCAAAACAAAAACCAGCATTATTTTGATCCTGGGATAGACCCAGGATGCTCAGAAAAATTAAAAATATATCACTAGAAATAAGAAAACAAATTAAAAACAATTTTTTAAACATTTAAAGAAATTTTAGTCACAGATATTAAAATACATTACTTCAAACTCAAGCTCAGCTAGTACATTTAGTACTCTGGTTGGTACAATGAACATAACAGTTTCTTTCTTTCAAACTTGACAGATCCTTAGTTAAAAGATAATAGATTCAAGTACTTTATAGCTGTAAACTAGGTCAGTGTGGTTATGTACATATACCCTTTTTTCCTGTGAGAATTCTTGTCTAGAACATCGTTGGTGCTGAAAAAAAATGTTCATTGAATAGATGAGTAAATAAATATGTAAGATAAAGTTCTAGTAAAAAAATAAAGACAAGCTTTTCTTTATCTAGCTATACTTTCAGTGGCTTCTTGAGTGTGCATGACATCACTATATTTAAATATTCAAAATACATTAGTCTTTATACTGATTGACTTTTTGAAAATAAGTGAATTAAAAATTGGACAAATCCACTTTTACATAGCTTAAAAAGTAAATGTGTATAAAGCATACATTGCAAACGTATTCTACCATTTTTGCCAACTTTCTATATTAGTGCATGACTGGCTTGCCATATTTCTGATATATAGTAGGATGATGCCTAAAGTGAAAATTAATTTTTTGTAAAGAATTAAGGCATACCTTTTTTTTATATCCTTTGCCATTCAATCTTAAATTTTAAAAAACCCTGATTCCTGATAAAAATGTTAATTCTTGTATAGACATAATTAGTAATTAAATTGTGAGTACAAAATATGTTTCAACCTGATGGAGTTTTGACAATAAAATATTCCTGCTTTATTTTACATAAGAATTTATGCCACAAAGTTTTTCATTTTTTCTTACAGAAGGTAGATGATGTTAACAAATAGAACTAAGAAAATATTTATTAATTTGTAATCAATAGGGTACAATACTGCATTGTTTTTTCCCTCTGGTAGTGGCAGATTTATACTAACAAACATTCTCACACTTGACCTTGTGTGAAAATTTGCTATGTTAATTTATTCAACAAGTATTTATTGACTAATCACTAAGTGCTCATATATGCTGAGAAGAATATAAGAGGTACACAAGGTGATTTCTGTCTTCCAGCTCAGAGGGAAGAGTAAGACATGAGACATCTACTCAGACAAGGTATAAATATGTGCTACAGACAGTGCTTCCATCGGCAGATACTAGCTTCTTTCCATTTCCATGGCTCCCAGCCTACTCCAGTCTCTATTTCATTTAATCTAGACTCCTACCTGGACCCCTACATTTCATGATCCTTTACTCCTACCCACTGTACACACTGAAGCCATATAGGATGATAGCTCCACTAGTTTTATTCTCCTGATAAAAACAAATATAAATTCCCACAGCATTAAAGGCCTTACTGATTGTAGTTGAAATAGAACATTCTACTTTTGGTTCCCTTTAGTCCCTCCTTCATCTCATATTCCACACAAGTCTACTATTTTCCACCTGAAAACGTGCTAGTCTTGTTTATTTCCTTTTCCTCATGCTGTTTCCTTGTCAAGGAACATCCCTTTCCTTTATTCAGAATTCTATCATCCTCATATGGTGGTCTTATAAACCATTTTCATATTAGACATAGTCTGCATGAGAGGAGAGAGAGAGAGAGAGAGACAGAGAGAGAGAGAGAGAGAGAATGTATATGTGAACAAGACCGTATTTGTGGAGGTTTTCAGGAAAATGTTATATAGTATTATTTATACATTAACATATACTTTATTTCTTTGTTTCTTCTATTAAAGTTCTTGATCAAATACAAATTTATTAAATTTTATTAAATTTGTATTTTTTTTTTTAATTTTTTTTTTCTTTTCAACGTTTATTTATTTTTGGGACAGAGAGAGACAGAGCATGAACGGGGGAGGGGCAGAGAATGAGGGAGACACAGAATCGGAAACAGGCTCCAGGCTCTGAGCCATCAGCTCAGAGCCTGACGCGGGGCTCGAACTCACGGACTGCGAGATCGTGACCTGGCTGAAGTCGGACGCTTAACCGACTGCGCCACCCAAGCGCCCCTTAAATTTGTATTTTACTAAAGTATAAACTTTGTACATAGGTGATTCTCAGTAAATTCTTATGTAATCAAATTGAAGTTGTTTGAATCTAATGCCATAGGAAAAAAGTCAATTTCATTTAATGAACCGGCCTAGGAAGATTTTTTTGAACAGGGCCTTGGACAGGCATCTGGATATATGGAAAAAAAATTGTGACAGATACTCTAAGATGAAAATTTTTTGGAATAAGACACATAAAATAATTAAAAACAACAATCACAAAAAAGCAGCAACTCTTATTTCCATAGAGTTCTATATTAATAATTATGTCATTGGCCTGAAGAAGAAAAAGAGGTCCATGGCATTTACATCAATTGATATTAGTAAAGCAGGAGATTCATTAAACATTAAAGATATATCAACTATTTCAAGTTGGTGACAAAAATTTTTTTTACTAAATTTTAGAATTTTTAACTTGGACGTTTGTAGCATATAAAGGCACTGTCTAAAATACACATGATTGGGGCACCTGGGCGGCTCAGTTGGCTAAGTGTCCGACTTCGGCTCAGGTCATGATCTCACAGCTTGTGAGTTTGAGCCCTGTGTTAGGCTATCTGCTGACAGCTCAGAGCCTAGAGCTTCTTCAGATTCTGTGTCTTTCTCTCTCTCTCTGCCCCTCCCGCGCTCACACTCTCTTTCAAAAAAAAAAATAATAAATAGAAAACAAAATACACATGATTATCTCAGTATGAGAACCTTAAATTATAAGAATGGTTTTTCTAGATCTGTGTTTACTTAACTAGGTATTTATCTATATTTATCATTAGTGTCTCATAATATAAAGATAACTAGTATTTTAATTCAAATATATGTTTTATCTGTTACTTAAATTCTTTTATATCTCTGTTCACATAGTTGGATCACCTTTGCAGGTTTCTACAAAACTTGGGTAAGTGAGGGCATATGACTACATTTCTTTCTATCTCTTTCCTTTTTTCTCCTTCTTTGTAGGAAACTCTGTATTTCTGTATGAAATTACTTGAAGTTAAAAGTGTGTAAGAAAAGATAGTCACTTAAGCAATTTCAACCCATATTGTTTTCATTAATCTGAAATATAAAATTGCTTAATGATTTTTCAAAAGCTGACGAGAAGCTTTAATTAAACACTATGCTACGCATAAAGATGATACTATCATATATTGTGAACTTGGGTCCCATAGTCAAGAAATGTAGGTTTCATTACGATCTTCCTAAAAGAAAACCCGTAAATAGTATCTAGAACAATATGTACCTCAATGTTCCAGTTACAGAGAAATGTCATTTGGCTAGAATAATTTAATAATGTATTTTGTTATTACCCACTTATTTTTGTATCCAGAATATTGAAGCGAAAATGTGTATAGATGTGGTAATCAGAATAAAGGTACCCCCAAAGATGGCCACATCCTAATTTCTGGGACCTATGAATATGTTGCCTACATGGCAAAAGGACTCTGCAGATATGATTAAGATTATGAATCTTGAGATGGGGAAATTATCCTAGATTTTCCATATGGGCCCAAGAACATGCTTTAAAACAATTTTTTGCATCCTTAAATATTTAGAACATGCTAAACCCATACTAGGCACTTAGCAAATATTTATTGAATGAATAAAAAAGAAGGGATAGTTTAAGATTGGGGCATCAAGAAAGAAATAACCTAACAATTAACTATTATCTGCATTTGCAGATTTTCCACTATAGGAATATAAGTAATAAAGTAAAAAACAACATGAAATTAAAAGAGCTCCAATGTATCTTTGAAATATGATCCGGTTTCAAAATTTCTTCTTTGTTCCCTAATAAATTTCACAGTGGAAACCAAGAAATAAAGACCCAACAAGTGAGAATGTTATGATGATGCAATTCAACAAACTGGAAGTATAAAATTTTAAATGATCTTATCTATATCATTCTTAGTGAAAATATAATGACCCCAAATTTTGGTTTTCATTAGTAAAACATTGATGGGGGAAAAAGTAAAAGGAGTACTCTTGGGGCACCTAAGTGGCTCAGTCAGTTGAGCATCTGACTCTGGATTTCGGCTCAGGTCATGATCCCAGGGTAGTAGGATTGAGCCCCGAGTTGGGCTTCGCACTGAGCACAGAGCATGCTTAAGATTCTTTCCTTCTCTTTCTCTCCCTTTGCCCTTTCCCCTGTTGACATACTCTCTCTAAAAAATTAAAAAACAGCAGCTACTCTGTATTAAAATATAATTTCCTATTTTTATTTTTTAATATATTTTTTAAAAATTATCTTATTTTTAAAATTATCCCTTATCTCTAGTAAGGACTTCTACATTTTAAGCTTATAAATTTTGGTAAAATTTTGACAAAAGATGGTAAATACTTAAAGACAACCTGGTGGTAAAAAATTAAATGTACCCATTTAAAAACCAACAAATCAATACAATTCTGCAATCTAACCTAAGTGACCAGTTTTCTAATTCCAATTCCATAATTCTATCCTAGATACATAATCTTAAATAAAACAGATTTGTGTAAATAAGAACATAAAAATTTTTAGTATACCAAAATTTATGCCTAACTCAAATGTTCAACAGTAAGAGAATGGTTAGGTAAATAGATCATATATTTAAACATTATACAATAAAACAAATGTAACATAAAAGAAAATCAGTGGGAAAAAATTTAAACGTGGTTTGAACTATTTATTTATTTATTTACTTATTTATTTATTTACTTACTTACGTATTTATTTAGAGAGAGAGTGGAGGGACAGAGAGAGAGAGAGAGAGAGAGAGAGAGAGAGAGAGAGAGAGAGAAAATCCCAAGTAGGTTCAGTGCCATCAGCACAGAACCCAACACATGCCTCGAATCCACAAACCATGAGATCATGACCTGAGCCTAAATCAAGAGTTGGATGCTTAACCAAGTGGGCCACCCAGGTACCCTGAAACTTAGTTTGAACAATAATTTCAAAACATGTATGGAAAAAATTTACAAAGCAATATGCCATGATATTATATGTAATTGGTAGCATTATGGAGTATTTTATTTTGTATTATGTTTTTTACTGTTTTCCAAATTTTCAATATTAAAGTTATTATTTTATATTAAGAGAGTTTTGTAATGTAAAACAAAAATTCTAATATAAACAATCACTTCTGCTCATTCAACATTTCAAATTCTGTAATTGTGTCTATTCCATGAAACCTTCTGAAGAAATGGGCTGTTTTAGACTAAACCAAGGGCTTTTCCAAATATCATCAAAGTACATTTTAGGTTTGATCTGAGGAACAATATCTGAAATAATGAAAGTCACTCAATATTAACTATGAGGAAACTGAGTGCTGGGAATAGGTTATAAAATAAACATTTTACAAAAGAAAAGAACTACTATTTTTGTTAACTTACAAGAGCTGGGTTTTTTTTATTTACATAGTCACTAATATGGTGCAAGTGCCTAAATTATTATTACATACGTAATCAAATCCTACCTTTGCATGTTCTTAATACATAAATTCCGTAACTTTGTAAACTCATTCCAATAAGTTGAATGATAATTAGTTTTATATACTACTACAGGTGAAAAAAAATAGTTTGGTGGAATTATTACTTACTGTGGTAGCACAATGAATATCTTTCCACACTGTGGCTTCCCTGGAGAGATCAGAGACTTCAAACAAATTATCAAGAATCACTTCCCCAATCATGTCATGTCTAGAAAATCTGTCAAAATCATATACACTGAAATGTAGTTTTCGGTTGCTTAGTTGATCATATGCTACAGGAAACTGAAAAGTTTCATCAAATAGAGGATTTAAAGTCTTTCTGTGCACACGGGTCTGAAATTTCTTTTTCCTATCTGGAAGAAGATACATCTTCACATAAGGGTCAGAAGTGCCTGTGAAGTCTTTAGCAGGGAGATCTAAGGCTTTGATAATTTTAACAATCAGAAGTTCATTTTCATAGTCATACTGGAGGGTGAAGTTAAGTTTCCCACAGGTTTTGACATCTTCTTCCCTGTTGCCCTCAGAGTCAACGGATTTCTGTTTGTAGAGCTCTGGTTTTATCCTCCCAATGCTGGTTGTTGTTTCTCCTCTTTGTAAAACTGGTTCTGTGCCCATGCTAAAATCAACACTGGAAACCTGCATTTGCCTTGGTAGGTGTCTCCTGAAGGAATTGTGGCTGTATATACACACATGTACACACAAGATAATTTAGGTAGATCATTTTGATGACAATATTATACAGTGGCATATAAACTCTCCCCCACCCCAGGATAATGTAAAGCATTGCATTTGTATAAATAGAAAAACGGATGGACACACATGCATGCACGCACACGCAAACACACACACACACAGCTACTTTCGAAAAACCAGAAATGCAATATTCAAAGGAAAAGACTTCTAAAATTATAGAAATATCTGAAACACTCAAATGTACATTTTTATGAACTTTTGGAATTTTTTACTCTCAATCATAAGGACATAATTAAAAACAATTGTGAAGAAACACAGTTACAAAGTTTAGTATTCCACAAAATACCACAAATCATAAATCATCTGGTTATATCTTGTAATTTTTGTGTAGACAAATCATGTTGATGACTGGTTTCTTTATATCTGAATTTTTTGTATCTCATGAATTTCGTGTTTTTAGTGACTGCCCCATTACAATAAAAAACATAAGTCCACCTATTCTAATACTATTTAATTATTCCTAATACTTAAGGAATTATTCCTAATACTTAAGATAACTAAATGAATATTTACTTGTGAAAAGAATATATAGTGGTGACAGCCAAAATTAGTACATTTTCCTTTTTTCAACATGGAGTGAGCTTCAGAAATTCTAAGGACTAAAAATATACACTTTTAGAATTTGGGTCCAACCTAATAGAGTTTTTTAGAATTCAAACTGACTTTCCTTTATCACTGTTACCATTCATCTAGTCAACATTTCTGGAACATTAGCTATATCAACTTACCATTGTCTTGTAAATGTGACTTGCATTAAAATCTGCTTCTCTTCTACTTCATCTGTGATTTCTGGTATGAGCCGTGTCAACTTATGTGTCTCCTCAAGGCTTAGTCCCAGGTCTTTAGTTCTTTATTCTCCTTAGTCTCTCCAGTAGACTAATCATCAATTCTTGAACTATAACTGTCATCTTAAATCTGGTGGTTCCCTGCATATATCTCAGATATGTAAACTTCTAGTCCCATATTTACACATCTCAAAGGGAGATTTCTAAGTGGATATCTTAATTTTCCCCCAAACTCAAGCAAAATCATTTTCTGCCTTTTGCTCTCAAACTAGTTCTCCCTTCCACAATCTCAGACAATAGCTCTAACATATTTATCAGCCACTTGTGCTTGGGAATCTGCAGTATGCTCTGAATCACATTTCCTTCATTCATGAGATTTACTCAATTTTCGAAATCCAGTTGATGTTTGCTTTGAAACATTCCATATACTTGTCCATTCTGTTCCATTTCTATTGCTACTCAGTCCAGATCCTCATCAACTTCTGTTTTGCTTTCTATACTAGTCTTTGCCTGACTCTCCTTTCAGCTCTCTCTTACACTTAATATCTATCTAGCACTTACTTTAAAATCCTGTATTCACTTATGTTGTCTGTTACATCAGATCTACATTTTTTACAGTAAACACTAAGTAATACTGAGGACATTGGTTTAACTAATATTTGATTCACTGATGCACACATAAGGACTGATTTAAGAGGGATTAAAAAAAAATAAGTGAATATCCAGAAGTAAGATACCTAGCCATTTTACCATCTGAGCAGTAATTTGAAGAGCTGAGGATGTTAAACCTAGAAAGGAGAGTAATCTGTCTTCTAATTTCTAAAGCACTGTCATGGCAGAATTAATAAGAATCTATGGAAGTTACAGGTAAAGACGGACTTTGGCTTAATATAAGGGAGCATTTAAAAATATCTACAGCTGTCCAGGGGCGCCTGGGTGGCGCAGTCGGTTGAGCATCCGACTTCAGCTCAGGTCACGATCTCGTGGTCCGTGAGTTCGAGCCCTGTGTCGGGCTCTGGGCTGATGGCTCAGAGCCTGGAGCCTGCTTCCGATTCTGTGTCTCCCTCTCTCTCTGCCCCTCCCCCGTTCAGGCTCTGTCTCTCTCTGTCTCAAAAATAAATAAACGTTAAAAAAAATTTTTTTTAAATAAAAAAAATAAAAATATCTACAGCTGTCCAAAATGGTGTACATGAAGTATAGAAACCAAAGTTAGATGTTGAAGAAAAAGGTTTATGCCTCAGGTTGAGATGTTAGACTTCTGTTTTCTAACACTTAATTTCTACGATTCTCTATCATTCTATGATTCTTTAATAATTTTATTCATTATATCATTATGTATATTAATAAAATGGAATTTTATTATGTAAATTATGTTATGTAAAATCAGAATTATAATCTGAGGTGTTCCAAATTTACTCTCTTATGTTTAATTAGCTTATTTTCTATTCTCAGGATGGAAATATTAAACTATTTAAATACCATAAAAATGGTATAGCTAATCCCATTCTAATTCTTGATATTCTTTAGTGCTAATCTGGTATTGGAATATCATTTTTTCCTTAAGCTTCTATATCTATTCCTTATATAGAATCAGGGGCTTAAATTGGGGTCAGGCCACCATTGGAGAGTATTTGTGAAAATAAGAATAATTTTAAAAAGAATACAAGTAGTATATGTTCTGAATTACTAAAGGGGTCTAATATAATTTAGTTATATATTCAGTGTTCTTAAGCAATTTAGAATATATTGTTGAATAAATATTTCTGCCTAAATCACTTTCCCTTATGTAATGATTTTCATTTTTAAAATATTTATCTATTTACTTATTTATTTATAGAGCATGTGCATGAACGGGGGGAGGAACAGAGGGAGAGAGAGAGAGAATTCTAAGTAGGCCCTGTGCTGCTAGCATGGAGCCTGATGCAGGGCTCAATCTCATGAACCATGAGATCATGACCTTCACCAAAATCAAGAGCCAGAGGCTCAATCAACTGAGCCACCTAGGAGCCCCTGTAGTGATATTTAAAGAAAACTTTTGTAAGCAAAATTCCCCCAAAAGTTAATTCCTTATTTCTTATAAGTTGATTCCATAATTTCACCCTCATACTTTTCGATATAACAAAATTTTAATCTTCTAACCTCTCTCTAAAAATCAGCACTTTCTTTATGTCTGTGAATATAATTGTACAGCTGTAAAGCCCCTCTGGCAAGAATCAAAGATTAGTAATGTTTTTGTTCTAGTAAGCCAGTGCCCTAATTATAGGGTAAATAGTGCATAATCTAAGTCATAGTTTAGCTAGTCAGTTAAGAGAAGCTTTAATTATTACAATGTTAAACTATTGCCATGACAAAACAGACCTTTTTCTTTTTGCTTCCCTTCCCCCCCACCCCACCCCCTGACCCCCACCCCTTTCCTTTTTCTCTTTTGGAATGATATGATAAGTGGCTAGTCTCACAAATATCCAGCCAATCAAAGTATAGGACATTTTACTTTTACTGATCCCATTCTTACCCTTCAAACCCTAGGATGGCACCACCCAACTATTTCTCCAATAGAGAAGGAAAAACTTTCCCTACCTTGCCTAGAATATCTGACAGCAGCTAGATAGATCAAACTTAACTTAATGCCATAGGAATAGCATGCATTACCATGGTGATTTTCAAATATTTATTACCAACAGATCCCTTCCTTCAACGAAATCAGAAGCCAGAAGTTGAATATGTAAAGACAGCACTGCTCTGGTTGATGTGTGGGTAGAGTCCTGGAATCTCACTGGAAACCAAGCCAACTTTTCCCTACTACCCAGAAGAAAGTGCTTGAAGATCCTAACACTGAGATGAGGTAGGCAAAGTGCTGGACTAGAATCAGACAGTTTGCTCCCAGCTTCCCTATAAAATAAGAGCAACTTTGGGCAAGTCCCTTAACTTGTTTGGGCTTTCCGCTCCTTCCCTATAAAACAGTCCTTTCACATTGTGAAGACCCAGTGAGATATTAGATGACTGAAAACTGTAATTTCTCATCTGATAATATCATTACAATTCAGGATACAAGGAGCTAAGGTGCAAATGCCGTACTGAACTCTCTGGTTCTGACAATCTGAAGTCTAGGGTTGCTGTTTGGGGGTGCAAAGATGGCACAGAGTCACTCCTATGGGAGTATGTCCTGCAGCCACCGCTCTGGACAACACAGACTCTCTGATTAACTCACTTCTCAGCACCTACCAGTTCTCTTCTCCTTAAGTGGGAAACCTTTATCCTCCTACTCTTAACTGTAGTGCCTTTACCATCTGTTCAGTTTACCTTAGATATTGCTTGAGAAATCAGAGAGGAACAACAAAAATATATTTAGCAGCACTTTATTGATTTATTTTAATATGTTTATATGGAATTCATCTTTCCTTGTTTTTTGTTGGTATCGAAGTTTGTATCAGAGACGGTCAGCATATATTAAAGGTTACAGCCCCATTTCATAGTTAAGAAGTCTTGAAAAGTAAGACTAAATCAAGTTTTCTGGTAAAGTAAGTTTTCATCTTTATTTGTTTCCTATTCTATTCAATTCGAAACAAGGATTCACTCAATACAGGCACAAAAATAACAGGCAGAGCACCACATATGCGAAGGCAGACTAAGTTGTATAATATGTCACAATGAATTTTTAAAATAAAAATTGGAAGGGAGCCTGGGTGGCTCAGTCCACCAGCATCCAAGTTTTGATTTCGCCTCAGGTCATGATCTTGTGGTTTGTGACTTCGAGCCCTGCGTTGGGCTCTGCACTGACAGTGTGGAGCCTGCTTGGGATTCTCTCTCTCCCCCCCCTCTCTCTGCCCCTCCCCTGCTCACATACTGTCTCTCAAAATAAATGAATAAAACTTAAGTAAATAAATAAAAATTGGACATCAGCAAAATCGTCTATATCCTTAATCTCTTCTTTGAATGTTCTCACATTATTGCTCAGTAGAAACATGACTTTTCTCCAAGGACATGTTTCCTGTGTGCCCCTCTCATGTGGTGGCTGATGTTTTCCCTGCAATCCTGTTCCACTGGCCTGGAGGCCAGGCAGTCGTACATTCCTCTTGTTCTCCATTGCCGCTTTGACACCATTCTCCCTTCATCCACCTCTCCCAGTGCTGGAGCTCAAGTCAGCAAGTCATATCCCCATTACTACTTATTTTTAGTAGTCTGTTGATTACATCACTCTCATTGAAGTCGTCATTATTTCATTTCCTGCTCCACTAAAACACTGCCTTTGACAATGTTTTTGTTCTAACTGCTAGCAATGCACATGTCTCTTCCCACCTTGTGGCCTCTAGGTTCCCTGAACTCCCCTTCTACCATGATGCTCTTTACTTACTCAAGCTACTACCATGTACATAGATTTTGTCATCATTAGCTGCAAACTCTCCAGAATCCCAGTGTCATGCATGCCTCTCTCTGATCAACACCCATTATCCTTCTAGCTCAGACCCTCTTACACTCCAACTCAGACAACCTTTCCAATTCACCAGAACCTCCAATCCATTGTCTGTACCACCTTTTCATAATCCCTATTTCCCTGATGTCATTTCCCTCTCTTTACCCAGTTTTAATTTCATGGCTAATCAGTAGTCACTCTCATTAACACATCCCCTATTCCCTGTTGCTCCCTACCTTCTTAGTAGCAGGACAAAACTGTGGCTCTGGTTGAATTCAAGTCTCCATCATTTCTACACCTGCACAAGTGCAAGTGAATGCAATTGGAGAAATACATAAAACAACTCTCACTGGTCTACTTTATTTTTTATTTAGAGAGAGAGAGAAAGAGAGCACACGTGTGTGCATGCATGCACTTCAGTGGAGGAGGGGCAGAGAAAGAGGGGAAGAGAGAATCCCCAAACCCATGGGGTTTGATCTCACGAGAGATCAAGAGTTGGATGCTTAACCACCTGAGCCACCCAGGTGCCCCTCACTGCTCCACTTTAAATTTGTGACCACATTCCTCATGCAAACTCTAATGTAGCATAGCAATCCCTTCTCCCTCTCAACCTCCTGGATTCACAAGACGACTATTTCATGCCTTCTCATTTTTCTACAAACCTCCATCACCACCTTCTTCATTCTTAGTCTACATTAAGGACCAAACTTTCCATTGCACTCAGAAAAAAATGAAGCAAAGAGCAGAAACCTTCCGCAGACTCCCACTATCATCAACCCTCATATCAGCATTTGTACCTATATGTTTTGCCTTGAAGCCAGTCCCTCCACTTATATACTAAATCCCATTTTTTCTCTTGTTACCTTGAAGAATATTCCCTCTGCTTAATGCATTAATCCTCCCTCTCTGTTGAATCACTGCCTATCAGTATAAAAGCACACTATTGTTTCTCCCAACTTAAAGGAAACTTCTTTACACCACTTCTTCTCTCTGTACTACACTGTTTCTCTGTCACATTTGTAGCAAAACTCCTTGAAAGAGTTGAGGACAGTCTGTTTACTGTCTGATTTCCTTCTTTTTTTTTTTTTAATTTTTTTTTCAACGTTTATTTATTTTTGGGACAGAGAGAGACAGAGCATGAACGAGGGAGGGGCAGAGAGAGAGGGAGACACAGAATCGGAAACAGGCTCCAGGCTCTGAGCCATCAGCCCAGAGCCTGACGCGGGGCTCAAACTCACGGACCGCGAGATAGTGACCTGGCTGAAGTCGGACGCTTAACCGACTGCGCCACCCAGGCGCCCCTGTCTGATTTCCTTCTATTTATTTATTTATTTATTTATTTATTTATTTATTTATAGTTTCAATGTTTATTTATTTTTGGGACAGAGAGAGACAGAGCATGAACGGGGGAGGGGCAGAGAGAGAGGGAGACACAGAATCGGAAACAGGCTCCAGGCTCTGAGCCATCAGCCCAGAGCCCGACACGGGGCTCGAACTCACGGACCGCGAGATCGTGACCTGGCTGAAGTCGGACGCTTAACCGACTGCGCCACCCAGGCGCCCCTGTCTGATTTCCTTCTATTTAAACATATTCTAATTAGCTTTTACATATGCCCAACTCCACCATAACCACTCTTAGAAATGTGAACAATGTCTTCCCCACTTTGCTAAGCTCCCAGGGCAATTCACGGTCTTCATCCCAGCTGACCTTATTAGGGTCACTTAACAATTAATCATTCCTGGTTATTTACATACTCTGTTCACTTGGCTTCCAAGTTATACCTCTTGGCTTTTCTCCTGCTATACAAGTCTCCATTTCTCAGTCTGTTATGCTCTTCCTGATGTCTGCAAACAGTGTATTGAAATTATTTGTTTCCACATCTGTCTTCCATTCCTCAACCCGTGTGCTAGACTGTAGTCTTCATAACAGCAGAAACTAAGTATTATTCACCTTTTCATGAATTTCATAATAACATATGCTGAGATTCAGGAAATGTTAATTGGAGTTTGTATTAAAACAATTTACCCTAGGGGCGCCTGGGTGGCTCAGTCAGTTAAACATCCGACTTCGGCTCAGGTCATGATCTTGCAGTTTGTGAGTTCGAGTCCTGCGTCAGGCTCTGTGTTGACAGCTTGGAGCCTGGAGCCTGCTTTGGATTCTGTGTCTCCTCCCCTCACTTCCCCTCCCCTGCTCATGCTCTGTCTCTGTCTCTCAATAATAAATAAACGTTAAAAAATTTTTAAAACAATTTACCCTAATATTCCTGTGACTCATGAAATCAAACTTCCCAAGAATATTCTGTATTATAAAGAAGAGTCCAATCAATTCATAATTAGTGCTTATAAAGAGGAGATGGTATTTGTCAGTGCCAGAAAACAAACTCTCCAAGTTTGAATTTATTTTATAAGGTTTTGTCTTTGACCTTGGTTCAAAGAGCCATCCCACTTCAGAAAAGAAGTTAGTGTATTTATCAAATACATGTTTCATGAAAAGGGTTATTTAACCATTTCAAGCACCTGTACAGCAGGTTTCATAAAATTTTATTTCAAAGAGATAGTTCTCAGTTCTCTCAGTTTTGGGTAAATACTGCTTCTTGACATCCTACCTAGGTTTATATCTTTTATACTCTCCCTTTGTATAACATCTTGCTTTCCATTACCTACAGTGCCCTGGAATGGATAATTGCAATTTCTGCTTTTAGGAGGAATTTAATTGAAAAAAAAAATCCCTTAAAGAAAACTATACAATCCAGTTTTATGTATTTTTATATAATTCTTTCATTTCTCTTATATAATGATTTTAAAAATTACTTTTGTAAGCAACCATACATAGCTGATTGTAAGTCCATGAACACATATAAGACAATTTCTTCCTATGCACATTTTCCTGCTTTTGTTAATGTTCAGCTGGCTCTGCCATTAGGTTTCCCAATTATTTTTCAGAAGGTATTTAGAATCCTAACAGTGGCTAACCTATGTAATTCCTCATCCTCAGCAAATTACTTTCCACTTATTATTCACCTCTTCTCTATACCATTAATGAATGCACAGAAAATTGACCCTCAAACTCATCCCTGAGAGTATACCATCATTAACCTCTTTCTAATATGGGCAGTTTATCTCACCACCTGATGCTGTTGTTAAAAGAGCACAGAGAAGTGGAGATGACCCCAATCAGTTAGAAGCATCACTTGACACTTATTCTGTATCTACACAGTGATAGAAATTAGGAGCGCATAAAAGTAGGCTACACAGCCTTATTCTCCTGAGAACTTAGCATCGAGTTTGGCAAATAGCTAGAGCTAAATATTAGGACAATAGATAATTGCTAGATTGTAACTATGGCTTCAAATGATAAAGGGTAATAGCTCATAATTGGGCAGAGAAGGTAGACTCTGGAATGCATTTTCCTTAAACATCTTACAGTAGATAAAAAAGAGGTCACCATCCCAGATGAAGGAAGCACAAAAGCAAAAACGCAGATGCCGAGAGGTGGGGATAGTCAAAAGACCAAGCACTCCTCTAGTGGACAATCATGAAGTATCCATTTGGATCAATAGGATGAGGTCATCAAATTCATTTGTTGATTTTTTTTTTTTAGACCAACAAATATAACCTGAGTTCCTACAGTACTTTCTAGGTGTCAAGAGCAATACACAAGTGAATTCGGCATTTTCTGCCTAAGAAAGCAGCATAGAGCTCTATGTGTGGGGGAATATGGAACCATAATGCTTGAATGGTAGCTTGGTATCATCAAATTGTAATTGTTTGAATGGCAGGCTTTTATTTATTTATTTATTTTTTAAATGTTTATTTATTTTTGAGAGAGAGAGAGAGAGACACACACACACACACACACACACACACACACACACACACACACACAGAGTGCGAGTGGGGGAGGGGCAGAGAGAGAGGGAGACACAGAATCTGAAGCAGGCTCCAGGCTCTGAGCAAGCAGTCAGCACAGAGCCTGATGCGGGGCTCAAACCCACGAATGGCAAGATCATGACCTGAGCCAAAGTCGGACGCTCAACCGACTGAGCCACCTAGGTGCCCCTGAATGGCAGGCTTTTAAAAGGTATAGGCTACACTCATAATGACTAAAATGTCACAGTGTTTTTTATAAGGGATCTTAGATTCTTCCTTTACAATTTCCCTCAGGTTTTTGTCTTTTGGTTATTGTTTGCTATTTCTTGATTTTTATCATGCCTGAACTACTGTATTAGTTTCCAAGTAGATGTCTTTTTCTTTAGTCTGTCCTATAAACTGTTGCCAAATTAATTTTCCTAGAACACAGCTCTTTATCCAAGGGACTCTTCTGCTGCAAATATTTTTGACAGGGCAGACCTTGAGTATCCTGCCCATGGTTTCAAGGCCTCCTTATATAGTTTGAGTCCAGCCAACTTTCTCTTCTGTTTTACTCCTCCACTGAACTCTGTTTTCTGATCAAGTAAATTCCACTTTCATGGCAACATTTCCTATTCTAGGTCTTTTCACATAAAATGTTTCCATCTGGGATGCAAACTTTCTCCCAATTGCCATTTATGTGAATTCTTCATTTCCTTTAGCCTTTGCCTATTGGCCCTTTTCTAAGCCTCATACTAGGAATAATTTTTCTGTTCTCAGAATTCCACATTCTCCACCACAGTCTATACTTGTAATTCCTTATATTGAAGTTGGTCTTTCATGTCTTATCTTTGCATTATGTTGTAAATTTTTTTCCTGCTCCCTTAAGTTTGCAGAGTGGACAGGGTGTGTATAAGACACTGATGATACCCATTAGTAAATATCTACTGAATAAGACTATTGAATGAATGAACAATCAATCAAGATACATGCTAGAATAATGTTAATAACTAAGAAATACGGAGATGCCTCCTGAGTCATTTGGCTGCTGGCAAGCTGATGTGGCCAAGTGTCTAGGCACTTGAAAAGGAAGATAAGAACTTGGAAAATGTTCCAGTTTCCAGCAATGCTGTTAATTTCTGAACCAATCAAAATGTTATTAAGTTATAGAGACAAATAAGACTTGAAAGGGTAAGATGTTTGTCAGCTACTGTCTGAGCCGAGTAAAAGGGAGTCCCAATGGCAGACTGGAACTGGCATAGCCTAATAAGGTGACAAAACCAATTCATTGTGTGCGTGTGCATGTGTGTGTATGTGTGTGGTTTGATTTTGCTACATTTCAGTGGAAAGTTAAGATTTGAGCAGAATAATCTGATTTATGATAATGTGCCCTCAATCTGTGTCCAAGTGGGCTGCATAATGAACTCAGCAATTTCCTCCTCCTTCCATATAAAGGTAATTTCTAGTATGATGAAGGAATTAATGTAGATGAGGGGTTTTGAGAACTAAGTATAATCAAGTTTTATGCAAGGAATTCATCTCAAGGCCAAAGAGATTAAAATCGTGACTCTAGTCATTCACAATAACCACGTACAATCTTAGATTTCTGAGTAGAATGAGCAGGAAGATGCCCTCATTCTTCAACCTCCAAACTCTCTGTCCTCAGCAGACTGTAACCAACATCTTTGATTGTAAAAAACTATATATCCCCTTGACTTTAATGCTTAAAAATGTGAAACCATCATTCTGGATAAATTTGAATTCTAACTTTCACCAGCTGCATGACTTTAGGCAAAATTGTAAATTTCCCTGGGCCTTGAGTTAACTCACAAGTAATGGGAATAATTAATAACACTTACTTCATGCAGGTCGGCAGGATTAGCAGGAAGGGTGCCTGGCATAGTGACCAAATTGCAAGTGCTCAAAAATAAATCTTTCTTCCTTCCCCAGCCACTCATATAAACAAGGAAATTCAAAGAGGTAGATGAAATATTAAAGTTCTGGCAAAACTATGAATTTGTATTCTACTTTTTCTCTTGGAAAATACAAGATATGTGTAATTTAATCTTTATGTTTTTTTAAGATTGGGGGACAAAGTGCACTTATCAACTAAAAGAGCTTAATGATTCTGAGTGCTAAGCTGATTGATGTACATACTGCTGTCAATATTTAAAATGTTTTATACAAAATAAATAAAAATGTTTTGTAAATTAATTGAACATTTTTACTCTAAAACTTCTGAGTGTCTTTAAGGCTTTACTAAATACTGTATTTGGCCACTGTTGCCAGTGATAAGAGTAATGATAATCAAGTAATCAGATAGTTTTAAAGCAGTTTTTCTTAAAAATATTTTTTTTGGGGCGCCTGGGTGGCGCAGTTGGTTAAGCGTCCGACTTCAGCCAGGTCACGATCTCGCGGTCCGTGAGTTCGAGCCCCGCGTCGGGCTCTGGGCTGATGGCTCAGAACCTGGAGCCTGTTTCCGATTCTGTGTCTCCCTCTCTCTCTGCCCCTCCCCTGTTCATGCTCTGTCTCTCTCTGTCCCAAAAATAAATAAACGTTGAGAAAAAAAATTTAAAAAAGAAATATTTTTTTATTTTTAATTTTTCTTAACATGTATTTATTATTGAGAGATACAGATAGAGCATGAGCATGGGAGGGGCAGAGAGAGGGGAAGACACAGAATCTGAAGCAGGTACCAGGCTCTGAGCTGTCAGCACAGAGCCTGATGTGGGGCTTGAATTCACAAACCATGAGATCATGACCTGAGCCAAAGTCGGATGCTGAACTCACTGAGCCACCCAGGTGCCCCTCTTATAAATGTTTTTAAAAGTGGCACAGGGGATAATTATTTCAGTTAAATAACCATAATAGATAAGTTTAAGTTAACATATATTCATATTACATAGAAATCATAAAAATTAAAAATGACCCTAAATGCCACTACTCAGAAAAACTAACTATGAGACATACATTGGTTATAAATTTTAAAGAGCACAGAAAAGCATAACGTGGAAAAGACACCTCCATCCATCCTCCTTATTCCAAAGTTCCTTATCCCCAAAGTAACAGTTATTCTTACTTGTTTGTCTGGAATGTATTTCAGAAAGAGGTGGATTTATTTATTGATACAATTCTCTTCTTTTCTTTAAAAAAATTTTTTTTAATGTTTTTATTTATTTTTGAGACAGAGAGAGACAGAGCACGAGCAGGGGAGGGGCAGAGAGCGAGGGAGACACAGAATCCGAAGCAGGCTCCAGGGTCTGAGCTGTAAGCATAGAGCCCGATGCAGGGCTCAGACCCACGGAGTGTGAGATCATGACCTGAGCCAAAGTCAGACACTTAATTGACGGAGCCACCCAGGCACCTCTGATACAATTCTTTTCTATTTCACAAAAGATGTACTGAATATTCTTTCAATCCTAGTGGCAAACATGATCCATGCACAGTGTTTCAATTTCACAGATTTTTAAACATACAAAAGTATGTCATGTCAGGAAGTGTAGATGTTACTTAGATTTAGAGAGGTAGAAAGGGAAGATTAGGAAGTCAGTTACTTAGCAGGAAACCATACTTGCCTTCCCAAACCACTGATTTTCCTCTGCCCTCGGGTAAAACTAGTTGTTACTTCTGAGAACCAGAGAAAAACCAGTACTACTTTGTCATTCATTTTAAGGACTGAAGACGATCCTTAATAGAAAAAAAAATGACTCTTCACAAGAATGTGTTTTTCCTTGGGACGCCTGGGTGGCTCAGTTGGTTGGGCATCTGACTTCGGCTCAGGTCATGATCTCCCAGTTCCCGGGTTCGAGCCCTGTGTCGGGCTCTGTGTTGACAGCTCAGAGCCTGGAGCCCGTTTGGGATTCTGTGTCTCCTTCTCTCTCTGCCCCTCCCTGTTCATGCTCTGTCTCTTTCTCAGAAATAAATAACCATTAAAAAATTAAAAAAAAATCTATGTTTCCTTTACAGTTAACTCAATTTGAAATACATTACAGCAAATTATTTTCATTCAAGCAATCTTTTGCTGATTTTTCCAAGCAGAGTTAAAATATATCTCCATGATGAGGCTCTCATTTCCCTCCTTTTGTATACACTCTTTAGTGTGCTCAGGATATTCACCAAAACTCCTGTGGCATTTACCACACTCTGCCCAGTATGGCTTGGCCTGTATGTGTTCAAATAGCATTTTCCAGTGGTTCCATGTGGACAATGCAGTTACTAAACAACTGTAGACTCAATATTAATCTCTGTTACTCAATTTTGATTGTGAACTTCCAGATGATTTCATGACAGACATTGCAAGTAGCTGTTTTCTTGATATTTATTGGTTGACTTAAACTACACTGAGACTGCAAGTAGCAACTATCAAGGAATGATCTTTCAAGGGAAAGAGTTAACAAATAATAGTCAGTAGTTATATTATCTTACTGAGACCTTAAATTCTACTAAAACCCCTTCATGGTATTGCTCCCTGTCTGGCTCCTTTGTCCTCAGTTTCCCTCATCCTTACTTCCTCTGTCCTACCCTTTTCCTCTTTTTTTTTTAAAGGTTTATTTATTTATTTAATTTTGTAATGCTTCTTCATTTTGAAAGAGACAACATGTGTGCATGAATGAATGGGGGAGAGGCAGAGAGGAAGGGAGAGAATCTTAAGCAGACTCTGTGCTGTCAGCATGAAGCCCGACTCAGGGCTTGATCTCAAGAACTGTGGGATCATGACCTAAGCAGAAATCGAGTTGGACCTTACCCGACTGAACCACCCAGGTGCCCCTACTTATTTATTTCTGAGAGCCAGAGACAGCCAGAGAGCTAGCATGAGAAGAGGAGGGGCAGAGAGAGAGAGACAGAGAATCCCAAGCAAGCTCCATGTTGTCAGCTCAGAGCCTGATGTAGGCCTCGAACTCATGAACCGCGAGATTATGACCTGAGTTGAAATCAAGAGTTGGATGCTTAACTGTCTTGCCCTTTTCCTCTTTATTCAATGATCTGTTTCTTAGGTCATTCTCATTTCTCCTGTTTTTCTTTGCTCCTTTCTCATCTCCATTTTTGTCCCCTTACAAGGTCACACACACACACACATACAAGCACACACATACATGCACGCACAGTTTTATATATTTGATCTTTTCTTACCGGGATGAGGATGTAGGTTCAGTAATTTGTCTTTGCACACGTGCATGTTTAATTAAATGTTCTTTTAAAGCATTTTGGACTTCTGCTGGGATATCAGGGGAAGTGTGGCTAATTTTTATAGCAGGCTCAACAGCTTTTAGAGCTGGCTTTTCATTTTCTTTAACTTCTTTTTTCTCTTCGGTCTCAAAGACTTCAGTAGGAGCACTTGAAATGCTCTGTGGAAGGGTGCTGACATTGGAAGTCACAGGTTTGCTTTTCCAACAAGGCCAGCACAACTTCCAGAAGACAAAAAGTGACACAACCAACAAGGCCAGGCCACAGAAGCTGACAACCACCGCTAACAAGCTGACCGAAATATCTGGAAAAAAAATCACAATGTAAAGAAATATTAATCCACTGATAGTGTACATAAAAGAGCAGAAACAGTGAGATAATTTACATTATGGTTATTATCAACAGATTTCTTTTTTAGAGTTTCAAAATTTACTTTTAAGTTAGGGAGGAAAGATTAATAATTAAGCCTGGAAATTCTCAAAGGAGATATATGAAAAATCCCAATTGTGTATAGAAAAGGCATGATGTATGCACATTATTTCAAAGAACAGTACAAGGGGTCCAAGAGTTTGCAAAATGAAAGGTGGCAACTTATAACCTGCTATGAAGTTATGAAACTTAAGAAACTCAGAAAATGCACACAATAAGAAGGCTTCTGTTTGTTTCATCTTTTATCTAAAGATGTAAACTTCTCACTTTCTAAGCAGGGAATCATATCAAATATTTGTATAAACCACTTTCTGTAGTCTAAATAAGAATAATATGTTACTAACAGAGAAGAGGTACACTGGTAGTTATATTTTTAACCTCCCTAGGTCCTTTCTGATAACCTTGCATGTTCCTACTTTCTAACGTCCCAAATTAATGATGTAAGTATCTCTAAAATATCCTTATTTCAAAATAACCACAAAATTAATATATGGTCATTATGTAAAATGATCCAAAGAAATATAGTAAAAAAAAAAGTTAGTAAGATTGAGTAAATAAATGAATGAGAGAAAAGAAACAAATCTCCTGTGCAGAAGAATTCCAAGCAATATACGTAGATACTCTGTTCTAAAGAAGGTGGACCACAGCTCCCACTCCTCAAGTGTGGACATAGTGCACATACTGCACATAGTGACTTCCTTCCAGAGAAGACAGTATGGAAAGGAGTAAAAAAGGGTAACTATAGTTGGAGAGACCTCACCAGGTGATCAAGGTGACTATTGGCAATAATGAATCATGTTGATAGTACACACCCTTAATATGATGTGATGAAAATGGCACTCTACCTTTGTGGTCTTCTTTCCCAAACCCATAACCCAAGGCTAATCATTAGAAATCTATAAGACAAATTCCAGTAGGAGGGCATTCTACAAAATATCTTACCAGCACTCTTCAACACTGCCAAGGTTGTCAAATAAAAAGTCTGAAAAACTATCATAGCCAAAAGGAGATTATGGAGACAATGACAACCAAATGTAATGTGGTATCCTAGATGGAGTCCTGAGATAGGAAAAGGATATTAGGTAAAAACTAAGGAAATGTGAATAAAGTATGGACTTTAAGTAACGGTGTATCAATACTGCTTCATTAATTACAACAAATAACCCATATTAATGTAAAATATTAATAACAGGAGAAACTGGGTGTGGGGTATATGGGAACTCTGTACTATCTTCCCAATTTCTATGTAAATCTAAAGCTGCTCTAAACAATCAAGTCTGTTTTTTAAAAAGTTAAGGATATCCCCCTACCTACTTCCATTTTCACCTTCCTAAGATAACCAATGTTGGCAATCTGGTGTTACAGCACGCTTAAAAACTAAACAGATTTCCTGTAAAGGGAAATTTGTCTAGATGTAAATAATCTTTTCATTTTCTTTTACAACTTTGCTTAGCCTCAATATAAATATGAATCCAATTTCTTTTGTTTAAAATAAAAATGTTAGGAATATGTTATAGGCTGAATTGTGTCTGTCCCTTAATCCTTTCCATTTTCTTATGTTGAAATCCTCACCCCCTAGTGCCTCAGAATGTGACTGTATTTGGAGATAGGGCCTTTAAATTAGTCATAAAGGCAAAATGAGGTCATTATGAATAGGCACTATTCCAGTATGACTGGTATCCTTGTAAGAAGAGGAGATTAGGACAAAGGTGCTCACAGAGGAAAGACCATGTGAAAACACAGGGAGAAGGTGGCCACCTATAAGCCAAGGGGAGAGGCCTCGGAAGAAAAATCAACCCTCCTGATACCTTGATCACAGACATCAAGTTTTCACAACTGTGAGGAAATAAGTTTCTATTGTTTAAGCTACCAGTCTGTGGTACTTTGCTATGAAAGGCCTAAGAAACTAATAAAGAATAAATCTAATTTCCTTTAACCACTACTGGAAATTCAAGATTTCCTACCCCTCCCTAGAAGCAACCACTGATCCCAGTTTGGGGTGTATCTGTCCAGCCCAAGCACTAATAAAGACACTTCTTAAAAACCCATACAAAACTTTTTTAAAAAGCCTTAAATGGCTTACTGCATATTTATTTCTTCAATTTGCTTTACTTTTTAATTCAATGATCCTTGGGGTCTAACTTCATCTCACATAGCATTCCATAATACTTCCCCATGATGGATATTATGGGATAGATTATACCCAGTGTTTTGCTATTACCACATAGCTATAATGAGCACCTTTGCCCCTTCTTCTTGTACATATTTGTGAGTGTTTCTCTAAGGTAAATGTCTAGAAATAGAATTGCAAGGTCATAGGTTATGCACATATTTAATTTTATTAGCTATTTCCAAAAGAATCCCAGAGTGTCTATAACAAAAACATCCTAAGAGTATACTAGTTCCTGTAATTTCAGAGAAAAGCTGTTATACTTTAATTTTCACTGATATGATGGGAAAATGATACCTTGTTTTAATTTACATTTTCCTGATTAGTAAGATAAAATGGTTCTGTTGAAACTCCCAATTTGTAGCTAATGGAAATCTATTCAGAAATTGAAATAATTCCAAATTTTTAATGCTACCTAATTATAAGATAAAAATTAATTTGACATACTGTGATACATAGATATTAATATTTTCCTTCATTTTTGACTTGCTTATTAAAGCAACCATTAAATATATTTCCCATTTATATTCAATTGGTGAAGAATGTGTGATCATATTTTATATTTTGTAATTTACTTTTACTTATTAATTTGTTCATTAGCCCCGTAACTTGAGGAAAAAAAGAAAAACACATCAATATACTTCCTACTTTTTTTAATGTTTATTTTTGAGAGAGAGAGAAAACATGTGCATGTGCACAAGTGGGGGAAGGGCAGAAAGAGAGAGGGAGACACAGAATCCAAAGCAGGGTCCGGGCTCTGAGCTGTCAGCACAGAGCCTGATGACGTGGAGCCCAAACCCGTGAACTGATCATGACCTGAGCCAGTCAGACGCTTAACCGACTGAACCACCCAGGTGCCCCTTGCTTCCTAATTATTTTAAATGGAGGCATAAATACTACAATTATGGATTCATAATATTTATGTATTTTCAGCTCCACTTACGTTATATTTTTCTGGGTATTTTAACGCAGTTAACTTCTTCAACTCAGCTGGAGCCAAAAGCCAAGATATAAGGAAACCGCAGGACAATGTGAGGTAGGAGAAAGGATGGAGTTCGTTTTCAGTCCATAACTGAAAATGCCTCCCTTCTTACTTATAGGCATTAGAAAACTTTTACTCACCCACAAAAATGTGATGACATTCTTTTATGCCATTTTTCCTACATGCTAGGTTTTGGCATTCATGAGGTTATTCTCATTTTAGGAAAAAGTCCTGTGGAAATCTCTGACCCTAATTCCATTTTCCCTACTACTGACAATTTTCTTTCTAAAATCAGTATCTGGTTCTACCATTTAGGGGCCCATAAACTATTTCAGCCAAACTAAATTACTTGTGAAAGTGAAAAATTGTGTTATCAATAATGCTTGGGTAGCAAGAAGAAACCGAGTCATGTCCTGGCAACTGAGATGTATTATGGTCACCTTACCTCTCTTAGCCTGACATTCTTCTATATCACCTCTAAGCCATCTGGGACAAATCCAAACTTTGTAAGGCATTCCACAGCACCTTTGTGATTTGACCCCTGGGAACTGGTCAGCTTTATTCTTCTGTCACTTTCCTACCTGTACTCCTTCCCCTGACCACTCATTACTCTCTCGTGATTTTGTTCAGGCTGTTGCGTGTAGTTCCACTGCATTTATCTTCCTCCATTTGGCTTCCTGGCAAATTTGTATTCAACAATCAGATCCAAATAGTACCTTTTTTGACACTCTCTTACCCAAAACTCCTGGGACACAATGTGTTTCAAAAATTATTATTTTCTTTTGAATATTAGAAAGGCAATATAGTACACATTATGTGGGATAACACTGAGTAACCAAACACATCAATACATCTAAAATGAAATGTATGAATTAGTCACACTGAGTGGGATCACTGAAGATTATAAGTAGCTTAATGCCAATTCAGATAGGATGTTGATACCAAAATGCTACAATTTACAAAATAATTGTCAGTTTTCGGGATTTTGAGGTTTTGTGATTGTGGATAAGAGATTGCACATCTGTACTTATTTTGCTTCTCCAAATGTTCCCATCCTACACATAAACTCATTCCTTGATCCTTCAGAGCAGAAACCAAATTTATTCACCTATTGTAGTGTCTGGTATTTATCAAATGGTCAAAAAATGTTTATGGAGCTATTGAATCCACATTTTGGGAATTACCTGAAAAAGAACTTAAAAGGCTGTAGGTTTTGAGGTGGCTAGATGACTAAAAACTGAGTGATTTAGAAGGAATATGCAGAAATCCTTCTACCAGGAAGATAATATAATATAGCTTGTACCCTGGCACAGTTTAGATCTGGGTTCAAATGTCAGCTCCACCACGGGGACTTTGGGCAAGTTGTTTAGGTTTTAAGAGTCTCGTAAAAATAGAAGTATTTATATTTATTTCATAGGATGTTGTGAGGTTTAAATAAAGGTATATAAAGTATATACAGGTATATAAAGTTAATTTGGATAGTAAGTGCAGTGATGGTTTGCTGTCATTATCAACTCTTTATTTTTCTTTAAACAAGAGTACTGAGGAGAAAAGAGGCATAGTTATGGATTGAGTATAGACTGAATGGTGATTCACAGATTAGTAACAAGAGGAGAGACTCATCTGATGACAACTGGTACTGAAAGGAGTGAATTTGTTTAAAATGAACACCAGCACTTCTAAGTAAATATTAATATTTCAGGAAGCTAACAAGTAACATTCCATTTTCCTGTCCATATGTGCTCAAAACAACTGAGAGGCAAACACATGTTCAAACAGGCAGCAATTAAAATACAGGCAGCTATCAGCTTAGGTCTATCAGAAAGTGGACTTGCTAATAATGCCACCTTGAATTGAATTAGACTTGACCATACAGTCACAAGCCTGGCTGCACCACCACTGGTATTCCCCATGAGGACTGGACCCCATAAAATTTACTACATGGAGGAGTAGAGAATATTTGCTTCCTGAGGATATGAAGCTCATACATCAAAGAAGGGGGAAACTGATAAGTCATTTCTCAGAGATGAGGGTGGGCCAAGATTCCTATCTTGCAGCTCCTTTCATTCGAAAGCATAAAGCAAAGGGAAAAAGAGATTTCCTTCTTCTCAACAGCAAAAAGTGAAAGAAGTTGGGATAATTAGAATTTTATCCTGAAACAATAAAACTAAATTTATAAAAATAAGCTTATTGTATTTTATATATTTTGCATTGCTTGCTATTGTAATTATGGCTAACCAGTAAAGGTATTAAAAACAAAATGAACTGTTTAATACTTAGGTCTTTATGACATAAATTTTTTCAACAAAATTTGTTTAGCAAAATAAAAGTATCTGACTATCAAAAGAATAAGGAAGAATCTGGGAGAATTTATAAAGTCATCAAAATGTTTTAAATGATTTTTTTTATGACTGTAACTCACATTTAACCATGGTATGAAAAATGTTATGAGTCTGGACTTAGTTCAAAGAAAAATAAGTAACCTCAGAAACATTTTTAAATAAAGATATTGAAATGGTCAGGAATGCATTTCAGAAATAACACTCTGGCTAAGGAGAAGATAAGAGTGGAGGTCAGACTAGAAGAAGAGAAACTAGTTAACATATGATAATAGTCATTCATTGAAGGATTATAGTGGTTCTGAATGAGGGCTGCTGAAATGAGGAGAAAAGAAGATTCAGGAGATAACTGGAAGTTAAAGTTCCAGTTAAGGAGTGTGAAGACTGAAGGATAAGAATGTGAGTTAGTGGGAGACAAACAGGATGATGAAGTAAGGAAGACCATGCCTTCAGCTTTGGTCGTACTAAGTCTGAAGTACTTGTGCTCATGCAAGTAGAAATTTTGAGGAAGTTATTGGTAATGCATGACTGCAACTAAAGATGAAATTGAAGGACTTCCTTTAATAGTGGAATCTGAATCCATGAAAGAGAAGACAAAATTTGATAGAAACCTGAGTACATCAATATTTAAAGAAAAAGAACTTAAAGGAACAAAGAGCCTGTGTGCATAGAAACCTGAGAAAGTATGAAAAAACAAACTCAGGTCAATGTGTTTTCATATATATATTTGAGAGAGAAGGAGCGAGCAAGAGAAAGCATAAGAAGCGGGGAGGGACAAAGGGACAGAGAATCTTAAGCAGGCTCTACGCTCAGCAAGGAGCCTGACTGGGGGCACCATCTTATAACTGACAGATCTTGACTTGAGCCAAAATCAAGAGTCAGACACTTAACTGACTCAGCTACCAAGACATCCCTGGAGGAGAATAGCCTAAGAAGTAATCAACATAAAAACGTTAAAGTAAGTTCAATTAGAATAAGTAACTATTAACATTAACAAGTAGGTTTTAGTGAATTCAATGAGATTAGTGAAGGAGAGGCTATATTAAGTACATTAATGTGGTTAAATAAATGAATAGGAGTGAGGAAGTGGATTCTATGAGAGTAGACCATTCCTTCAGGAAACTGGATGTTGGAAAGGAGGAAAGAGTAGCACATGGAGGTGATGGAGGTGTTTTATTAGGATGTGCAATACTCAAGCATGTTTTAAAACTTAAGGGAAGGAATCAGCAGACAAGAAGACATAGAAAGTTAAGCAAATGAATAATTAAATGAAGTCCCATAAATGGTGAAAATGGATGGATGGGGTCTGAAGCAAAGATGAAAGGATTGCCTCACTTTTTCCTTTACAAGTAAAAGAGGATGGTTCTGCAATCAGGGAATTTTTTAGGTCTTGGGTAGAAAGTCAAGTGAATTCTTATTTATAAGTAGTATTTTCTCTCCAAAGTAGGAGTTGGGGCCAACTGCCAGTTACTTTGGGATATTTGGGAATAGCTTGGATTATTTAGATATAGTGGGGGGAAGTTTAAAAATAGGAATTGTAGAGAACAGGAGAAAATTGAATAGGAAAACACAGGATTTCCGTTTAGAATTGAGGGTTCTTTTGAAATTGGATACTAGCTTGCCTGGTTTTAAAACCTCCTAAATAGTTGATTGCTCTGGTGTAGGGATAGAGAAGCAGATGAATTTATTCATGAATGAGGTCTCCCTTCCCCACAGCACTGGAAGATGTAATATATTTCAAAGGAGAAAGCGATTGCAATGATGAAATGATGCATCATTATCTATTGACAGAGAATGCCATATCTCTGTCATATGATTGACATCATTATCTATTATCTATTGACATCTACATCTACATTGACATCTACATATAGATATCTACATCATTATCTATTGACAGAGAATGCCATATCTCTGTCAAAGGAGAAAGCGATTGCAATGATGAAATGATGCATCATTATCTATTGACAGAGAATGCCCTATCTATTGACAGAATTCACACAGAAGTAGAAAGGTGAAAGGACTGGAGTTTCCAAGTGAGAAAGGTGAAGGCATAGGAACTTGTGGTTGGGGACTGGGGAGGTTAGGTAGAGAAAAGAACACTGGAGGAAAAAGGTCAGCCATGGGGAGGCCAGGGTGATGAATATAAATGGCTTTGCTTGCCTTCTCTGCAGGGCCTTTGAAGTTACCCTTGCAATAGGCAAACTTGATGAGTAGACCCTATCTCAAATTTTCAATTTCTCTGAATAGTTAAAAAGAATCCATTATATGACATTCATTTTATTATATTTTGGGAAGATTAAGAGTTAATTAAATTTACAGATATTAGATTAGGTGCCCAGATAATCAGGTTTAAAATTGCTCAAACTCTGGCTTGATTACATAAATATGCATAACCATTGCTTTACCACTGTCTACTTATCTGTCGAGATGTCTCTGACTCACTTTTGGTATAAAGATTTTATTCTTTCATTGTGTCTTAATAATTCAAAATAAAGTGACCCAGTTCTGAAAAACTGAGAAAACACAACTCTCATAAGAGAAGAGTAAGCCATGGGGCACCTGGGTGGCTCAGTTGGTTAAGCCTCTGACTTCGGCTCAGGTCATGATCTCACAGTTTGTGAGTTTGAGCCCGGTGTCGGGCTCTGTGCTGATAGCTTGGAGCCTGGAGCCTGCTTCGGATTCTGTGTCTCCCTCTCTCTCTGCCCCTCCCCTGCTCATGCTCTGTCTCTCATAAATAAATAAATGTTAAAGGAAAAAAAAAAGAGAGACAGAAGAGTAAGCCAAAAAATGCTAATTCCTCAGAAACTTTTGTAAAGCAGAACTTTGCTAAAGTCTATGTAACCAGACCATAACATTTGCATGGTCCTATTCACTGAGGCTTGTAAAAAGTGTTAGATCTAATTGTCTACTACCTACACAGATGGATATGATCACACAGAAAAGCACAGACCAATTGGTGTGCTCTCCATTCCCATCACCACTGCATTAATTGATATTCTTATCTGTGGTTTCTGTATCATTTTTTTAAATTTTAAAGTTCTAGTTCTTTAATTTTCAAAATGTACAAAAATATGATTTCTTGTAATTAATCAAAACTTATAATTTAGTTCATTGATATTTCAAGCCTTTTGTTCTTTGGTTTCTTCCCATTATTGCCTGAACATAGACCATATTTATGGCATCATTCCATAGAGAAAGAAGGGGAATAAAACCCAAATCAGCAACTCTTTTTTTTTTTTATTTGAGAGAGAGAGAAAGCATGAATAGAGGAGGAACAGAGTGGGGGGGGGGGGGGGCGGGGAGAGAGAGAATGAATCCCAAGCAGGCTCCACACAGCACAGAGCCCAATCCAGGGCTCGAACCCATGAACCATGAGACCATGACCTGAGCTGAAGTCGGATGCTTAACTGACTAAGCCACCCACGTGCCCCAAATCAACAACTCTTACTCAAAGAAAGCTGAGGGAAACTGTTTCTAAGATAAAAATTTGGAATTATCTTTGAAGTTAACCTATTTATCCTATTCAGATGATGTTGTGGTTGACCCTTAAACAATGAGGAGGTTAGAGGCACCAAGTCCCACACAGTTGAAAACTGCCATATAAGTTTTGACTCCCCTAAAACTATTGATAGCCTACTGTTGACCAGAAGCCTTGCCAATAACATAAACACTTGATTAACATATATTTTATATGTTATATGCTGTATTCTTACAATAAAGTTAGAAAAAATAAAATGTTCTTAAGTAAATTATAAAAAAGAGAAAAAACATTTAGAGTACTGTACTAGAAAAAATCTGCATATAAGTAGATCCACACAGTTGGATCCTGTGTCGTTCAAGGGTCAACTCTAATATTATAATAGGGCATAATTCTGATTTCTATAACAAGAGGCTAAACTAGCAGTGACTTAAACAAGGTAGAAGAAGTTTATTTCTCTCTCATGTAATTAACTATTCCAGCATAAGCAGGCCAGGGCATACACATCAGGTTCAAGGTGTCTAGAGTCCTAATTTTTTTTTTTTTTTATATTTGTACTTTGCTATTCAAAGGTTTTTGCCTTCTCCTTAATGTCCAAGATGGCAAGCTACCATGCCCATGTTCCAGGCAGTTAGGTGGTAGAATACCATGGGGAAAGGGAAAGTGAGAGTCTGTCCTTTATCAACGTTTATTTATTTTGGGGACAGAGAGAGGCAGAGCATGAGCGGGGGAGGGGCAGAGAGAGAGGGAGACACAGAATCGGAAACAGGCTCCAGACCCTGAGCCATCAGCCCAGAGCCCGACGCGGGGCTCGAACTCACGGACTGCGAGATCGTGACCTGGCTGAAGTCGGACGCTTAACCGACTGCGCCACCCAGGCGCCCCGAGAGTCTGTCCTTTAATTCTAAGGGCACAGCCTGGAAGTAGTACACATCACTGCCACTAACATTCTGATGGTCAGATTTAGTCATGTGGCTGCAGCAAACCAGAAAGAAAGCTGAGAAAAGTTGTCATTTATAAATTTAAAAAAATAAGTTATTTTAATGCTGCTACATATCTAAATAAAAATAAAGGATTCTGATACTGTGAAATAAAAGGGGGGAAATGAATACTTGGAAATAACTAGCAGTCTCTTTTTCATCTATATATCCAATACATAATCAATCAACATATTATCCTTGCAACAATGCCTCTTATAATTTCCATTTTAACAGTACTGATTTGCCTTTTTCTTGAATTTCAATAAATGATAAAAACTTTGTATTAATACTATATTGAGTTGATTATAATATGCATATTTTAAAACATTTACATTTTCTGAAATCTGAATATACTTTAGTATCAGTGGCTTATTACAATCACTTATAGCCAGGAAGTAAGTATGTCATAATTTTCTCTGTGTATGTGCAAAACAAAGGCATCAATATAAAAATCCATAGAATGAGTCCAAGTGGCTTAAAAAAAACAACAACAACCAAAAAAAAAGCAAAACAGTGGAGAAAACAGTAAAGCCTAGCACTAAACCTTACAAGACAAACTTTTGGGGGGTAGGTGGAGAAGGCAGTGAGTCAGTGAGTTTGCCAACATTGCTAACATTGTACAGGTAGCTTAGAGCACAACACCAAATGGCCTTTATATCTTTTATGAATTCTTTTAAGGAAAAAAATGCACCATTACCACTCTTGACAGCACTCTTGATGGCACAGAGCCTAATAATGAGTGGAAAAACAATGATGTCACCAATTCTGAAATCAAAAAGCCATTCAGAAGAATCATGGTCAACTTTAAACTTATTTTAACCCATTTATGTCTTTTATTTTACTTTTTATGTTTGTACAAGAGTGATATATGATTTCAACAATTTATGTCTGTTTTAAAAGAAGTCTCTACCTAAGTGTGAAATAAAAACTCTGTGATAACAAAGTATCAAGTTATAATTTATTTAGTGACATTTCTTTTTCTTTTTGGTACCATATAAAATAATGGTGCATCTTATAATCAATAGCATCTTAGATTCAATCAAATATGGTATTCAATATGATATAAAAGTATACTAACTTATAAAAAAATCTTTACACATTTCATAATTGAGTAAATAATTTATAATCTGTGATTATTAATTCTACATTTACAATAACTTGAACTATGTACAGCGTTTAATTAATGGTACATTTTATTTTTTTTAAGTTTATTTATTTATTTTGAGAGAGAGAGGGCACATGTGTGCACATGCACCCAGCGGGGGAGAGGCAGAGAGAGAGGATCCCAAACAGGCTCTGCCCTACCAGTGCAAACCCTGATGGAGGAATCATGGTTCGTGAGATCATGACCTGAGCTGAAATCAAGGGTGAGACACTTTACTGACTGAGCCACCCAGGCCGCCTAGTACGAGTACATTTTATGTCTGGCTCAGTGGCTTTTACCTAAGTGTTCAATAAATATTTGTTGAATAAAAGCATAATGCTAAAACCACCTCTCAGATATAGTAACAACTCATATTGTAACATGTTAGAAATGATAATAAGCTTAATATTGTTTTATCCATTATTCCTATAAATCTATGACTATTGAAACAGAATTAAGGGAATAATAAAGACTGTAAACTATAGTCCTCATTGTTTAAAATAATTCTGCAGTATGAACAAATTGACATTTACAAGGTTTTTTAAATTGACTGTAATGTTCTCTATTCCATAACAGAATGTTAAATAGCAGATCGTAACACACTTCAGGATCCACCCGGATGAAAAAAAGGTAGTATCAGTCCCTCCCACCTTCATCATTCTACCCTTCTAGCTCTGAGGCATCACAGAACAATTTTATGATTTTATGTATACATATACAGTATTTGTGTGTGTGTGTGTGTATATATATATATATACATATATGCATATATGTATATATGTATATATATATATATATATATATATATATATATACAGCTTTATTTTCAGACAGTCTACCTAAGTCATGTTGATGTCAGCCTTTACAGTTTCAGTAGTCATTTAGGATATTTAAAATGATAAAGAAAGGGGCACCTGGGTGGCTCAGTCAGTTGAGTGTCCGACTTCAGCCTAGGTCATGATCTCACCAGTCCCGAGTTCGAGCTCCATGGTGGGCTCTGTGCTGACAGCTCAGAGGCTGGGGCCTGTTTCAGATCCCGGGTCTCCCTCTCCCTCTCCGCCCCTCCCCCATTTGCACTCTGTCTCTCTCTCTCTCTCTCAAAAATAAACATTAAAAAATAAAATAAAATAAAATAAAATAAAATAAAATAAAATAAGGAAAAAGAAAACTATTATACAATAACAAGAAGCCATCGCTTCAGTCAGGGACTGTTTCTAAACTTGGCCAGTGCTGGATATTCCACCAACAGAGAAAATCAGTATTGTACAAATTAGAAATAAACAACATAATTTATTGAGCTTTAATAATAACACTTCCTATTAGGAGGCCTAGTTTTCTTTGATATCATAGCACTGAATTTTAATAGTGACATATATAGACGGTTGACTACTAAACTTACATACCCAAAAAATGGTAGGAAAATAAAGCAAAAATTGATTGTAATGTATTATTTTTCTAATTACAAAGTAACAAAAATAATTTAACCAGAAATTTAATATCTGTTTTCATTATAGGCTTATTTATGGACATACAGGAGCTATATTTATAATTATATGCATTCAAAGTTGTGCATTTCAAACACACTAAAATCTTTCACATGATTTTACTGTTCAAATGAATCAATTATATTTAGCTAAGCATTCATGAATTAACACTCATGTACACTTAATTATATGCATGCATGTACTCAAGAAAAATAAAGAATGTTGTGTCTTACGCTTGTATGACAGTATATCTAACAAAAGGAAATTTTGGAATTTGGGTCATAATTACACACTGAGAAATCTTAATACCTTCCAATACATCACTAATTATAGCCAACGGTATAATGATAGTTAAGAGCCTATTTTTTACAAACATTTGTTCCAGTGCCCTGTGGCACCAAGGATGCCCCTAGGAAATCTTCCTATGCTTACTTTTTGTGGAACCTAAGGAACCCTGGGTTTTTATCCTTGCTGCTTCATTAACTAGCTTGATTTGAGGGGAAGTTGCTAACTTTCCCTGCCTTCATTTTCAACACTGCAAAATAATGACTTCTAGTTCTAACTGGTATGACTAATAGGCATTTGAAAAAAGATGATTATCTTCCCCATGCTAGTTTCTACTTAAGCAAACAGGCTTTCTTTTACTATTATAAATTGATATTTTAAGTAGATATTCTCACTTTTCTAGAACTTGCATAAACTTAATACATTTATTACACAACACTTACAAATTTAGCCACTGGATCATAGCTCTACCTGAACACACTCTGTGGGAAGTCAACAGATACCCATATGATGTTAAGTTGCTTTTTTGTGAGTATTTTGCTCATATTCTAGGTTTTAAATACCTCAAATGCTCTAATTTCTGCTATCATAAACAAAATACGATTTCTTGTAATTAATCAAAACTCATAATTTAGTTCATTGATATTTCAAGCCTTTTGTTCTGTGGCTTCTTGAGGATGAATTTATTAATTCATTCATTCTTTCATTAATCCAACAAATATTTATTGAGACTAAGAGGAGCCATAGGTTTTTCTAGGCACTGAGAATAAGACAGTAGACAAACCACTGCTCTCAAAGAGCTTATGTTCTACTGATTTAATGTATACATCAGGAAGAACACAATTGTATTTTCAAAATATAGATAATTTTAATTGGCATTAGAGATTCTAATAAACATTTGTGATAATGTTTATCTTCTGCCAGAATCTTGTAAAAAAATCTTGTAGATGAATGTAGATGTATCCAAATAATGACTAATTTTTTCCATAAAACAAAATGATGATTAAGTTTTAAAGACAATGGGATTTGAATGAAATGGACAGCTATAGATCTTATATATAAAATCATTCTTGTAAGGATCTGATTTCAGAGATTCACAGCTCATATAAACAGGAAATATAAGGGTGCCTAGGTGGCTCAGGTGGTTAAGCATCTGACTCTTGATTTTAGCTCAGGTCATGATCTCATGGTTGGTGAGTTGGAGCCCTACATTGGGCTCTGTGCTGGTGGCGCTGAACCTGCTTGGGATTTTCTCTCCCTCTCTCTCTCAAAATAAATAAACTTAAAAATTTTTTTAAAAAGAAGAAATATAGATCTTAATTCGTCTCAAGAAGAAAAAAGATTAAAGCAAAACAAATCCTGTCAATATTGTCAAAATACTGATATCTCAGAATTAAGAAAAGTAGGTGTTTGCGGACACTGGCTTGGCCTTTGAAAGCAGTTGTTCATTTCCCTTTGGAGCAAATGATACCAAGCATAGTATGTATTGATGATCATGTAAAAATGAGACTTTCTTGATTGGAATGGCATTCTTCATTGGAGTGACAATGTGGGAGAAGGAAAAAAATCCTTTCTTACATCCTTCTTCATATATGGGTGTATCTGAATTTATTATGGTTCAATTACTCTGTCTCATATTTACAAGTTTTGAGGAAAAATTTCCACTATATTTCTAAATTGTAACTCTTTATACAATCATTAGAATGTGTAAAACTCAGTGTGTAGTTGTACCAGAATTATAAATTAAGTAATCATTTGCTTTGTGTCTGTAGAGAAAAACCTACGAAACACCCTTACTCATTTTAAGCCCTTATCATAGACTTAAAATGCCTCAATCTCAGAGAATCACAGTGTAATTTTAAAAATCTTACTTAGCAATCTCCTTTATTAGTCAAGTAACTTCAAAGAAATTCTTTGCCATATACCTACTGATCCCTACATCTACAAAATTCAGGAATACACATAGAAATTGAGAAAGAAATTGTTTAAACTTTTATTTTAGAATTTTTAGTCCCAAATTAAAAGTATTAAAATGCAAAATCAAAACAATGATGAATTAAATGTTTATTGAAAATATTTAAATTAAGGTTAGATCTATACAATTGTGATGTGACTATGTGCTTCAGGGGGTTTGATTAGCTATGGTTTATGAGGTCTGCCTTTTAAGCAACATACTTTCCTAAAACCTCATAAGCATTTGGATATGGGGCAGCAATTAAAGACTGACCAGAAATGAACCCAAATGCAGTTCCAAAACTATTATGTGTATTAGTCATGGTATATCTGAAAAATAACATTTTTGGCTGATATATTGTTTTGTATGTTCCCTAAGTATTAAATCATATTGTGCATGAAGATGAATTTAGTTGGTGACATGTCTATTGGGGGTGGGGGTGGGGGTCACAGGGAAAGAGAGGGCAAACATTTGATTTTCTAAAAATTACACATGATGAACTTTCCAGTGTGCTAGTAATGCTGACATCAATAATGTGTCTAATAAACTATTCCAAAAAAGTAAATTAATTGGTGTTGGCAGATGCAGTCTAATTCTTCACAAATCTTATGAAAATATGGGATTAGTCAACTTGATTGGTAGATCCTTAATGCCAATAACACTGCTGATGCTTCTGCTACTGCTGTTATAGTAAAGAGGATGGTGGAGCCCGCTCTTTATTGGCACTTAAAACACTGGTAGGAGAATATATTATTTATATGTGTGATTCATAAGTTCTTTAATGTGGAATGACTTTAATTGGGATTACCAGAATTTCTCCCCCTCTACTCCTATGGGAAGGAACCTAAAAATATACACAATCTGGAAGCCTGTAATTGTCACTTCACCCTTTGAATAACCGACACCATATGGGCAGTGCTGATTAACATTCAAAGTAAATAACCACTGTGCCATTCAATGTAGATGCCCTCCTACCAATAATGTGTTTCCTATTCAACAAACAGTGAGTAGAAGGGTCACCTACTGGAAGTGTTTTTATTTAGAGACCTAGAATAAAGGGCACAGGTGCTAAGTTATAAGAAAATCGACTATAAAGAATAATGTGAAGCTGAGTGGCTAATATAAAGATTCAGTAGGTAATATTTGAATCCATTTTGCAGATATCTATTGGTATTGGGAGTTTATTTGTGGATTAAAGTATTTTATTTCTAATTGTACAGATTTACAAATGGAAAATGTAAAGTAATCTTGTGCATCTTTAGATCTCATACAACCTTACAGAATGTCTTCTTTAGTGGTAGCCACTCAAAATATATTCATATATTAAATCAAATACTCCATCTGAATAGCATATATTTTCTCTTTACAGAAGAAAAATATCCATGAAATTGTTTTAGACTCATTTTTCCCCAATTTTTTTTTTCCAAGGGAAAGGCCAAAAGGAATGGGAACTATGACTACCTCTTGTGGGCTTAGGACACGCTCAACACCCTTTCTGCAATTCATATACTGTGTTTTACCTTAAGTTTATACGGTTGTATATTTAGAAAGATTTATAAGCTAGTAATTGGTTTCCGACTGCACAGTTTTCCTCATTACCAGCCAATCTGAGAACCAGGAGACCACTTCTTGGTGTATGATCACAAACAGATGATCACAGCATCAACCGTTAAATGACCAAATTACAGGTATTTAAAGTTAAATACTTTAATTTCTTCCACTATACCCCCTTCTCGGAGTCTTATCTTTAGAAAGTCGATCGCTAAAGATGTTTCAGAAGAGTTTATCCAATACCAACACAGAGGACTTTTAAGGTCACACTATTTTGGGTATTTATCTCATGCTTAGCAACCATACACGTGACACACATATACACTGTGTTCACCCAGTTCCTTCCACTAATAGTTGTTTGATACACTCGTTGGAATTCAACACCTACTGAACAAGTGAAAAAAGACTGTTTTATTTGTATATGCACAAAACGTCTAAGTGTCCAGCATGGGGACAGCACCAATCATGTACCCTTCCGCTCCAGGCTTCAAGTAGCAGCATCTCTCAGGTTCTGCCAACCGCAGACAGAAACGAAGCCTCTCTTGGCTCCGGTTGCCACGATCAGAGAATTTGAAAACCCTACTGGTAGGGAAAAGCTAAACCACATCTATTCCCACCTCCCCTTCCTCTCCCTTTTCTTTGGTGGTGGTGGTGGCTGGGAGAGGTTCACTCAGTGCGCCCTCCTGGCCCCCTTCCCCAGCCCGCAGAGGTGTGGGCAGTCGCGCTCCGCTTGAGTTGAGCGGTCCAGCTCTCACCTGTTGCCCTGGCTGCCCTCAAGCCACGAAGCCCCGCCACAAGGACAAAAATGACAGAAAGCAAAGGGGAAGAAACAAGACCTACAGAAGAGATGGCGATCTTCCAGCCCGTTGCCGAAAATCCCGAAAGCAGTGCTTGTCGGTCGCCCAAAGACACAAGTGACCGTCACAAGGGACTCTCGAAATCACGCGGCCCGCAACTCTGGAGTCCCTCTCGCTTGTGTGAACGGACAACAGGCTACACTAACCAAGCACTGCGCAGGTGGTTAAAACCCTTTCCCCAGGAGTGACCAAACACTAGTTCTGATACGGTTCCCCTCAACCCTCCGAGAAAAACCTGTCACCTGAGGCTTCTTTCCACTTCCAGATTTCTGACGGTCGGTGTCCTTCTCCATCTCACCCCATTTCTTCCAAGTTTCGTGAAGGGAGAGGGAGGATGCCCGTGCGTTGGGGTGTGCATGACAGCATGTGTGTAGAAAGAATTTCTAATCTTTTCTCTTTCCTCCACTTTATATGTGACCCGAGCCTTGGTTGTCGCCTCAAAAAAGAATCCCTGTTTTGCCAACGCTGTCACGAAACCCTCTAAAATCACATTTAATAAGGGGTTCGGACACTGTCAAAGGCTCGACAGGTTGTAGCCGCGAGTTACACACACACCCCCGCCCCCGCCCCCGGAGCCTTTCAGCTCCCGGAGGCCAAGGCAACCCTATGTGCAAGGTGGTTTTTCGCGTCCAAGCAGGGATTCTCCGGCCCGGCCCCTTCCCCAAGCTCGCGAGCCGCCACACGAGAGAGGGCAGCTGGAGTCCCGCCGGCGAGCGGCTCTCGCAGGCAGCGCTGGGTAACAGGCTGTGCGCCGCCGCCCTCGCTCGCCTCGCCTCGCCACCCCGGAAGGGAGCCCGCAGGCGTGGGAGAGCGGCGGCGAGCGAGGGACGGCGCGGCGGGCTCGGAGCACGCCGGGGAGGTGGAAGAAGCCGGGCACGCGGAGTCGAGCCGACAAAACCCGAAGAACCCACGCTCCAGGTGTCCGGGAGCTGAGCGGAAAGAGGAGCGAGGTAGGAAGGCGCGGCGTCCCACAGGCGCCCTGGCGCCGCGCGGGGTCCCGGCGGAGCGCGCGGACACGAGGGGGGCCCTCCCCGGTTACCTGTGCTGCTTCCGCCCTGGCTGCCCCTGTCCCGGGGGAAGATGCCCGAGCACTTCTCCCACTCCACCTGGCCCGCGAAGCACAGCTCGGTGATGATGTGCAGCGCCTTCTGGCACAGGCTGCTCACTCCGTCCTCCTTGTGGAAACTCATGGTTGGCCTCTTTTTCCCCAGTCGGCCGGCCGAATTTCCCCTTCCCGGTACCTCTGGGCTGGCCCCTCTGGCGCCCTAAGCCATCGCCCGCTCGTGGGGAAATGGGCGGGAGAGCGCGCTGCTCCCAGCGGCAACTCTTAGGAGCCGCAGGTTGGCCCCATGGCGCGAGAGGGGGGCGCAGGGGAAGGCGGAGAGGCTGGGGCTGGAAGCGCGCGAGGCGGCGGCGGTTAGGTTTGCGCCAAGTCTCCTGCGGCGGGAGCCAGCCAGACGCGGCGAGCTGGAGAGAGAGACCCGGCATGGAGTGCCGAGAGGAAGGGTAGGGGGTGGGGGAGACGTGAAAAAGCCAAAGCCCTCGACTCGCTAGAACTCCCCCCGCCTCCTCCCAGCGCTTTAGTGTTTGGGCTGGTGGCTGGCGGCGGCGCGTCCAATCGCAGCCCGGCGCGGGCCGGCCGACCGGTTGAGGCACCCGCAGCGCCCCCTCCGCGCTCAGTCAGGGGCCCGAGGTGGCCTTGCAAGAGGCGCGACTCCTCGTCCCTGCCGGGACCCCAGCTTGGGCTGCTGGTGCACGATGCAGCGGGGCGGGGGATAGAGAAATCTTCGTTTTCTCCGTACTTTTTTCCCAGCCTCCGTCCGCCCATCAGCTTCCTGTCTCTCCAACTTTACTGCATGTGTGTGGCTCTCCGTGGTCTGTCTAGTTTTACTTTTCTGAAAAGTCGTTACACCTGAAGACAAACTGAAAAAGTTAAATTTTAAAAATGAATAGGCGAATAATCAAGTCAGACGTCTACAGAGAAAGAGAAGTGTGTCTGGAAAGCACGTTTAAAATGATTTCTAACGATGATGGTTTAGAGACAAAATTTAATTCCAGAGTTCTTTTTATTGCTGTTGCTGAAATTCACCGTAAGATACATTTCCTATCAATCCAATTCAGTTTTTCTTGATGCATAAATACTATGAATAGGCAGATTTTAATTTATTGCCTTTGACTTTGTTTTCTAATTCTCTTACGTATTTCACAAAACGAAATCTTATTTGTATTAATATTCACTGTCGATTAATCCGTAATTGGCAGTTAAGAATGCACAACTTGTCTTATCACTTCTGCACTGGAATACTGAAAACAACAACAAGACCTGGGTTTAAAGGGGAGAAGGGTTAAGTTCATATCTGTCACACACACCTGTGCTTAACCTTGAAGAAATTGCTTTTAGATCCTTCTTTCAATCTGTAAAATGAAGCCTTGGGACTCTTCTGTTGCAACACTTCTCTAAGGCAAACGGGCTTACTCATGGAGCTACAACTACAAAATAGTGTTGATAAGTATGGGCCACACGGTTATAGTAAATGGGTTCACATTTACTATAAATGGGTTTCATTGTTTTTAAATTGTTTTGGGGCAGAGTTTGATACTCGCTTATAACCTGAAGATTGATTTAACCTTTATTAGGTGAGGATTCTTTATTTTCGAAGTGGAATATCCTGACGTTGTGGGCATATTTATATAGACAGTTTATGATAAATCATTTCCTGTGTAAGGACACTGTGGTAAACTTACTATAAATACTAGGCATAGAATCACAGTACATAAGCATTCATTAGTTGAATCATTTTGACCTGATTCATAGGACAATTGGTATAATAACTAGGAGTAATTTTATCGTGAATCAAGACAAACTAAAATCTGAAGGTTTCATTTGCTTTTTGTTTTTATGCACATTGCTTTGGATGGTTTTTAGATAAAATTGACTATTTCAAAATAATTTCACTGTCAAAAAATACTGAATATCTACTGTATGTTTGGAGCAATGTAAACACACTTTAATAAGGCCCTTTCCAGCTGTCCTTGCCTCCCAGTCCTCCACAGTCTAGACACCCTCCTGTAGAACAACCTGCAATGCAATGCTGTGCTTTCATATTTACTGTATGAGCAAACTGTTATGTGGGAGTCCAAATGAGTAATTTAGCTCTATACTACCTAGATTCTAATTGCTTAAGTGGAGTAATGCAGATCGCTCTCATGACCCTCTTCTGTTTGATTTCAGTGCTCAATATTATTAGGTAAACAGATTCTGAAAATAACTTTCCCCGTATTTGTTTATCCTGTTCCTGGCCTCTTGCTTACTCTTCCCCGTGTTTCCACAATAAGCAGTTCACCTGTATGTTCATTTTTCTGAATTTATTTGTCTGAAATATTTTTGCTTTCATCTAAATCTCCTAAGGTTTTGCTTTTTTCCTTTGATCTTTAGACCATCTCTACAGCTCATTAGCAGATGAATCAAACCAGTTTTTCTTGTCACTTATTAACAGCTCCGGTAAGAGGTGTGGGGAATGTAGAAACTGCATTCAAGGTCATTATTTTCAATGCTGAAGGATGAGATGACGAGAATTTCAATTCACAATCTTTAAAAATTTTTTGCCAACTATTTGAACTAACAAGAGCCTACCCATCAAGTAAACCAAGCAATACAGATTTGCATTTACTTCCCCACCCACACTCCGAAGGAGTTGCTGAACAGCAAAGGAGGGGAGAGCAGGTGAGATTGATTTTACTAAGCACCAGTTGCTATACTAAGTGATATATGAGGCATTAATAGTCCAAAAATACAGGCAGGTCTCTGACACAGCTTCCTTCTGAATGATCCCTGCATTAAGACAAGGAGGAATTGGTGTAGAGGTGAACAGGCCCCCAGCGCTCCCATCCGTATAAGCTAAGCCATCCTCTTTCAGGGGTGATTCTGAAGGGTCAATACCGTGATTTCCCTGCTTATTCAATCCTTTTCCATTTCTTTCTTCTCCCCCTCCCTATGGCTCTTTCAAAATATGGAGGGGAGGGAGTTACCTTCTCAGGTAGAGATCTCCCTAAAGTAAGGGGAATCTGGGAATCATTCCTGTGACTAGAATTTCAAATACTACTTGATCTCTGTGACAGGCACTAAGAAGGTGGGTAAATGAGGAAATCTCAGAACAGCTGAGCTCAGTCTGAATGAAGATGAGAGACGAGTAACTTACTTAAAGCTCCCCTACCTTACTTTTCTGTGTTCTACAGCTCAGATTCCTATGAGCCCAATTCTCATCACCTGTACATACTTGGGCCTGCTCCTGTATTCCTTAAGTTGAAGAGTGGCATCACCACTCACTCTCAACTGGAAAGATGACCCCAAACTTCTCATTTGCATGGATGCATATTGCTACTGAGAAGTCTATTTCTGTTCTGACTCCAGATCCTTTGATTAGCCTGATTCATCTCTCTCTGGAAGGTTTGGTGTCTTCTCTATCGGCTGTGCTCACTTTTGTTCATTCATCCTGATGGATACTCACTCAGCACTTCAAACAGACTCACTTTTGAATCCTGCAATTTTGAGAAATTGTATTGATTTATTTCTTTTCTTCCTTCTGTTTTTCTGTGTAGTCTCCTCTGGAACTCTTTTATGTTGAATTTTTGGCCGCCAAGATTGAATCTCTAATTTTAATTTCTCTTCAGTTTTGCATCTCTACCACCTCCTACTCCTTGTGCTCTAATTTTTGGGAGATTTCCTAGGCTTTCTCTTCTGAGCCTTCTATCAAATCACAATTTCAACTATTGTAGTTTTAAGATATGCATAGTTTTTTGCTTAGTAGTTGTTCTTGTTTCTTATTTCATGCATACTATAATCTGTTCTTATTTTTCTGACTGTATTATATATTTTTTAACTCCCCCACCTGTGCTTCTGTCTTGTATCTTTTTTCTCTGAATAAATTGTTTTGTTGTTGTCATTTTTCATGTTGTAAGATTTCTCAGATGTTTGCTCATCCAAATAATCAAATATAAATACCAGTAAGATATGGAGTTGAAGCTCTAGGTATATTAGTAAGGCTTAAAAACAGGGTGTTCACTGCAGGGTGATTCAAGTTATTTTGAATTGGAGCACCCCCCAAATATCAGAGAGGGCTGTCTAATCTTTTACTAGGGATGTGGGGCAATATTTAAAGGCTACCTACTTTTCTTTTTTTTTAATTTTTAATGTTTATTTATTTTTGAGAGAGAAACAGAGTGTGAATGTGGGAAGGGGAGAGAGAGAGGGAGACACAGAATCCGAAGCAGGCTCCAGGCTCTGCAGCTGTCAGCACAGAGCCTGATGTGGGGCTCAAACTCACAGACTATGAGATCATGACCTGAGCCAAAGTTGGACCCTTAGCTAACTGAGCCACCCAGGTGCCCCAGCCTGCTTTTATTTTCCAATCTGGGGCCTCTCATCGTTCTGTCTTCTTATACTTCTGGTGCCTTAGGTCTGGAGACTTTCCTTTGGTATCTCCAGGGGAAAACTATTTGCAAGTTTGGGGAAGGGTAATCACCAGACCACAGGAGTTGTGTGGATGGAGACTTGAGCCTTGAGACATCTTAAGAGTGACACTCCTAGGGTACCTGGGTTGCTCAGTTCATTAAGCATCTGACTTCGGCTCAGGTCATGATCTCATGGTTCATGGGTTTGAGCCCCACATCGGACTCTGTGCTGACAGCTCAGAGCCTGGAGCCTGCTTCGGATTCTGTGTCTCCCTCTCTCCCTGCCCCTCCCCTGCTTGTTCTCTCTCTTCCTCTCTCTGTCTCTGCCTCTCTCTCTCTCTCTCTCTCTCTCTGTGTGTGTCTCTCTCCATCAAAAATAAGTAAATAAACATTAAAAAAAAGTGTGACAGTCCTCCTTTTTTAGCCTTTCTCCCTAATGCCATCTTTTGTGGAATCAGTACAAGATAACTCCGTTTCTGAGTTTTTCTGAGACTCTGTGAGGTGAGAAGCCAGCTCCTCATTGCTATCTGCCTCTGGAGGTCTCAGCTCCCTCTGCTCAGTAAGGCAGTTACTACTCCTTCACTGCTTCCATCTGGTGAACCGTTTGACATCTTCTGTCCTTGCGTCATCTCCTGTGTCCTTTCCTATTCCGTCTGTCCTTTTACACTTCTAGCTTTTTATTGCTTTATTATCATTTCAGTGTCTTTTCAGGAGTGGCAGGAAACATGTACATTTTCAATCCATCATGTGTAACTGTTTGAAGGTTGTCTTCAATCTTTTTTGTTTTTATGTTGAGAGAGAGAAAGAGAGAGAGAGGAAGGGCAGAGAGAGAGAGAGGGACAGAGAGAATCCCAAGCAGGTTCCATGCCATCAGCACAGAGCCCAGCACGGGATTCAATCCCACAAACTGTGAGATTATTACCTGAGCTGCAATCAAGAGTCTGACACGTAACTGACTGAGCCACCCAGGCGTCTCCATCATGTGTAACTGTATAAAAAGGCAATTCCGATTTGTGTCCCTTCCAGTGCCTTCCCCTTGTGCTTTAGATACATTGAATACCTTGAATGTGGCCTATAGAGCTCTATGTGGCCTGGCCTCTGCCTAGTTTTTTTGTTCATTTCTGAATTCATTGACTTGTGCTTTCTTTTCATTCTCTATTTCTCCTTTGTGGCACATAACATTTAAATAATTAATTTGATATAAATTGGTAGGTAGAGAACCTGTCCTCCCTCATCACTGCCCTTTCCAAGAGCCTTCACTCTGTCAGCAGTAATAGTCACTCAGTAACATTTGCTGAATAAATTAATGTATGTCTTTTGTTAACCCTCTTTCTCTCTAGTTATCAGAAATAAAAGCCTTTATTTACTTGTTGAAGAAATACCAGGGTATAGTAGAAACTGATAAATTTCCATTTCCAAGGAAGTTGGGAGAAGAGGGAAAAGAAGGAAGAGTGGTAGTAGTCCTTTGAGAAGGAAGAAGATGGTCATTTGTACCTTAGGGACAAATAGTAACTCTTGAATACCTACTTTGTACAGGTCTGTTATATGTATTATATATATGGTTTAATAATTACAGTGATAGTTTTTGTGTGATGTGTAACTTGTATAAAACTACTTTGTAAGCTGATTGTTATGGTAACTCTTAGGTTAATTCATTTAGAACAATAGTACTAAGCTTTGTAGATACATTAACTTATTAAATCCTACAACAAACTTATGAGATAGGTACAATTATGTTCTCATTTAATAGGTAAGAAAACTGAGCCATAGGGGTGCCTGGGTGTCTCAGTTGGTTAAGTGTCCGACTCTTGATTTCGGCTTAGGTCATGATCTCGAGGTTTGTGGGCTTAAGCCTTGCATTGGGCTCTGTGCTCACAGTACAGAGCCTGCTTGAGATTCTCTCTCTCCCTCTCTCATTGCCCTTCCCCTACTTGCACTCTCTCTCTTTCTCTCTAAGATAAATAAATAAACTTGAAAGAAAAAAAGAGCCACAGAGAGGTTAAGTAGCCTTTCTTAGGCTATATAGCTGTTGGCAGTAAAGCCCGATTTGGACTAAGGCCTTAAGGTTGCAGAATTTAGGTTCTTCACTATTGTAGTATGCTGCTTCTTATCTATCATCATGACATGGTTGTAGGGTAGGCAGAATGTGATTAAAGGGCTATTTGGCCAGACAGCTCTCTAACTGATAAAAGCATGTAATTATAAAATTATGACCTTTATCTACTTCACATTAGCAATCAGTCCCTGTGCCAATAGTTATGCCATTTAAGAACTTACAATGCATTTTGTCATATTCTTCTTCTTTCTCATATAATTAAATAAGCTCATGGATGGACATGTGTATACATAGGTGCTATTCTGTCATTGTCTATTTTCCAAAAAGGTGCAGTTTTTACCCAACTGTAATGACAGTCTCTCTAGTTCACTTGGCTAGCCTTAACTAATTATTTTAAATGGCTATAAATTATTCAATATATACCATAATTTATTCAACTATTTCCCAACTGATAGGAATTCACTTTACTTCTAGTTATTTACTACAGTGGATCTCTGTACAGAGACCTGTACTCTGTACAGAGTAGTATATACTACATGTTGCAGTAAACCTCCTTGTAATATTTACTTACATACCGAGGATTTTATTTATTTGATCTAGATTCCCAAGGAAGAGAATTCTGATGTATGAAATCACATTCCTACCAGAAATATATATAATATAATTTTTTGATCACTTGCTTACAAAAATAGATGTTACAAATTCTTGCTACTATTTTGTGTGAAATTTTTCAGATTTCACTAAAAATCATGAAATTAAACTGTCATATTTTTATCTATACAATAATTTTATCTATGTATATAAATGAAGTTAAAATTAAAGTTTAAACATATCTACAGTAAAACCTTGGATTGCGAGTAATTTGTTCTATGAATGTTCCACAAGACAAGAAACATTTGTAATAAATTTTAACTTGATAAATGAGTGATGCCTTACAATACGAGTAGTATGTGATGCCAAACATCACATGATCACAACTGAGCCTATGGTTCTTCTCTCTCTGTGTCTTTCTCTCTGTCTCTCTTGCTGTGGGATTGTGGGTGATTGTCTCCCATGCTTGGATGCTCCATCTCGGCCGTGGTGTTTGGCAGAAATCAGTGATTTTTCAGAACTTTGGAAGGTGCCCACACTGACACTAGTGTATTTTTTGTCACTTCAAAGCTCCTATGGACAGTCATTTGCTTTTCCATTCAAGAGTATGCTTAAGAATGCTTTGCTTCATTCTAAGTTATTGGATAGGTTCCTTGATAAAATTTCATGAAAAGAAAGAGATTTCATTAAGCCAATAGATAGCAGTGATTCTGTTAGTGATAGTGAAAGTCATCCTACACAATAACCCTCCTTTCTCTTGTCTCCTGACCAGCCAAGAAAGTTTTCAAAGATAAGTGCAAGTTAATTTGTTTACATTTCTTTATATTTTGTGTTTTCTTTATTTTGTATTACAGTATTATAATCATTTTGTATGAATATTTTTGGGTTGTGGAACAAATTATCTGAGGTTCCATTATTTCTTATGGGGAAATTTGTTTTGATATGGAAGTGCTTTGGATCACAAGCATGTTTCCAGAATGAATAATGCCTGCAAACCAAAGTTTTACTGTATTGTCAATTAAAAAAAACAAAAAACACAAGAATATGGGGATAGACTGTTTTTTGTTTGTTAAATTATTTTTGAGATAGACAGAACACAAGTGGGGGAGGGGCGGAGAGAGAGGGAGACACAGAATGTGAAACAGCCTCCAGACTCTCAGCTGTCAGCACAGAGTCCAACTGCCTGGCTTGAACTCACCAGCTGTGAGATCATGACCTGAGTGGAAGTCGCACACTCAACCAACTGAGCCTACCCAGGTGCCTTGGGCATAACCATTTCTTACCTTTTAATTTAGTAATCTCAAACCATAGCATGTATCGGAATCACCTGGAAGGTTTGCTAAACCACAAATAGTTGGGCCCCACTCTCAGAGTTTCCAATTTGAGGTTTGAGATGGGAGTCTGAGAATTTGCATTTCCGTAAGTTCCCATGCAACAATGCTGCTTGTCCCCGGGATCACATACTGGGAATCATTGTTCTGGTGGCCTGTTTGAAATCAAGAAGTATTCCTAAAATTTTACACCAAAAGTAATTTCCCCAATAATCATACCTGATCAATTCAAAATAACCAATCTAAAATAACAAAAATTCGGAGTATTAGTTCCATTAGGTAGAAAACCTTAGTTCTAGTCTAAATTCCATCATTTGCCAGCTGTGTGATATATAGTTTACTCAATCTCTTTGAACTTAGTTTTTCTTTTTAAACCTTAGAATAATACTGTGTTTTACTTTCATCAAAGGATTGTCCTGAGGCACAATAGAGGCAAGGAATGTGAAAATACAAAAAAAGCTATCAAACACTATGCAAATACAGGTTATCATCATCATCCTTTGGATTCAGATTATTTGATATGTAAACAAGCCTTGTCAAGGCTTTTCTTAATTTGACATCTCATTCATAAGTAAAACAAGGGAGACCCACAAAAGCCTTAAAAAGTGCACCTTTCTTAAGAGATCAGTGATGTTTTACCTCACAAGCACATCATTAACCTCCCTGAAAGTCCTCCTTAGACAATATTCTCCTCCAATTTCTATGCATTGAGGAGGTTCCAATTGTTACAAATCATATTATTCTATCATCTCTGTAGCAATAGCCCCTCTCTGAAATTATCTTGCTTATTTGTTCATAATCTATCTTCCACTCAGTAGAGTACACACTCCATGAGAACTAGATCTCTCTGACTTTTTCACCCACTACATCCCCAGAACTGAGCACAATGATGGGCAGAGTATCAATGAAATAATTTAGTTTTTAGGGACTGAATGAAACTGTACAAAAGCCTATAAGTAGGTTTATGTGACTGACAAGTTTGAAATAGTCACTTAGAATGTGCTATGCCAATTCCTAAGCTCCAGAAAGTTGAAACATTATTTGTTGTTTGGGGAAATTCCAGAGGGAGGATATAGTGATTCAATGTTTTGTAAATCACCATGATTACAATTTATTCATTCATTGAACAAATACTCATGCAATTTATAAATGATAAAATTAACGGTTTGTAAGTTTTTAGCAATTTTTTTTTTATTCCAAGACATATTCTTGGAAGAAAGCTTACCCAGAAAAAAAGCAATTCTAATCTGGTACACTAGAACCAATTGTCCTAATGTTAAATACACTTTTCCCAGCTGAAGAAATGATAAAGTTATTGTAGGTCTACTCTTGGAAGCAGAACTAGGGTAAATGGGGTAAATTCCAGGAAGACAACTTTGGCTGAATATTAGAAACAACTTTCTGATGATGATTATTCTCATAATATTTCAATTTTAACTTGTGGAATAAGTTTTCTGCAGAAGCATTTGTACCATTCTTGGCTGTAAACCTTAAAGAGTAAGTCCTAGAACATAGAATCTGCTTATAAAATAAGGAGTATACTGTTTTTCTGAATAGTTGTTTTTATAGGATTATCACTAATTTTCATAATGTTACATTTACTCACAATATTTTGGGATTACTTTTTTTTTTTGAACTGACTTCAAAATCAATTCACATGCTACCAGGAAAACCAGAAAACTTTAGGATAATGCCATTTTTTAAACCTAAATTGTAGTTGTGTAATTTGGTTAAATGTTTTATTTATCAGTGTTGAATGCCGGCTGTTTAATGTCGACTTAAAAACATTAGATCCAAGATTCTTCCATGAAAAAAACATTCAACAAACTAGGGATAGAAGAGGACTGCCAAAAGGTGATAAAAAGCTCTATGAAAAACCCCAGCTAAGGGTGAAAGTCTGAATGCTTTCCTCCTGAGATCAGGAAATGATAAGGATATCCACTCTTGACATATGTTATTCAATATTGTACTAGAGGTTCTAGCCAGGGAAATTAGGCAAGAAAATGAAGTAAAAGGCATCCAGATTGAAAAGGGAGAAATAAAACCATATCTATTTGCAGAGGGCGTGATCTTAAATATAGAAAATCCTAAGGAACCCATATCAAAACTATCACAGCTAATAAATGAATTCTTCACAGTTGCAGGATACAAGACCAATAGTTTAAAAGATTGTGTTGCTATCCACTAGCAATGAACACTCTAAATAAACAGTTTCATTTATAATAGCATCAAGAAAATAAAATATTTAAGAATAAAGTTAACAAAAGAAGTATAAGACCTGACCCCTGAAAATTACAAAACATTGCTATTCAAGAATTTAAAGACTTTAATAAATGAAAAATATCCTGTGTTTATGAGTCACAAGATTTGACCTACAGATTTAATGTTATCCATATAAAAATCACAGCTGCTTTTTTTGCAAAATTGATGGAATGATCTTCAAATTTATATGGAAATGTAATACACTCAGAATAACCACAAGAATCTTGAAAAAGAAGAAAATTAGGGGACCCACACTTCCAATTTTCAAAATTAACTAAAAGCTCTATAGCAATTCAGACAATGAGATGCTTGTATAGATTAATGGAATAGAACTGAAAGCCCCCAAAAGGAAAGAATAGTCTTTTCCATAAATGGGCTAGGATAAGTGGTATCCACATATGAAAGAATGAAGTTGGACCTCTTTCACACATCATACACAATAATTAACTCATAGTGGATCATAGGCCTAAATATATATTCTTCTTTTTAGAAGAAAATGTAGGAGTAAATTTTTGTGTCCTTAGGTTAGACAAGATTTTTTTTTTGTTTTGAGAGAGAGAGAGAAAGAGAGACTGAGTGTGAGCCGGGTAGAGGCAGAGAGAGAGGGAGACACAGAATCTGAAGCAGGCTCCAGGCTCTGAGCTGTCAACACAGAACCCAACGCGAGGCTTGAACCCACAAACCATGAGATCATGACCTGAGCTGAAGTTGGACGCTTAACCAACTGAGCCACCCAGGCGCCCTGACAATGATTTTTTTTTAAATAACACCAAAAGCTCAATCAACAAATGAAAAAAAATAGGTAAAGTGAACTTAATGAAAATTAAAACTTGTGCTTCAAAGGAAATTATCAAGAGAGTGAAAGGCAGCCGACATGTTTGAAAATATTGTACAACGTATGTACAGGGATTTTTATCCAGAGAATATAAAGAACTCTTACAAGTCAACAATAAAAAGAGAACCCAATTAAAAAATAGGCAAAGGATTTGAATAGATATTTCTCCAGCGAAGATATACAAATTGTCAATAAGCCTATGAAAAGATGCACAACATCATTAGCCATTAGGGAAATGAAAATTAAAAGCACAATAATATACCACTTCAAATTAAGTAAGATAATTATTACCAAAAAGACAAACGTGCATTGGAGAGAATGGAGTAATAAGAACTCTCATACATTTCTGGTAGGAATATAATGTGTGCAGTCACTTGGGAAAACAGTTTGGAACTTCCTATTAGGTATCTACTAATTCACTACTCAGTATCTACTCAAGAGAATTAAAAACAAATGTTCACACAAAAACTTGTACTCTGCTGTTTAAGCAGCATTATTTCTAGCAGCCAGAAAATGGTAATGTCCATTAACTGATAAAGGTGGTATATCTATACAGTGGAATATTATTTGGCAGTAGAAAGGAATGCATTATTGATACATTCTATAGCATGTATGAACCCTAAAAAGATTGTGTTAAAGAACCCTGTCATGAAAGAGAACATATATGATAACCACTCACACGAAAGTCTAGAATATAGATACACAGAATAAAAAGTAGATTAGTGGTTTCTAGGGTGTGGGTGGGTGGAGACAACTAGAGAATGGAGAGTGGCTGCTAACAGAGATGGGATTTCTCCATTTTCACTTGAAATTGTTTAAAAATTATATAGTGGTAGTGTTTGCATGATTCTATGAATACACTAAAACCCACTGAATTCTATTCTTTATGACTATTCTGGTATGGGAATTAGATCTCACCAAAGCTGTTATATTTTGTAAAAATGCTGATTTGTCACAATGGACCTAATTTGATTTTAAATATTTAAAATTCAAAAAACAATAAAAAATGAAAATTTCTGTTAGAGAATTTTATAATTCAAAATTGAACTATAAAAATTGAGACCATAACATACAGGGCAAAAGTATACTGAGAAAACACCGTAAAAATTGAACTGAGGAAATTGTGTGTGGTATATATGCAAGAAAAAGGCTAATAACCATAATAATGACATCTCAATAGAAAAAGATCTCTTTAAATCAGTTAAAACAAAAGTTTAATTTTAATGAAGTAGGAAATATGAATTAAAAAAACTACACATATGACAAATTAACATGTAAAATAACTTTATTAATAGTCAAATAACTGCAAAGCTTAACAATATGACAATCTTTATAAAAAAGTATAAGGTCCAGTGTAGGCAAGATTTTGGAGGAAACTGGGTAATTGTGTACATTGCTGGTAAGAAAACAAATTGATACCATATTTCTCTAAATTATTTAACAGCATTACAATGTTTTGTATACTTTATTTAGAAATTCCCTTCTAACAGTGTATCTTAAGGAAGATATCATAAATGTGTTAATTGAGTCAGCCATAAAAATATTTCTGAATATTTATTTATTTTGAGACAGAGAGAGAAAGCACAAGTGGAGGGAAGAAGCAGAGAGAGAGGAGAGAGAAAGAGAATCCCAAACAGGCTCCGTGCCATCAGTTCAGAGCCTGATGCGGGGCTCAATCTCACCAACCATGAGATCGTGACCTGACGCGAAATCAAGAGTCAGATTCTTAACCAACTAAGCCACTCAGGCGCTGGTAGCCACAAAAATACTTACTGAAACACTGTAACATTGTAATATTAAAACACGTTACATTGTTACAACAATCTACATTTTCAAAATGGAGCTTTTATTAGATTAACTGTGTATATCCATAAAATTGAACACCATTCAGGTATTCAATTAAAAAAATCAGATTATAGAGAAGTAGGTACAAATTTATTGATTTATAAATAGTAAGAAAAAGTAACAAAATGCTCACAGTGGTTACATCCAATGTTAGGCTTAGTGGTTATGATGGCTGGCACCCATCATCTCTTCCAACCTTCCAAGCCTCAGAGGCTTCCTTTGTAAAGACAAGAAAGTTAGAAATTCCATTTCTTAAACTCCAATGTAGCTTGGGTTCTGTATCTTATTAATGTCCATGAAGACCATATCATTGCAGGATATCTCAAAGTTGTAGGTGAGGCAGAAGTTATAGTTCTACTACTCTTGGCATTTTCTAAGTAGAGTCAGAGAAGCATTTGATTTTTTTGCTGCAGCATCATCAAGGGTCCCACTGTTGGGCTACTTGTAATGTGATTGCTAAGAAGCTTTTCTTGGGACATCTATTTTGCTGTTGTGTAGTACAGCAGGTACCAAGATTGTGGAGCAGTACCTCATCCTGGCAGGGACATCATGATTTTGCATAATGACTACTAATCTTGAAGAATTAGTAGTGACCATAGTTACCTATGGTATGGCAGTAGGATTCAAGCACAACCTAGAATTTGTTTCTGCACACTTTACAATAATTCTGCAATCCATTTAAGAGTAAAATTTCTTTTGGTGTACACTGTCACAAAGGATTCTGTTCTCTATAGTTGGACTTTGAACACAGATACAATTGGATTATTTTCATGCATTTTTTTTTTTGAAAGAGAGGGGCTCTGGGGGAAGGAGAGAGAGAGAGAGAGAGAGAGAGAGAGAGAGAGAGAGAGAGAGAATGAATCTTAAGTAGGCTCCTCACTTAGCATGGAGCCCGACATGGGGCTCGATCTCATGACCACAAGATTGTGACTGAGGTGAAATCAATAGTTGAATGCTCAACCAACTGAGTGCCCCTTATTTTCATTCTTTAGCTTATATGTATTATGTAAATTTTTAACAACTATATATTACTATTGTAATGTAAAAAAGATTTATATAACAATAATATTATTATTTAGGATAAATCTGAAGTTTTGTACAAAGGGGTTTAAGATTACAGTTTTTGGAAGAAAGTATATAGTTTAGTAGTTAAGAGTTTGGGCTCTGGAGACATCATAGGCTTAAATCCCAGCTTCTTCCTTTAGCATTCTTAAGCAATAACACTTCTAAGACCTCAGAATTATTCTCCATAAACTGAGGATTAGAACACTTTATTTATGGTGTAAAGATTAAATAAGATAATGTATGTAAAGCTGAGATCTCAATGCTGAATATTTTATAGGAATTCGATAAATGGTAGCCTGTAGTCTCCTGTAAACTTTCATAGAGTTCACATTTTCCATCTTGATCATAAGAAGATCCATGCGTATCTTCCTTAAATGCTTTGCTTTGAACTGCATTTCACTATATTCATTACACTACCTCAAGATAAATTTAGATAAATGTCCTAATCATATTTAAATTAGATGAAAGTAACATCATGAAAATATTAAATGAAACTTATTTCTCCATGTGAGCTTGTACATTACTTATTACTTAAGAAAATAAATTGTACTTTATATTTAAGTGATTTTAATATTTAAGTATGATGATTGTTTCAAATTGAAACAAGTGCCAGCCTGGTGTTCAAAATACAGCAACACATCAATGTCTAATAATTAAGGAGTCTATGCTTCGTGGATCTACATGCATAACTCCTTGTACAGTTAATAGCAAAATGAGGGCACACAATGAACTTACTAGGAATTTAAAATAAGAACATCTGATTTGTTTTAACTTAAGAATCCACAGTACACAGGGTATGTATTACCCTTGAATATTGAATACTTACACCTGAATCTTGTGTGATTACAGATAGGTCTCTTAAAACTGTCAGCAAACTGAAAGCACCTTTTTAATAAAGCTAATGTTTTCTGAAGATGTAGTTGCATTCAACTTTTCTTTGGCAATGTTAAGTTGCCAAGGGAAAGGAATACGATATGTGGTCAGTACCTAAACAAATAGAAAACCACCGTTTATGGGGTTCAAACTTATCAACTTGGTTTTATTGGCATATATACCAACCAACTGAGCTGATTTGCTGTTTTAATTATGAATAATCATGTTATATGATTCAAATTACTTTGAATGTGTAATTCCTATATTCTTGAGAAAAATAATGTTCAGGAGGATTAATCCTTGAGACAATGTGCTCCTGAGTTGTAGGTAACTATCTGAGATTCCCTTCTGCCTTAACTAATAACAATGAGATTAGGAATACCTCTTTACGACTTCTTTTAGTGATTGGCACTAATTTGTTATAGTGAGAACTTGTGAATAAGTAGGAAAACTATGTTCATTCATTCATTCAATATATATAGGTATGAGACCTGCTAGGCAATCTTAAGTGCTGGAGATACAGCAATGAACAAAATAAGTAAGGAATGTAAATGGTACAGCCATTTTGGAAAACAGTTTGGAAGTTTCTCAAAATGTTCAACATAGGGTTTACCAATATGACCAGAAATTCCACTCCCTAGGAATCAGCCCAAAACAACTGAAAACATGTTCATCCACAAAAATTTGTACATTAATATTCATAGCATCATTATTCCTAATAGCCAAAAACTGGTAACATCTATCAACTCATGAATGGATAAATTCACGTGGTATATCCTTTTGCTGGAATATATTGGGCAATAAAAATGAATGAATTACTGGAACATAACACACTATGGATGAACTTTGTAATATTACGCTAAGTGAAAGAAGCTAGTCACAAAAAGCCACATATTGTATGATTCCATTTATATGAAAGGTTCAGAGTACACAAATCCATAGAGACAGAAAGTAGATTACTGACTCTCAGAGTCTTGTAAGAGACAAAAATGAGGGAAGGGGAAAGGATTGTTAATGGATACGGGGTTTCTTTTTGGTGTGATTAAAAATGTTCTAAAATTATTTAGTGGTGACATTTGCACAACTATGTGATTATACTCAAAAACACTGAATTATCACCTTTAAAAGGGTGAATATTATGGTGTATGAATTATTTCTCATAGAGCTGTTATGTTTAAAAAACTGAAAAATTAATTGTGAATCTTCTTTATGCCAGGTAATATCTCAGGATCTGGTGATACTGTAGGTATCAAAAAGAATAAATCTGCATTCACAGAGTTAACCATTTTGTTAATACATGCTTATTGAAATTGAAGACCATGCTCTATGTTTGAAAATGTTTAAATGAAATTACTACTGGATGTTATAGTTAGTGTATTATTATGAAAAGTAGGATTCTTCTTCCTATAATATTATGTGAAGAATTGTAGCATGGCACAAGGTGTCACTAAAGAGATGGAATATACTTCTTACATTTAGGATGAATCTTAACATAATGTAAGAACTTGTAGAAGCATATTTTCCTATAATTTTACATCAGAATTTCATTGAAGAGTATTTTGGAAAGTGACAAAAATTATCACTCTGTGCCTATCCTTATTGAAATTTCGATATGCCTGCTGATGACATTTTCCCAAGGTGTTTTTTTTTTTTTATAAAATATAACTATGGAAACAAAGATACACATATTAATTACACATAGATGTAACATAAAAGATGATTTCAACAGAATGATAATTATGTGCAACAAATTACATAATATTACGTTGTAAGGAAGATATGAGCTTCATGAAGACATTCTGGTTGATTTATGGTTTACCCAGAAGTTGCTATTGTCATTTCCAAGGAGAGGATTCTGTTATGGTTAGTTTTACATGTCAACATGACTAGGCTGTAGTACTCAGGTTTAAATTAAATTATTTATTTTGTATTTAATTTAATTAATTAATTTAGACTTGCTAGTCCCCACAATTATGTAAGCTAATTCTTTGAAACAAATCTTTTTGTCTTCCCCCTTCTTAATTTATCTATCTATCTATCTATCTATCTATCATCATCTATCTATCTATCTACCTACCTATCTATCTTACAAGTACGATTTGTCTGTTGGAATCCTGATTAATACAGATTTTGGTACCAAGAGTGGTTCTAGAAAAAGAGAATTTTAGGGTGAATTTTTAAAATTGGTTCTGGGTGTTCTGGAATTGATTCTGTAATCTCATTAGATTTGAAGGCATTAATGACTGTGTCTTGAGAAGTAAAGAGAACCCTGATAGCCCTTGGCACTCAGTGGCTATAGAAATGCAAAATATTGCCATTGAATACTCCAAATGCTTACCCAGCTAGGACCTAGTGGGGCTAGAATTTAAATGTAGTTTATTCAGATGCTAAAATCTGTGAAGTTGCCACTCCATGAACAAAAGTTCAGTCTTCTAAGAGCGATAGATACTTGTAACATCTCCTTGGAAATCTGTTCTTGGGTGGGAAAGCCTAAGACTTACAGTCACAATGTACTAAGAGAGACTGGCTTCACTATCACCCTACTATCCTTTCAGACCTAGAATTAAGGTCGCCCTATAATATCCACAGTGGCTACACTCAAGCTGTTAACAGAGTCAAAACTCAATTTTTCCATCACATTTATAATCTTATTTGTTATAAGAAGAAGCAAAAATCCTGGTGCTTGTGATGACATTGTACTAAGTGGTCATAACAGGCCATGAGAGGGGACATAGACATTTCGTTTTTTTAGTTTTTTTTAATGTTTATTTATTTTTGAGACAGAGAGAGACAGACAGACACAGAGACAGAGAGAGACAAACACAGAATCCAAAGCAGGCTCCAGGCTCTGAGCCCTCAGCACAGAGCCTGAGGCTGGGCTCAAACTCAAGAACCACGAGATCATGAGCTAAGCTGACGTCGAACACCCAACCAACTGAGCCACCTGGGCACCCCAGGACACAGACATTTCTGCTTACATGTCAGACACAATAGGAAACGAATTAAATATACATTAGGTTTTATTTGACTTTATAGGCAAAGACTCTGAGGTTAGGGCAAACTTGGTAGTTTACATTGAGTAGTCACTGAATTTTAGGGCTTGAAGAGATGCAATTACTCTTCTGTAGGGCTATAAAATATCTACCGGTTCCTAGTTTTTATTTGATCATTGAATAAAATTTAAGTAGCCCACAAAATAAATTTATTTAAATTCATGCATATATTACCATGATGGGGTCTCAAAGAGTAGAGACTAGAATTTTGCCTAATAAAATGGGCACAGATATATAAAAGTAAAGCTATTAAATATATATTTTTTCATTAAACATATAGAGGATGAATTAGCAATATGCACCTCTGGGTATTCATCAGAGTTCCCTGCAGGGCTTCCTAAATACTTATGCCTGGATTATACCACAGACTCATGAATAAAATTCTCAGAGGGGGATTCCAGAAACCTGAATTTTTACAAAGTGCTACAGGTGGCTTTGATCCATGGCCAGTGTTGAAAAATATAGAAGTCACAAAAGAGAAGCTTTAAAATTTGCATCTTTTAACTAAGTCAACTGATTTGCTACCCTGCTCCCACTTTATGTGCCCAACTTCTCATTCTACACACACATTCCTTTTTTCTTAATGTTTATTTATTTTTAAGAGAGAGAGAGAGAGAGAGAGAGAGCGAGCGAGAGCGAGCACATGGGAGCAGCGAGGGGCAAAGAGAAAGGGGGGCAGAGGATCTGAAGTGGACTCCCGTGCTGACAGCAGAGAACCTGATGCATGACTCAAACCCACAAACTGTGAGATTATGACCTAAACTGAAGTTGGAGGCTTAACCAGTTAAGCCACCCTCAAGTGTCCCTACACATACATTCCTATTCAGTTTTATTAGGTTCACTTTGCCAACAATTTAATTTTGGACTTTCTATATAACTCTACTCTTCCAGGCTGACAGGAATATTTTCTTTGATTCTTAAAGGATTGCTTTGCTTCAGGACTTTGTAAAGCCCTGGCATATATCAGTTCTGGTTTGGTGATATATTTTTATTTTTTAAATTGACTTTTCATTATACACACACACACACACACACACACACACACACACACACACACACACAAATGTGTTAGTATCTAGATTTTTTTTCCTTGAGTTAATTTGTTTGCTTGCTTTCTTGGAGGGGAAAAAAACAAGCAAACAGTGTTTTGAGAACAAATACAAATGGCTTATTTTTCATTAGCTGAATTTTGGAAGAGCATTGACAAATCAGCTGTGCAGAATAAAATTCAAGAATACACCCATTCTAATATTCTCATTTTATACATGTACATAATTATTTTTGCATTGCCTTTTTATTTTTTTGTGTATAATACATTCAAACATGTCTCTCTTTTTTTAAATTTGTAATGTGAATGTTGGTAAATGGACAAAATTGTGTTTGCTGTATATGTGCAGTTTTCTAATTAATGAATAGCAGTATAAACTAAAATGGAATTAAGATGTTAAAAATTTATTATAAAATGAGTTCTCTTCTTGAGCTTATTTCTCATTTGAAGTCAAATGAAGTGTAGAGGGAAAAAAAATCTGGTATATTAGTCTTAGCAGTGTGACATTATTATTCCTTAGGTGGATTTCTCATATCTGGGATGCAGTATGATTCTTTAGAGTAGAATTTAGGTGTTTACAATCACTTACAGCCCCCAATTTTAAGATATTTGGTCTTGGTCATACCAGGTAAAATTTTATATTCATCATTATATTAAAAGCATAGAAAATGGTAACCTCCTTTAAAATATTCTTGCAATTTTTATATAATTATAATTTTTTAAATGTTATGTAATACTGTATCCTTGAATTCTGATAATATGTACAACAATACTTGGAATAAGATCTCTTTAAAATACACCTGCTCGGGGCGCCTGGGTGGCGCAGTCGGTTAAGCGTCCGACTTCAGCCAGGTCACGATCTCGCGGTCCGGGAGTTCGAGCCCCGCGTCAGGCTCTGGGCTGATGGCTCAGAGCCTGGAGCCTGTTTCCGATTCTGTGTCTCCCTCTCTCGCTGCCCCTCCCCCGTTCATGCTCTGTCTCTCTCTGTCCCCAAAATAAATAAACGTTGAAAAAAAATTTTTTTTTTAAATACACCTGCTCAAGAAATGTTACTACTTTTAAATTCTACTAAAAAGATCTTCAGAAACATAATGGCTACTGTTAATAGGGTAAGCATAGAAAAATAACTTGATTTACATTATAGGATTCAAAGATTTAACAAAGCTTGTCAATTATCTAGGTCCTCTAGGGAATATGTTCATAAATAAGTTATAAATTAAAGTATGATAGTCATTTCCATTTGTAATTCATGAATTCTATCTTAATAGTTTGTCATTTTTTGGGTAAAACATTTAAAAATATGCTTTAATAAAAGTGACAGTATGGAAAAGAGTAGGGAGCTCACTCCACTGAAACTCATTAAGTTGGCAAAAACAGAATAAACTTTTTAGAAATCTAGAAACTTATGAAAAATTTACAGCAACCAGGGAAGTGCTTGATGAAGAAAAATGATGCTAAATTTAAGCATCTCTGTCAGGTCACTGGCTAAGTCTTGAGATAATGGAACAGAGAATGAGTGGCTACATACAACAAAGAAAACAATTTTTGTTAAAATAGTTTGGAAAAGTCATTAAGTGAATGGATAGGTGTAGCCCCCAACAAGCAACAACAGCAAACCTTCGGGGCAGGGGGGGAGGCAGAAAGGAGAAAAATCTGATTTCTGGAGTTCACACATTAGAATATGCAAAATGTCAACTTTTCAGCAAACAAAATTAAAAGCAAACAAAGAAATAGGAGAATATGGCCTTCCTGGAATAAAGGGGAGGGGGGGACAAAAACCATAACTGAACAAGCCTAGACATTGGACTTATAAGACAGTACTTTAAGTCAACTGTCTTAATTTTCTCAAAGAGCTAAAAGAAGCCATTAAAGAATTAAATGAACCCTGAAGGCTGATGTCTCATGATATAGATAATATCAATAAGGACATACAAATTATAAGAAAGAGATCAGATAGAAATTTTGGAGCTGAAGAAATTACAATATCTGAAATAAAAGATTCACTAAAGGGAAAAAATAATATATTTGAGTAGGCAGAAGAAAAAATCATTAAACTCAAATATAGGACAATTGTAATTATCCACTCTGAGGAATAAAAGAGAAAAAAAAAGTAAAATGAACAGGGCCTAAGGAATCTTTTGGCCACTATCAAGTGTACTGGCACAGCATTATGGGAGCCCCAGGAAAAGAGAGAATTAGAATGTATAAAGAAACAATGGCTGAAAACCTCACAAATTTGATGAAAGAAGTGAACCTACAAATCCAACAAGTTCATCAAACTTCAACAGAATGAATTCAGAGGTTAACAGTGAGACACATTAAAATAAAACTATAAAAAATCAAAAACAAAGAATCTTGTAAGCAGCAATAGAGACATGACTCATCATCTAAAGTGATCCTGAATAAGATTAATAACTGAATTACCATTAGAAATCATACAGACCAGCAGATAGTGGATGACATATCTAAGTTACTAAAAGGAAAAAAAAAACCCTGTCAACCAAGAAGTTCATATCTGGGCAAACTATCTTATAGAAAAAAAAAGTATTAATAGAGGAACAAAAGCTGTAGACTTGCCCTACAAGTAATGTCAAAGGGAGTCCTTTATGGTGAAATGAAAAGATAGTAGAAAATAACTTAAAGGCATACACAGAAATAAAGTGCTCCAGTAAAAGTAACTACACAGGTTAATATAAAGTAGGTATTATGGTATTCTTAGTTTGTAACACCTCTTTCTTTTCATATATGATTTGAAAGGTAAATGCATAAAACAATCATTATAATCATTAGCAGAGACACACAATGTACAAAGATGTAACTTTTGACAGTAATAACATAAAGGGGGCGTGGAGCTAAGAAACAGAGTTTGTGAATGCTATTGAAGCTAAGTTAATATCAATTCAGAGTAGACTCTTCTAATTTATGTTGCTGATAGTAATTCCCAAGGAAAACATTAAGAAAATTACTAAAAGTATACAGAAAAGAAAATGAGGACGAAATCAAAATGATACACCAGAAATCATCAAACAGAAAAAACAGTATTAGATAAATTGTAAAACAATAAAAGTTAAGACATACAGAAAACATATTTCAAAATAGAGAAGTTCTAATCAGTAATCACTTTAAATGGATTAAACTCACCAATTCAAGATAGACATTGACAGAATAGATCTAAAAAAACTAAAAGGCAACCGACAGAATGGGAGAAGATATTTGCAAACGACATATCAGATAAAGGGTTAGTATCCAAAATCTATAAAGAACTTATCAAACTCAACACCCAAAAAACAAATAATCCAGTGAAGAAATAGGCAGAAGACATGAATAGACATTTCTCCAAAGAAGACATCCAGATGGCCAACCGACACATGAAAAAATGCTCAACATCACTTGTCATCAGGGAAACGCAAATCAAAACCACAATGAGATACCACCTCACCCCTGTCAGAATGGCTCACCTTAACAACTCAGGCAAAAACAGATGTTGGCGAGGATGCGGAGAAAGAGGATTTCTTTTGCATTGCTGGTGGGAATGCAAGCTGGTGCAGCCATTCTGGAAAACAGTATGGAGGTTCCTCAATACACTAAAAATAGAACTACCCTATGACCAAGAAATTGCACTACTAGGTACTTATCCAAGGGATACAGGTGTACTGTTTCAAAGGGACACATGCACCCCAATGTTTATAGCAGCACTATCAACAATAGCCAAAGTATGGAAAGAGCCCAAAAGTCCATTGATGGATGAATGGATAAAGAAGATGTGGTATATAGATATAGATATAGATATAGATATAGATATAGATATACACAACGGAGTATTACTCAGCAATCAAAAAGAATGAAATCTTGCCATTTGCAACTACACGGATGGAACTGGAGGGTATTAGGCTAAGTGAAATCAGTCAGAGAAAGACAAATATCATATGACTTCACTTATATGAGGACTTTAAGAGACAAAACAGATGAACATAAGATAAGGGAAACGAAAATAATATAAAAATAGGGAGGGGGACAAAGCATAAGAGACTCATGGAGAACAGAGGGTTACTGGAGGGGTTGTGGGAGGGCGGATGGGCTAAATGGGTAAGTGTCATTAAGGAATCTATTCCTGAAATCATTGTTGCACTATATGCTAACTAATTTGGATACAAATTAAAAAAATAAAATTAAAAAAAATAAAAACAATCTCTAAATAAATAAATACGAACACACGATGCAGGAAACTCACTTTAGCTTCAAAGATACAAATAAGTTCACAGTGAAGGGATGGGAAAAAAGGATGCAAATGGGAGCAAGAGAGCCGAGGTAGCTATTATGAAAAGGAAAGTTTACATCAACATCAATAAAGACGATATAAAATTTATAAACATATCCAAACAACAGAGCCTTAAAATATATGCAGCAAACATTGGCAGAATTGAAGGGAAAAATAGATAGAGAGTTGTACAATAATTATTGGAAATTTCAAAACCCCTGTTTTAGTAATGGATAGAACATTTGGATGGAAGAATAATAAGAAAGTTGAGGACTTAAACAGCACTACAAAACAACTAGCCTTAACAGACATATACAGAACACTTTATCTAAAAACATCAGAATACACATTCTTCTCAAATGTAGAAGAACATTGTCTACGAAACATGATATAAAAGGCTACCAAACAAGTTTTAATACATTTAAAAGATTGAAATCATGTAAAGTATCTTCTCTGACCATATGGAATGAAATTAGAAACCAATAATAGAAGAAGAACTAGAAAATTTGTAAGTATCTGGAAACACACTCTTCACTAATTAGTCAAAGAAGAAATCATGAGAAAAACTAGAAAATAATTAAAGATGAATGAAAGCAAAAACACAGTATACAAAAGCTTATAGCATTCAGTGAAAGCTGTGTTCTGTAGAAAATTTATACATTTAAATAAGTACATTGAAAAAGAAAAATCTCAAATCTTTAACCCAATTTTACACCATAAGGCATTAGAAAAAGAAGAGCAAATTAAATGGAAAGGACAAAAATTAAAGTTGAAGTCAACAAAACAGAAAAAAAAATAATAGAATCAATGAAACACAAAATAAGTTCTTTGAAAAAGATTAACAAGATTGACAAAACTTTAGCTAGATCGATTACAGGGGAAAAAAAACAACAGAGAACCTGCAAGTAACTAAAATCAGAAACGAAAGAGTGGACATTACTACTGACCTTACAGAAATTAAAAGGATTATAAGAATACTATAAACAAGTGTACATCAACAAATTAGACAAGATGAAATTGACAAATTCCCAGAAACATACAAATTATCAAAGCTGACTGAGAAAGCAGTAACAAATCTGAACAGATCCAGGACAAATATCAAGTGATTCAATCAGTAGTCAAAACCTCCCTGAAAAAAAAAAAAAATTGCCAGGACCAGATGCCTTTACTGGTGAATTCTGCCAAACGTTTAAAGAGGAGTTAATACCAACCCTTCTCAACTGCTTCCAAAAACTAGAAGAGAGAGGAATATTTCATACCCTATGTGGCCAGCATTACCTTATTATCAAACCCAAAGACACCACAAGAAGAGAAAACCACAGATTAATATCCCTTATGAATAAATATACAAAAACACCAACAGAATACTAGTAAAGCAAATCCAAAAGCACGTGAAAAAGGACAATACATTATGACCAAGTGGAGTTAATCCCAGGAATGCAAGGGTGGTTCAACATGAGAAAATCAAAATGAAAAACCACATTAATAGAACAAAAAGAAAAAAAACCATGATTATCTCAGTTGGTTCAGAGAAAGCATATGACAAAATTCAACACCCTTCTATAGTAAAAACACTCAGTAAACTAAGATTAGAAGGTAACTTCCTCAACATAATAAAGGGCATTTGTGAAAAGCCTATAACTGACATCATACGCAGTGGTGACAGTCTGAAAGCTTTCCCCCTAAGATCAGAAATAAGACCAGTATGTCTGCTTTCAATACTGCAACTCAACATTGTACTTGATGTTCATGTCAGGACAAATAGTCAAAAATAAATAAAAGGAATCCAAATTAGAAAAGAGGTAAAAATTTCTCTATTTATAGATGACATAATCCTATATATAGAAAATCCCCCATAACTAATAGAATTGGCAAATGAATTTAGCAAAATTGCAGGGGAACATACCAACACACAAAATCAGTTGTGTTTCCATACAAGAGCAATTAACAATCTGAAAAGAAATTTATGAAAATGATCCTATTTTTAATATTACCCAAAGAATAAAATATCTACACAAAAAGTTAACCAATGAGGTAAGAGACTTATATAACAACAATTATAAAATGTTGCTGAAAGAAATTATGGAGCACCTAAATAAAAGGAAAGGCACTCTGGGTTCATGGGTTGGAAGACGTTATTATGAAGTATGATGAAGTATTTACCCAAAGTGATCTACAGATTGAAGGCAATCCTTAGAAAAACTCTGACATCTTTTTTTTGCAGAATTTAGAAATGCCAGTTCTCAAATTCATCTGGAATTGCAAAGAGTTCTGACTAGCCCAAACAATAATGAAAAAGGAAAAAAATTGGAGCTCACACTTTCTGATTTCAAAACTTAGTATACAGCTGCAGTTAACCAAAACAGTGTGGTACCAGTATTAGAATAGACAGATAGATGGAATACAATTGAAAGTCCTGAATTAAACCCATACATTGGTGTGCAATTGATTTTTTAAAGTAAGCTCTATGCCCAACGTGAGGCTTGAACTCATGTGCCTGATATCAACAGTTGCAGACTGTACCAACTGAGCTAACCAGGCTCCCCTATGTGCAACTGATTTTTGACAAGGATGGCAAATCCATTCAATGAGGAAGTAGTCTTTTCAACAAATGGTGCTGGCACAACCGGTTATCCACATACAAAAGAATGAAGTTAATGCTGACTTCACACAGTGCACAAAAAGTTAACTCAAACTGGGTCAGTTATGTAAATATAAAAGCTAAAGCTATAAGACTCTTACAAGAAAACATAAGGAAAAATCATGACATTGGATATGGCAATGTATTCTTCAATATGACACTGAAACATGAGCAACACAAGAAAAACTAGATAAACTGGACTACATAAAAATTTAAAACTTGTGTGCATCAAAGGACATTATCAAGAAAGTAAGAAGAAAACCTACATAATAGGAGAAAATATTTGTAAATCATTTATCTGATAAAAGTCTATTATCCAGAATATAAAAAGAAATCTTCCAACCAACTTAAAAATGAGCAAAAGACTTGAATAGAGATTTCTCCAGAGCAGATATATAATGGCCAAGAAACACAAAAGATGATCAACATCATTAGAGAAATCCAAATTGGAGCCACGAGATACTCTTTTACACCCATTAAGATGGCTATAACTTAAAAAAATAAAAATAAAAAAAATTGGTGCCTGGGTCTGACTTCAGCTCAGGTCATTATGTCAAGGTTCCTGAGTCTGAGTCCCGTGTTGGACTCTGTGCTGATAACTCAGAGCCTGGCCTACTTTGGATTCTTTGTCTCCTTCACTCTCTACCCCTCCCCCGCTCATGCTCTGTCTCTGTCTCTCTCTGTCTCTCTCTCAAAAATAAATAAACATGAAAAAATTTAAAAATAAATGAAAAATAGCAAATGGCAAAAATGTGGAGAAACTGAAACCATTGTACATTGCTGGTGGGAATATAAAATGGTGCAGCCACAATGGAAAACAGTTTGGTGATTCATCAAAAAGTTTAAATAGAGGATTACTGTATGGTTAATATTTATACTTCTAGGTATATATCCCAAAGAATTAAAAACAGAGACTCATACCAATTCTTGCATGTTAAAATTCATAGCAGCACTATTTATAATAACTAAAAGGTACAACTAACTCAAATGTCTTTCAATAGATGTATGGATAAGCAAATGTGTATACATAGAATGAAATGTTACCTTGAAAAGGAATGAAGTACTGATGATACATGTCTCTATGTGGCTGAAGCTTGAAAACATTATGTGAATGAAGCTAGACACAAAAGGTCATGTATATTCCATTTATATGAAATAATCAACATAGGTAAACCTATATAACAACAGAAAGCAGATTGGTGATTTCTAGGAAGGAGGCAAAGGGAAAATGGAGAGTGACCACTTAATGAGAAAAGGTTTTCTTTTGGGGTGATAAAAATATCTTGGAACTAGATAAGAGGTATGTGGTGTTTGAGCAACATTGAGAATGTATTAAATGCACTGAATGACATATTTTTAAATGGTTAATTTCATATTAAATAAATTGTACCTCAATAAGAAAATAAAAAAATCCACTACATTCTGGTAATTCTTTTTTTTTTTAAATGATGGGATAAAACTGAAAGTTGTGCTAGTTAGGGTCCAGTCAAAAAGATAGAAAGTATATAGTAATTTTAGCAAGGTTTAATATAAAGAATTATAATGGACTACCTACTAATAGGAAAGGAGAACTCTGAAGAATAGAAGAGCAGACATAAGGAGGAGCCCCTACCTTTTTGGCCGAGACAGCCCTGAAAGAAGGAACAAATATGGAAGAACCTTCTTCCCAAGGCTGAGCCCTTTACTTTGTTGGAGAGGGTGTAGCAGTAGCTCATACAATGGTGAAAATGTTCTCTGAGGGTCCTGGGCCATGGAACTTAGTGGTAATCCTCCTGCAAGGATGTGAATTGGAAAACTGCCTGCTGGGGGACACTGCCCAAGAAGTGCTGTTGGCGGTTGTGCACTGCAGGAGTTTACCAAGAGGAGCATTCTGAAACCAAGAAAAGACCCTTACTCCTGCTGGGTCCCTGCAGCACTCTGCACCAACAAAGCCTAACATGTACCAACTGGCAAAGGAAAGTGTTTACAAGGTTACATTATTGTTTTCACTATTGCATGAGAGGAAGTTATTAAAAAGGGTTTTCAGCTGAGAAAAAATAAATTGTTAATTGGCACAAAATTATTTTAACAAAATAAGTTTAGATCAAATAATTTACACAGAGTTCTCTAAGTTTGGCAATAGCTTCCGATATTAATTCATGAGTCATATAATAATTCATACATGATTACTTAGTTGTCATTTGAGGTTGTGATATTACTTCCAATCATGTGAGAACTGGAAAGATATATTCCTTAGAAAAAAATGTAGGTTAGTTAAAAAATAGGCATATTAAACTATAATATTCAACTGAAGGTATTAAATAAAAATGTAACAGTGAATTTAAAAACATTATCAGTACAACATGCTTAGTGATAATAAATTAGTACATTATTTTTTACTTAGACCCTCAGGTGTAAATCATTTTTTTCAAGTAAAGCTTATACAGGCTAACTGTGTAAGAAGTAAAGTAACTAGTTGTGCTGGGAAATACACTGAAATAAACACTTCTAAATTGTTAAAAATCAAAATGCCAGATTTTGAATAACCATAACATTGAATATAATAACAAATAACTGTCAGGACACAATTATAGCATCCCTATTATAAAATAATTACTTTTTCTAGCATTTTTAGAGCAAGGTATAATGTATCCAAAATAAATTATTGCAATACAACATTGTTTAAACGTTATTATTTTATGAGATAAAAATTCCTGTCTCAACTTTGACATTTGTTTTTGAAAAATTGGCTCCACTTCAACATTTATATAGCAGCAGGAGGCCATTATCTTGTGACAACACTTCATTGCATTGACATTATCCGTTAATTATCTTTGTCACCACTAATTTTAAGCCTGGTGTGCTATATATGCTGGCTCTTACCAGTGGTATGATTGCTCTTTCTTTCTTCATTGATGAGTCTGAAAAATATACAAAGCTTAATTAAAAGTGAAACTCAGACAAAGGCTATACTTTGCACAATCATAAGATACAGAAAATGAAAAACAGTAAGCGTAATAATTTTTTATTTAATAGGGGCTATGTTCTATTTCTAATATAAAGTGCTCTTATGAGTTGCATGGATATTTTAAATATGAAAACCAAGTAAAGGAGAACATTTAATTATTGATATATAAAAACATTTAGAAAAGAGAAAAATTTTATAAGTACTGTAATAAAACATAAACAGATGAGTAGTGTGAAGGGAGATTTACTTTTGTAGGCAAGTAGATCAATAAAATTCTGGCTAGAAGCCCATCAGTTACTGTTGTTATTAAATTGCCCTTTTATCAGTGTGCTCATTACTTGGAAACACTTTTAAAGATAAAATTGTTAGTTCTGTGTGTGTGTGTATGTTTGTGTACGTGTGTGCACTGTTTTTTTTTTTAAAGAAGAAAAGCTACCTATTGAAGGCTTGCTTTTTCCCCTTATCGATTCACATGCCTTTAGTATAGTATTACAGGACTTAGGGTTTGTTTGTTTGTTTTAACTTACACAGGCTTCTCTTCTCCTCAGGGAAACTCACTGAAAAGGGTGTTTCTAATAAATTTATAATACCAAAAAGCTCAGAAAACAAATTGATATTACTGTGTTCTTTTAAAGATGAGGAAACTGGGGCAGAGATAAAACCAAATAACCTACCGAAGTGTACACACTTACTGAGGTTATCCGTGTATAATGCATAGTTTAATGTCTGATGTATGGCAGGTAATCAACAGATCATGGGTACTATTGAATATAACCAAATACATACAAATCTACTGAATATTTGACCACAGATGTGGCATATTTTCTGATATTTAACTGAAATACAAATAGATCCTTTTTTGCTTTTTTGAGATATTTTTAATGGTGTTTTTATGCGTGTCTTACTCTATGTGTATACATTTGTGTCAGTGCCTGATAAATATTCTTTGGTTCAGTACGAAGATGGAGGATACAAGAGTCTGACATTTGAGGATATAATATTTATAGTGGGAAAATAATCTCTTTTCTACTCTTAAATAAAACATAGTCATAGTCTCCCCTAATCAGGCTTTATACAAGGCTTGAACTGGTGAATAGGTGAGAATAAGTTAGTACTACTTAATATTTGGTGTTTTTAAACACTAAAATTATATTTGTATCGCTATGCCAATATAAAATATGTTTTATAGCAAAGACTGTTAAGGAAAGGTCAAACTATAATTTCAACAGGTTCAGGCCTCCCTGAACATAATTTACTTCTGAACATTAAGATTATAATAGCATAATCTCAGGTTATATGAGAAAAAATTCAAGTAACTATGAACATTGGTGTGCTAATTAACCATCATCATGTGAGATTTCAACATACCTAATTGATGAAACAAGCACACATTAATAAGGATATGGAACAAAATTAATAAGCTTGATAAAGTAGATATAATGTAATTAAAATTTGAACAGCTCATATCCTTCTTAAGTATTCATGAAATATTTACCAAATTGAATGATTAATATGCCATAAATGAAGCCTCAAATTTTCAAAAACTGGTAACCATACAGATGTAATTCAACTATAATTCAGTTAATTGAAACTTCCGATGTTAAAGATAATATGTATCCAAATGCCTTACATTGCAAAGAAGAATTTCTAATGCACATAACATATTCAGAAGAATATTGAAATGATCATATGGTTCTTTCCCTTTCTTTTATTAATGTGGTGTATCACATTGATTGATTTGCAGATATTGAACCACACCTGAAACCCAGGAATAAATCCCACTTCATCATGGTGAATGATTTTTTAAATGTATTATTGGATTTGTCCATTGGTTGATGAATGGATAAAGATGTGGTGTACATATACAATGGAATATTATTCAGCCTCAAAAAGAATGAAATCTTGCCATTTGCAACAATGCCCTATAAGTGAAATAAGTCAGAGAAAGACAAATATCATATGATTTCACTCATATGTGGAATTTAAAAAACAACAAGAGAACATGGGGTGGGAGGAAGAGAGAGGCAAGCCAAGAAACAGGCTCTTAACTATAGGGAACAAACTTATGGTTACCAGAGGGGTGGTGGTTGGGGGATGGGTTAAATAGGTGAAGGGGATTAAGGAGTGCACTTGTGATGAACACCAGGTATTGTATGGAAGTGTCAAACCACTTAATATTGTACACCTGAAGCTAATATTATACTGTATGTTAACTAACTGGAAATTAAAAAAAATACTTAAAAAATAGTTTCTGTTGTGTATTGGCAAAACAAAAAGTATATTGAAAATACCACTTATTGAAATGCTTGTATGTAGCCAAAATAGTACAACAAAGGAAATACTTAATCTCAAATGCATATGAAAAATAGGAATAATTACTCAAAACCTATAAGATGGGTATCTACCAAAAGAAAAAAAGAAAACACAACAAATACAGTGAATAGAAGTAAGAAGAAAATAGAAGAATAAAAATGCAGTGAAACAGAGAATTTCTACTTCTGGCATGTTGGAGTAACTGCTACTAGATTTGTCTTCCTATTGGAAAAAAAGGAAAAACTAGAAAATCACACAAAATATATGAAATAACTGTTTTCAGATATTGGGCAATAGGCATCAAAAGACCATTCTTCCTGAAAGAAGGGAAACAAGAGATGGACCCTGCAAAATACCCTATGTTTCTGTCTGAAGGTGCATTTTGAACCTTGGCCTTCATAGGGTCAAATTTTTATAGTAGTGATAAACTGGCCCAGCACTAAAGGCAGCTATTTTCACCCATCCTAGCAATGCTAAAAAACTAATCTTGAAAGGATCACACTTAACTTAAAACACCTTCTCCTTCTTAGTAGATTGCCTTTTCATTAACTGCCTGATTAAGAAAGTTTAATATTGTTAAAGGAAGATCTAAAAATCCAGAAACTCAAAATACACCATGTAATCCAAAAATTTCTAGAAATTCCACAGAATTTAAAAAGTAGAAGCTCTCTCATATTTATTTTACAAGCCCAGTATTACCTTGCTACACAACTATATACAAAGAGCATGAGAATTAAGAATTGTAGTCCACAATTAATCATTCACATAGGTCCCATTATGCAAAAGAATATATAAGCAAATCAGCAGTAAGTAAAAATGGAAACTCGACAGGTCCAAATTGAATTTATCTTAGTAATTCAAGAATGGTTTAACGTTAGGAAAAACAATATAGCAATGTAATTCCCACATTAATAGATTAAAGAAAAAAAGCAGTGTAATTTTTACTAGTAAAGGAAGAAATGCTATTTGAAAAACTTTGGTAGAAATATAACCCTATCAGAATTCTGGAAGACAAAGATTTATAGCAATCCAGTTAATGCTTAACCAGAAGGGACACTTAAGGTGGGATAAATTTTTGTATTTTAACTTACTTTCCTCCCTACAGCAGTGGCAGTCTTGAAAATGGCAGCAGGATGCCTGGGTCGCTCAGTTGGTTAAACATCTGACTCTTGATTTTGGCTCAGTCATGAACTTGCAGTTTTTGAGTTTGAGCCCAGCAGTGGGCTCTGTGCTGACAAAGCAGAGCCTATGTGGGATTCTCTCTCTGTCCCTCCTCTACTTGCGTGATCTCTTTCTCTCTTTCAAAATAAATAAACATTGGAAAAAATGGCAGTTCACATTCTCAGTGTAGGTATTTCATCCTTGAAGAAGCAGAGCAAACATTATACCCAAAGGATTATGTTTGTCTGTTTTGTCCTGTCTGTGGGTTCCCTGAAGGACCTGCATAACCTTCCTTTGTTTTTACTAACTTAGAACTTTTTCAGGGGCAAATAGATAGAATGACTACACGGATGTTCTCTGGAAAAGTTGGAAGTCAAATGAATAAGCTGCTGTCATGTGGGCAAAAAATAAGGAACACGGAAAGCTACAGAAAAATTTGGAGAGTAAGAATCTTTAAGGACTAAGGGTTTTGCTCAATATACCAGGGAAATTAGAAAGCCATACATATGTCCAGGGTAGGATGCATGCTTTAAAAAGACCACAGATTGACTGCTGGCTTCTTTTTAGTTTCAGCACATGTGGGAAGTGAAGCCTAAGATAGAGTTGCAGATGCTTGGCCAAGTGTTAAAAGAGTGCCCCCAACCCAGAGCCAATCTGCAATGACCTATGGATTATCTTTTTTAATTAAATTCGTTCTTTGTACGTGATAATATTTAAATGCCCATTTTTTTCAACCAAACGTGCTTTTTTTTAGTTTGCAAAGAAAAAAGAACATATGGCACATCATCAAAAAAAAAATAACAGAAATCGTCCCAGAGGAAGCATGGACATTGCATTTATTAGACAAATACTTTAAACCAACTGTCTTAAATTTGCTAAGAAAGCTAAAAAACCATGTGAAAAGAACTAAATGAAATCAGGATAATGATGTCTCACCAATAAAGAATATCAATAAAGACATAGAAATTATATTAAAAAAAGAATCAGAAATTCTAGAGTTGAAAAATTACAATAGCTGAAATAAAAATTCACTAGTGGGGTCAATAACAGATAAGAACAGATAGAAGAAAGGTAGAAGAAGTGAATTTGAAGATAGGTCAAATGAAATTATCCAATCTACTTGTAGAAAAAGAAAAGAATTAAGAAAATTGAACAGAGCATAAGAGACTGTGGGATACCATTAACATGCCAACATGTGCACAATGAGAGTTGCAGGACAGGAGAGAAAGGCATCATCTCATGATAAGTGATGTTGAGCCATTTTTCATGTGCCTAATTGACTTTCTGTATATTTTCTTTGCAAAAATGTTCACTCAGCTTCTTTTCAGTTTTTAATCAGATTTTTTTCTTTTGCTATGGAGTTGTGTGAGTTTTTAAAATATATTTTGGACATTAGCCACTTATATGTGATTTGCAATATTTTTTTCTCATTCAGTAGGTGACTTTTTCATTTTATTGATGGTTTCCTTTTCTGTATAGAAGTTTGTTAATTAGATGTGTTCCTACTTGTTTGTTTTTATTTTGGTTGCTTTTGCTTTTGGAATAAAAAAAAATCATTGCCGAGGCTGATGTCAAGGACCTGACCCCCTGTTTTATTCTAGGAATTTTATGGTCTTAGATTCAATCTAATTCATTTTGAGTTAGTTTTTGTTTATGGTGTAAGATAGTGATATAGCATGTGGCTTTCCAGTTTTCCAAATACTACCAATTTTTCCCAAGGAAGAGAATAACTTTTCCTCACCGTATACTCTTGCCTCCTTTGTCACAAATTAATTGAATATATATGTATGGGTTTCTTTATGGGCTCTCTGTTCTATTGATCGATGTGGCTGTTTCTGTGCCAGTAGTATACTATTTTGATTACTAGAGCTTTGTAATATAGTTTGAAATAAGGGATCATGGTGTCTTTGGATTTTTTTCTTTCCTAAGTTTGCTTTGGCTATTCAGGGTCTTTTGTGATTTCATACAAATTTTAGGATTGTTCAATCTTTTTCTGTGAAAAATGCCATTGACATTTTGATAGGGATTGCATTGAATCTGTATATTGTTTTGAGTAATATGGAAATTACAGAATTATTAGTTCTTCCACTTCATAAGCATGGAATATTGTTCGATTTATTTGTGTCTTCTTCAATTTCTTTTGTCAGTGTCTTACGGTTTTCAGTGTACAGGTCTTTCACCTCCTTGGTAAAATTTATTTCTAGGTATTTCTTGCCTGGTTTTGGTATCAGGGTAATGCTGGCCTCGTAAAATGAGTTTGGAAGCATTTCCTTCTCTTCAGTTTTTTAGAAGAGTTTGAGAAGGATAGGAATTAATTTTTCTTTATATGTTTGAATTCTATATATGTGAATTTCTATATATGTAGAATTCACCAGTGAAGCCATTTGATCCTGAAATTTCTTTGTTGGAAGATTTTGGAGGATTCAGTCTCCTTACTATATATTGATCGATCTATTCAAATTTCTTATTTTTTCAAGATTTAATCTTGGAAGGTTTCTTTTTCTGGGAATTTGTCCATTTCTTGCTTGTCCAGTTTGTTGGTGTGTAATTGTTCCTAGTAGTCTCTTATGATCCTTTGTATATCTGTGATTATCAGTTGTAACATCTCCTTCATTTTTAATATTATTTATTTCAGCCCTTCCCCTTCCTTTTCTTGGTGAGTCTAGCTAAAAATTTGTCAATTTTGTTTATTTTTTCAAAGAACCCACTCTTAGTTTCATTGATCCTTTCTATTTTTCATCTCTATTTTGTTTAGTTCTGTTCTGATCTTATTCTTTCTGCTAACTCTGGGCTTTGTTTATTGTTGTTGTTTTTCCTACTTCATTTAGGTGTGTAGTTGAATAGTTTATTTGATATTTTTCTTGTTTCTTGAGGTACACCTGTAATGTTATGAACTTCCTTCTTAAAATCACTTTTGCTGCATTCTATGTAGTTTGAAACATATTTCCATTTTAATTTGTCTCTAAAAATACTTTTTGAATAAACAAAAAAATCAATAAAACCTAATGATTAAAAACAGAATTTTAGCAAACTAGGAATAGAAAGGAATTTTCATGGAGAAATTAAAACTTACATTTAAAATGAGACAAAGAAGTCTGCACTCCCCACTTTTATTTAACCTTGTAGTAGAGGTGCTAGGCAATATCATAAGACAAGAAAATACAAACAGAAGGTATGAAGAGCAAAAGAAAAATATGTTATGAATATATAATATAATTGTCTGAAAGAAAACCCAGAAGAGACTAACAAATTATTAGAGTCAATAAGGAGTTCACTGAAATTACTTATTCTGAGTGAAAGACAACACAAGTGTAATCATGGCTTTGGGAAGATTATTTAAATTCTCCGTGTTAGTTTTGTAATAAAAAAAAAAGTAGATAAGGGCACCAGGCTGGCTCAGTCAGTAGTGCATGCAATTCTTGATTTTGGGGTCATGAGTTCAAGCTTCATGTTGGGCATAGAGCTTACTTTTTAAAAAAGGTAGATAATAATTATATAAATGTTACTAAGACTTAAATGATTTAATTTGAGTAAAGAATCTAAAATTGTGCCTTCATGTGGTTGGTTTTATATAAATGTTAGCTATTTTTATTATTATAGAAACAGTGTAAAAGATTCATGGCATTGCTACATAAAACAAGTAAAGAACCAAAAATGTATAATTTTAAGTATACCATTAATAATAAGAATGGAAAATATATTTAGGAATAACCCTAACAAAATTTGTAAAACATTTATTTTTTATTTTTTTTAATGTTTTTATTTATTTTTGAGACAGAGAGAGACAGACCATGAGCAGGGGAGGGGCAGAGAGAGAGAGGGAAACACAGAATCCGAAGCAGGCTCCAGGCTCTGAGCTGTCAGCACAGAGCCCAACGTGGGGCTCTAACTCACAGACCATGAGATCATGACCTGAGCCGAAGTCAGATGCTTAACCGACTGAGCCACCCAGGTGCCCCCAAAATTTGTAAAACATTTAATGAGTTAATCTTAAAATGAAGATAATCAAGGAGACTTAATTAAATATAAGAACATATCATGTTTGTGGACTTGGAGCCCATTAAAATATCAAATTTGCCCGAAAGGAACTAAAAATTTAACCAATTTCATATAAAATTCATTCAAGTGTGTGTGTGTGTGTGTGTGTGTGTGTGTGTGTGTGCGCGCCCGCATGTGGTCAAATTTCTAATGGGTTATTCTAATGCTGATTCTAGTAGAAGAATAAAGAACAAGATAGAGAAAATGGGATTTGTTCCAAAGATTTCAGACTTGTTTTAAACAGATGATCCAATAACACAGGATAGCTTGGAAAAAGACCTATGAAGATGTGGAAATGTAATATGTAACAGAGGTAGCATTGCACATGGTACAAAAAAGTTGAATATTACTATAAATAGCACTGGGATACTATTTGTGAAAAAAAAATCAGTGCTTGGGATGCCTGGATGGCTCAGTTGGTTAAGCATCTGACTTCATCTTAGGTCATGATCTCATTGTGAGTCTGAGCCCTGCATTGGGCTCTCTGCTGTCAGAACAGAGCCCACTGCAGATCCTCTGTACTCCCCTCCCCATTCCCATTCTTTCTCTTTCTCTCAAAAATAAATAAACATTAAATAAGTCAGTGCTTAATGGATTAAAGTTTAAATGTGACAGAGCTTTTTGACTTGTGTAAGAAAATATAAGAAATTATCTTCCTTGCCTTGGAATGGGGAAAGGACATCACACAATGGCACAAAACCTTAGATAAATATTTGATAAATATTATTAGATTAAAAAACAGATTCATTGGGGTACCTGGATGGCTCAGTCATTTGGGTGTCATACTCTTGATTTTGGCTCAGGTCATGATTTCAGGGTCATGGGACTGAACCCCATGTTGGTCTCTGTGCTGAGTATGGAGCCTGCTTAAGATTCTCTCTCTCTCTCTCTCTCTCTCTCTCTCTCTCTCTCTCTCTCTGTCTCTGCCCCTCTCACCCACTCATGCTCTCTCGGTATCTCTAAAATAAAAATTAAAAACCCCCACATTCATCAAAAGACATTGTTAAGAAGTAGACAAATAACTATACTGGAAAGCAAATTGTTTTCAACACAAAAATATGACAAATATTTTCATACATTATATATAATATTACAATATTAAAATATTAAAATATAACTATTAAACAGGTATGTCACTAAAGAAAATATATAAATTGCCATAAAATATGAAAAAATGACCTACACCATCCTAATCAGAGAAGTGCAAATTTAAACCGCAAGAATTCACATTTCAGACTCATTAGGTTAGCTATAGTTTAAAAAGTCTGTCAATATAAGTGTTGGTGAAAACGTGGAGCAACAAAAAATTTTTATACACTCCTGGTATAAATTTGAACTCTAAATTTGGAAAAGACTAATAAATTTGGAGGCTCACATACCCTTTGACATGGGAAGAACTGTCTTTGACATATACCACAGACTCTTGTACTATTCAAATCAATATTTTTAAGAATGTTTAAAGCATCAGTGTTTGTAATCTCAACAAATGGAAATAAAATAAATACCTACCAGATGAGCAAAACAAATATGTTGCAATATGGTTAACTGAATATTAAAATACACTGCAGAGGAATGAACCATATCACTAATATATAGAGAGTTAAAAAAAAAAAAAGCAAGTTGAAGATGACATACAATGATATAATTTATGTAATAGTAACATTCAGTCAAACATTACAATAAATTCTTAAGTATATTTGCATTGTAGTAAAATCATAAAGTAATACAAGGTTATGAGAAGAATTAAGTTCCATATATATTGAGAAGGAGAAAATATGAGATCAAAGTAGAATATACAAGCCTTCAATTTTTTTGTAATCCTTTTTATTTTAAGATAATTTAATGAGTTCATGTAATTTATTACATTATTTCTTATATTTCTTTGCATATTTTAAAAATCACACAAAGAGTGTTAATGAAAAATAAAGTTATCTACTTAAAATGGTTAAAATGATAAATTTCAAGTTATATATATATGTGTGTGTGTGTGTTTGTATACAATCTGTTTTAATCACAATTCAAACAAAAACAAAGTGATCACCTTTTATAGATACTGTTTCTTAATGAAAAAACTCTGAATGGTAGCATTCCCAAAAGCATATGGCCACACTTTGATTTATGTATCTGTGTGTATTAATTGGCCAGATAGGTATAATTTTTTAATAAACAAAATAAATATTTGGATATAAGACCATATCCTTAGCCACTTTTGCTTTAATCTTCTTAGCAGATTCCAAAATCACTTATTAAATAGAACAATACTGGTATTAAAGTGAGTGACCACAGGATAAGTAGCAGAGCTAGCCAAGATGAGGCATGTGTCTGTATCTCATCAGTATTGAATACTGCCTATAAGTATCACATTCATCTTTGGTTTTAATACCCTTCATAAGACTAACTGAATAACCCAAAACATTTTGCAAATCTTAGGTAAGTTTAGAGAATATGCTTTTTTCCAGAATGTAGCTATAATGAACCTGTGAATCATACATGTATTGCCTGTTTTTACAAGATTATGATACTGTAAAAAATAAAAATAATATAAAATTCTGTCTGTAATGTTACTAAATTTAATGTACATTTAAGTAACTTCTCTATTCAAAAATTATGATATTTCTTTTATAAGCTAAATCTAACTTATAAATTAATTTTCTGAATATCGTTCTAATAATGTATACATCTTCTAGGAGAGATACTTAATGAACCAGTAGACAGAATGATGGAGTTTGTTGAATTTAGCTAGTATTTACTGCAAGTTACCCTGTATCTGGCATTATGGGCACATGAACATAGGGGCCACAGTGGAAAAGGTAGGGATTATGTATGAATTCAACAGCATAGGTTCTCATTTTCCAAGGCCAATCAACCTCTAAATGTTCAACCTGAGGGCTGCCTTTGATAGAGCACTATACCTTGAGAAGTTGAACCAAGCACTTGGAGCAAATTGGCTATATGGGACCCTTCTATCTTAGAAAGGTGAGCAGTTTGCCATTTCAGGGATAGATGCATAGGCCAGGTATGACTTTTCCTCTTCTTACACAACACTTAGCCAACACTGTTAGCCAGGGTGTATGGAATGCTTAATCTATGAGTATGTAATCCCATAGAGTACACCACTCAACCAGGGGACCCACGTCATACTGAAGGAGGTATAAGAGTGGATCCATGACCATGGGCTCCATTGGTCATTATCGCATACCATACTATTCAGAAGTAGCTGACCTCATAGAATTCTGGAAAAGCCTTAAAGGCACACTTAAAGGACCACCTGAAGGCAACACTCTTAGAGAATGGGATGCTATCCTTTAGAAGGTGGTACATGAATTGAATCAGAGGCTTCTAATATGATCCTATGGTCTCAATAAATAGGGCTACAAAACAAGGGGTGGAAGACTGGCCCCACTTAACAACACTCTCAAAGATAAGAGTGGTCAGACCCCTTTTGTTTTTCATCCTTGCAACTCTGGGCTCTTGAGGGTTGAACGTACTAGTTCCTAAAGAGGACACTGCCCAGAAAGAGCAAGTAACCATTTAGCCACAAGCTATGGCTTCCCAGGGAACTTTGTACTTTTAATATCTATTGAGCAGCAGACAAGAAGAGGCACCATTCTGATTTGAGTAATTGATCAACAGAGGTTGGTAGGATTGTTTTTATACAATGTGGGCAGGGAGGAATCCATGTGCATTTACTTGCATGATCTACTTGAGTGCCTTTTGGTACTATCTTGGCCCACTGATATTGTGAGCAAACACATGTAACAACTAGACCAGAGAAGCAAGTGATTACAAGGGTTCAGACCCTGCAGGAATGAAGGCTTGCTTTATACTTCCGGATAAGTCAACTAAAACCACTAACATAATAATTAAGGGGAGGAAGATTTAGAATGGCAGTGGGGGAGAGGGTGTGTGTGAACTATATCTCCAGAAGTAACTCCAATAATCAAAGTTCATTCTTAAAACCTCCCTCTTCTAAGTTTTCTATTAGGGTGAAAGCTGCATAGGAACATGAAGGATTAGGGAGTTTTATCTTACCTCACCAAAGTCATAGTATTTTCTATTTTCCGAATTATTTGGAATCTTCTTTATGGGAGAATGCTTCCATATGGAAGATTTGTCTTTTCTCTTCTGTTTGCCTATTTAATTTTTTATTTATATCAGTCTGGATCATGGGGACTTATTTTATACTCTGGTTATAACCCAAACATTATTTTTTTTGCTAAAATTATTCTAGCTTTGGCCAAAGGGTACTATTTCATTTGGTTCCTATGTCCCTTTGACATATCACCATCATTATGTTTTTTCACTTTATTTCTAAATTATATTTTTTATTGGATATTGAATTTAGGCTTGGGCATTCCCTGCACCCCCCCCCCCCAAGTACTTTCATGATGCTGTTATCTTGTCTTTTGCCTTCCACTATTTTTACTGTTAATCTTAATTTTGCTTTTCTTAATGTAAGGTCTTTTCTTGTTTCACTTTATCTTTGGCTTAGCAGCAGTTTTATGATGATGACTACATGTGTGTTTTTTAATCCCATAGCAGATTTGCTGAATTTCTTGAAGGTTTGGTGCTTGATATCTTTCGTTAATTTTGGAAAATATTCAGTCATTATTTCTTCTGATATTTCTTCTATTTTATTCTCTGTCATTTTTTTTTCCTTCTGGGTCTCTCTATCACACTATTCTATATTGTTCTATTGATCTCTGGTGTTCTGAGTTTTCATTCTTTTTTCCTCTTTGTATTTCCTTTTGCATAATTTCTATTGAGCTACCTTAGAGCTTTCTGGTTATCATTCAGCTCTTAACTCATCCAATAAATTAAAAATATTAAATTTTATTTTGATACAATATAAAGCTTACAAAAAATGGTAAGAACAAATAATGAACTTCAGAAAGACATTATAGAATATGTTGCCCACATGATGCCCTATCATGCCCCAATACTTTAGTATGTATTTTCTATAAAAGGATATTCCCCTATAAACACAATGCATCCATATAAAATCAGGAAATTAATATTTACTTGTTATAACCATTTAATGCTTTGTTTCCACTCAACTTTTCCCACACTCTTAGTAAAAGTACTATTGGGGAGAATCAGTGGGATGGTGGAATTGGCTGTGTATTTTCAGTTTCTATAAGTTCCAGTTCATCCCATCGACTCACACTGTCATTAAAAACTGTGGCTAGTAATTCCTTGATTCAGTGGAATAATTCAGCTTGCAGGGACATCAGTTCTCTGCTCTACAGTGAAGGGTATAGCTACTAAATTCTAGTCATTAAGTTTTGTTTTTTTCTTACCTTCCCCCCCACGCCCCACCATTTCTTTAGCTTTTTTTGCTACAGTAGGAACAATGGTTTGTGTTATCATATATTTTGCTAAAAGTAAAACCTCTACTTCTATGGATTGTTTTTTATTTTTTTCCACTTTTGAACAGATTGTATAATTTTTTTCTTGTCATTTTAATTCTTTAATAAGTTTTGAAGTTACATGTTTTCTTGTTATTCTTAAGTATAATAGAAATTAAAACATAATACTTGTTAAAATCTAAACTTTCTCCCTTACCCTCCCCTGAGAAGATCATGTTGACTATTCCACTAACTCCTCTCAAATGTTTTATTATTGTTGGGATACATCTTCATTAGATATCTTTAATCCCACAAAATATATTGTTTTATACAGTCAATGTTCATTTAATTGTAGTTATATAACTTTCTACATCAGTTTTTTTTTGCAGCTCAGATTCTTCTATCAGCCCTTTGTTTCTGCCTAAAGTAAACCTTTAAGAATTTCTTTTGGTCATTCCTTCGGTGGAAAATTGGTTATGTTGGCAAACTCTTATGGCTTTATTTTTCTTGAGGTATAATCACTATATTGTAAAATTCATCCTTTTTTGTGTGGAATTCTATGACTTTTCATAAACATATACTGCCATGTTACCACCACCAATATTAAGATATGAAACATTGCCAACACCCCCATGAATTCCCTCTTGTCACTTTATAGTCAGTTCCTTTCTCAGTTCCAGCCTCTGGAAAACACTAATCTGTTTTCTGTTCCTATAGTTTTGTCTTTTCTGGAATGATAGTATGTAGGTCTTTTGAGTTTGTCCTCTTTTGCCTATCTTAATGCATTTGTGACCCATCCATGATGTTGTATATGGTTTATTCATTTTTATTGCTGATTAGTATTACATTGAATGAGGTACACAGTTTGTTTAACCATTCACTAGTCAAAGTACATTTGAGGTGTTCATAATTTTTGGCAATTATGAATATAAGAGCTATAAACATTCATATACGGTTCTTAACATGTACATAAATTTCATTATACTTGTATATATACCTAAGTATGGTATTATAAGATCATATTGTAATGATATGCTTAACTTTATAGGATATTGCCAAATGCTTCCATTTGACTATACCATTTTGCATTATCATCACAATTTATGAAAGTTCCAGGTTTTCACCATCTGTATCATTTTAACTATTCTAATAGATTTGTAGTGGTCTCTCATTGTGATTTTAATTTGTCTTTCCCTAATGTCTAATAATGTTTAGCATTATTACATGTGTTTGTTTTCTATCCATATATCATCTTTCGTTTTGTATGTACTCAAACTTTGTTGTATATCAATTGTGTTTTGTTGATCTATCCCTTTACCTTGATTTGTAGCTTTATAATAAGAATTGAAATCAGAATTTACATTCTTCTCTTCAACCCCAGGAGATTTTGGGAGAGGACTGCATAATTTTGAGCAGAGTCACATGTTTATTAAATATGACAAGTATCAATGCAGCACACGTATTAGGCCTAGAACAGTGTTCACTTGCAGAAGCTCAGAGAGAATAGAATGGTAGCAAATATGCAGATTTTTTTCTGTCTCTTGCACTCAGGAGCATTGCAAACTGATAAAGTTGTGCAGTATGCTAGGCTATTCAATGAGGTACTCTGGCTTCGTAATATGGAGTGTAAAAGCTCAACCAATTGGGAAGCAATAGCACCTTTCCTGGCATAGGCAAGGGCTTTGAATTACGTCTTTTGTTCCATGAGGTCACCAGTACTAAAGCCCACCTTTTCTTGAGGTTGAAGAATCTATTCTTGATCTTGCCTTATCAGATAATCTTACTCAGAGTTGCAGATTAATTGGTGTTAATTATTTCCTAGATGTGGTAGAATTTACCAGTAAAGCCATCTGTTCCTGGACATTCTTTGTTATGAGGTTTTTGATTACTAATTCAATCTCCTTACTGGTAATTGATCTGATCAGATTTTCTATTTCTTCATGATTTAGTCTTGATAGGTTGTATGTTTTTAGGAATTTTTTATTTCTTATAGGTTGTCCAATTTGTTGGTACTGTACTTGTTCATAGTAGTCTCATGATTTCTTTTATTTGTGTGTTTTCATTTGTAATGTCTCCTCTGTCATTTCTAATTTATGTGTTTTAGTCCTCTTTTTTTTTTTCTTGGTAAGTCTAGCTTTTAAAGGTTTGTCAATTTTGTTTATCTTTTTAAAAAATTAGCTCTTAGTTTCATTGTTTTTTTTCTGTTGTCTTTTTAGTCTCTATTTCATTTATTTTCACTATGATTTTTATTATTTCCCCCTTTCTACTAACTTTGATCTTCATTTGTTCTTCTTCTTCTAACTCCTTGATGTGTAAAGTTAGTTTTTTTTAATTTGAACTTTTTTTTTTCTTAATATAAGTGTTTATCACTATGAACTTCCCTGTTAGAACTGCTTTTGCTGCATTTTGTAAGTTTTGGTGTTTGTATTTTCATTTTCATTCATCTCAAGATATTTTTGATTTGTCTTTTGATTTTTTCCAAATTCATTTTACTAGACCACTGTTACACTGGTACTAAAACCAGACAAAGACATTGTAAGAAAAAAATAAAAAAACAAAACAAAAAAAATCTGCAGACCAATATCCCTGATGAGCATAGATGCAAAAATCTTCAAAAAGATATTAGGAAGCCAAATTCAACAATGCATTAAAAGGATTATATGCTGTGAGATTTATTCCAGGTATGCAAGAATAATTCATCACTTACAAATCAATCAGTGTGATACACCACATCAACAAAATGAAGGATAAAAATCACATGTTCATTTTAAGGTGCAGAAAAAGCATTTGATAAAATTCAACATCCATGCACAATAAAAACTCTCACAAAACAGTATTGAGGAAAAGTACCTCAACATAATAAAAGCCATTTATAATAAATCCGCAACTAACATCATTCTCAAAAGTAAAATGATGAAAGCTTTTCCTCTAAGATTAGGAACAAGGCAAGGATGCCCATTCTTACTACTTTTATTCAACATAATAGTGGAAATCCTAGCCACAGCAATTGGCAAGAAAAAGAAGGAAAAGCCATCAAAATCAGAAAGGAATAAGAAAACTATCTCTATTTGCAGATGATATGACCCTAAAGGCTCCATAAATGAAAAAAAATTGGAACTAAAAAATGAATTCAGTAAAATTGCAGAATACAAAATTAATGTACAAACATCAATTGCATTTCTTTCTTTTTTTTTATATTTCTATACAGTAACAATGGAGTATAAGAAAGAGAAATTAAGAAAACATCCTATTCACAATCATATTGAAAAGAATAAAATACCTAGGAATGGATTTAGTCATGTAGGTGATGGACCTGTACTCTGAAAACTATGACGCTGATGAAATAAATTAAAGAAGATAATCATAAATGGAAAAACATTCCATGTTTATGATTGGAAGAATTAATAATGTTAAAATGTCCATACCACCCAAAACAATCTAGAGAGTCAATACAATGCCTATTAAAATTTCAATGGCATTTTTCACAGAAATAGAAAAAAAAAAACAATCCTAATATTTTTGTGGAACCAGAAAAGTCCCCAAATAACCAAAGTAACCTTGAGAAAGGAGAGCAAAGCTGGAAGTATTACACTTTCTGATTTCAAACTATATTACAAAGCTTTTTACAGTTTTTAGTAACCAAACTGTATAATATTGACATAAAAATAGATACATACATTAATGGGACAAAATAAAGAGCCCAGAAATAAGACCATGCATTTATGTCAACTAATTTACAACAAACGAGCCAAGAATACACAATGAGGAAAGGATAGTCTCTTCAATAAATAGTGTTGGGAAAACTGATCAGCCACGTGCAAAAGAATGAAATTGGATCTTTATCTTAAGCCACTAGCAAAAATCAACTCGAAATGGACTAAAGACTTTAACATAACACCTGAAACCATAAAAATCCCAGAAGAAAACAGAGAGAGTAAACTCCTTGACATAAGTTTTGTTAATGAATTTTTTGGATTTGATGGCCAAAGCAAAAGCAACGAAAGCAAAAATGGTATGACTACATTATACTAAAAAGTTCCTGCACACCAAAGACCATCAACAAAGTGACAAGGCAACCTACGTGTGGGAGGAAATATTTTCAAATCATATATTTGGTAAGTAACTAGTATCTAAAATATATAAAGAACTCATGCACTCAACAGCAAAAAGCAATCTGAATAGAAAATGGCAGAGGACCTGAATAGACAGTTTCCCAAAGGAGACATACAAATAAGCAACAGGTACATGAAAAGGTGCTCAACTTCCTTTAATTATCAGAGAAAAGCAAGTGAAAAGCACAATGAGATATGACCTCACACCTGTTAAAATGGCTATTATCAAAAAGATAACAGATAACAAGTGTTGGCGATGATGTAGTCAATAGGGAACATTTGTGCACTGTTGGTTGGAATTTAAATTGGTGCAGTTACTATGGAAAATAGTATGGAGAGTCCTCAAAAATTAAAAATAGAACTACCATATGAATCAGCAATTTAACTTCTAGTTATATATTTGGAAGAACAGTATTACTATCTCTAAATGATATCCCCATGTTCATTGCAGTATTATTTACAATAGCCAAGACATGAAATCAACCTAAGTGTCTACTGATTGAAGAATGGACAAAAAAAATATTTTATATATAACCATCAAAAACAAGGAAATCCTGCCATATGTGACAAAAGGATGAACCTTGACAGCATTATGCTAAGTAAAATAAGTCAAACAGAAGAAGGCAAATATTGTATCAGCTGACATATATGTTGAACCAAAAAAAAAAAATCCAAACCCATGGATACAGAGAACAAATTGATTTTTGCCAGATTTGGGGTGGGGGTGGTCAGTGGAAGAAATGGCTGAAGATGGTCAAAGGGTGCAAACTTCCAGTTATAAGATAAATAAGTTCTTAAGATGTAATATACAGTATGATGACTATCCTTGATAATACTGTATTATATATTTGAAAGTTGCTAAGAGAGTAAATCTTAAACGTTCTTATCACAAAAAATAAAATTTGTAACTATGTGTGCTGGTCGTTAACTAAACTTATTATGGTTATAACTTCACCATATGTACATCTATGAAATCATTATGTGTATGCTTTAAGCTAATACACTGTTATACATTATTATTTCTCAATAAAACTAGAAAAAATGTTTTTCTAAGAAGTAGGGTTAGCAAATATTTTATGGGACTAAGTCTCTTTGCTGATCAACATTTGGTAATTTTTCTATGATTATGTGTTATATAAACCAAACATAATAGTTTTCAAGATTTGCCTATACTTGAAGACCCACATAAAAGCCACCTGTTATAATATTTTGCAATTTCCTGCCCTCTACCCATAGGAATGAATCGCAGTTTTCTCTGAATTTTCACAACATGTTAGTTATTCCAATGATATAGCACTGAAATAAAGAGAAAAAGATCTTCATCAATCTAAGTTTTGGTATTCTGCAATACCAATTTTCCTTAGGGTCTTAATTTTTCTTAATGTTCATCGGATGGTTCTTTATTATTCTGTTTCCTCATTAAGTTTTAAAGGAGTTTTTGGCACAAAAACAGACACATAGACCAATGGAATAGAATAGAAACCCCAGAACTAGACTCACAAACGTATGGCCAACTCTTCTTTGACAAAGCAGGAAAGAACATCCAATGGAAAAAAGCCTCTTTAACAAATGGTGCTGGGAGAACTGGACAGCAACATGCAGAAGGTTGAAACTAGACCACTTTCTCACACCATTCACAAAAATAAACTCAAAATGGATAAAGGACCTAAATGTGAGACAGGAAACCATCCAAACCTTAGAGGAGAAAGCAGGAAAAGACCTCTCTGACCTCAGCCGTAGCAATCTCTTACTCGACACATCCCCAAAGGCAAGGGAATTAAAAGCAAAAGTGAATTACTGGGACTTTATGAAGATAAAAAGCTTCTGCACAGCAAAGGAAACAACCAACAAAACTAAAAGGCAACCAACGGAATGGGAAAAGATATTCACAATGACATATCGGACAAAGGGCTAGTATCCAAAATCTATAAAGAGCTCACCAAACTCCACACCCGAACAACAAATAACCCAGTGAAGAAATGGGCAGAAAACATGAATAGACACTTCTCTAAAGAAGACATCCGGATGGCCAACAGGCACATGAAAAGATGTTCAGCGTCGCTCCTTATCAGGGAAATACAGATCAAAACCACACTCAGGTATCACCTCACGCCAGTCAGAGTGGCCAAAATGAACAACTCAGGAGACTATAGATGCTGGAGAGGATGTGGAGAAACGGGAACCCTCTTGCACTGTTGGCGGGAATGCAAATTGGTGCAGCCGCTCTGGAAAGCAGTGTGGAGGTTCCTCAGAAAATTAAAAATAGACCTACCCTATGACCCAGCAATAGCACTGCTAGGAATTTACCCAAGGGATACAGGAGTACTGATGCATAGGGCCACTTGTACCCCTATGTTCATAGCAGCACTCTCAACAATAGCCAAATTATGGAAAGAGCCTAAATGTCCATCAACTGATGAATGGATAAAGAAATTGTGGTTTATATACACAATGGAATATTACGTGGCAATGAGAAAAAATGAAATATGGCCTTTTGTAGCAACGTGGATGGAACTGGAGAGTGTGATGCTAAGTGAAATAAGCCATACAGAGAAAGACAGATACCATATGTTTTCACTCTTATGTGGATCCTGAGAAACTTAACAGGAACCCATGGGGGAGGGGAAGGAAAAAAAAAAAAGAGGTTAGAATGGGAGAGAGCCAAAGCATAAGAGACTGTTAAAAACTGAGAACAAACTGAGGGTTGATGGGGGGTAGGAGGGAGGAGAGGGTGGGTGATGGGTATTGAGGAGGGCACCTTTTGGGATGAGCACTGGGTGTTGTATGGAAACCAATTTGTCAATAAATTTCATTTAAAAAATTAAATAAATAAATAAACAAAAGAGTTTTGATGATATTTTATGAAGTATTTTGTTTTTTATGAGAGGATTGATCTAAAAAAAACTAGCTCATCACTAATAACAAGTATGGATTATCTCTCACCATTTTAAGTTATTCATTCCATTAGAATAGCACTTATTAAATTACTATCTTTTTGTGTAAAATATAACCTACTTTATAAAAAATAAAATACATATTTTTAATAAGAAAAACCTGGAAGAATTAACATCATCTTTTTAAATTTAAGGTATATTGAGCACCCATTATATGTAAAAAGGGGACAGAAAATATTTCATTCAGTAACATATCTTGCCAAGTATCTTGCAATGAAATGTAAAACTTGGGCTGAAATTTTGTGAATTGTTATTTTCTATTGTGTTCCAGTAAGATGTTTTTTAGCTGAATATTGTTATAGTGGTTCCCCTTCAAAAGAGGACCTAAAGTTTTAAACACCTATGCCTATACCAAAATTTTAACAATTATAATAATAACATTATTATTTTAATATGCATCAAAGAATAAGTGTGTAATGTATTTTGAATGGAAATAGGATTATTTCTATTGTCCTTAACTTTCTAAGGCTAACAAGGAGACAGGCAGTTGAAAAGATAACAGAATTCCAGTCTCATATTTTATATCAAGCTCAAGAAATATTGTTTTATCTGAAATTTTTAAGATTACCTTGGTATTCAGATTGAATAATCTATGCTATGTATTATAAAGTAAGTTGATATATGATTAAACAATAATTGCTGACAGGGTCATGGATGATAATGTTCGGGAGCTTGTTAAATTTTATCACTATGGGAACTGAATTTCTATATTTGTGTGAATTTAAAATGTTTATCTTATTCATTATTTCACTGATATCTTTTCATATATTCACTCATTTTCTCAACAAGAATTTATATATCGTCTGGTAAAAGATATATTCACTTTGATAAATGGCCAGTGGAATTAAAGACCTGCATTCAAGTTTTACCACAATATATGACATCAGAGAGATTACCACTTCATAAAAGAGAGACTTCGACTTGGGGAATCTCTTCTTGTTCTGTAATTCCATCTATGTTACAGATTTGTACAGGAGAGTATCTGACCTCTTGTCATTTATAATATACTAAGGAGATAAGAAAATGACATACTATTTTAGGACACCTGCATAAAGCTTAAAAAACTATTAATCAAAGCTTAAAAGAATTAACTTTATCAGTAAAGGTGTTTAAATGCAGAGGCTGTCAGCAGGTTCAGGAATCTCCAAGGGATGATCTTTCAAGCCTAGAATCTTGGTCCTGAGTGGCTCAATGATTTCACTATCACCAAAATCATGACTTTTTAGTGTGTAATGTAGAATGCCAATTTATTTATTTTAATTTACAATGACACAAATAATTCCCAGTGAATCATCTTGAGCAGTATATTCTTTATACCAGAAAAACTACATGGGAAGCTAAACTATTGGTAGGATTTTCTTTTAGGGGATTCTCATAGGCTCCAAACAATGGAAGCTACAAATAAGAGTTTATGTTTAATAGACTAAATTTCCGGGGTCTATGCAATGAAGTCAGTGAGATCAAATAGTTTTATAGTAATTTAAGACATTTGCAAGTACCAACTCTAAGTACTTTGCTGACTAATTATCTAGAATCCGGGTTGACCAAACTCCACTTAGAATGATGCATTACTTCTTAAGATTTACCAATACCTTCAACTAATCTTGTGGGTGTCATTATATCTTTTTGCCTATTTTTAACTCAGTGTGTGTGGAATTTGGAGCATGTGTTCCTAATGGCAATATTATTCATTTATATCCAAGGACTTGGAGGGGTTACTTGTTTAGTACCCCAAAATATTTTGGGAAATGATAATGTCATTTTTGAAACTTTTAAAGATCAATATTATAATAATTATTATTTTGGTTATTTCTGTACTATTATTGTTTGAGCCATTGATCTATGGCTTCTTCTATTTTGAAAAGTGCCAATATTTTAGATTTTTAAAAGTTGACTTGTATGACAGATTATTTAATTTTAGATATATGTGATGGTAACTAAGATAATTAAGATATTATAGTCATGTTTATTACATCTTAAGTACTTTTCCTGGATTTCTCTAATTTAAAAATTTAGGTTTGAGTCAGTATGTCATAAATTGTATTTCCAAATACTCTAGTCTGAGGATTATATGAGTTTTAAATTGAATCATTATGACAGATCCTGTACAATATGTTAAACATGTTGCTACACATTATGAAAGTTTTCCTTTATTACTATTTATGTAAATTATGTGTGTTTATTTGCCAGGAAAAAATGGTCGCCTTGTTACTGATTGGTTAACTATTATCCCTCTGCTCCAAATTTACATTTATATTCTCTTTCCTGTGGTTCTGGAGCAGGGACTGCAAACTATTACCCAGACTCATTTGCCAGAAGGCTGCTGCCAATAAGAGGCACTAGGGCAGTACTTCTTAACCTTGGCTGTGTATTCGAATCGCCTGGGAAAGTTTGAGGACTATCAGTGCCTAACTTCCATGTCCACAATTTCAGATTTCTTTATTTGCAGGTGAGGACTGGGTATCGGGCTTTTTAAGATTAAATGATTCTTGGGATGCCTGGGTGGCTCAGTTGGTTAAGTGTCTGACTTTAGCTCCTGGCATGATCTTGTGTTTGTGGGTTCAAGCCCCACATTGGGCTCTGTGCTGACAGCTCAGAGCCTGGAGCCTGCTTCGGATTCTGTGTTTTCCTTTCTCTCTGCTGCTCCCTGCTCATGCTTTGTCTCGCTCTGTCTCTCAAAAAATAAATAAACATTAAAAAAAAAAAAGATTAAATGATTCTCATGAGAAGCTAAGACTAAGAATGATTATGCCAAAGGATGGTAGTCAGGTAGAAGGTATTTCCTCCTGCTTTAATCTTCCTTCACTGACACCTGAAGAGCAGCATTCACTCCCAGCAGGGGCAGTTGGCCCCTGTTTTCAGCCTCTTTCAGGCACTTCTAGAATCACTCTTTTGTATCCCCTTAAAGATATCAGCAAAAGCTTAGTGGTGCCACTACCTCTCCTTCAGAAGTCTGAGAACTCTCTTTCAAGTTCTTAAGGTACTAGTAGCACCCAAGACCCTTCTCTCCATCAAAAATCTGAGCACCTAATTCGCAAAGCCTCACCTCTGAACTCCAATCTGTTCTTTTATGCCACCAGTTTTAGGGTCAGAGCTGATTGCTACAGTTATTATCTCTGAGTTATTTAAGCATCCCTCTTGTGTTCTTTCGACACTCCAAAGTTTATGTAACCATTTTTCTATATTAAAGTTATTTTGTGGAACTATGTAGATGTTTTCCATTTTCCGGGCTGGACCCAACTGCATCTAAACTTTTTGTTAACTATTTTAATGATATGGCTGTAATAGTCATAGATTAAATGAGAAATTGGAATGTAGTAGCATTTGCCCTTGGATTATGAAATTAGAATTATGGGGAATTTTTTTTCCAGCCTCTGTCTCTTTCTCATTCTCTCTCATCTCTATTTCTCTATCTCCATCTTATCTTGATCATCTATATCCTATCTATATCTATATCATCTCTCTCTCTCTCTCTCTCTCTCTCTCTCTCTCTCCCTCCCCCTCCCTCCCTCCCTCCCTCCCTCCCTCTTTATATCTATGTCTGTGGAAGTAGATGAAATTCAGAAGGGGAAACTTTGCTTTGAAACCTGAATGTAACTGCTAAAATTTAGTACTGCTTGCTATGGTATTTACCTTATTAATAAAAATTGAATATATTATTGTTTATTATTCTGCTTTAAAAAGAATAGTAAGAGGTTGTTTAAGAGATGAACCACAATTAGGAATACTGTTTTCAATGCTAGCATTCAGGGAAATAATTTGATGATGTTTTAAATATTCCAACTTAGAGATTACATTCAGATGTTATATTAAATAGATCAGAATAAGTTTGATATCTTTTATATGGGAAGTTTCAATGACAACTATTTTACCATTTCTCTATGCATGGCTGTTTAGGATTCATATAGAAAATAACTGGATTGTTCAAATGCGATCAGTACATTTTTCTGCTCTCCTTGCTTTAAGTGTCCAGTACAAATGTAATCTTACTGAAAACAACAGTTGGTGTCCGTGATAGCTATCCAAAACAATATAGAATTACCTCTTTTAAGGGAAGCAGATTATAGTATCCATCATACTGTAGTATTATATTATAACTTGTGAGAGGATTTAACTTTTATCTCACTTTTGCCTTGAAGAGTCCTCTGTGGTGGATGTTCATGAACTCTATCTTTGCTTTGTAGTATAAGATACTGGAGACATTTTCAAGTTAGGTGCAGAACTAAATACAACACACATGTCATGTCTATTTTCTAGTTGAGACAACAGAGTTTTAAATAAGTGCTAAAGTAAAAATACTTAGTATAAACTATTTGAAAAAGCAATGGATTAAAAATAATTTATAACACATAACACTGTCACTTTTTGCAGACGACCTGATACCAAATATAGAAAAATCCTAAAAATTCCACCAAAAAATTGTTAGAGCTAATAAATGAATTTAGTAATGCCGCAGAATACAAAATCTGTGGTGTTTCTATCCACTAATAACAAACTATCAGAAAGAGAAATTAAGAAAACAATCCTATTTGCAATTTCTTCTGATAGAATACCTAGGAATAAATTTAACCAAGGAAGTAAAAGAATTGCACACTGAAAACTACAACACTGGTGAAAGAAATTGAAGAAGACAAAAATAAATAAAAGGATATTCAGTGCTCATGGATTGGAAAATTAATGTTAAAATGCCCATACTACCTAAAACAATCTACAGATTCAATGAAATCTCTATCAAAACACAAACAGTGTTTTTCACTAAACTAGAAATAATTCTAAAATTTGTGTGGAACCACAAAAGATCCCAAATAGCCAAAGCATCTTGAGAAAGAAGAGCAAAGCTGAAGGTATCACACTTCCTGACTTCAAAGTATACTACATAGCTATAGTAATCAACACAGTATGGTACTGGCACAAAAAAAGACACACAGATCAACGGAACAGAATTGAGATCCCAGAAATAAACCCCCACATATATGGATGGCAAAGGAGCCAAGAACATACAATAAAGAAAGGGCAGCCTCTTTAATAAATGGTGTTGGGAAAACTGATCAGCCACATGCAAAATAATGAAACTAGACCACTGTGTTCACCAAACACAAAAATTAACTCAAAGTGGATTAAAAGATTTGAATGTAATACCTGAAACTATAAAATTTCTAAAAGAAAACATAGGCAGTAAGCTCCTCGACATCAGTGTTAGTGGTGTTTTTGTGGATCAGATTCCAAAGGCAAAACAAAAGCAAAAAATAAACAAATGGGACAATACCAAACTAAAAACCTTCTGCACAACAAAGGCACCATCATCAAAATGAAAAGGCAAACTACTCAATGCGGGAAGATATTTGCAAATCATGTGCCCATTAAGGGGTAATATCCAAAACATGTAAAGAACTTATATAACAAAAAACAAACAACCTAATAAAAAATGAGCAGAGGATCTGAATAGATATTTTTTTCCAAAGAAGAAATACAGAGGACCAAATGGCACATGAAAAGATGTTCAGTATCACTAACTATTACGGAAATGCAAATCAAAATATCATCTCATACCTATTAGAATGGCTATTATCAAAAAGACAAGAAATGAGGGTGCCAGTCAGTTGAGTGTTCAACTCTTGGTTTCAGCTCAGGTCATGATCTCGTCTCTTGAGTTCAAGCCTCGCTGTGGGCTCTGGGCTGGCAGCAATGGGCCTGCTTGGGATTCTGTCTCTCCCTTTCTCTGCCCCTCTCCCCCACTCACATTGTCTCTGTCTCTCTCAATAATAAATAAATAAACCTTAAAAAAAGATAAGAAATAACAAGTGATGATGAGGATGTGAAGAAAAGGGAACCTTTGTATATTGTTGGTGGGGTTGCAAATTGGTGCACTCACTGTGGGAAACAGTATGGAGACTCTTCATAAATTTTAATTTAAGAGCTACTATATGATTCAGCAGTTCCACTTCTGAGTATTTATCTAAAGAAAACAAAAACACTAATTTGAAAAGATACATTCACCCTTATGTTTATTGCATTAGTTACACTAGCCAACATATGGAAATAACCTAAATATCCATCAATGGATAAATGGATAAAGAAGTTCTGGTATACTTATTATTGTATACAATACAATATTACTTGACCATAAAAAGGAATGAAATGTTGACCTTTTCAACAGCATGGATGGACTTTGAGGGTACTATGTTAAAAGAAATAAATCATAAAGATAAAGACCAATAACATATGATTTCACTTATCTCTACAAAAGCAAAGAAACAAAAACAAAAACAAAACAAAATTAATTCACAGATACCGAGAACAGATTAGTGGCCACCAGATGGGAAAAGGGTTGGGAGGTGAGAAAAAAGGGGGTCAGTTGTAGGGTGATAGATGGTAATAGATGTTTGGGTGTGATCACTTTGTAGTGATTGTAGCAAATTGTAATGTTGTACACCTGAAAATTATGCATAAAAATACTCCAAAGTTTAAAAAAAGCTAGAAAAATTAAAATAAGTACAAAAGAAATATACTAATGGATTCACAGAATAAGCTCTAAAACTATAACAGCTTGAGAGGACACCTCTCTGTAAGCAAGATAATTAAAAGGTAATTTCTAGTTTTGCATTTTATGATGAATGTATATAGTTGAGAAGTTTGTGCAAATAAGTAACAATACATAGAATCACAAGAGACCAAATTCCTATGGAGAGAAAGATAATAAAATAATTAAGACATCTGTATTAAATAGTTACAGGTGCTTCTTATATGATGAATGCCACTCCTTTTTTTAAAAAAAATTATTTATTTATTTATTTTGAGAGAGAGAAGGAGAGAGAGAGAGAAAGGGAGAGAGTGCAGAGGAGGGGCAGAGAGAGAGGGAGAGAGAGAGAGAATCTCAAGCAGGCTCTGCACCATCAGTTCAGAGCCCCACACGCGGCTCAAACTCACAAACTGTGAGATCATGACCTGAGCTGAAATCAAGAGTCAGTTGCTTAACCCACTGAGCCGTTAGGCACCCCATCTACTTCCTTCCTAATAAAATTCCTTAAATCACCAGCATTATTTGTGTTATTACCCATACAACAACACCTTGGAATAATCAACTTCATATAAAAGTTATAATTTATAATGTTTTGAGTAAATTTTACCATCATCTATTAAATAAATAGCAACTTCATCTTAGCTTTCAGCAGAGGGCACTGGAGCACATCATGGAAAAACAACCAAAAATTCTAATGCAAAGAAGTACTCAAGGCATGGAAAAGAGCTTTAAACATGTCCTGTGTTTTACATAAGATGATTAGACATGAGTAACTGATAAACTTATCAACATTTTTTAAGACAGTATTTTACACTATAATGAATTTGTGGAAACTTCTGTTTCTATTGCAATTTTCAAAATGACTACTTTGTTCTTTCAAAACACAATGCAAGTAACCTATTATAATTTGGTGACAATGTAGCTTGCTCATTTATATGGATTAGGTATCCAGCTATGATAAAAAATTTAACAGCTCTTTAATAAACTAAATCTTTCTGTCTCTACACATAATAAATGGATTTGTCAGGGCTCAGAAATTGACACTCTTTTTTGTTCTGTACAAGTTCATTAAAATATGTATGATATGGGAGTGTTCTAGCTTTGTTTCTGCCATAAGCCAGATGATAAAGATAAAGCTCCTTTATTTCATCTCACTTAGTAGAGATAGCAAGACTTCTAATGGCTCAAATAACAAGCTTTTATGAGTATTCAATAAAGAAGCTAGTCTTTTTGTTTTTAGTAAGGCAGTTGTAATGGTTGTGTAGTATTATAAATTTGAGACTAAAGTTATTTTGAAGACTTCAGCTTCAGATTAAGACAAAGTGAGTGATTATAAAAAAAGACAACTAAAGTAAGAATACTGAATAATTACTGTAAATTTCTTCTCTTTATAATGAACATATTTTAAGTGAAAGAAAACTGTATCATTATTTTATTTAATTTTTGCATTGGTCTGCAGAGGAGGTAAGAATTAGTGATCTTGCAAAATAATAATTTATAATAGAAATTTTAGTATAATTTTCTATCCATTCTCCGGATTCCACTGATGAAATGAATTTTTATTTATGTTGTAACATCAGTGTGCATTTTATAGTTTATTGTCCTTCAGTGGAGAAAGAACATCTTTAATGTTCTTGTTGTTTGAAAAAGTGGGCATTTATAAATTCAGAATGATGAGTCACACATTTAATTAAATCAAAGTTCTTTACATATTTAAAACTCAAGCAGAGAAACTTCTGTATTAAAAAAATCTAATTTATGCAAATTGTACAGCAGGAAAATGTATATGGCAACAAGTTTTAAATGTCATTTTTGCCTTGCTTAATGGATGTACTATGATCAAAATAGAGCAAAACATAATATTAAGCCAAGCTGCTCACACAGTTCTTACTTTACTCCATGGGAACAAATTGCTCTCTGGAGAGCAAATAGAATAGCCAGAGCAGAGACTTAAAAACAGTTTTAAAGATACTGGCCAATACCAGCCCCAAATAAATAACAATTACAGAATAGAAAAAAAAATTATAATCTGATAAGACTGGATTTTTTTTGGCACATTGAGATACCATGGAAATAAAGAGTCAAAGATGTTCTTTTTTTAAAAATGATTTTACTTATTTAGAGTAATTTTAGGTCTACAACAAAATTAAGAGATACAGAGATTTCCCATATGTCCCCTGCCCCCACACATGCATAGTCTTCACTATTACTACTAACATCACTCACCAGAATGGCACCTTTTTTTGCCAAGAATGCACCTACATTTGTACGTCATCATCACTCAGAGTCTTTAGTTTACCTTAAGATTCACTCTTGACTTTGTATAATCTGTGGGTTTGAACAAAATAGATTTCATTGCTCTAAAAGGCCTCTGTGCTCTGCCTATTCACTGCCCTCCCAACCACTGATCTTTTATTTGTCTTCTCCAGAATGTCATATGGCAGTAATCATACAGTATGTAGGGCTTCTTTCTTGAATGTTCCTCGTGTCTTTTCATGGTTTGATAGCTCATTTATTTTTAGTTCTTTTGTTTGGATGCACCCCAGTTTGTTAATCCTTTCACCTGTTAAAGAACATTTGAATTGCTACCAAGTTTGGGCAATTAAGAATATAACTGATAAAACATCTGTGTGCAAGTTTTTGAGTGGATGTAAAATTTCAGCTTCTTTGGGTAAATTCCAAGGAGAGCAACTGCTAGACTGGTTAGAATATGTTTAGTTTTATAAGAAACCACCATACTGTCTTCAAAAATAGCTGTAGGATTTTGCATTTTCACCTGCGATGTATGAGATTTCCTGCTGGTCCACATCCTCACCAGCATTTGATGTTGTTAGTGTTCTGGATTTTGGCCATTCTAATAGGTGTCTAATAGGTATCTCATCATTTCATTTTTCTGATAACATGTGATGTGGAGTATCTTTTCATATGCTTATTTTCCATCTGTGTATCTTCTTTGGTGAGATGTCTTGTAAGGCCTTTGGCCCATTTTTTAAATTGGGTTGTTTGTTTTCTTATTGTTGAGTTTTAAGAGCTATATATTTTGGATAATAGTCTTTATCAGATATATCATTTGAAAATATTTTCTTTCAGCCTATGGCTTGTTTTATAATTCTCTTGATACTCTCTTCCACAGAGCAGAAGTTTTTAATTTTAAAGAAGTTCATCTTATTATTTCTTTCATGGATTATGTTTTTGTTGTTGTACCTAAAAGGACATCACTGAATCCAAAGTCATGTAGGTTTTCTTTTATGTTATATTCTAGGAGTTTTATAGTGTATTTTACACTCTATGATCCATTTTGAGTTAATTTTTGTAATAGGTGTGAGGTCTGTGTCCAGATTTATTTTTTTGCCTGTGAATGTCCAGTTAATTCAGCACCATTTGTTGAAGAGATTGCCTTTGCTCCATTGTATTGACTTTGCTCCTTTCTCAAAGATTAGGTGACTATATGTGTGTGTGTGTGTGTGTGTGTGTGTGTGTGTATATATATACATATGTATTATATAATATGTATTATTTGACTATATATAATATCTATTTTCTATTTTATATGTATGTATGTATACATATATTATATATAATTATATATTATATATATACATATAAAAAATATCTGGGCTCTTGGTCTCTTTTGTCTCTATTACTGTAGATTCATTTTAAGTCTTAAAGTCAAGAAGTAATGCCAAGTTTTTTTTTCTCCTTCAATATTGTGCTAGCTTTTCTAGATCTTTTGCCTCTTCATATAAACTTTAGAATCAGTTTGTTGATATCCACAAAAGAACTTGCTGGGATTTTGATTGTGATTGCATTGGATCTATAAATCAAGTTAGGAAGAATTGACGTGTTGACAATATTGAGCCTTTCTATCAATGACCATGGACTTTTCTCCATTTATTTAGTTCTTTAATTCATTTGAGTTTTGTACATATATATAGTTTAGTATACGTGTTTTTAGATTTATTCCATAGTATTTCATTTTTTCGCATGCTAATGTAAAGGGTATTGTGTTCTTAATTTCTAAGTCTGCTTATTCATTATTAGTATATAGGAAAACAGTTTATTCTTGTAAATAAAACTTGTATCTTGCAAGCTTGTTCTAATTGCTTATTAATTCCAGGAGTTTTTTGGTTGATTCTTTGAGATTTGTTACATAGGTAATCATGTCACTTGTAAACAAAGGCAGTTTTATGTTTTTCTTCTCAATCTACATGCCTTTTATTTCCTTTTCTGGCTTTATGGCAATTAACAAGGACTTCCAGTACAATGTTGAAAGCCAGTGATGAGAGGGGACATATTTTTTTTTTTTGTCTCTGATGTTAGTAGGAAAACTTTACATTTCTCACCAGTAAGTATGATGTTAGCTGTAGGATTTTTTGTGGATAGTCTTTATCAAATTGAGAAAGTTTGTCTTTATTGCTAGTTTACTATGAGTTTTTATCATGAATAGGTGTTGGAATTTGTCAAGTGCTTTTTGTGCATCTGTTGATATGATAATATGTAATTTTTTTTTTTAGTCTGTTAATGTGATGAACAACAGTTATTGACTTTTGAATGTTGAACCAGTCTTGTACACCTAGTATAAATCCCACTTAGTTGTGGTATATAATTCTTGTTAAACATTGTTGGATTCATTCTGCTAATAACTTGTTGAAGATTTTTGCATCTATATTCATGAGATATTGATCTGTACTTTCTTTTATTATAATATCTTTCTCTGGTTTTGATCTTAGGGTAATGCTGGCCTCATGGAATGAAAGCTATTCTTAAAATTCAATTGCATTGGAAATTCTTGGGTCAGACAAAATGATATCCTGGCACTTTTGGCCCTTCTAGAATTAGCTGAGTGGAGTTACAATTTTCCTCCCTCAAATAAGTCATATTTTCAAGTAACATTAGGTCTGAATAATTTTTACCAGTTATTTATGTACACTTTCCTGTTTGCTCAGATATTTTATTTAGTACAGGATAGTTTAAGTGCTTTTGCTATATCCTTGTGCAATAAAATGACATCTATTTTTTCACTTTATAAGTAACAAAACTAAGGCATGAAAATCTTAAGTATCAGAACAAAAATCAGTGATAAGTCAATAATAGCACTAGTTAGGTCCTTTGTTTACTAAACTTGGTGATAAAAAAAATTGTAGAAGTAATTGAAGTGCAGTAACATTCAACTCAGCAATTGCTGTTGTTGCTTTAAAATTTTTAACCTGGTCTGTAAGTTGAGTTACATTAGAAATAAACCAAGGTTTTTCCTACAGTGAGGTTCTATCCCAGGCTTATAGAAAATAAATCTTTACCATTTTTATAATTTTCCCTACACAGATAGCCGTGTCAATATCTTTAAAAGAAAATGTGCCTAGGAAAAGAAAAATTCATGTCTTCTCATTTCTAGCATTTCCTTCTTGTTCCTCAGTTCAATACACAGCTGAAAATTTGCCTAGAGCTGATAAACTCTGAGTTGTCTTCAAAGCATTGAGCAACACAGAAGAAAATCAAGCCAACATGAGATGGAAAAGACAACAAGAAGCGTTTTAAAATTTCTTTTTAGGTCTGCTGACTCATTCTCATTAAGACTAGCTTCTGATTCTTTTATGAACTCCATATCAGTTATTTGTAAAAAGGATCAAAGGCTATTATTTTAAGTGGAAACTCTTTGAGGGTAGAGGTAATGCTTTATCTTTTTATAATAATGTGCCTAATAGACTGCATTGTTCGAGTAAATAAGGAATGAAAAAAATGAATGCATGTATTTATAAGTGGATTTCTAACTTTAAATGCTAATTATTTAGACATTCTAAAATCTACTCATTGCACTCAGTAGACATTTGTGGAGTAGCTACTAGGTGCAGTGCACTCAACTATGCATTGTAGATAATATAAGATTAGTAAATACTTCCTTTCAAGGAGCTCACAGTCACAGAAATAACAGAATACTAGCACCTAAAGAGACCACAGAGAACTTCTAGCTCAACCCCCTCATTTTACATACCTGAGAAATGAGGAATAGGGAGGCTAATCACTTCCCAATGTGAAAAAGCTATACAGTAGGGAGTCCTCGACTCCAAAATCCAAAATACATTGGAAAGAAAAGCATGTGTTCTAATAATTTAAGTACATGGCAGATGGTGAGATTTGCTAGGACAGACACACAATGCCCTGTAATTTTGTGGGACTCTGTGTTTTATGATGAAAAGCACTCCTTGTAATGGCCATTCCAAGATCACCATTTACTATGTGACTTGTGAAAGTTGTTTAAAGACTAAGTATTTCCATTTGTAAAAATGATAGCATAATGAAGATATTGCAATGTTCTTTGAGTTCTAGACACAAAGTAATCATTTAATAGCAGTTATTGTTATTTTTGTGATGAGAGCATAATATTTCATAAATTTAAACAAAATAAAAAAATTAAACTGAAGGTATAATATTTAATAAACTTATAAATTAAAAAAAATAAAATTTAAACATGAGTTTAAATATAAAGATAAATTTAAATAAGTTTAAAGAAATAAAGAGATTTTGTTATGTAATAAGCTAAATATACACACACACACACACACGTTTAATATTAATTTCCTTTAAACTAAGAAAATTCCATTTTGTGGACAGGTATAGATACCCTTGTTCCCTAAGAGTTAGAAGGCAGTATATCCATCATAGAGGAAAAGTGTAGGCCAGGGATCAAAAACTAGACCTCAACCTGGTAAGAAATGAATTGGCAGAAGGAAGGGAGATTAGTGTTGAACTGTTGGATGGTTAATGTCCTCTCCAGTGCCAGAAGTAAGTCTAATTCAGTGGATTCCCAAGACCAATGAAAAAAACATTGAGCTGCATAACAGTATAATAGAAAAACAAAATCATCTAAATGAAGACTAAAATTGAGGTCATGCCTTAAAATTACATAAGTTCAGTGGTACAATTTCAGCTTTCTGAAATTGGCAGTCCTATATCTTAAAGATTTCTGTAAACTGTATTACAGAGTATGCTTTCATTGTCCCAAAGATGACAAGTGGTAATTTATTCTTTTATAGAAAAACACCATCTTTTCTTCCTCCCACAATTTTTTTATTCATATGGTTTGTAAGACATTAATTAAAATTATGCAGCTTTTAATTAAAGTGGAGGGGAAGAGATGTGTAGGTCCTTGCTGGCTTAAGATTTGTAAACAAGAAATAGGCAGTTCTGAGAGGGGTGATTTTAATTTTTTACTGTTCTTTTTATATCTGAATGATAAATTGTCAAGAAATCTGAACTGTAAAATGTGTGCTTAATAGATTAAAATAGCAAATAGTGATATTTATGAGGTAAAATCATCAGGACTTGGTGATGCATTACATAAAGTTTGTGGGAGAAGTGTCAAAGGTGACCTTCAGGGTTTTGGTGAGTGACAGAGCCCTTTTCTGCTTTTGGAAACATCAGACGGTTTGGTGTTTGATATGGTCAGATGCTTTTGAGATGTCCATGTGGAGCTGCCAATTACATGGATGGATACAGACCTCTAAAACTCAGTGAAATGGAGAGGGGAGGTCATAGATTAAATATTGTAGATTATAGATAGCTAAAAATTCTTTGACACTTGTACCTTTGAGAGATCTATTTTCTCTCCTATTTAGTCTGGACAGGCTCTCTATTTTGACAAGTAGAATATGCTGGAAATGATTCCATGGTAGTTTCTAGACCCAAGCCTTAAGAAAATGGTAGCTTCCAATTACCATCTCTTGGAATAGTCTCTCTGGGGAAGACAGCTACCACACAATAAGTCTATCTGTGACTACTGTGCTATGGGGAAGCCCAGACTTCCATGTGGAAAAGACATGAAGAGAGGACCAGATGTTCATCTAGCCTCTGCTGTTCCCTACACCCTGGCCCAGGTGCCTAATATGTGAGCAAAGGAGATATCTTAGACATTCTTTATTACATTGCGGTAGAAAATATAGGAAACCTCTCACCTGAAGTAACATGAAAAATAGGAAATTCACCTGCTCAATTAATGGATCTGGCTAAAAAAAATTCCAGACATAATGTCAAAAATGTCAACTGGTTTCTTTTAGTTGATAATCATATAATACAGATGGAGAGAGATGATGTAACAAAGTAATTGTTTACTCATTACAAGGAATTTAAAGATAATTTAAAGGAGCCAGGACTTGCTGGGTTAGAAAATAAAATTATGGAAGAGTTGCGGCAAGATGGCGGCTTAGGAGGACGCTGGGCTCACCGCACGTCCTGCTGATCACTTAGATTCCATCTACACCTGCCTAAATAACCCAGAAAACCGCCAGAGGATTAGCAGAACAGAGTCGCCGGAGCCAAACGCAGACGAGAGGCCCACGGAAGAGGGTAGGAAGGGTGGCGAGGCGGTGCGCGCTCCACGGACTGGCGGGAGGGAGCCGGGGCGGAGGGGCGGCTCGCCGGCCAAGCAGAGCCCCCGAGTCGGGCTTGCAAAAGCGGAGGGGCCGGGCGGACTGTGTTCCGACAGCAAGCGCGACTTAGCGTCTGGGAGGTCAGAAATTAACAGCTCTGCTCGGAAAGCGGGAAGGCTGGAGGACAAAGGGAGGGAGAGCTGCTGAGCCCCCTGACAACAGAGCTCAGTTTGGTGGGGAACAAAGGCGCTCGCCAGCGCCATTTCCCCCGCCCATCCCCCAGCCGAAATCCCAAAGGGAACCGGTTCCTGCCAGGGAACTCGCTCGCTCCGCGCAAACACCCAACTCTGCGCTTCTGCGGAGCCAAACCTCCGGCAGCGGATCTGACTCCCTCCCGCTGCCACAGGGCCCCTCCTGAAGTGGATCACCTAAGGAGAAGCGATCTAAGCCTGCCCCTCCTGCCCCCGAGCACCTTGCCTACCCACCCCAGCTAATACGCCAAATCCCCAGCATCACAAGCCTGGCAGGGTGCAAGTAGCCCAGACGAGCCACACCACCCCACAGTGAATCCCGCCCCTAGGAGAGGGGAAGAGAAGGCACACACCAGTCTGACTGTGGCCCCAGCGGTGGGCTGGGGGCAGACATCAGGTCTGACTGCGGCCCCGCCCACCAACTCCAGGTATACACCACAGCACAGGGGAAGTGCCCTGCAGGTCCTCACCACGCCAGGGACTATCCAAAATGACCAAGCGGAAGAACTCCCCTCAGAAGAATCTCCAGGAAATAACAACAGCTAATGAGCTGATCAAAAAGGATTTAAATAATATAACAGAAAGTGAATTTAGAATAATAGTCATAAAATTAATCGCTGGGCTTGAAAACAGTATACAGGACAGCAGAGAATCTCTTGCTACAGAGATCAAGGGACTAAGGAACAGTCACGAGGAGCTGAAAAACGCTTTAAACGAAATGCATAACAAAATGGAAACCACCACAGCTCGGCTTGAAGAGGCAGAGGAGAGAATAGGTGAACTAGAAGATAAAGTTATGGAAAAAGAGGAAGCTGAGAAAAAGAGAGATAAAAAAATCCAGGAGTATGAGGGGAAAATTAGAGAATTAAGTGATACACTAAAAAGAAATAATATACGCATAATTGGTATCCCAGAGGAGGAAGAGAGAGGGAAAGGTGCTGAAGGGGTACTTGAAGAAATCATAGCTGAGAACTTCCCTGAACTGGGGAAGGAAAAAGGCATTGAAATCCAAGAGGCACAGAGAACTCCCTTCAGACGTAACTTGAATCGATCTTCTGCACGACATATCATAGTGAAACTGGCAAAATACAAGGATAAAGAGAAAATTCTGAAAGCAGCAAGGGGTAAACGTGCCCTCACATATAAAGGGAGACCTATAAGACTCGTGACTGATCTCTCTTTTGAAACTTGGCAGGCCAGAAAGAATTGGCAAGAGATTTTCAGGGTGCTAGACAGAAAAAATATGCAGCCAAGAATCCTTTATCCAGCAAGTCTGTCATTTAGAATAGAAGGAGAGATAAAGGTCTTCCCAAACAAACAAAAACTGAAGGAATTTGTCACCACTAAACCAGCCCTACAAGAGATCCTAAGGGGGACCCTGTGAGACAAAGTCCCAGAGACATCACTATAAGCATAAAACATACAGACATCACAATGACGCTAAACCCGTATCTTTCTATAATAACACTGAATGTAAATGGATTAAATGCGCCAACCAAAAGACATAGGGTATCAGAATGGATAAAAAAACAAGACCCATCTATTTGCTGTCTACAAGAGACTCATTTTAGACCTGAGGACACCTTTAGATTGAGAGTGAGGGGATGGAGAACTATTTATCATGCGACTGGAAGCCAAAAGAAAGCTGGAGTAGCCATACTTATATCAGACAAACTAGACTTTAAATTAAAGGCTGTAACAAGAGATGAAGAAGGACATTATATAATAGTTACAGGGTCTATCCATCAGGAAGAGCTAACAATTATCAATGTCTATGCACCGAATACCGGAGCCCCCAAATATATAAAACAATTACTCATAAACATAAGCAACCTTATTGATAAGAATGTGGTAATTGCAGGGGACTTTAATACACCACTTACAGAAATGGATAGATCAACTAGACACACGGTCAATAAAGAAACAAGGGCCCTGAATGAGACATTGGATGAGATGGACTTGACAGATATATTTAGAACTCTGCATCCCAAAGCAACAGAATATACTTTCTTCTCGAGTGCACATGGAACATTCTCCAAGATAGATCATATACTGGGTCACAAAACAGCCCTTCATAAGTTTACAAGAATTGAAATTATACCATGCTTACTTTCAGACCACAATGCCATGAAGCTTGAAATCAACCACAGGAAAAAGTCTGGAAAACCTCCAAAAGCATGGAGGTTAAAGAACACCCTACTAACGAATGAGTGGGTCAACCAGGCAATTAGAGAAGAAATTAAAAAATATATGGAAACAAACGAAAATGAAAATACAACAATCCAAACGCTTTGGGACGCAGCAAAGGCAGTCCTGAGAGGAAAATACATTGCAATCCAGGCCTATCTCAAGAAACAAGAAAAATCCCAAATACAAAATCTAACAGCACACCTAAAGGAACTAGAAGCAGAACAGCAAAGGCAGCCTAAGCCCAGCAGAAGAAGAGAAATAATAAAGATCAGAGCAGAAATAAACAATATAGAAACTAAAAAAACTGTAGAGCAGATCAACGAAACCAAGAGTTGGTTTTTTGAAAAAATAAACAAAATTGACAAACCTCTAGCCAGGCTTCTCAAAAAGAAAAGGGAGATGACCCAAATAGATAAAATCATGAATGAAAATGGAACTATTACAACCAATCCCTCAGAGATACAAACAATTATCAGGGAATACTATGAAAACTTATATGCCAACAAATTGGACAACCTGGAAGAAATGGACGAATTCCTGAACACCCACACGCTTCAAAAACTCAATCAGGAGGAAATAGAAAGCTTGAACAGACCCATAACCAGCAAAGAAATTGAATCGGTTATCAAAAATCTCCCAACAAATAAGAGTCCAGGACCAGATGGCTTCCCAGGGGAGTTCTACCAGACGTTTAAAGCAGAGATAATACCTATCCTTCTCAAGCTATTCCAAGAAATAGAAAGGGAAGGAAAACTTCCAGACTCATTCTATGAAGCCAGTATTACTTTGATTCCTAAACCAGACAGAGACCCAGTAAAAAAAGAGAACTACAGGCCAATATCCCTGATGAATATGGATGCAAAACTTCTCAATAAGATACTAGCAAATCGAATTCAACGGCATATAAAAAGAATTATTCACCATGATCAAGTGGGATTCATTCCTGGGATGCAGGGCTGGTTCAACATTCGCAAATCAATCAACGTGATACATCACATTAACAAAAAAAGAGAGAAGAACCATATGATCCTGTCAATCGATGCAGAAAAGGCCTTCGACAAAATCCAGCACCCTTTCTTAATAAAAACCCTTGAGAAAGTCGGGATAGAAGGAACATACTTAAAGATCATAAAAGCCATTTATGAAAAGCCCACAGCTAACATCATCCTCAACGGGGAAAAACTGAAAGCTTTTTCCCTGAGATCAGGAACACGACAAGGATGCCCACTCTCACCGCTGCTGTTTAACATAGTGCTGGAAGTTCTAGCATCAGCAATCAGACAACAAAAGGAAATCAAAGGCATCAAAATTGGCAAAGATGAAGTCAAGCTTTCGCTTTTTGCAGATGACATGATATTATACATGGAAAATCCGATAGACTCCACCAAAAGTCTGCTAGAACTGATACAGGAATTCAGCAAAGTTGCAGGCTACAAAATCAATGTACAGAAATCAGTTGCATTCTTATACACTAACAATGAAGCAACAGAAAGACAAATAAAGAAACTGATCCCATTCACAATTGCACCAAGAAGCATAAAATACCTAGGAATAAATCTAACCAAAGATGTAAAGGATCTGTATGCTGAAAACTATAGAAAGCTTCTGAAGGAAATTGAAGAAGATTTAAAGAAATGGAAAGACATTCCCTGCTCATGGATTGGAAAAATAAATATTGTCAAAATGTCAATACTACCCAAAGCTATCTACACATTCAATGCAATCCCAATCAAAATTGCACCAGCATTCTTCTCGAAACTAGAACAAGCAATCCTAAAATTCATATGGAACCACAAAAGGCCCCGAATAGCCAAAGGAATTTTGAAGAAGAAGACCAAAGCAGGAGGCATCACAATCCCAGACTTTAGCCTCTACTACAAAGCTGTCATCATCAAGACAGCATGGTATTGGCACCAAAACAGACACATAGACCAATGGAATAGAATAGAAACCCCAGAACTAGACCCACAAACGTATGGCCAACTCATCTTTGACAAAGCAGGAAAGAACATCCAATGGAAAAAAGACAGCCTCTTTAACAAATGGTGCTGGGAGAACTGGACAGCAACATGCAGAAGGTTGAAACTAGACCACTTTCTCACACCATTCACAAAAATAAACTCAAAATGGATAAAGGACCTAAATGTGAGACAGGAAACCATCCAAACCTTAGAGGAGAAAGCAGGAAAAGACCTCTCTGACCTCAGCCGTAGCAATCTCTTACTCGACACATCCCCAAAGGCAAGGGAATTAAAAGCAAAAGTGAATTACTGGGACCTTATGAAGATAAAAAGCTTCTGCACAGCAAAGGAAACAACCAACAAAACTAAAAGGCAACCAACGGAATGGGAAAAGATATTTGCAAATGACATATCGGACAAAGGGCTCGTATCCAAAATCTATAAAGAGCTCACGAAACTCCACACCCGAAAAACAAATAACCCAGTGAAGAAATGGGCAGAAAACATGAATAGACACTTCTCTAAAGAAGACATCCGGATGGCCAACAGACACATGAAAAGATGTTCAGCGTCGCTCCTTATCAGGGAAATACAAATCAAAACCACACTCAGGTATCACCTCACGCCAGTCAGAGTGGCCAAAATGAACAAATCAGGAGACTATAGATGCTGGAGAGGATGTGGAGAAACGGGAACCCTCTTGCACTGTTGGTGGGAATGCAAATTGGTGCAGCCGCTCTGGAAAGCAGTGTGGAGGTTCCTCAGAAAATTAAAAATAGACCTACCCTATGACCCAGCAATAGCACTGCTAGGAATTTATCCAAGGGATACAGGAGCACTGATGCATAGGGCCACTTGTACCCCAATGTTCATAGCAGCACTCTCAACAATAGCCAAATTATGGAAAGAGCCTAAATGTCCATCAACTGATGAATGGATAAAGAAATTGTGGTTTATATACACAATGGAATATTACATGGCAATGAGAAAAAATGAAATATGGCCTTTTGTAGCAACGTGGATGGAACTGGAGAGTGTGATGCTAAGTGAAATAAGCCATACAGAGAAAGACAGATACCATATGGTCTCACTCTTATGTGGATCCTGAGAAACTTAACAGGAACCCATGGGGGAGGGGAAGGAAAAAAAAAAAAAAAAGAGGTTAGAAAGGGAGAGAGCCAAAGCATAAGAGACTGTTAAAAACTGAGAACAAACTGAGGGTTGATGGGGGGTGGGAGGGAGGAGAGGGTGGGTGATGGGTATTGAGGAGGGCACCTTTTGGGATGAGCACTGGGTGTTGTATGGAAACCAATTTGTCAATAAATTTCAGAAAAAAAAAAAAAAAAAAAAAAAAAAAGAAAATAAAATTATGTTTTATTCCCAGTCTCTTCTAACAGAAAATTCTAAAAGTAAGAAAGGCATCAGGACAATGATTAATTGAGTGCTATCAGGAGAGCATGCTATCCACATAAAGATGAACCCCAAAGTCTTATGAGTGTGATTACAAAACCCTTTGTTAAGAGCTCACACAGAGGTAAGGGCATGTCTTGCAGATACTGGCCATTGGGCAGTATGGTTTCTAAGAACCTAGTGGGCTGCATGAGGGTCCTCTTCTCAGAACTAAACTTCGTGCACATGCCTAATTTTTGAATGAATCAGCCAAAAAGTCAGTAACCTTACAGAAACGTGCTTGGCAAACATTCTCTAACAAGAGGGAGGTAAATCACTATTTTGTAAGGTACACAAAGAACTTAGTCCTAGTAGGCATCCCCATGAGCAATGTCAAGTGGGAATATGGGTCTCTATAATTAGTAAGAATGGCCAACACTTCCAGAAGGCTTCTCTCAGCCTTGTCAGGGTTACAAATGAAAGTCTGGAAAGGGGTAAACTTTTCAGGACACACAGGTGTGAGAATAGCAAATACACTAGACATCCCCGCCCACTGACCCGCCCCCAATCCAAGGTTTCCCTTTCCCCAGCTTCAGTTAGTGGTGGTCCACCAGTGTCTGGAAGCAGGTGATCCTCCTTCTGAGGACACATCAGAAAGTCAATAGTAGCCTAACACACTATCATTCACCTCACTTAATCTCATCACTGAGACATTTTATCAACTCACGTCATCACGAAAAGGGTGATATTCTGAGAGAGAGAAACTACATTCACATAACTTTTATTTAGTATATTGTTCTAAATGTTCCGTTTTATTATTAGCTGGTGTTGCTAATCTCTTACTGTGCCTAATTTGTAAATTAAACTTTATCATTAGCTATGTGTGTATAGGAAAAACACATAGTATACACAGGGTCTGGTACGATCCATAGTTTAGGTGTCCACTGGAAGTCTTGGAACATATCGATATCCCTGTGGATAAGTGAGAACAACTGTATAACGGACCCTAAATGAACTAAAGAATTATAGTTTTGGTGTCTTCACCAGAGCTAACTGAGGGAATTCAACCTCCAGAAGTCAAAAGAAGATTGCCAAGTGAGCTTTTAGTCAAATTAGTTGCGTGTGTTTAAGAAGGCAGAAAAGGTCAGAATTAATATAATTTATTGAATTCAGGATCAAATTCTTATTACTTCTTATGAAAAAGAATGATTGTTTATTCAATGAAAAATATGTTTCAACTTTACTCCCTCATTGCCATATTTCTAAGAAAAATATTAGAGGATTCAGAATCATGAAGCAAGAGCCCCCCAATATGCTCATTTGATGCTATCATATTACACTGCATTAATTTCTTATTTCTATGTTAGGGGTTGGCCCTGTATTGGACCATGGCTAATGCCCATCCTCAATTCTATCAAATGTCCAAGGACTGAAATTGGTCTAATATTGATGTATGTAGGCTGGGGGAGGTAAGAGATATGAATATGGCCTGATACAGATAACTTATTTTTTTCCGTCTGTATAAGGTGGGTCAGGCTCTGATCTTACAGCCTGTTAAATACCTTAACTTCAGGTATTTTCTGAATCCTTTGTGTAATAGTTGCTTCCTAGTGTCTCTTTTCTTCCTAGAGATGAAACTGTCATGGGAAGCTGACTAAATAGACTGACACAGAAAGGGAAATGCAAACATGATGTGGACACTAATTGTAGAAAAAACGTTGTTTTAAATTCTGCACTGTTTATGATTTAGAAGTATTTCACGTTTTTATTTTTATTTTTTTAAGTTTATTTATTTATTTTGTGTGTGTGAGAGAGAAAGAGAATGAGAAGTGGGAGGGGGCAGAGAAAGAGGGACAGGATCCCTGATAGGAGGCTTGAACCCACAAACCGTGAGATCATGACCTGAGCTGAAATCAAGAGTCGGATGCTTAGCTGACTGAGCCCCTCAGGCTCCATGAAGTATTTCACATTTTTTTTTTAATTTTTTTTTTTAACGTTTATTCATTTTTGAGACAGAGAGAGAGCACGAATGGGGGAAGGTCAGAGAGAGAGGGAAACACAGAATTGGAAGCAGGCTCCAGGCTCCGAGCTGTCAGCACAGAGCCCGACGCGGGGCTCGAACTCACGGACTACGAGATCATGACCTGAGCCGAAGTCGGACGCCCAACCGACTGAGCCACCCAGGCGCCCCGAAGTATTTCACATTTTTAAAGCCCTGTGAGAAAGTTCAGAGTTCATATAATTCCTTGGATGAAAGGATTTCTTTTAGTGCACATATCAGGGACATGATCATTTGAGAGCCTGAGTGAGCCAGACCCCACACAGTCTCTCTCTCCCTTCCTTTCTTCTTTGCTAATTTATTTCCCCTTCTTTTATTCCCCCCTTTCTTTTATTTAGCCACATCTGCTTTAACATAGTCAGTCCTCTCCCATGGGCTAAGTCTTCAGAGAAATGTACTAAGGCTCATGGTTAGACCTCACCACAAAGATGCCCTTCCTGAGATGAAATTTATAGGTTAAAAGCAATTGTGCTACCCTCTACAAAGATTACTTCACTGCTTCTATTCCCAGGGCCAGGAGAAGACCTTCAATTGCCAAAATCAAAACCTAAATGCTATCTTTGCACAAGTGAGACTCTGTGCAAGAGGACTTAGAACAAATCAGCACAAACATGAACTATTTCTTTCAGTGTATTAAGTCATACTTTCAATGAGTGTACTTCATTGAAGCTGGCCTCATGAAGTTCAGGCCTGACAACATGTAACATTTAAAGACAAACAAGCATAAAGCAATCTTATGAGGGATTCACTGTTTTACTTCTTGGTATGCAGAATATTATAAGGAATATTAACATTTATAACCTCGGTCTAGCAACATTTCTCATGCCTCATTCTGGAGAACTTCACTTCAGGTAGTCTTTGTCACTCGCACCCTTTCCCTCAATTCTTCCAAATACCTCATGCTATTTACTCTGAGGACCTCAATTTAAGAACTGATTTTTGAAAAATTACTTCCCTCCCTCTTCATATTCTGATCTCTTTCTTTACTTTTTTTTTTTTGTACATGAAAGTTAGCTTCAAGTGTGACCAATGACTTTCCTGGGAGAGGAACTGAAGAGATAATTGGGGTGGGGTATGTGTATATGTATATTATGTATATACATAATATATATATAATTATAGAAATTTATATATATTATATAATTATATATATTATGATAAATAATTTGTTTAGAATTTCCAGCTCTGACTATATTAAAATGGTAAGCAGCTTCAGGTGGAACTTTGAATCCCCCAAGCATTTCTATTTTCAAAGCATTTATATGTAAGAGCCAAAAGGCTTTTCAAGTTTCTCTGTTTATGTGTGTTTCCTAGTGGATAATATTTTTCCTTTGTTCTCCAGTGTATTCCTGATCTCAAGTTTGCCTCAAGATACATCTTATTAGTGTGATATCCTCTTAGCTAAGTCAGCTTGGAAACATTCTGACAAATCATATTTCGAGGCTCATTATTTTAACTAAAGTTTCTCTATAGTTTTCATTTAGTGTTTTATCGAATGTAAATAAACCCTGATATCGAATCTTACCTATCTCTTGAAATCTGGTTTGTTTCCTCCTCTTCTGTAAACCTTTTTCTATAAAAGCCCACAATGAGTTATCACCTTCCTAAATATTTAAAAACTTATTCCTTATAACCTTCCATGTTTCCAGGGTTATATTCATTTTTCAACAACATGCACTGAGCATTTATGATATGAAAGATCTTGTGTGTAAAGAACTCTGCTAGACCTTAAAGACACAGTCAAGAATACGTTGAAATTGTTTGCTTCAAGGAGTGCCAAGTCTAGTGGGAAAAAGAAGAAAATCCATAATTATAATCCCCATCCCAGAATAATGCAATGAGTATTAAAGTAGAGATATTCTATTTTATTATATTGTTTCCCTAAATACTTTAGAGCAGTATATTGGATTAAAAGATCTTCAAACTAAAACAGCAAGAATAAGAGTAAAGTGGATCTCGTGGTAATTCATTAGAATTTTATATATTTGTATGTGATTTATTTCCTATAATTTAGAGAACAGAGATTATTTACACAAAATTTAAATACATTAATTTCTTACTGGGTGTTTCCTTTCAAACCTTAACATATGTCTGGTGTCAGCAATATTTAAATGCTGCCTTGTTAACTAATTATTTGGTTCTTTAATGTTTTCTGCAGAAACAAAGTATGAGAGGTAGGAACTTCACACTTATGTTTAAATGTACTGCATTAAAATGTGCTGTTCTGACTCTAGACACACTTTTCTAATGGCCCTTTTGACTTTGTGCCTTTCTAGTTCCCCCTTAAGTACTATTTTGTCTCCTTTCTGTGCTTCTCCTATCTACAGACAATCATTGCTTTCCCATCTCTCACTAGCTTCTTCTACTCATCTTTTTTAAATTTTATTTTACTTATTTAAGTAGTCTCATCTTTATTTAATTTTATTTTAATTATTTACTTAATTAGGTAATTTTATCTTACTTATTTAAGAAAATGCTTTCTGTGCCCTTCCATTCCTGTCTAAAGGCAATCATTGCTTTCCCATCTCTCACTAGTTTCTTCTACTCATCTTTTTTTATTTTACTTATTTAAGGAATCTCTACACCCACCATGGGCTTGAACTCATAATCCCAAGATCAAGAGTGTCATGCTCTTCTGACTGAGCCAGCCAGGAGCTCCTCTTCTACTCATGTTTCATCCATACCTCTCTCTCCTATCCCATTTTCCCAGAGACTGGTTCTGCCGCTACCCAGAACTATGCTTGCCACTTAGAATTGGGAGTCATGGAATCCTGAAGGTATCTGATGAAAACTGTGGATTCTCTCTCTCAACAATGCCCTAATATGTACGTTTATTTTCATTATAGACTTGTCAAGTTCACAGATTTACTCAATTCCATTTGTACCTCTCCTCAAAATGGAGCTTCCCACCTTATTTATTGAAAGCAGAAATCTCCTGTGCTGACCAGAGATAGGATTGGCCACCTATCTCACCTTCCCTACTCTCTACTTCCATTCAAAACCACAATGTTAAAGCTTTGAGAGCACCATGTCACATCAAGTTTTAATGACCTAAATGCTTCACACGATTTATTTTTCAGGGAACATGTATTTTAATAGAGTTTAGGTAATTTAATATGTCATCACAAATCATAAGAGTAAATATAAGAAAGTTTTCTTTTCCCTAGTAATTGCTGCCAGTAGTGCCTTAAACCCACTTTCCATCTGGACAGAGGAAATAGTATGTCACTCTGATTCCATGACATTTCACATATTTTCTAATATTAAAATAATCTCACTTTTAATTCTGTACATTTAAAACTCGAATCTCCAGGTGGTTCAAATATTTTTTGTTTTCCCAACAAAGGTTAGACAACATGACACTTGTGGCTATATGAATATCTGGTAGGGGTCTGTGGGGAGCTGGTGAAGGGATCTGCTTTCACATGACCCCACTGTTCTTCTTTCTGGCACATACTGCCCTAGTGTTAAGAGTACAGAAGAGGGAAAGAGAAGTATATGCCTCCGTATATGGTTGTCCACCGTTAAGTTGCTATTGAATCTTTGGTTAGTTTCCCTGTTTGGCCCCCTGAACAATGGGGAATTCCTGTTGACCCATATCTGACCTATATGGAAACAAACAAGATTCCAACCTTGGGATCTCAGTCAGATTAGAACCTATTTTCTGAACCAATTGGTAAAGAACCTAGAAAGCAGCTTCTGTCACTTTTCCCCTGGCCATGACTCCAGTGGTTCTTCTCCTTCACTGACACTGATACAGATGAGCAAGCCTAATAGCAAAGTGCATGTCTCATCTTGGAACAAAAATATTCACCTTTTCTCATTCAGGGCCTTTCTTCCTTGATTCTAGAAAGCCAGGATTTGATCACACACAATCCGGCTGTAAAGCCCCTATGTGCAACCACAGTAGTATTTTCTACTTCTAAAGGTAGAAATAAGTGTGTTTCTGAAAATTAATTATTGTTTTTATATTATTTGTTATATTTTATTTTTAAATAGCTTTATTCAGGAATAACTGACAATTAACTATGCATATATGATAGGTTGTGTTCTGTGTACCTACCAGTAATATCATCAACACCATTAAGATAATGAACATATCCATCACCTGGAGTATTTATTCCTTTCTCTTTTAATTCCCTTTTCCATCCCTTCCTCACCCCCACCTTGCTCCCAGGTAACCACTGATTTACTTTCTGTAACCTTAGCTTACTTGCATTTACTAGAATTTAATGTAAACAGAATCTTACAGTATGTATGCTTTTTGTCTGGCTGCTTTCACTTTGCATAATTATTTTGAAATTCATCTATGGTATTGTGTGCTACTAGTTCAAGCCTTATAATTGTATGTATCAATAATTATTGTGTACCAATAGTCCATTTATTTATATTCAGCATTATGCCATTGTATGGATATAACAATCTCTATTTTTTTGTTGACTCATATGGGTTGCTTCCTACAGTTGACTTTCACAAATAATGCTACTATGAACATTTGTACATAGCTTTATATGGAACTATGCCTTCATTTATTTTGAATAAATAATGGTTGGATCCTATGATGATAAATATTTAGCTTTTGAGAAAATTTCAAACTACTTTCCTAAGTGATTTTACTATTTTATATTCTCATAAACAGTGACTGAGAGTTTTTTTCATATGTTCATCATTTTTACTTTTACCCATCCTTATACATACGTAGTGGCATATAATTGTGGTTTTGATTTGCATTTTCTGGTGGATAGAGATATTTGACATCGTTTCATGTGCTTGTTTTCCGTCCAAATGTCTTCTTTGGTGAAGTGTCTGTTCAAATAGTCTGCCTATTATAAAAATAGGGTTGTTTGTTTTCTTATTATTGAGATTTAAGAGTTGGTTTGCATAAAATCTTATCAGGTATGATTTACAAATATTTTATTTAAACTTGTTCCTTGCTTTTTCATTATCTTCATAGTGTCTTTTATAGAAGTTTTTTAATGTTTATGAAGTTCAGTTTATCACTTTCTTACTTTTATGGGTCATGCCTTTGGTATTTATGGTATTTTTGCCTAACCCAAGATTACAAAGATATTTTCCTATATTTTCAGGAATGGATACTGATTTTATCAAATGCTTTTTCTCTATTGGGAAAATGTATATTATATATTTTCTTTTTTTAGTTTGCTAATATGGTGAATTGAATTTAGTGATTTTCAAATATTAAACCAACTTGACATTCAAAATATAAGCTATAATTGGTCAGGATATATGTTTTATATAAGGATATATTATAAATTTGACTTATTAAAATTTTGTTAATGGTTTTTGGCACTATGCTCATAAGGATTGTGGGTTTGTTGATTTTTTTTTTTTTTTTTTTGTAATGGCTGTGCTTAGTTTCACATCAGGATGATACAGGTCTTATGTTGCTATTTTTTTTTTTTTTAAGTGGGCTCCATCCCCAACATGGAGTTTGACCTCATGAGCCTGGGATTAAGAGCCTCCTACTCTACTGACTGAGTCAGCCAGGTGCCCCAGGATGATACAGGTCTTATAAAATGAGTAGAAAAGTATTTATTCCTCTTCAACTTTCTAGAGGTATTCATGTAGATTTGATATTTCTTCCTTTAGTATTCATTAAAATTTACCATTTTGGCCTGGGGTTTTCTTTGTGATAAGGTTTTTAACTACAAATGTAATTCCTTTATAGATAACAGACCTACCCAGGCTATCTATACTACATTAGTGAACTGTGGTAGTTTGTGTCTTTCAAGGGAATTGTTTATTTCATCTAGGCTGTTGAATTGATTGTCATCACGTTGTTTATAACATTCCCATATTATTCTTTTTATATTTGTGGAGTCCATGGTGATGAGCTCTTGCATCTCTGATAGTTAATTTATTTCTTTTCTCTTTTTTTCCCTGATCACTTTGACTAGAAGTTTAATAATCTTCTTGATCATCTTAAAGAATCAGCTTTTGGTTTTATTGATATTCCCTATTGTTTGTCTGTGTTCAGTCTCATTTGCTTATTTTGCATTTAATTTGCACTTATTTTTTTCTAGGCTTTTCAAGGTAAAAGCTGAGGCCATTTATTTTTTTCTAATATATTAGTGTAATAAATTTTACACTAAGTACTGTTTTAGCTTCATAACACAAAGTTTGATATGCTCTTCCGTTAAGTTTCTTTCAGTTTGAAATATGTTACAATTTTCCTTTTGATCTTTTTTTACATGGGCTATTTAGAACTGTGTTATTTAGTTTTTAATATTGGGGAATTTTCCAAATATCTTTTTATAATTGACTTACATTTTAATTCCACTGTACTCAGAGAAAATAATTGATATGACTTGAAACCTTGAGATTTTTTAATATTCATTTTATGTCCAGAAAATGGTTAGCAAATATTAGTTTAGTAAATGTTCCACGTGCACCTGACAATAAGTTTATTATGTTGTTTTTGCACAGAGTGTTCTATAAATTTCAATGAGGTCTTGCTATTTGCATGATTTCTGTTGAGAAATATATTGTCATCTTTATCTTTGTCCCACCTGCATGTAACATGACTTGTTATATACTGGTTTTGAACAACCTGAACAATTTGAGTATCATGTGCCTTGATATAGTTTTCTTCATGTTTCTTGTGCTTGGAGTTCCCTGAGCTGCTTGGATCTGTGGCTCATATTTTTCATTAACTTTGGAGAATATGTATTTTGGATATTAACCCTTTATTAGATATATTATATTAGATATATTTTCTTCCATTCCTTTTCATTTTATTGATTGGTAATTCTGTCATCTTTGTTAGTTCTGAGTTGGAGTTTGTTGATTTTTTTTTCTTCTGGGTTACAGTTTTTACTTTTGTGTGTTTCATAGTTTTTATTGATACCAGACATTTAAAATTTTACCCTATTCATTGTTGGATATTTTTGTATTCTTTTTAATATCCTGATTTGGGGGGACATGACTAATTTATTTTGAATAGTTTGATTTTTTCCACTCTCGCTTTTAAGATTTATTATTAATTATTGTTGTTATCAAGTGGAAACTGAGTAGCATTTAGTATAGGGAAGTGCTTTCTAAAAATATTTTTTTAATGTTTATTTATTTCTGAGAGAGAGAGAGTGTGTGTGTGTGTGCTGATGATCTGGGGGAGGGGTAGAGAGAGAGGGAGAGACCATTCCAAGCAAGTTCTGCACTTTCAGCACAGAACCCATTGTGGGGCTCAATCTCATGAACTGCAAGATCATGACCTGAGCCAAAATCAAGAGTCAGCTGCTTCACCGATTGAGCCACCCAGGCACCCCTGCAGGGAAGTGGTTCTTAACCAGCCATAATTGTCCCTCACAGGACATTTGACAATTTCAGGAGAAATTTTGATAGCCACAACTGTAGGGGGGAGGTGGTCCTGGCATCTAATGAGTGGATGCCAGGGATGCTGCTAAGCATCCTACAAAGCACAGGGCAGCCCCCAACAAGAGAGAGTTCCAGGTCAAAATGTTAGCAGTGCTAAGACTGAGAATCCCTGATGTCTAGTGAATGATGTTTTCAGCCATGGGTACTTCTGAGAAGCCAACATATTTATGTAACAAACTGTAACTGATTTTTTTTTCTTTAAATTTGATCCAGACTACTCTTCACTCACAGTACTAAAACATCTGGACATTTTTTATTCCATGGTAACATTTTAAGCTAGACCAACCGTACAAAAGAGGATTGTGTTCTATCATACTTCATTTAAAAGACTGAAATTGAAGTAATCAAAGCACATGCCATTTCTCTTGCCACTTATTTAAATTCACTATTATAGGGACTCAACATACCTCTTGCTGCTCTCTTACACAGGAAAACAAGTCTTCACCACATAGAATTCCAAGTTATTTATGAGGAACTTATGAAACCATGAAATATAAATTGAGAAGCTGACACAGCTCAGAAGGAGAGCATTTTGTTTTCAGTCAGTTGTAGAAACCAAGGTAATGTCACTCAGTGGCCATATTTTTTCACTTCAACAAAAATTCCTGTCACCTAAATTCAAAAAGTAAAGGGTAATAATTTAATGAAGCCAGCAACTATAATGAAGTAAAGATATAATTTCACAAATGCTTTATTCTTTAGCAACGTAGCCAAGCTTGTAGTCTTTTAACTTGCCAAATGTCTATCATTTTGTTTCCTAAGTTGCACAAAAAAGATTATTTCAACATTTAAGTGAAGAACTAGTTTTGATTCCTGTTTTTTGTAAAGACTGTATTAAGGTCCTCTTAGGTGAATTGCTCAGAATCAATGAATAGAAATACAGAAATCATGACAGTTAATCTATTCTTTGCCTCTTCAAGCCTATATTTTAAACTTACAATTATGTTTTTTCTAAATTTCATTTATAAATTAATTGAAAAAGTTTTTACATTCAATACTTAACTGGCATAAATTACATGTAGAAAAGATTCAAGTTTGTGAGCCATATATGACATTATCTAAACTGAGAATGGATATGAGAATTCAAGCTACCATTGAAAAATATTAATTCTGCTATTTAAACTTTAATAAATTGAGAGCTTATTAAAGGTAGCATAATTTTTTTGAATTTGCATTTGGTGGTTTAAAAAACTGTAACATATATGAACTCTATATGAGCTCAATCATTACAACTTATATTCTTTTGTGCTCCTCCCCTGCCTTCCAGTAAAAAATATATTGAATTTCATATTTATCATACACAAAAAGAATTAAAAATTAACTTTAGTATATATGCATATATATTTGAATAATATATTTAAGGTTTGTTTCCAAATTTTAGAAAATAGTTTAGTAGTGCAAGTAGCCTTTTGGGACTTGCTATCCTTAATCAATGCGTTTCTGAGACTTTTCTCTATTGCTGTACATATTTGTTCTCATTCATTATCACTGTTACATCTCATTTAATAAATTTAAATAACTCATGTATGTATCCTTTTCTTGATGTACAGAATCTGTTATGTTTAATAATTTCATGTAAGAAAAAATGTTACTATGAACATTCTGTGCATGCCCCGTTTAACTCAATCCAATTATTGGGTCTATAAGTAAGCTCGTATCTGTATATACAAGAAATTCTTTAAAATGATGGTACCAATTTGTATTCCCAGCAGCAATTCTGGCCAGCACCTAGCACTGACAGACTTGATTTTTTGCATAAGTAATTGGTTTAAAATTTTATGTCATTATGGTCTGAATTTCCATTTCTCCAACATATCATTGAAGTTTAACATTCTTTATTCTTCTCTTAAAATTACTATTTATGTCTTTTGCCTATTGTATATTGGTTATGTCTTTTTCCTCCAACCAATATGGATATCCAATTGTCTCAGCACCTTTCTTTGCCCAGTCTTTCCATTCCTCAGTGATAGCCAAAACAATAATACATCATCTTCCAAATTTCCATACATGGATGGCTATGTTTTGGGGCTCTCAAAGTTATTCTCTGGATCTATTTGCCTATTCCTGAGTCAATATCATACTAAATTAGTGTTTATAGCCTTATATTAAGGCTTAATATCTAGTAAGGAAAGTCTCCCCATCTTTTTTTAATATTTTTATGGAATCATGGCTGTACTTGAGATTTGCTTTTCCATGTAGAATTTAAAATTTGCATGTAAAGGTCCTTGCAAAACTCTTATAATTTAGAATCTTGATATATTTAATTTATAGGTAAACTTAGAAAATTGACATCCTTATGATATTTCCCTGTGTATGTACCTAGTAAAAAGGTCCATTTTTTTTTAGGACTTAAAGTTTTATAATTTAATCTGGAAAGATTTCAACATCGTTTGTAATATTCCTAGGCATATTATGTTTGAAGTTATTTTTCTAGCTGTATTTACCTCTGTATAAAAATAAGTATAGTTTTGTACAGTGATCCTATATTTAGACAATTTATTAAATGATATGAATAATTCTAATGATGCATTTAAAATACTTTGCATTTTTAATGTTAATAATTGTATCTTTTTAAAATTGTACTTTTGTTTATTTCTTTCTCGTTTACACAACTTTTTTTTTCTTTTCCTTATCTTATTACAGTGACTAGGCACTGCAATATAACTTTAAATAAGAGGGATGACAGTGGGTTTCTTTGCTTTTTTTCTGGAGTATAATTAAATATTTCTCAATGGTTTATAAAAGCATTTATTATAGCTATAAATTATACTTATTGAGTAAAGACATTTCAATCTATTAGTTCTCTGAGAATTCTCTTTAAGTTACTTTTTAAAAAATCTATGAGGGGCGCCTGGGTGGCGCAGTCGGTTAAGCGTCCGACATCAGCCAGGTCATGATCTCGCGGTCCGTGAGTTCGAGCCCCGCGTCGGGCTCTGGGCTGACTGCTCAGAGCCTGGAGCCTGTTTCCGATTCTGTGTCTCCCTCTCTCTCTGCCCCTCCCCCGTTCATGCTCTGTCTCTCTCTGTCCCAAAAATAAATAAATGTTGAAAAAAAAAATTAAAAAAAAAATCTATGAATGATTGTTGAAATTTAATCAAAACTGTTATTGCAGCTTTTGAGATACTTTTTCTACACTTTTCATGTAAGGCAAATTGTGCATTCCTGGCCTACATTCAACTTAACTATGATGTAATTTGTTATATTATTTTTCTAAAAATTATACTTGATCTTCCCATTTATTTTCGTGAGATTTATTCATAAGTTTCCTTTTATGCACAAACCTATTATGATTTTGATGACAATTTATTGAGAGAATTGGTGAATATTTTTTTTTTCTGGAAGAGTATATAGAAGGCTTAAATGATTAATTCTTCAAATGTAGGTAGAAATCATCTATTAAAAACAGTTGTACATAATGTTTTCTTTGTGGATTTTTATTTTGGTTTGATTCTTTAACTGTTTATGATTATTTGTTTTTCTATTTCTTCTTGAGATAGTTTTGATAACATATTTTTTAAAGAATATGTCCATTTAACTGAGATTTCAAATATATGGACATAGCTGTAATTTTATTATTTTTATTCTCTTTTCCAAATTTGCCACAAATTTTCTTTCTAGTAATTCATACTAGTATATCCTGTTTATTTACTAGATTAGTTTTGCTACCGTTTTATTTTGTTAACATTTTCTAAGAGTGAACTTCTGGATATGTTTATGCTACCTTTTGAGTATCTTTCTATTTCTGTAGTATTTGATATTACCCTTATTACCTATTTTCTTCTAATGTCTTTAGATATATTTTGTAGTCATTTACTCCATTTTTTCAGTTGGGTGGTAGCTCATTTCTTTTTAATTCTTCTAGTGTAAGTGTTAAAGGTTATGCTTTCCCCTGTAGGTACTTTTTTACCTTTATTCTGCTAACTTTGATGTGTGATTTAACAATTTAACATGGTTTACTATTATAATTTTAGGTTCTCAAGGTCAGGGCCTAATATTTGGACCAACGTATCATTTTATTCTAGTTTTTAAATAATGTTTGTCCTTAGATTTCAATTTGATTTAATGTTCATTCTGGTCTTCCCATTCTGATATTAGAATTTCCTTAAAATGGATATTTCTTTTGTTCAGAAATTCCTTTAAAACCACTGCTCAATTTATTGACAATTTAGTTATATGGTATAATTATATGGTGACAAATGAGCCTTAAAAAGTCTTATTTTCCCTCTGCTTAAAAGTTTTTAGTTGTAGTGACTTTTTTTTCACTTTTTTATTTCTAATGCAGTAGGGATGGCATGGAAACACAGATCAAAGTGTGATTAATCTACCTGGCAAGGGGGGATCGTGTCACAAATTTTAAATTGACACGGCTTTGAAGCTTGAATATAGGATGTCACCCAGAGAACTCTGGAAAAATACATATTTTATATAGTAAGAACAATATGCAGTAAGGCACAGCACACAGAGGACACAGTGGGAGAAAGGAAATGAGTATTGTAGAGAGTTGTAGGCCATGGATCTGGAAAATCACTAAATTTAATGCAATTTTGAAGAACTTTGAATGGCTAGTAAGAACTTTGGACATTATTCTATAGGCATTGAGTATGTAGGCAAAAAAAGGTAGATGTAGAATAACCGCATTTACTTTATATCTTAGAAATATTAATCTGTCAGCTATGAATTAAGTTCAAAGACTAGAGAATGGAGGCACATAAGATAAAGTAGGAGACATTTGTAGTAAATGTTTGAGAAACATTAAGACTGTAATCAAACAATAAATTGTAGTTTAGGAAATACACACACACACACACACACACACATGCACACACCTTATTTCATATTACAAAGAGGATCCACGAAAATTGTTGAAGAAATAAATTGGAAAGTAGAAGAAGAAAGACCTAACATGGCTCTCAGCATTTTAGCTTCTATGTATTGGTAAGATGCTGGTGCCCTTAGCTGAGCTAGGAAGCTCTGGAGAAAAAAACAGATTTAGAAGAAGGTAATTTTAATTTTGAGGATGTTCACAATGCACGCAAAAGTCCTATCTAGAGATGCTCACTAGGTATTTAGGAATGTGGATCTTAAAAAACATTCTAAGCTGGAGAAAAGAGAACTGGAGCTACAGATTTAAAAGTAATTGGTGAATGAATGAATGGATGAAATGTGAAGCCATGAAATGGCTTAGGTAGGTCTTAGGCAAGAAAGAACTTGAGACAGTTATTTGGGAACACTATTAATTTAGGAGTGGAAGAAACTGAAAAAGCAGATGGAAATTGGAAAAGGTAGAAGAGAGTAGGGCCATAGAAAAGAAGGAAATAAAACTTTAGAAGAAGACATGGCCAAGCATATTAGGTATTACAAGGGAGCTAAAATAAGCTGTGTGATGAAGAGAGGCCATTGCAAACAGCAGTTGGAAGTTAGAATGCCGGGGCATTAAGATGAATAATTCTGTGGTACGATGAGAGTAGAAACCACATGTGTGGTACGGTTTGGAAGTGAGTGAGAATTTAAAAATCCAAACAGAATATAGATATATCTTTCAAACTGTGTAGAAAAATGAACGGAGAGAAATGGGGCTGGAGCTAGAGAAGGAAAGAGGATCAAGGGAAAGGTATTTAAGAAATATGAAGACTTGAATCTTCTGGTAATTGGAATTTAAGAAATGGTAGCAAGAAAGATTAAAGATGCAGAAGAGAGAAAGAGCAATTGATGAAGGAAAATCTTTGAGGTATAGATGTGAGGAATAGAGTTGGGAGGTGGGGAGTGGGGTCAAGAGCAAGAAAGAGGGTCACCAGGGCAGGCAGAAAGACTGTTTGGAAGTCAAGGTGGAGCGGGAAGTTTAGGGAGTATTATGATGTTTATTTCTTCAGGTTTTTATTTTATTTTATTTAATGTTTATTCATCAGAGAGAGAGAGAGAGAGAGTAGGTAAGGGGCAGAGAGAGAGGGAGACCCAAAATCCGAAGCAGGCTCCAGGCTCCAAGCTGTGAGCACAGAACCTGATGTGGGGGCTCAAATCCATGAACCATGAGATCATGACCTGAGCCAAAGTTGGACGCTTAACCGGCTGAGTCACCCAGGCACCCTTATTTCCTCAGGTTAAGCATGGAGTGAAATCATCTGCTGAGAGTGAAAAGAGTAGGAGTGGGCTGGAGTTCGTGGCATGGAAAGTCATAAGTTATTAGGACAGAATAGGAAGAAGCTGGTGATGAATAAAAGGAGTATTGAGATCTGCAGCTCATAGCTGTTAGTACAAAATAACTGAGTAAATCTCAATTTTTTGAGCCATTTTTGTTTGTTTGCAAGCAAAGTGAATTTAGACACAACTTTTTTCCTTGGTTATATAAAACAAAAACATAATTTTTAAAGATTTAAAACAAATTGATTTTCCAGTAGACAACAGATTTGACAGTTTAATTACGCTGGAGATGAGCAATATTCTAATGAGAATAGTTTTCTGCCTCTAACAGTTATTATTCTGCCTCAGTTTTCTGCCTCTAACAGTTATTATTCAAGGCAATTTCAATGAAAATGTGCAAATATATTTAAACATATCTAGATTAATACCTGGAGAAAATTAAACTTTGAGAAGAATTGACATAAGGATTACATTTTAGTTTCATAGCATCTATTTGACATCTAGTTCCTGGCATTTTAACTAAAAATCATGTTAGATACACAGAAGAGAGGAGCTCCCATCAACAACTATTTATTGAAAACCTAGTAATTGTTCATCTCAATGAGAACTTACAGTAGAATGGGAAAATGGATAACTATTAATGATGATAATGGTAATAATAATAGCAACTTCGAGCCTTTATCTCATTCAACTTTTTTTTAACTCCTTGAAGTGGGTGCCAGTTTTATTCCTAAAATACAAATGAAGACATTGAAACTTAAGGAGCTTAAGTGAGTGATGTACCTGAGGTCCCAACTGAACCTAAAGGAAAAATCCAGGCCTTTGGGACATTGTGGAGTTTCGACACTTGACCAGCTTGGTGTCTTTTCCCTGTGCATGGATTTGATAACCTAGAGGTAAACATTTAGCCAGGGACGGGGTGGGGAAGGGCCACATAAAGTAGTCAGTTCATGAGTAGTGATGAGCTTTTAGAGTGATGGTGGGGGTCCAGAGCCAATGGCCAAGAAAGAATTCTTGAGACATTCTTGAGAATTCTTGTAGCCCATTTTGATAATATTCCTCATTGAACATCTTTCCCTTTACAGCTATTGATTATTTTGTTCTATCTGGGTTTTCCCCCTTCTTCATTTTTATACCCTTCCTTTACCTCTACCCACCATTTCTTTTCCTAAAAAATTCTAGTGTAGCTCTTCCATCCAGTTAAACTTTAAAGTTTCAAATAAATTCTAATGAAAAAAATATATTTAATAGGTAAAATTAAATATTATCAGCCTTATAAGCCTTAATAGTGTGCTGTTTTAAGAAAATTGAATTTTGAAAAAAAATTACATGCTTATATTATACTAATGATAAAATTAATATTTAAGTGATAAAATTGCATTTTCTAAAATTTGGCAGATGCAAACTTGATGCAAAATAATAATTTTGTAAACTACAAGTTTCTAATAATGTGAACCCACGGTTGTATGATGTGAACACATAATTGATTCATTTATTCAAATGACTTGATGCTTGATGCAAGATGGATAAGGACTATGCTTGCTAAGAGCCTGTGTTCTAGTGTAGGTTGGGAAGTGGGATAAACAATAAATTTAAAAATACTAACTAGGTAGTAATGATTTATTGTCATATATTACCAACTAAATATTACACTGTCACAGGGCACTGCAGTGAATACAATTAGTCTCACCAAAGAGTACTCCAGTTATCCTTCCACACAACACACTCTTCCTTCCAGCACACATTCAGGAGCTTCCCAAACACACTCCCACTTAAGGGTATCTTGGACCATTAAATCCACACAGAAGAGTCAGATGTGGGCCATCTAAAGTATGAATCTTGCCAGATAGACAACAGCTGAGGTCCAGTGTAGATTAAGTAAGACTCCTATAGTTTCTCCAGCTCTGAAGCTGTCAGTGATCATTCTACTGGTTAATGGGTGTGTCAAACTGAGTTCTTGTTATTCTTTACAAATTTCCTGTCTACAGTTTCGCAGTCCTTACTAATGGAAATTTTATCTTTCAGGCCAGAAACTGTGGATTTTATTCTGACTTTTCTATTTCTCTTACACTCATTCACATTGGCAAATACACCCTGTTTTAATATATATCCAGAGGTGGAGCACCTGGGTGGCTCAGTAGGTTGACCTTCTGACTTTAGGTCAAGTCACGATCTCACTGTTCATGAGTTCAAGCCCTGCATCAGGCTCACTGCTTTCAGTGCAGAGCCCACTTTGGATTCTCTGTCCCCCTCTCTGTCCCTCCCCTGCTCATGCACTCTCTCTCAAAAATAAATAAACATTAAAATATCTATCATCTATCTATCTATCATCTATCTCTCTAGGGGTACCTGGGGGGCTCTGTCGGTTAAGTGTCTCACTTCAGCTCAGGTCATGATCTGGCAGTTTGTGAGTTTCTGAGCCCCGTGTTGGGCTCTGTGCTGACAGTTCAGAGCCTGGAGCCTACTTCGAATTCTGTGTCTCCCAATCTCTCTGCCCTTCCTCTGCTTGCACTCTCTCAAAAATAAATATGCATTAAAAAATTATTAAAAAAATAAAACATATGCAGACTTTCATAAGTTCTTACCATCTCCTATACTACCATTCTGGTATAAGCCGTTCTCAACTCTTGCTTTGGTTATATAATGGGCTCCTAAATGGTTTCTTCGATTTTACTCTTCCCCCAATTTCATCTCCTATCAATACAGTAGCCTGAGATATCTTATTAAAACCTACGTCCTACCACACCACCCCTCTGCTAAAAACACAAAGTGTTACTCATTAACTCAAAGTAAAAGCCAAGTTATACCTTTACTTTGAAAGAGTCATGATCTCTCACACAATGGTACCCAAATGACCTCTTTGACCTCATCTATTCTTGTTCATCCAAAACAAATGTGCCTCTAATAGTTCAAACTCCACTACCCCTGGTCTTTGCACTGGCTGTGCCCTCAGGCTGGAATGCTCTTTATTCAGATATTCCTTGACTCTGTCCCTCAACTCCTTGCTGCCTTTACTCACATATCACATCTTCAGTGAGGCCTTCCTTAACCAATCTAAATTATCAGTGCCCACCTTTTCCCCTGTTTTATATTTTTTCTCATGATCATCACATTATCCAGCATGTATACATTTACCTTGTTTATTGTCTGTCTTTCTCTCTACAACATATGCTTGCTAATAGATGTGTCTTTTCTTTTTTTAAAATTTTCTTTTTAAGTAATCTCTACACTGAACGTGGGATTGGAACTCACAATCCCAAGATCAAGAGTGGTACACTCTACCGACTGAGCCTGCCAGGCACCCCTGATGTGTCTTTTCTATTTTTTCTTTATTTCTACTGCTTAGAACAGTGCCTGGCACATAGTACATACTCCACAAATCGTGGATGCTGTTTTAGAACAGATCCTGGTTGCAGTAGGTAAACAAAAACCGTGTGCCTTTCATGTGCAGCATGTAGCAAAGGAAGAAAAACCTAATACTTAATTCTCCTTATTAAACAAACTGATCACATATTATTTAATTCAAACACCTGGGTGTTTAATGAATTTCACTCCAGTGAAAAAACAATGTTTGGAAAAGAATACTTTGTTGCCTTAAATATATGGCCCTATTCAGCATTTTGGAGTCATCAGAGTTCATTCCCAGTTACATAAAAGTTGAAATTTAATGCCCAGGAGTTGCTCCTATTTTTACTCTTAAACATTTTTGACTTACTTTCATAGTGATTTACTTCTTACTTATTTTTCCCTCTCTTGAGCACAGTTCTCCCTTAGAACCTCAAATCATACTTGGCCACAGCATTCAGTATCAGCTCTCCTTCTTGGCCTCCTCTGGTCATCCTACCAGAAGTGGCCTTGAATGAATATCTTACCTCCACAGCCTGAACCCTGGTACTGCATCAGAACATGGCCCCTGCATAGGGAAACACTTCAGTACTTGTCCATCCATGCATCTTAGACCAGGGAATCAAAGAATCCTTTTAAAGCATACCCTAATTTGTAGGTAGACTGCATTTGTGGGAAATGGAAAATTTGAGGTTATTACGCTAATACAGTTTCAGAAAAGAAATTAGTATTTTTGTCTTTCTACTTAAACACACAGAAATGAAAGAAAGGTCAGGTAAACACAGTTCTGCTGTTTGCCGATCGCATAAATTTTGATAGATGTGAGAATTCTGTAGCTCCTGCTGTCTTCCATTGCCAACAGCCTTCCTACTGTGCTACATGAACTTCCTGTCTTCTGCCAGGGCACCAATTATCTCTCTCTCACTAAAGCTCTGACTTACAGCCTTAACTACCAAAAATAAAACTTCAAATGAGACAGTGAAATGATAGCCTTGTCATATGTGAAGAAATGCATATTTATTGTCAATGTTCTTGTGAATGACATGGAAAACTTTAGCCATCATTCTTATCAGTAGGCACTGAGCCAGGACTATATTTATATATTCAAATACAAGGAGATTTACTCATACCAATGACAGATGTTCTAAAAAATAATAGTGGTGCCAGGATAGAGGGACAAAAGTGGTAGTAAAGACTACTTAAAGACTTCCTTAAAAGAAATACAGACAACATAATTTGGATTTTCCAGTATTTTTCACAGGGCTTTTTAGTTCATATTAATATTTTTCTCTGTACATGATTGTTATCAGTTAAGAGAAAGTAAACACAATTTTTTAAAAGGGCCTAGCATTTGACAATTCTGACTGTATTATATTCCTATGTGTCTAGCGAGATTTGCTGCTGAATTTTACAAGTGAGCGATTTATAAGTTGACCATATAATTTATCATCCTAACTGACACACTCTTGAAAGTGAACAGGTTGCTATTTATCAGGAAGCTGGGGCAACAGGCAGAAATTGGAACCATCCTGGGGAAATCAGGGCATATGATTATCCTAGCATTTCCTGAGGTCTTTTATCAGTGAGAAGCAAAGCAAGCTGTGTTTACCAAGAGCTTAGCAAAATGCTTTTGGATGAACAAATGTTACAATTAAGTTTTGGGGTATTAAAAGAGACACAACTAAAAAATATATGTATCCCATAAAATCATTAGTAAGGGGCACCTGGGTGGCTCAGTCCGTTGAGCGTCCAACTTCGGCTCAGGGCATGATCTCACGGTTCATGAGTTCGAGCCCCGCGTCAGGTTCTGGGCTGACAGCTCAGAGCCTGGAGTCTGTTTCAGATTCTGTGTCTCCCTTTCTCTCTGCCCCTCCCCTGTTCATGCTCTGTCTCTCTCTGTCTCAAAAATAAATAAAATGTTAGAAAAAATCATTGGTAAAAGTAGATGCCAGTGTTATCAGTGCCATCTATTATTCTATTGCATGTGATGGACTCAGAAAGTTGCACTGATAACGTATTCCTCTCTCTTAAATTTGATGTTGACTTTCATTATGTAATGAATATAAGATTGTCTTTTTTTGTGTTTGTGTGATTTTGAGTGTCAGAAAACAGAGGCAAATTTTACATTCAATAATTCAATCTAATCATGTTTTCTTCATTTTTTTTCTATTAGCTTATTCAATTAAAATGATAACTTTTAGAATGAGTTTCCTCTGCTTCATTTTGGAAACCAGCAGGCTATAAATTATAGGTGTGTATTAAAATTTTGGTAGTTTCTATGCAGAGTGTATGCCATGGTAAAGTTTAGGACTCTTATAGGACATACAAAACAATTCTAAAGTCAAGTTCTAGTTTATAACTCTGTGTATTATATCTGAATCTGCTTACCGTAAAAGAAAATGCCAAGTCTCCACAAAATTGTATCTTGCTAATAGGCAGGTACATGAAGATAAAAACTGTGAAATAAACAGAATGGTACACACACATACACATGCACATACATACACACAATTTCCTTTCAGTTTTCAAGGCTTTTCTGAAAACAAATCTTAAATTAGATTTATACCAAGTAATATATAGTAATGTCAATCCATCTTGGGACAGAATTAGCAGAAATATCAAATGACATATCTGGGTTAAATTAGTTTTCTTTCCTTCTACTCATGAACTTACAGTGTCTTTCCCTTCACTGCCGTCCTTGACACACAATTTCTTCTAGCCCTTTGATTACCACATAAGTTAATGTCCTGGACTTGCAATTTTAAGGGCCTGTCTGCTTCATTTTAGGGTTTCTGAATGTCCCCAATAATTTAGTTGCTTTGCTCAACCTTTTTTTTCCCCTAATTATCATTCTCATTTCCACTCCCTACAAATGACCAAAAATATTTCATAATATAAATAAAATAGTGACTGGATTATACCTTTACATTGGCTAATGAGAAGGCTAGACCTACCATGTGTTATGATTTTCATCTTACTACCTTTGCAACATCTATACTTTGATGGTTGTTTATAATTGCCTACAGAAAAGGCTTCTATTTTTAAATTATTTTTTATTAGAATAGCCTGATATGTTTTACTTATTATAGTTGGTGGTTTTTAAACAATTTTATTGAGGTATAAGTGGCATACAATAAACTCCCTGTATTTAAGTGCTCAGTTATGTTTTAATATATGTATACGCCTGTGAAAGTATCACAATGAACATATGAACATAATGAACATATGTATCACCCTCAAAAATTCCTTCATATTCCTCTGTAATTCCCCCAACCATTCATCTTTCATCCCAACCCCAGGCAAACGTGGATCTGCTTTTCATCACTATGGATTAGTTTGCATTTTATAGAGTTTTAGTTACAGGAATCCTACAATATGTATTCTGATTGTTTGGCTTCTTTCACTCAGTATAATTATTTAGAAATTCATCCATGTTCTTGTGTGTATCAATAGCTTGCTGCCTTTTATTGCTGAATAATATTCCATCATATGACTGTTAGGGACTGATGTTTGTGCCTCTCCCCTCATATTTGGTGTTGAAATACTACTCCCCAATGTGGTGGTATTAGGAGGTGGGGACCTTATGAGACTATTAGGGTAGAGCCTTCATGGATGGGATTAGTGCTCTTATAGGAGTCAGGAGAGAACTTGCTTTCTCTCTCTGCCTTCTGCCACATAAGTACATAATAAGAAGGTGACTGTCCGCAACCCAGAAAAGGCTGTTTACCAGAACTTGACCATATTGTCACCCTGACCTCAGACTTCTAGCCTCCAGAACTGTGAGAAATCAACTTCTGTTGTTTATAAACCACCTACCTAGTACTTTGTTATAGCAGCCTGAACCGACTAAGATAATAGTATACCAACATGTCTTGTTGATCCATTCTTCTTTTGATGAATACATGGGTACTTTTGGCTGTTATAATACTGTCATAAACATTCATATTTAAGCATTTGTGTATGTAGGTGCTCTGCTCTCATTTCTCTTACATAAATATCTAGGAGTTAAATAACGTTTTTAACTTTAAGAAAATGACATGTTGTTTTCTAAGTTTTCTCTGCCATTTTGCATTCTCACCAGCAGTGAGTGTTGCTCTACATCCACACTAAGCTGTGGTATAACCAGTTCCTTCCTTTTTAGCCATTCTACACATGTGCAGTGGTGTCTCTGTCGCGGCCGGCACGACAAACACCGAGGTCAGGGTCCTGAGGGTAGGGGAATGCAAGAAAAAAAGAGAGAAGAGAAAGTTTGGGAACAGGAGGGTCCCCTGGGCTGATGGCCCAAGTGACGGCTTTATTGTTGCTGTACACAATCTTTTATAACCAGACTCTTATGGGTTAGGTCATTCTAAGAATAAACAGGTTTCACATAATTGCTGCCCACCAAAACATTTAGTTCTGTGTTTCTTGTGCATTTTCTAGACGGGTCACAAGACCTTGTTGATAAGATTGCTAGCAAAACACAATTCCCATGTTTGTTTCTATCTGACTCGGTGTAGAAAAAGGGAGGTAGCATTACTGCCAACACCTGCAGACCACAGTCTTCAGGAATTAACTTTCTCAGCCTTGACAAGGCTTTCGTATGCCCTTGAAAATGGGGGAATGGGAGGGGGAACCACCGGGTTGGCTTGAGTCAACAGGGAACATTGCTCGACCCGGTCTCAGCCTGGCACCGGGGCCCGGCCCCCCACATGTCTCATTGTATGTGTGTTTTAAAAGTTTTTATTTAAATTACATTTAGCTAATATACAGTGTAATATTAGTTTCAGGTGTACAATACAGTGATTCAACACTTCTGTACATCACCCGGTGCTCGTCACGACAAGTGCCTCCTTAATCTTCCATTCCCTTTGTAACTATTCTCTCACCCACCTCCCCTCTGGTAACTTCAGTTCTACTGTGGTTTTAATTTTCATTTTCTTAATGAAAATCCTGTTAAACATTTAGTATGTGCCTATTTGTATGTCTTTGGTGACGTGTTGGTTCAAATTGATTGGCTTTTTAAAAATTGGGTTGTTTGCTTTATTATTATTGCGTTTTGAGCGTTTATGCTAGATACAAGTTCTTCATCAATGTGACTTACAAATGAGTTCTCTGAGTATTTGGCTTTTATTTTTTGTTCTCTTCACTCTATCTTTTGAATATTAAAGAGCTTTATTTTGATGAGGTACAGCTTATCAATTCTTGTACAGTTTAGCTTTGTTGTCATATCTAGGAAATCTTTTACTAATATAAAGTCACAAAGATTCCTTGTCTATTTTTCTCTAGAAGTTATATAGCTTCAGATTTTACATTTAGGTCTATGATCCATTTTTATTGACTTTTTAAAAATATAGTATTTGATATGGATAGAGGTTTATTTTTTTGCACGAGGATCCAAGTGTTGTAGCATCATTTGTTGAAAAGACTATCCTTTTGGCATTGAATTGCTTTTGCACTCTTCAAACAGTTGATCACATGTGTGAGGGTATCTTTCTAGACTCTATTTTGTTCTAGTTCTCTATTTTCACACCAATGCTACACCGTGTTAGTGAAGTTTTATAATCATTTTTGAAATTAGATAGAAGTTCTTCAAAATTATTTTTTTCAAAGTTGTTTTAGTGATTCTAGGTACTTCATGTTATCTTATACATTGTAAAATCAGTCTACTGATTAAAAATACATATATGAGCCCACTGTATTCCCATTTAGATTACCCTGAATCTGCAGAAAAAATTGGGGATAACTGACAGTCTTAACAGTATTGAGTCTTCTGATCCATGAATGTGATTTATCTCTCCATTTATTTAGCCTTGTTTAATTTCTCTCAGCGGTGGTTTCTAGCTTTCACTGTATAGCTTTGCACATTTTTCATTACTTTATCACTAAATATTTTGTATATTTTATGATATTGGAAATCTTTTTCACTAGTTGTAAATATAATTCTTCATTGCAGGTACACAGAAATGCCGCTTCTTTTCTCTACTATACTGACCTGCAAATTTGCTAAACTCACTTCTGGGTCCCAGTAGCTTTTTGTAGATCCTGAAAGTCTTTCTACATAGGTGATCATATTTAGAATAAATAAATATTCTTACTTTGACATCTTGATGTCTCTTATTTCATTTTATTGCCTTATTGCACTAGCTAGAATCTCCAGTATAGTGTTAAATAGAAGTGGTGAGATCAGTCTTTCTTGCCTTATTCCCAAACATAAAGGGGAAGCCATCTGTTTTTCATCATAAAATATGATGTTCACTGTAGATTTTTTCATAGGTGCCCTTTATCAGGTATAGGAGCTTCCCTTCTATTCCCAGTTTACTGAGAATTATTATCAGAAATGGAGTTTGGATTTTTGAAAATGAAGTTTGAATTTTGCAGAAATGGAGTTTGTATTCTTCATCTGTTTATGTGTTCTTTTTTCTTTTTAGTCTGTTAATAGGGTAAATTATATAAACTAATTTGAATATTAAACCAACATTGCATTTCTGGGATATACTCCAGTTAGTCATAATATGTTTCCTTTTAAAATAGTTTTAGATTTGATTTTTTTAAATATATTGATTACAAAATAAAAAATAAATTGATAAAAGTATTGATTTTCTTCAAATTGTCATCCCTCTTTCTTTTTATTTTTTATTTGAGAGAGAGAGAAAGAGAGAGAGAGAGAGAATGGGGGAGAGGGACAGGGGAAGACAGAGAGGGAATCTTAAGCAAGCTTCATGTTCAGCTGGGAGCCCAACGTGGGGCTTGCTCCCATGACCCTGAGCTGAAATCAGGAGTCAAATACTCAACTAACTGAGCCCCCCAGGCTTCCCATGTCATCCCTCTCTCTTACCCATGCACTGCAAACATGATTTTTTAAAAATTGTGTTCTGATGTAGAAGAGATGGATGACAAGGAAGAGATAATCTGATTTGTTCATTTTGAGGGCCAGGTTTTTGTTTTATTTGTATGTTTTGAGCATACCCTTATTCAGTTTTGAGCTTACCTAATCTGCTAACTAGTTCAAATATGGTTATTATCTTTTGCTACATGTTTACGGATGATGAAACCATTTTTCCTTTTGTATACTTTATCTCAAAAGAATAATAAAAGAAAATTTAAGGGACCTTTGAATACAAGTAATGTGGAATAGTGGATGTAACATTAGACTTGTTTTGTAGAATGTTATAATACATAGTATCAAATCTCAGGCAGTATGATGGGAACAATTTAAATATATAAGTATGCCAACACTTCAGTGTTTCATGATGATTGCAAGTCTCCAATTGGACTAGATGACACATTATAGTTTGAAGACCTGTGATTCCACGAGTTATCAGAGAAAAGAACAGGTAAATTTTGTGTTATTATAGAAGGAACTCAAGTGTCTCTCTATATGACAAAGATGGTGATTCAATGATGATTAACAAGAAATTGTTACCTATTACATCATAATTTTCAGGATTGTTTTAGGCATAATTTTGCATGAAGTTTTGTTCATTCTAGACCTGTATGAATTTCTTGCAATGAGCATTTTATATAGTCAGAGCCAATACTGTTTTGTAAGGAAACAGACTGTTACCTAATAGATGGTCCAGCCTTAATGTCTGTGATTATTTAATTTCCTTGATTTTATTTTCCTTAATTTAATCTTATTGCTCTTTCACATTCAAACATGGAATACTGCATGAGACGCTAGGTTGAGCTCAAAGTGATGCCAAGTGATGCATCAGACAAAGCAACATGAGATACTAGAGTGGGGCATGCTTCATAGGGAACTCCCCTCAGAAATCAAGAACACTGAGGTATTTTGCCCTGAAAATGGAGAATAGAGCATAAATTGAGCCTATAAGGGATTTTCTTTGTTGTTTAAGTCACAGAATCAAACTAAAAAATTAAAAATGGGAGTAGCTTTTATTTTTGGAAATTTTTCTCTATTTGGCTTACTTTTTGTGCTGATGTTGGATGTATTTCTTTTTGCAGTTTCATGTTCGGTTCTAAACACAGATGTTTGAGGTACCGCAATGCCAAAACCAAAAACATCTCTAAGAGCAGTCTGGGATGAATATCCCTTAGCCTATCACTGTAACTTGAAGCCATCATATTGGTCACGTAGTACATAATTGCCCCAAATATGCAACAAGATTTAGGCAGTTTAGCTTGTTCATTTTTAATATTTGAGAAGTAATTTAATCAATACTCAACAAAAATAATGTTACATTAAGTATAGATTTATAATTAGTGGTGTTTAGATTATAAACTACTGGAGCTTTCAATAAACATTTGAATTTTTTTTGCATCATTCAATACATACTATTTATATTTCTTATGAATTTCAGGCTTTATTGTAGAAAATCTAGCTTCTCTCTACTTTAATAGAAAGGTGGTATTTGTTAATGATAACAAAGGATGCATTCAACTGCATAATATGCAAATAGTCTGGCTTGTTTACTGTCTTGAATGAAAGAGAATATTCATGTCTCCCATGGAGATTATTTCCTAAAGAAAGTGAGAACTCTGAATTTTTTTTTATTGCTTATTTTCTACATTTGGGTATTTCAGATATGGAGAATAGGTTAAATTAAGTCAGAGCCCAACATCACAAAATTATTAACAATCACATACCTGGTATCTCTTGTTAAATTGCTCTTTTTTTCCCCTGCGTGTCTTTTCCTTTCCCTTCCTTCTCCCAAAATTATTAAAAAACACAAAAAAGAATCATCTTAAAGGGCAGATATCACAGCAGACAAAGTAATTGGTTCTGTATTCAAACTCTGTGTGTGTCATTACTAAGAACATGACTCTGGGAAAGATATTTAATTTCTTTATTTAAACCTGTTTTCTGACTTGGAAAATCGGTTAATGATAATATTCATCTTTCTGGTTTATTATGTGCTATAGACAGTGTTTGTGTCTTCCCAGAATTCATAGGCTGAAACCTAATCACCAAAGTGATATATTGGAGTTGGGCCTTTGGGAGGTGATAGGTTGTGAGCTGCCATGAATATCATTAGTGCTCTTACAAGAGACCAGAGAACTTCCTTGCCCTCTTTCACTCTGTGAGGACACACAGAAGACCATCTGTGAACCAAGAAATGGGATCTCACCAGACACGAAATCGGCTGGCACTTTGATTTTGGACTCTTAGCCTCCAGAGAACTATGAGAAATAAATTTGATTTGTTTATAAGTCACCCAGTTTCTGGAATTTAGTTATAGCAGCCCAGACAAACTAAGACATTATGGGAATGAAATACTTTATGTAAAGCATTTAGCATAGTTATTGATGATATATAAGAGGGACCCTAAAAGATTGGAGTTGTTATATAAGTGTTTTGTATAATGAGGTTAATGAATGAAGATGTAAATGAGGAATTTAGGAATGGAGAAAGAGGAGGAAGCAAAATACCAGTCCTAAGAGAGAACAAATGCTATGTCTCAGAATAAATATTAACTCTGAGATTCCTGACAACTCCGACCAAAAGGAACCCAGATGCATTACAATCATCCATCCTCTTTATATAAAAGGTGGAAGCATGCCAGTTTATCAGAAAAAACATAATTATTTTTGATATCATGTTCTAAAAAAAAAATTCTTACTCCAGATTTTATATTATGGACATAGAATAGCATAATGAGTTCTTTACTGTGAGTGTAGAAGTAGGTTTCATAAGATTGTTCTTGAGGAGTAATTTCATTAAGCTTGAAGACATGATGTGACAGAGAAGGGGATGTTGTAAAGGGCTAGGCTGATGTGTTCCGTGTGCAAAGACTAACTCAATCTAGAGTTTATTATATCTAGAGATTGATACCCTCTGGACTTCCTAAAGGGATTCTCTCAATTGTGACTCATCAGCATTGCCTGGGGAACATTAAAGAGAAGAGATTTCTAGGTCCATCACTAAGAGATTGTAATGCTGTACGTAGTGAGTGAGGCCCAGAAGTCTGTCTTTTTAGAAGCTTGGCAGGGACACCTGGGTGGCTCGGTCGGTTGAGCTTCCGACTTTGGTTCAGGTCAGGATCTGGCAGTTTGTGAGTTCAAGCCCCACAACTGGCTCACTGCTGTCAGTGCAGAGCCTGCTTTGGATCTCTTTGTCCCTCCCCTGCTTACACACACACACTCTCTCTCTCAAAATAAATAAATAAATAAAACCTTGCCAAATGGGCTGAAAATCAACTCATTTTGGAAATACAGCTTTCTTAAATTTTATTCCTAAATATTATTTCTTTAAGCTAGGCTTTTGTTAGGCATCAAAAAGCAGACATGAGATTTTATCTTCTGCTTGTTTGCATTCTACATTGCTGATTTAGGAAACATTGTTATATTGTGGGAACCACATGACCACGGGCAGTGTTAATTCTGCAATATGAGGAGTAAGCAGCTTGGATCATGTCTTCCACTGGATTTCATCTGCATATGGCAGATGTGCTTCCTTAGTAATGTAGGCAAAAAGCAATATTCTTTTCACAAATGAGTTCTGGACCTGCTTCAATACCTGGATTGACTAGATTGACCGAGACCTCAAAATTACAGCCCCCAGATTACATCAGATTTTGTGATGTCTTAGAATAATGATCAGGGAAGGTGCTGCATGTAAACTGCCATCACCATGACAATATATACCTCAGTAATGCCCCTGTGGAGTATCTGATTCTGCTCTGAACAGCCTTGTGAGGAGCCTGCCAGGATGCATTAGATGCTAAATGTAGTTAGTCTAAGGAGTTAACTTGGTTAGGAATAATTACGTGGTTTTTTTGTTTGTTTGTTTGTTTGTTTTACCATGGGTGAGGGAGGGCTATTTAGGTAATGTCCTTTTTATGAAATTCAAGAATACTATAGGAATTTATAGTTTATTTATGGAATTAATACTTAACAGGAATGAAGGAGTTACGGATCAGTAGAGAGAACCTTAAAAAAGACCCACTTTCTCTCATCTGTAAGGTTAAGAAAGGAAAAATTGCAGAGTAAGTGAGTAGAATAATTTTGGCTTTTAGCTGGCAAAAAACTAGAGCCAGTAAATTGTTTGTTTCCATATGTGAAATATAAATTCACAATTATATTAACATTGTTTTATTTAAAAAAATAGCACACAAATCCTTGTGTGTCTTATAGCTGAGTCAAATATTAATTCTTTATTATGTTTCCTATGCCATTTGTGGTCAGAGACAGCCTTGTTTTTGAACTTAAAATGTCTGTGTTTGAGATTCAAAACTTGAAAATTGGAAAGAAAATTCAGGAGGAATATATTTTATTGAAATTCAATTTTCCTCTTAGATGTCCTTCTATTTAAAGCATTCCTCAGAAGACAGAGGCTTTAGTTGTCATATGCTTAGTTTATTTCAGGCCTGCACTGTTTTGTATCTGAAAGGGCATGGTTATTTTGAAAACTTGGTGAAGTGGAAAGAGCATGGACTTTGAAGTCAGTTTGAATTGGATGGAAAACTCCATTCTGAAACTTAGCAGGTGTGTAACATTTCCTATATTACACACATTTCCTATATTACACACATTTCCTATGTATTTCCTAGTCCCTTATCTGAGAATTTGGGGAAAATAAGGCAAGCCTTTGTGGTTTCTGTGAATACTAAATAAAATAAAGTATGTAAAATGCTTAGAATATTGTGAGTGGTTAATAAACTTTTTCCTTTCCTCAGGTAATTTTTCTTTCATGGAAAACTTTCAAGAGGATCTCTAGAGGGAATTTTGACCCAAACAAATTTAAAATCTTACCAACTGCTTACCTAAATTTCTATATTTTTTTCCCATTTATAACATATATGATTTCACAGCCATTTTCTAGTATTTTAGGCAATTTATTCTGATTAAAGAACATAAAACATTCTATTAAAACTAATTTATTTTCTGAAAGCCCTATTTATTGAAGTTACCTAGTCAAGGTACATTTCTGGAATCCCACAATGTTTAAAGCTCCATGTCTCTTCCCTTGTACAGACATAGATATAATTTATTTGTCGCAGGCTTTACCTACACTTGGCCCTAGGACCAAGGAGCAAGGTCGTCTTTACTTTGCTCTAGCTCTTCTGTGGTCAGATGACTGCCTACCCAAAGAAGAAATAATGCCAATTCTCAACACTTCAATCATGACCCTAGAGTTTATGTGACATTGATGGGCATTAATAAAATTATTTATTGTTTTAATTAATTTACTAATAATTATGAATGTAAAAGTAAAATGGATTATTTATTATAACAGGAAACAAAAGACATGGGCTTTAAGTTTGAGTGAGACCAGAGTATTAGTACCAGTTCCACTTCTTAGTTACATAATCTTGTTAGTCCCTACACTTCTTCAAGCCTCAGTTTTGTTTTGTTTTGAAAACATTTTTTTTATTTGATGATACTGACACAATGTTATGTTAGTTTCAGGTGTACAGCCTAGTGATTCAATAAGATTATATATTATACTATGCTCACCACAAGAGTAGCAGCCATGTCACCATACAACGCTATTACAATATCTTTGACCATATTCCCTATGCTGTACCTTTTATCCTTGTAACTTACTTGTTCCATAACTGGAAGCCTGTACCTCCCACTCCCCTTCAACCATTTTGCCCATCCCCCCAACCTACCTTCCCTTTGGGAGTTTGTTTTCTGTATTTATATGTCTGATTCTGCTTTTTGTTTGGTGATTCATTTGGTTGTTTTACATTTTGCTTATGAATGAAATCCTCTGGTATTTGTCTTTCTCAGTCTAACTTACTTTACTTAATGTAATACTCTCTGAGCCAATCCATGCTGTCATGAATGGCAAGATATCTTTCTTTTTTATGACTGTAATATTCAATTAGTAGTGGAATTACTAGGTCATATAGTAATTCTGTTTTTAGTTTTTGAGGAACCTCCATTCTGTTTTCCACAATGGCTGTACCAATTTACATTCCCACCAATAGTATATGAGGGTTTTGTTTTCTCCACATCCTTGTCAAAATTTATTTCTTGTGTTTTTGATTTTAGCCATTCTGATGTTATGTGTAAGGTGATATCTCACTGTGGTTTTGATTCGTATTTCCCTGATGATCAGTAATGTTGAGCATCTTTTCTTTTCTTTTTTTAATTTTTAAAAATGTTTATTTATTTTTGAGAGAGAGAGATAGAGTGCAAATTGGGGAGGGGCAGAGAGAGAGGGAGACAGAATCCAAAGAAGGCTTCAGGCTCTGAGCTGTCAGTACAGAGCCCAACATGGGGCTCAAACTCACAAACCATGACATCATGACCTGAGCCAAAGTCCAATGCTTAAACAACAGCCACCCAGGTGCCCCTGGGTATACTTTCATGTATCTGTTTGCCATTTGTATGTTGTATTTGGAGAAATGTTTATTCAGGTCTTCTGCCCATTTTTAAATCAGATTTTTTTTTAGTGTTGAGTTGTATCAGTTTTTTATATATTTTGGAATTAACCCTTTATTGGTTATATCATTTGCAAATATCTTCTCCCATTCAATAGATTGCCTTTTGGTTTTGTTAATGGTTTCCTTCCCTGTGCAAAAAACCTTTTTGTTTTGGTATAGTTACAATAGTTTATTTAAATGTTGTTATAGGTGATGTCAGAGAAATTACTGCCTGTGATCTCTTCTAGGACTTTTATGTTTTCAGGTCCCACATTTAGGTCTTTAATCCATTTTGAGTTTATTTTGGTGTATGGTGTAAGAAAGTGGTCCAGTTTCATTCGTTTACATGTAGCTGTCCAGTTTTCCCAGCACTTTTTATTGAAAAGACTGTCTTTTCCCCCATTGTATATTTCTGCCTCCCTTCTCATAGATTAAATGACCATATAAGGTGGGATATATTTTTGTACTCTCTATTTTGCTCCATGGATCCATGTGTCTGTTTTGGTTTCAAAACCATACTGTTTTGATTAAAACAGCTGTGTAGTACATCTTGAAATCTGGAATTGTGATACCTCTAGCTTTGTTCTTTCTCTAGATTGCTTTAGCCATTTGAAATATTTTTTGGTTCTGCACAAATTTTAGTATTATTTGTTCTAGTTTTGTGAAAAATGCTTTTGGTATTTTAATAGGGATTGCACTGAATCTGTAGAATGCTTTGGGTAATATAAACATTGTAACAATATTAATTTTTGCACTCCATGGGCATGGGATATCTTTTTGTGTCCTTTTCAATTATTTTCATCAGTGTTTTACAGTTTTCAGAGCAGAGGTCTTTCACCTCTTTGGTTATTTATTTGTACATATTTCATTCTTTTTGGTTCAATTGTAAATGGAATTATTTTCTTAATTTCTCTTTCTATATTAGTTTATAGAAATGTTGCCAATTTCAGTGCATTGATTTTTTTATCTGCAACTTTACTAAATTAATTTATTAGTCCCAATAGTTTTTTGGTGGAGTCTTTAGGATTTTCTATGTATAGTGACATGCCATCTTCAAATAGTGACAATTTAACTTCTTCTTTACCAACATCAATGCCTCTATTTCTTTTCTTGTCTCATCGCTGTGGCTAGGACTTCCAGTACTATGCTGAACAAAAGTGGTGACAGTGGACATCCTTGTCTGTTCCTGATATTAGAAGAAAATCCCTTAGTTTTTCCACCATTGAGTGTAATGTTAACCATGGGTTTTTCATATATAGCCTTTATTGTGTTGGGATATGTCCTCTCTAAACCCACTTTGATAAGAGTTTTCATCATGAACGGATGTTGAATTTTGTCAAATGCCTTTTCTACATCTCTTCAGATAATCATTTGGTTTTTGTCTTTGGTTTTGTTGAGGCAGTGTATCATGTTTACTGATTTGCAAATATTGAACCATCTCTGCATCCCCAGAATAAACATCACTTGATCATAGTGGTTAATAATCCTTTTAATGTATTATTGAATTTGGCTTGCTAATATTTTATGGAGGATTTTGCAACTATGTTTATCAGAGACATTGGCCTATAGCATTCTTTTTTTTGTGGTGTCTTTGGTTTTTGGTATCAAGATAATGCTGTCCTCATAGAATATATTTGGAGGCTTTCCTTTTCTGGTTTTTTGGAACAGTTTGAGGAGAATAGGTATTAAATCTTCTTTAAATGTTTGGTAGAATTCACCTGTGAATCTATCTGGTCCTGGGCTTTTGATTTTTGGTAGTTTTTTTTTTTATTATTGATTTAATTTTGTCACTAGCAATTGGTCTGTTCAGATTTTCTATTTCTTCCTGATTCAGATTTGGAAGAATCAAAATTTATCAATTTCTCTAGGTTGCTCATTTTTTTGGCATATACTTATGATAGTATTCTCTTATAATCTTTTGTATTTTTATGGTGCCAGCTGTTACTTCTTTTGTTTGTTTCTGATTTTACTTATTTGAGTCATTTCTATTTTTTTCTTTTTTTCTTGATTGCTCTGGCTGTTTATCGGTTTTGTTTATTTTGTCAAATAACCAGCTCTTTGTTTCATTGATTTTTTCAAGGAATATAAGAATTCTTTATAAATGAAATGAAATGAGATGGTGATATATGGCATTCCAGGATTTTAGCAGCCTGAGGAGAGCCACATAAGAAATGGCAAGAATAGATCTATTAAAAATATTCAAAAAAATTGGGACATGTGTGTAATGACAAGTGAAGAGAAGACGTGTTTTAGTCAGATTTGTATGGAAAACCTAACACAGTAGTAGATATACTTTATTGTCACAGTTATTCCTTCCTGATCACCTGGAGGTTGCTAAGTGCTTTACATATATGATATTGAGTGAATGGAAGAAAAGAAGCATGACAAGGGTGTCTTGTCAAAATTGAAACAAAATTTGCACAATATTTGGTAGGTTCAAGAAAAATTGTAATTTTTGCATATTAGACCTTTAATTTTTATTAATGATAACCTGTACCAACTTGATGTTAGTTTCCTATTGTTGCTCAACAAATTACTACAGATTTATCATCTTACATACACACACACACTCACTCACACACACTCAACCATTTTATTAGCTCACATAGGGCATAAGTCTAGGCATGGTATAGGTTGGTTTTCTGCTCAGAATAACACAAAGTTGAAATCAGTGTTGGGTATAGTATGTTATCATTTGGAGCTTGGGATCCCCTCCCAGGTTCACTGGTTGTAGGCATAATTCAATTCCTTATAGTTGTGTGCCTGAGGTTTCTGCTTTCTTGCTGTCAGCCTGGAATCTCTGTTTATAGAGGCTGCCATAGTTCCTAGCCATGTGGCCTTATAAACAGTTCATATCATGGATATGATCATATGATCGTATCATGGATGCTTGCATTCTTCTAGGTCAGCATTAGCGTATCTCTTTGATTTCCTAATCTATGATCAGATGGAGAAAACTCTCTGCTTTTAAAAGCTTTGTTTGATTAGGTTGGGCCCACCCAGATATCCCTTTATCTTAAAGTCAACTGATTTCAGACCTTAATTACCTCTAATTTTATACCTATAAAGGTATAAAAACACCTTTATAGCAGTACTTATATTAGTGTTTGATTCAGTAACTGGGAGAAAGTGTGTGTACACAAGGGGGGGGGGCATTTGAGGGCTGTCTTGCAATTCTGCCTACCACAGGACTGTACATGCAATCATTTTTCCAATAGTGATCATTCAAATTTTCAAATTTCTAGAGAGTAAATGTGGCTCTTGATCGTCAAAAGTATATGGAATCATTTTTCCTACTGAAGTAATTAAGGATTTTAAACCAAGTTTAATGAAATCTGAAGGCTGTTTAAACACTAATTTTGTAGCTCAGCAGGTAACAAAAGCAGTCTCTATGATTTTAGTTAAATGAAACTGAAGAATAAAAATAGAAGACAACCTCTGACTAGGTTAAATGTCAGATTAAGCTAAAACACCTATTATATTTTAAAATAGTTTACATATTTAATTATTACTAAGGTATGTTCTTATATGAATGCTCCAAGTGTGCTATGAGTGCTTAAATGAACCAGTGAACAAGTTAATATATTTCTTTGACCATTCATATGTTTCTTTAAATTAAGTGCTTCATTTTAAAGGTATAAATAATTTCTTTTGCATTTGTGATATAATAAAAATATGAAACACTTTTATGCACAGTGTAATAACCATTATGTAAATAATTATTAATTTTAAAACTGTGAAAGAAAGTGAATCAATCAGCTATATATGGTTTTGTTAGGATGATGAGAAAACGACAGTTTTTTTTCAAATGCTTAAAATTATATAATGTATTTTTGTTACTTTAGTAATAGAAAAATTTTAAATAACACTTTTAAAACTTTTTATTTTCCAAAGCTCCCCTTTCTCTGACAAAATGACTTGTTTGGTATTATAGTTAACATACATACATATTTGATACATCTTATCAAAAATTTATATTTGATTTTTTTAAGAAATAAAACTCAGTTTTCCTTTTTTTTTTTTTTTTAGTAGGTGAGTGGAAAAATGAACAATGATACCTCCAAACCATGGAATATTAACTGTTCCTAAAAAAGAAATGAGCTATCAACCCATGAAAAAACTTGGAGGAAACTTAAATGCATACTATTAAGTTAAAGAAGCTAATCTAAAAAGACTATATGTTGTATGATTTCAATTTTATGACATTCTGGAAAAGGCAAAAATCAGTGGTTGACCAGGTTTTGGGTGCATGGAGAAATAAACAGGTGGAGCACAGAGGATTTTTAGGGCAGTGAAACTACTCTGTTTGAGGCTATAATTGTAGATACATGTCATTATACATTTGCCCAAACCCACAGAATGTACAGTGCTAAGAGTGAACCCTAATGTAAACTATGGATTTGGGATAATTATGGTCTATCAAAACAAGTTCATGGACTATAGGTGCACTGTAGGTTCATTGTAACAAATGTACCACTTTGGTGGGGGATTTTGATAGTGGGAAAGTCTGTGTGTATGTGGGGGTAAGGGGTATTTGGCAACTCTGTATGTTCCATTCACTTTTGTTGTGACTTAAAATTGCTATAAAATAAATTATATATTTTTTAAAATATAAAAGTTACCTTTAAAAAAAGTTTCCCCTTATTTTAATGCATTACATTAATCTTTTTCTAAAGACTTTTTAATACATTTATCATAGTTATTTTAAAGCCCTTCGATCATTTTGAGTCTGTTACTATTGACGATACTTTCTCTTAACTGTATAGGTCATACTTTTCCTGTTTCTCTGCATGCTTAGTTATTTTTAAGTTGTATATGGATATTTGGAAGATATAATCAGATACACTTAGAAAGTTGTTAAGTTACTGGCAATTCACCTTACTCATGTGAAGGCTTGGATTTTGACTCTTTTAGTGCAGGTCTTTTTTTTTTTTTTCTTTAGTTTTGTTATATAGTCATTACTCTTGGTACTTGGACATGAGTATGGCCCTTCCAGATTTCATTGGAAATCTGAGTTAGCCAATAAATACCCTGTGCCTTGGCAGGAATTGAACTTAAACTGTACCAGCCACTGAAATATATGTTCAATTCTTGTAGTCTTCCCACTATTTCTTTCTGTTGGAGTCCTTAAATCTTATGCTGTACATGTGTAGTTTGAGTCTGCCAAGGATTTAGAATAAAACTAGTACCCAGATTCTTGCTCTCTCTCTTTCTGCAATTTGCCTTCGATTTCCAGGCTTTTTGGCAGTCCCCAAAAAACATGGTTCAGCTCAGTAAATCTGGTGTTTTTTTGTTGGAGCTCTGTTAATTATTAACTGCACTCATGGTGTGTCCTCCTCAGGGGAAAAGGTGGATAAATGAAGATCTCACACAGAATGGTTCTTTTTCAATGGTCATATTTCCTGTAGCTTCTACCTTCTATTGGTTGTTTTCTAGTGCCTATAAACAGAATTGGGGTGTGTGTGTGTGTGTGTGTGTGTGTGTGTGTGTGTATTTCTAGATAGATAGATAGATAGATAGATAGATAGATAGATAATTTTATAATGACTACTGGTGGGAATGTTGGTCTGATACAAGTTACTTTGCCATTAGCAGAAGCTGAATGTCTATAGAACAGATAATTTTGAGACAATATTTAGGCTTCTATTGGGTAATTGGCATACAGAATATGGACTCTCAAATCTCACAATTTATTTGGAGAATAATGAAGGATATGATAAGATCCGTTTTAAATTATCATATATTGTCTGAAAATCCCTGGAGAGTATATACCCATAGTGTTTGGTAGAAAATCGAGGAATAAGACAAGGTGATTGTAAGTTTGATACCATTTCCTAAAGAGATTCCTTATAAAAGATTGATATTTGTGTAATTTTTAAATGAATAGAAAGAGAACTACAAGTCATATAAAATAATTTTAAGTTATCTATCTTGGATTCTGATTTTTAAAAAAAGTCCCTGGCAATGAAAAGACAATGAAGAGGTTAACTTATTGGGACAAGCAATAAAGAATTTTTCTGTAATTTCTCATCAGTCCAGCTTGTAAATGTTGGCATGTCCAAGGCCTTAATTTTTGAAACTCTTTACTTATCTCTCCAGTCTCCCCCTCTCTCTATCCTTATATTATCCCATATATTTAAATAATGTTAATGTGCCAGTTACACAGACATTTATCTCTTCAGCCTTAAAATTCCCCCATGAACTGCTCAACATTTCTTCAGAGTTTAATGAGTATTTCAAACTTAATGTACCCCCAAATGCGTTTTTGACTCAGTCTTTTTCCTAAAATTTAGTTCTTTCCTGTCCTTCCTTCTCTCAGTGAAGGGTAGCTCTTTATTCTAGCTGCTTAGCCTAAGTACCTCGCTGTCACCCTTGGCTTCTCTCCTTCAGACTCCATATCCAAACTGTTAGCCAATCCTTTTGGCTTTACCTTCAGGATATATACAGAATCCAGTGTTCACCATCTCTACAGCTACCACTCTACTCCAAAGCATCCATTAGTTCTCAACTGTTTTGTTGCAATAACATTTTTATTCTTGTCTTTCCTTCTACCTTATCCATCTCTGTTTTTGTCTCCACCAAGCAGCCAGTTTGAGTTGAGTATTTCTCTGCTAAAACCGATCTCACTCAGAACACGATCAAAATCTTAAAAAAGACTGGCAAAACTCTCAGGATCTGGCCAGCTTTTGTGTCTTTGACTTTATCTCTCAAGAGAGAATTGCTCTCTCTGTTTCAAACACACTTGCTTCCTTGCCGTTTTCCAAACATACCAGCCAAGTGTCCTGCTGCTGCTCTCTTGAATTTGATAGTTTGAACCTTGTTTTTATTTCACCTCATTTTGATGGTTTCAAAAATGTAAATAGTCTAAAGTTTTTAATCTGTATTTTCAGTTTCCCAAAAGTTATGGGAGGCTCGCATATCTTCAGACTTCCCAAGTTTTTCAAGTTTTTTAAAAAAAGTTTTTAAATGTTTATTTATTTTTAAAAGAGGGAGTGAAGAGACAGAGTACGAGTGGAGGAGGGGCAGAGAACAAGGGAGACACAGAACTGAAGCAGGCTCCAGGCTCTGAGCTGTCAGCACAGAGCCCAACATGGGGCTCTGATCCATGAGCTGTGAGATCATGACCCCAGCTGAAGTCAGACACTCAATCGAACTAGCCACCCAGATGCTCCCAGACTTCCCAAGTTTAAAGTTTCACATATTTTGTTTCTTCTTCCTACTTTATTTTTGTCTTTCCTCCTCTAATGTAGTTCAGTTCCCCTCTGAATTTCCTCTCATTAATTCTGCTCTTTCAATTTACTACTAGTCTTTCTACAATTTCCCTAATTTTTGAAATTTTTATTTAAATTCCAGTGAATTAACATCCAGTGTAATATTAGTTTCAGATGTACAATTGTGATTCAACACTTCCATACAACACCTCATGTTTATAACAAGTGTACCCATTAATTCCCATCACCTATTTAACCCATTCTCCCACCCACCTCCACTCTAGTAACCATCAATTTGTTCTCTATAGTTAAGAGCCTGTTTCTTGGTGTGCCTCTCTCCCTCTATTTTTGCCCTGTGCTCATTTGTTTTGTTTCTTATATTCCACACATGAGTGAAATCATATGGTATTTATCCTTGACTGACTTATTTCACTTAACCTTTTACTCTCTAGCTCCATCCATGTTGCAAATGGCAAGACTTCATTCTTTTTTATGGATGAATAACATTCCATTGTGTGTATATGCCACCTCTTCTTTTCCATTCATCAGTCAGTGGATGGACACTTGGGCCATTTCCATAATTAGGCTATTTTACATAAAGTGGCTATAAACTTGAGGGCATATATCCTTTTGATTAATATTTTTGTATTCTTTGGGTAAATGCCTAGTAGTGAAATTGCTGGATTATCGGATAGTTCTCTTTAACTTTTTGAGGAAACTCCATACTGTTTTCCAGAATGGCTGCACTAGTTTGCATTCCTACCAACAGTGCAAGAGGGCTCTACTTTCTCCACATCCTTGACAACACCTATTGTTTCTTGTTGTTGATTTTTGCGGGTATGAGGTGTGAGTGTGTGAGTGAGACCAAAAGTGACAAAGTCAAGAAAGGATCAGAGAAAATATCCAGAAAGAATGACAAAATAAGTAATAAAATGGCAATAAATACATATCTGTCAATAATTACTTTGAATGTAAATGGACTAAATGTGCCAGTTAAAATATATAAGTGTCATAATGGATAAAGACTCATCCATATGCTGTCTACAAGAGGCTCACTTGAGACCTGAAGACTCCTGCAGATTGAAAGTGAGGGGATGGAGAAATATTTATCATGTAAATGGATTCTGAAAGAAAGCTGGAGTAGCAATACTCATATCAGACAAATTAGACTGTAAAACAAAGACTGTAGCAAGAGACAAAGAAGGGCACTATAAAATCATAAAGGGGGACAAGCCAACAGGAAAATAGAACAATTGTAAATATTTATGCACCCAATATGAAACACCCAAATATATAAAATAATAACAAACATAAAGGAACTAATTGATAATAACACAATAATGGTCGGGGACTTAAACACCCCACTTTGATGAGTGGATGAAAAGGACAGATTATCTTATTTCTTATTCCTCAGAATTCATAGTCTGAAAGTGTATGAGAGCTGTAGCCAAAAGAAGAGTCATCATTTTCATAGGTTATTGTGGTTATTTCCAAAAAGGAAAGAAGAGCTGATGAAATGTTTTTACTTGAATATCTGTTTATTTACATCTGCTCTAACAGAGGAAAATCTCTCCAAGATGCTCAATATCCTTCACTCTTATAATGGACATGAAAGTTGGACATTAGCTTCATTATTATTATTTGAAAGATTCAAATATTCACTAATGCTTCATTGGGGAGAAATTATGGGGGGAAAAGTGTGACACTCTTATTTTGTCTTTATTCTATTTGTATCTAAAACCTTTTATTTTACTTTCTGAAAACTAAGGGAGAGGAGAGTCAGGTATAGTATTTGTTAAGGCATAAACTTGTTTGGAAAATAAATCTTTCTGAAATTATTCTTGAAGCCAGTGAAATCCATATTTGCATCAAGTCCTTTAAGGATCTCCACTTGCAGTTTTGAAAAAAAGGAAAACAAAAAAAGGAAAAAGAAGCAGTGGGCACCAAAGCGTAGCTTATAGTGAGAGAGTGCTGCTTTTTCACTCAGTGTTACTTCCCATTCTTTTTTGTGTAAGCCTTAGATTTCTCAATGTTACTTAAGCTGTTATGCAAACACAATCTCATAGCCTTGCTATTGAAAGATAGATGCCACTGAGCCGCTACTACTAAGAAACATTCTAAAATGTACAGAGCTTCAAAACTACTTGCATCAGTCCTGGTTAGATATTACGCCTAGGGTTCTTTAACTTTATGCAGTTTGTAGGATGACTTAGATTTGCATAGGGATATTTGTTTTACAGGACAGAAAACCTGTAAATATAATTATTTGTGCTCTATCAGCAAGAGGAGCTATAGGCTTTATAATTATCTTAATTGAATATTGCATCTCCCTTTGTGTTGCTTTACTTGTGTTAGTGAAGAAATGGGTAATTAGGTTTAGAAGAACATAGCATGTTTGCTTATGCGTATACTGAATTTTAGTGATGATTTCTTTTAAAAGAGATGGAAAATGATATTGAGATACTGAAATCCAGTGATGTACAAATGGAATGACAATGGACTTTTAGTAGGTAAAGGAAGAATTAAATCATGTATGCTTTTGTTTCTTTGCATTTGTGTGTGTATCTGTGTATGTATCCCTATATTTAAAAGTAAATATGTATATAGATAAATAGGTAGATAGATAAATATTTTACTATGTTTAGAAGAGCATATCACTATGGTCTGTGATAACCTAGAAAACATAGTTATATTTAAAACAAAATATTTTATTACACAGTCTATGTATTTTGGGGCCTGGCTAGGTCAGCAGACCTGGATATATAAAAAACAAGGTCATGATTTTCACTTTCAAAAAAACTAGGATTATATGAGGATGGTGAAAAAACAGTGATTAAATCTCTAATTCCAGTTAGTTATGTCGTAAAGCTAAATCATTCACTTATAAATTATTCTCCATTTGGACAATAATAACCATAACTATGTAAGCTATCCAGATCTTTTTCTTTTTCTTTTTCTTTCTGTGTTCTTGCTGTTTTGCGTCTATATAAATTTATTCTTTGGTTTGAAACTTGCCAGATTTCTTTGGAAAGACTTAGGACATTAAAAAAAAAATCCAAGTAAACTACAAAATGTCATGTTCATTCATTTAAAATTCAATTATGAAATATCAGTTTTTGCAAAGTATTCAGGGGGAGATAGAAAGAAGTAGGAATCATGGGGCCTATCTTAGTGAGCTTATGCTATTATAAACACAAAATCTTTAAATTGTTAAGAATATAATTCCTATATGAATAATGAGTGCATGTCACATTTTTATTGTAATAATTAAGGCAATAAACAGCAGAATAACAGATGGTTGATCCTGAAATAATATTTCTAAATTAAACTTAAAGCTGGATTATGTTATGTAGTATGATAAGACCCTGTCTTTGGAGGATTGTCTCTACTAGATGTCAAGAACTGTGAAGTGTCTGATACATCACCTTACATCCATGCCAACTCTTCAGCCTACCATATTTTCAAGGATGTCGGCAAAAGATATGAGAATTCTAAGTCAGAGGGAAAGGGATTTATTACTATTACACAACCCACAGTTTATTAGCATCTTTTTATCAGTTCTCCATGCCCTCATTTCGGAGGACCAACACACGTGGACCCAGGTGGATGCTGGGCAACAGTGGGTTATGTTACAGGAGGACTCAAAAGTCAGGAAAACCAAATTTTTTTAAAATTTTTTTTTACGTTTATTTATTTTTGAGACAGAGAGAGAGCATCAACGGGGGAGGGTGAGAAAGGGGGAGACACAGAATCTGAAACAGGCTCCAGGCTCTGAGCTGTCAGCACAGAGCCCGACGCGGGGCTTGAACTCACGGACCGCGAGATCATGACCTGAGTCGAGGTCGGCCGCTTAACCGACTGAGCCACCCAGGCGCCCCAAAACCAAATTTTTTAAAATGAGTAGAAAGAAAGTCTGTCATTTCACCCCAAAGGGGAAATTTATCTTTATATTGCCAGAGAGTAAGCATGCCTACTCTTTGCTCCAGAAAGTAGGCAAACCTGTTTTTTGCTGTGTAGGGTGGCACTGTCTACCAAGACTGTTCATGTTACAAACATCCTTAAAAAGATAACAGGACAAAGGAAAGGCAGTACATCACTCATAAGCTATGTAGCAATGTGGGAGACAAGTAGGAAATTGTTTCCCCAAAATATACACCCTTCTTTTCTACACTATCTTGGTTTCTGGTAAATTTTCTGAGTATGCCACTCTCTTGGTGACTGTGATTAATCTGACAAAGGCTGGGACAAAATCTGTTCATTAGCCTCCTAAAGCATTTAATTAGGTTTACTACCAACAGGACTCCAAACAGGAGATGTTGACTTTCTTTATTGAACTCAACCATTCCTCCCAAGGTCCCAGATCCAACCAGTAGAACAGAACTCATAAGCCATTAGAGTCTATCTTGGGAAGTCATATATCTTTCTCGTTCAGTTTCTTTAATGACCTCTTTCACTGACCTGAGGCATTAGTCCAGGTAGACAAGGGTGTACAAGCAATTGCACAAGACACTGCCTTGGTCTGCATGTGTCTATCTATGAGAAACCTGACCAATGAATTGAGCTGATCTGATAATTTTTAGAAGTAAGTTGTGTCATTACCCTCCTCAGGAACATATTTCAGACCACCTTCTCTAATTAGGTGACCAAATGTAGGGATAACTGCCCATATAATTTGCATAAGTAATAAGTCTGTTGTCCCTTCAGGTTATCTCCTGCAATTAACCAATTAACCTCTCATTTTTTTTCTTTGTTTCTTTTTTTTTTAAATTTTTTAAATGTTTATTTATTTTTGAGACAGAGGGAGACAGAGCATGAGTTGGGGAGGGGCATAGAGAGAGGGAGACACAGAATCTGAAACAGGCTCCAGGCTCTGAGCTGTCAGCACAGAGCCTGATGAGGGGCTCGAACCCACGAACCATGAGATCATGACCTGAGCTGAAGTCAGACGCTTAACTGACTGAGCCACCCAGGTGCCTCTAACCTCTCATTTGTGAGAGGTTCCCACATTCATCTGAGGGCTATGCGATCTATCGGTGGTGTTTTCTTAAATACTTGGATGTTTCTTATGACCACTCCTAAGGTACAATTCACAGTGTTTTTGAAAGGAAGACAAATTAATGCCTGGCTTCCACATAAGCAGTAAAGTCCCAGGGGTGAACATGGTGTCTCTAGAAAGAAAATTTCGTTTATAATTGTTGGGGACCCTCAAATGGGAACTACATCAGTAGGGGTAAGTTTGACAGTGTCTCCAATGTGGTCTCCTGACCTTAAGATTCCTAATTAAGTTTGAATAACTGACTCTACTTCTGATTTTTGAATATTCTGAAAGCAGTTGGTCCAACCTATTCTATTTATTCCTCACAGTACAAGGGGGCATTTGCCCAACCCACAAATGATGAGCAAGGGCTATGCAAATTAAGATAAGGAAACCATCTACAGATGTGTGAATTCTGAGTGATGAAAACCTTCATTTGTGTAACTGTAACTCTAAAATCTTAAGAAAATATTCAAACAAGATAAAATATTATAACAGTTATGTCAGTTCTTATTTTGAACATTAAATACAAACTTTTTTAGATAATAATTGAAAATTGAATGTGTAAATAGTTGGTTGGACCAACTGATTAGAAAATGCAGGGCAATTACGAGTCTCTGTTCAGCTAAATAAACCTTTTACAGTATTCTGTAAAGTGCTTATTGTCTTCTTTAGTTATTGTCTTTTTTTTTTTTTTTTTTTTTTTTTAGAGAGAGAGTGCACACAAGCAGGGGAGGGGTGGGAGAGGAGCAGAGAGAGAGAGAGAGAGAGAGAGAGAGAGAGAGAGAGAGAATCCCAACAGGCTTCATGCTCAGCACGGGACTCCATGTGGGGCTCCATCCCAGAGTCCTGAGATCATGACCTGAGCTGGCTGAATTAAAGAATTGGACACTTAACTGAGTCACCCAGGTGCCCCTTTAGATGTTGTCTTGAAATGACTGTGCCCAGCTCTTTGTGTTAATCTGAGTACTCTGGATCCTATGTTGGTGTGCTGATTTCTACACATGTGTGGTAATGTAAGTGTTTCATAATACTCTTTTTAGCACTAAGATTCTTTTCTGATTGAGCAGAAATATAGACACCAAAACATTTCCTGTGTAACATGAAACAAATCTTCCCCCAGCCCTAACAGAAGATTGAAGGTATTATTATATAAGTGCTTCATGCCAGGTACCACCAGAAGTCTGTATACCTTGCAAATGGAAGAGAGTTTCATATTACTACATTAGCCTTACCAATGTGGAAAACAAAACAAATGCTAGGTGACCTATTATTGCATCTTAAAGAGGTGAAGTTCAAAGTTAACATAATTTATAAATCGTCCTATATAATAAACTATATTGTGTAGCTTTTTGAACAGTGCTAAGCTTTTCATTACATCAATGAATAAACAGCTTTAAACATGGCACCTGCAATGATATACTTGAGTTAATGTGTTGGAAAGTATATATGAATTATGGATTATGGGCTACACACCTTCTTTCTCAGACTTACAAACTTAGTTTACATAACATCATAGTTTAGTGAAAGCTACCCAAAACGTAGTTATAGTGGCTTTAAGTATTATAGAGACTTTCAGTGTTTTTCATATAATCTTGAACTTTTTTAGCAATAACTAATATCATATTTGGAATGTTAAATATTAGTAAATTTGAGAAATACTATGGATCAGTGAAATAAAAGCAAACTGCTGATATGCCTGATGTCATTTGTACACCACACACAGTGTAACAAGAATACTATTCATTGTGCTTTTCAATTTCTCATTCTTTTTTTGTCACTAAGTATTTATAATTCCTTCTTTGCTATTAAATGTATTAAAAATTAAAAATGTATTAAGTTACTTTAATAATTTAAAATGTACATTATACATTTGAACCTTAAGAGTGGTAGCAATGACATATTTTAATTTATGATGCATTCTCAACAATGACACTCTTCTTCAAAAATCCTTACTTAAATTACTATCAAAACATACATTTTCTGGGGCGCCTGGGTGGCGCAGTCGGTTAAGCGTCTGACTTCAGCCAGGTCACCATCTCGCGGTCCGGGAGTTCGAGCCCCGCGTCAGGCTCTGGGCTGATGGCTCAGAGCCTGGAGCCTGTTTCTGATTCTGTGTCTCCCTCTCTCTCTGCCCCTCCCCCGTTCATGCTCTGTCTCTCTCTGTCCCAAAAAATAAATAAATGTTGAAAAAAAAAGTACATTTTCATATAAAAATAAACAAAATTGGTAAAGATATGTACTCCCTAGGATAAAGAGTAATTAGAATTGTTTCTGCAGTCAGCTACCTAACCAACCCAATCCCCTATGTGCTTCTGTGTAGAACAGATAAAAAATTAAACTCAACAAGTATATATCCAAATACTGAGAATAAGATTCACATTACATGAGAATGATTTCTCAGAATTAGCCATGTTGGGGCAAGAATGGTGTAGGAAATTTAGGGGAGGATCAGACATATGCAACAAAAGAGAAAGAATTCATGTTAGATCAGACGGATTTTTTTTTCTCTGACAAAGTCTATATTAATGTGCCTTACATGGCATGTACCTTCTCTCATTCAATCCCTACTTCAATCCTGCATGATAGTAACATAAGAACTGTTTTATGGAAAGCAAAATTTAGGCTCAGTAAACCTATGTAAATTTCCTCAGATTATATAACCAGTAAGTAACAGAACTGGTGTTCAAATCTTGGTCTCTATTTTCAGTGGCTATGCTTTGGATTACTATGCTATCTTAAATTTTCTGCATTCCAGAAAACCCCATTAACAATCCCCTTCTAAAATCTGACTGTGGCATTTTCAGTAAAGTTAGCCAATTTAATGGCTAGTTAGGTTAGAAACCTATCATTAACATGACCCATGGTAACCACTGGTGACCTCCAAGTATAAGTAAGGCTTCTTGTAATCACCCCATTGGGAGATTTTGGGATTATATTTCATTTACTTCAAAGTTGGCTACTGCAAAATCATAATAAATCTTGGAAGCAAGAAAGGGCCCATATTTGACTTCCATGATTCCATAGTTTCTATCTCCTGAACATACTAACCTCTTTATTGCCACAGGCCTTTGCATATGCTTTCTCACCTTCCTGTAACAACCTTTTCCCATAGTTTGAGTGGTTACCCATTTGTCATCCTTTTGGTCTCAGTGATACATCATTTCTTTAAAGAGGTTTTTCCTTACAATCATATCTAAAGTTACTTCCTATCATGTATTATTTGTTTTCTATGTGGCATTTATTGCAGTTGAGAGCAATTGTATTTATTTATGTGTCTACTTATTATCTGAATCTTCCAATAGAATATCATTTCCATGGAAGAACAAATCATACGTATCTTGCTCAGTACTCTATTCTCAAGGCCCATGACAGTACCATGTTTTCAAAAATGATTTTTTAATAAATGAATGAGTTATATACAAGAAAACAACCTCTGAATCTCTTCATTAACAATTTGGAATGATGACCTTTCCTTTTTGGGATGATGATATTGCCTATATTTCTTATAATGTGGCTATGAATATAATAAGATAAATTATACATAAGTGCACATTATAAACTCCAAGGTATTACACAAATGCCTTACAGTGACATCTATTTTAGGTATGGTTCCATCACCTGTTTAGGAAAATTCTCCTGTTTTGGTGTCTTCTCCTTTCAATACTATGTATCCAAGTGCCTTTATGCTACTTCCTTGTCTTCTCAGAGTGCAGACTAACAGTTGGGCATATTTTACCCTGTCTCTCTCCTGAAAAACTTGTTCACTCTGTTTATTTCTTCATGCTCACAAAGTACAATAAGATGATCCATTAATTGATTTGACACCTTTTATGAAAATGTATTGGTAATAAAATCATAGCTTACCATTTTCCAGAATTGCTTTCATTTTATTTTTTTCAAGTGTTTATTTATTTTTGGGAGAGAGAGAGAAAGAGAGTAGGGGAGAGGCAGAGAGGGGAGGCAGAGGATTTGAAGCAGGCTCCATGCTGACAGCAGAGAGCCGGATGTGGGGCTTGAACTCACAAACTGAGAGATCATGAGCTGAGCCGGGGACAGATGCTTAATTGACTGAGCCACCCAGGCACCCCATAAGAATTGCTTTCATTTTAACTCAAACCTTTAGTAAGTGATGCTTGTAGACATTGCAAGCCCTATCAACTTAAGCTTGTAATGTAATTGTAGCTAGTCTATAATTGTAGGTAAGCATGATACAGGTGAATGAATAACTACTTGCCTTGTGAGGCTGGTTAAACCTGTGTTTACATAAATTGTTATATTTTACCTACTGTTTCAGAACAGAAAATTAACTTGAATGTATAGCTTTTTTTTTTATGAAGGAATGAATTCCTTTTTATGACAACAGATGCCTTTTATGATTCAGTCTATCAACCTACGGTTTGTGGTTTTCTTGTGTCAGCAATAAAACTGTCATAACATGTAAGGGTCTATGCGGGACAAAGGCTGTATTTGTGGTAGGTGTGTATATCACATAGAAATAAGATAGAAAGTACGAGGTTTCATGCAGTAAAAATGCTGAGATCTATATGGGATACCCTTTGCTTCTCTGGATTAAAACAGCAGCGTCATTTCCATCCCCCAACCCTGACAAACAGAACGAATATCTCTCCAGTTAAATATCCCTATAGCTATTTGACCTTATATTACTTTAAGGCCTAGGTAATGACCTGGAAGGAGGAAGGGGTAGGTGTTGCCATTCTTAAATGTTATGGAACATTTTAGAATTGTAGCAAGCTTACCCTGACATTTTTTGTAGTCTTCTTTTCTGTACCTCAACTATGTAAGAGTTGTTCTTTGCTGGAACAAAAGAGAGGATAGACTCAATCTGAGTAGGGCACAGAAGGAAACAGCTCCCTGTTTGAAAGGAGACAGTAAATGGCTCATTAATACTACTCCAGAGTTGGAAGAAGAGAACATTCTATTATCATTTCTATCATACAAGTTCAATAATTGAAGATGAACAAATCCAATAAAATTTCACTCTGAAATACCACCCTTTTCTTGGTACTACTTAAACATTAATTTACAAAGCACATAATAGAAAATAATTATAGCATCTTCAAGAATAATTTGATGAAAAGTTACAGATAATGAGACAGATGGTTTTTCACCCTTAAATTATTAGTTCAAATTAGATCAGCAGTAACCTGCAGGCAATTCAGGTCTTTGTAAAATGAGTCTTCCATGTAATATCCCTTCAAGGCTTCAGTTTTCTCTCAAAGGTAATGTTTTTTCTTAGTTCCTTCAGAAAGAAAAAAAATGAGAATGAATGATGCTCATGGTTGAATTTTAAAACATACCACTTTTTACTTAATGAATTTGAACCTTATTGTCTGGCATTCTTAGAGATTTAAATTTAACACAAAACACTTTAGAAGTACATCATCAAGAGTTCTAACATTTGAAACTCAAATTTTCAAGGAAGTTCTTAAGCTTAGCATAGATAAGTTCTGCTGATTCCCCCATGTTTTTGCCTAATTTCTGTGTTTTGCTGAAACAATGGGTCTTTTTGATGGACTTTTGTTTTCTTTGGCCTGTATATATGTAGTCCTTCTAGACTTATCCAGGACTCTCCCTCTATATTGAGGTCTTTGGCAACTTAACCTACTCTTGGGCTGTTTCATAACTCTGGTATTAGTGATGTAGAACAATGTTATCTACTTCTTCCTAGGGTCCTCTGAGGTAATAGGAATATTTTATAACTCTAGCAGTGATATAATTTTTTTTTCAGGATAGTTAGGATCATTTTGGGAGAGGACTTTTAGACATCAATAACTTAGATGTTAGTTTTAGACAACATGTCATAATCTGTGACCAGGCTGTTTTAACCCAAGTAACAAAAATATTATATAATTAGGATTCAAAGAAATATGATATAGGTCTTGATCTCAAGCAGCTTGTGGACTGATCAGTGAGAAATGTAACAGAAAAACAAACACATAAATTTAAGAAAAAACACAAAAATTAAATTCCAACAAAAATTTAAAATATTATTAGGATTATGACAATAACTATTACAATAATATTCCAGGTTAATTGCCAAATTAATGATGTAGACATTAGGTGCAAGGATCATTCCTTTGATATTTCCATGAATCAAGACCAGGAACTCTGAAAGTTAACAAATTCTGTTCAAGGTTCTCATTAGGGTTGACTGATATTCTTCTAACTGATTGATTAATGTGTAGGCCATAGGGCAGACATATAGCATGGCTGCTTTCATGATCCTTTGGGGAGCAATATAACATGCTATGGAAAAAGAGTTCTTGGTGAGAAGGTTCAGAATAGAGAATCAGTCGTAACTAAAACACATGTAGACCTATTCTTTGATTAGTGATTGAGTAATTTCTAGGATCTACCATTGCTCTATTTTGTTTCACTCATACAACAACTTTTTACTATTTGAGTGTCTACTACATGCTGAGTACTAAGTATTAGGGCATAATGGTGAACAAGATAGGCATAAGACTTGCTTTTATTGAGTATTCAATTTAGGTGAGAATTAAATGGTAAGTGGTATGACTGAATCTAAATAACATACAAATATGTAAAATTTTAACTCAATAATTCAGCAAGTATTTGTTAAGGACCTGTTCTGAGTCAAGCTTTATTCCATGTGCTTGGACTATCTCAGCTAAAAAAATGATGGAGACAAAGACCTTTTCCTTCATAGAGCTTCTACTCTATTATGGAAATGGGGGGTAGAAAATGAAAAAATAAAATGTACTGTATGCTAGAAATTGGTATATGCTATGGGGTAAGGGAAAACTAAAGCATGATGACAGGGATTGAGAATGAATGGGAGTGGTGGGCTAGTGGGGGTGAGCTACTCTTCAAAAGGATTGTAGCACATCTCACCAGGAAAATGACATCTGAGAAAGATGTGAGGGATTAGTTATGTGGATATCTAGGGGAAGAATGTTCCAGGTGGAGGAAACCATGCAAAAGCTGTATGGTGGGTATTTGCTTAAATGTTTGAGAAATAGCAAAGAGGTCACTGTGGCTAGAGTAGAATAAACAAAGGGAAATTGGTTAGAATGGTGAGGTAGTAACATCAGAGAAGTAAAGTGAGGACAGATGATGTAGATCTTAGTAGGTCATGTATAGGGAGACATTGGAGAGTTTTGAGTGAAATTGAAACATGATATGAGTGTTTTAATCTGACCTATTAAGTAAAAAGACCCTCTATTTACTATGCTCTGCCTTGACTTATTAGGCATATGAACAAGAAGTTGTGTTATGAGACCTATGGTAATCATTTGCTGGATTGAAGCAGAGTAATAATAGCAGAAATTATGGGAAACAATCAGATTCTGATTCTGAATACACTTCAAAGAGAAAAAAAATAAAACCTAGGATTTTCTCACAGACTGAATGTAGGCCATAAGAAAAAAAGGACTGAACATTTTTGTCCTGAACAAATGGAAGGATGGAGTGGCCATCAGCAGGGTTCAAGGATGCTGTGAGAGGCCAGGTTGGGCAGGGGAGCAGGGGATAGAGACACATCAGGAGTTCAATTTTAATTTTGCTGAGTTTGAGATATATTTAGACATCTAAGTCGAGATTCCAGTGGGCAGTTTAATAAACAAATCTCAAGTGTTGGGGAAAGTTTTGAACAGAAGTTTCAAATAGATGCATTTAAACCCACAAGACTGAATGAAGTCCCCCAGAGAGTGATTACAGAGTAGGGAAAAACAAACAAGCAAACAAACAAACAGACAGAGAGCTCTGCCCTTCTCCAACATTACAAAGTCAGGGAGAAAAGGATGAACCGGCAAAGGAAATGGACAAGGAACAATGTTTGAAGTAGGAGGCAAACCAAGTAAGTAATAATACTGATTGAATAGTATAATGATTCATTAGGGTAAAATGAGCATTCAGATAGGGATTTTTTTTAATGGATCCCATTTGAAACTGAAAATTTTTGTAGTTCCTGTTTTTCATGTGTCATCTTATACCAACCACGTTCATTTTTGCCATCACTAATGGGCCTTCCCTGCAAAGCATCCACACAAAGAACATCTGCTCCCTCTCTGCCAAAGAATAATGTCAGGAGGCAGACCTAGTTATACTGAGCTCCATTTCTTCCCATCAAACTCCTAGAAGCCTGTGGATTAACATGGGAACCTGCTTTTCCTTGTGTCCATAGAACACTAGGTTTTCTAAAGGCTTTGATTAATTTTAATCTGATGGCCTCAGGGTGCTTTTATACTAAAGTCTTGAAAATGTTCAGAAACTTTGAAACAACCATGATCACACTTACAATTTATTTTTGACACTTTTGAGGCTTTTCAATTCAATATTTTTTCCACAAGGCAGGACAAACTTTGTAATGATGATTAACAAGAACTCCATGGCACTTACGTGGACCTGGCAAAGGGCAGAATACACCTCTTTTCTCAAAGCACAATAAGCTAAATAGATGAAAGTTCAAGATCTCACAAATTTGTAACCAAGGGGACTTATTCCTCTTGGTTTATTGAAAAAGTCAGGAAATACACCTAGACATGTACATAAGCCTTCCCCTTTCCACTTTGCCATAAATAATGAGGTGGAATGTGGTCAAGAGACCCAGGTGTCTCTGAACTGCAGTCTTTTTCTGCTTCTCATTTCCCTTGTTCTCTTTGAGAGATCTGATCAAATATAATGATCTCATTCTTCCAAATGTGTGTGTGTGTGTGTGTGTGTGTGTGTGTGTGTGTGTCACCCACTTTCTCCCAAGAGGAATCCAAGCTGTAAACTAAGAACAAATATGCAGTTCATCTACCATAAACATTCATCTCGGATCAGCGACTATTTTTAGTGACCTAGTTCTTTATTATGCTGAGAAATAGACGGTAATTGTGCCATACATAAAACTACTTGAGAAATATATATAAATTTACCTCCTGGTTATAATTAATCCTTATTTAATATTTATATAGAACTCTTAGAAGCTATCTTATAAACTGACAAGTTATTATTCAATGAATCTGACAAATAGCAAGTCTTATGTATAATATACACAACTGACAAATGATTAGTATCAAAATATATTAAAAACATGTACAATCAATAAGTACTACAACTGAAACATAAATACTTACTACCTTCCTTACCCAGCTAAGTCAATGATAATGGCCATCCAGTGCTTTGTGCTCTCAAAAGCAATTATGTCAAGAATTTCTATCCTATTCTCTGAATTCTGTTATCAGCTATAATTTCAATCAAGGAAGAACTGAAGATATTTTCAGTTATTTCCATAAGCATAGATACCATGTTTTTAGCTGGTACAATTAGATGAAATTCTGGAAAAATAACAGATTTACAGTGGAAAAATCATGAGGTTAGTCTTAGAAATATTGTTTGATTTATTGTTTTGATATTCAGTCCAGAAGGTGAAGTCATTTGTTGAATAAACAGATTTACAGCTTACAGAAGAGATTTGGCTGGATGAGACACATACATTTGAACATGATTTTTGTGTAGTTGGTAACTGAGTCCATAAAGTGAATGAAATTATTTTAGGAAGAGTAAGGAATTAGAAGAAAAGAAAACAGACAAAACCTTGAGGAACTAAAACATTTAATGATCATGGAGAAGAAAATGAACCTGCTAAAGAGACCAAGAATGAGAAGTCAAGGACATAGGAAAAGAATTAAGCATTTTATGTTATTGGGCATCTCCTATGTGCCAGTCACTTAACTAGATGATGAGATAAAATGATGATTCCAAATTGACAAAGCTTCTCTCAGGAAGTTTACAACCTAGTGGAGTAGGCAGACATTAAGTAAATTGTATACTAATTAATATACAATTCTAAACTGAGGCACATGCTCTGAAGAGATAAACAGTCTGGAGCGCCTAGGAGGCTCAGTTGATTAAGCACCAATTTCAGCTTAGGTCATGGTCTCACAGTTCATAGGTTCGAACCCCAAGTTGGGCTCGGTGTTGACAGCTAGGAGACTGGGGCCTGCTTCAGATTCTGTGTCTTTCTCTTTCTCTGCCCTCCCCTGCTTGTGCTCTCTCAAAAAATAAGTAAACATTAAAAAAATTAAAAAAAGAGAGATAAACAGTCTTATACCATAGGAAGTTGCTCTAGACTGTAGGATCAGAGAAGGCTTTCATGATGAATCAGTTGTTGAGCTGAGATTAAAGAATGAATAGAGGACAAGTAGGTGGAGGTGAAGGGTGGACAGATGAGCTTTCCAGGAAAAAGAAATTGTTTAGGTAAAGACCTTTGTGACAAGAAGTAACATGGGGATATTTGAAGGATTTAAAAGGCCAATATGAGGGTGCTTGGGTGGGTTAAGTTGGTTAAGTGTCCAACTCTTGATTTCAGCTCAGGTCATGATCTCACCATTGTGAGATCGAACCCCATGTTGGGCTCCATGCTGGTTGTGGAGCTTGAGATTATCTCTCTCCCTATTCATCTGCCCCTCCTCCCTCTCAAAATAAATAAATAAATATAAAAGAAAAGAAAAGAAAAGAAAAGAAAAGAAAAGAAAAGAAAAGAAAAAAGGCCAGTATGGTAGAGGGCAGAGAACAACTGGAATGTAGGGGAAGATCAGAGATAGTCATGAATCAGATCAGCAAGGGCTTAATAGGCTCTATTAAGGACTTTGATCTTTATTCCAAGAACAATGGGAAACTATGTGTGTTCTTTAAACAGGAAGCAAAAGAAACTGCTAAAGGAACTGAATAATAGGAACCTAGGATTGTAGGAGAAAATGCATACATGGGTATATATGTGCAAGGTGAAGAAACTGGGAGAAGTTAGTGTAAGACAGATGAGACCAATCAATTAATAGTATCAAATGAAAGAGTCTTGAAAAATATCCTTGGATTTGGAGACATGAGGTTATTGCTATCTTTCACAAATCTGTCAGTGGTATAATTGAAGAGGATGGAGAAGTGTTTGGGAGTTGGGGAAAATATTACCAGTTAGTTAACTGCCTAGATTTTAGATAAAGAAAAGTTTCTAGTTACTGAATCCGTATAGACCAATAAAACCTAGATATTACCCTCCCTAAAGAATCTACTATCTCAAAAGCGCTAATGAGGAAATGGGAATATATTGAAAATTCTATGGGATTGCTGAAGGGCAGGATTTTCATCTCATTTTGCATAACAAGCAACTGGAAATCCTCCTTAGATACTTCACCAGTCCCTCCTCAGACTCCTTGTTTCCAGGATCTTTCTTTTCTTTTTTTCTTTTCCCATAGCCCCAAACAGCACATCAGTACTCTGCAAACAAAAAATTAGAAGACAATTTTATGATCACCTTTTATTACTGAATATGATCTTAGGTCTCTTATTCCAGAAAAAAGGTAGAATACCTTCTAAAAGGGATTTTTATAAATTCATTTTTTTCATCTCACTTGTAATAAATACATTCATTTTGTATAATGTAGCTATCTCTTAGGTCAAATCATTCCTCTTCTACCTATTTGATCTTATACATTGTTCTCAGTTTTAGATTCATTTCCAACATAAGACAAAATGCTCTATTATTTCAGCCTCCGATAAATCCCACAAATATCTTTAATCATCAAAGACAATTTAATTCTACTAACATGTGTGGAGCCCTATTATGTGAACACACTGGAACAGTATTGGGAATACAAAATGCATAAAAACATGACCTTGCCCTGGAGGAAGCTGAGTCTAATGCAACAACATAAAAATAAACATGTAAATTATAGTCTTGTGTGGCAAATGCCAAGTTCATGTTTCAAAGCTTTTATCAGCCTTTTAACTTATGTTGGATTTGTGGGGGACTCAGTATGGCAAAGCTCTGATTTTTTAGGACTTGGGGTATTACTAAAAGAGTACTTTTCAGTGAGTTTTTAGACACGTGGAAGAAAAACATTGTTAATTGATTTCCCCAAATTCAGCTTTATGGGGTTGCAAACATAAAAACAACAAAACCAAAAGAGCAAAAATACCTTTCAATCAGTAGTGGAATTCTGGCTAAGAATAGAATATTTTCATTATGTTTAAAAATGTTGTTGACTTTCAATTGTTTGTTAGGTCCAAGGAGAGAGCAGTGGGGGAAAAAGTCACCAGTTCTCATAGAACTTATATTCTAATGAGAGAGACAAATAGCAAACCAATAAGTAACCCAAGTAGTGATAAAAACTATGAAGAAAACACAGAAGGGTGTAATAGAGCATGATTTACATAGAGAGGGGTTAGACTGTTTAGATCATCTTTACTGAATAAATGACATTTTAACTAAGACCTGAGTGACCAGAGGGAGCCACATGCATGAAGATATAATTGAAGCCTATTCCAGGAATGGAGAACAAATGTACAGACCCCAAATCAGAAACAAGATGTTCCAGAGAGACAAAATGAAGGCCAACACGTCTGATGGGTAGGAAGTGATAGTCAGGAAATGATAGGAGTTAGAGAGGTGGAGACAGAGTAGATCATATAGAGTTTCTTGGGCCTTAGTAAGAATTTTGGATATTTGGAGATCCAGTGGGAAACTATTAGAGGATCTTAACCAGGGAAGATACAAGATATTCTTCATTTGTTTAAAAGATTATGGAGGCTGCTGTGAGGTAAATGGTTGTAGGTGTGCAAATGTGGAAATAGGAATGGTGATATATTGATAAATGCTTAATAACTTGCTTTCCAGAGGGGAGGAAAAGTCCTGATTTGTTTGCTGACATTTATGGTGTGAATACTTCCAATTAACTAATTTTAAGTTACCAACATGGCACATACTGGTTTGCAATATTCCTGAAAATTTAATTTGTTCTCATGAGTTGGTACAAGCTGACTCAGCACACCACTGGTTAAGAGACTAATGCAGATGTCCAATCAAGAAATGAAATGATGGAGGTTAAATTAGGGTGGTCATAGTGGAGACAGTGGGAAGTGGATAGATGCAGGATATATTTGGAGGTAAAATTCACAGTAATCGCCATTCAACCAAATTGGTGAGAATTACATGGGGAAGAAAAGAAAGTATAAAGGATGACTCCTAAGTTTTTTACTTGAATAACTAGTGTATGGTTGTTCCATTTCTGAGGGAGAAAGTACTTAGGGAGGAATGGGTTTGATTTTGGTCACATAGAGACTGAGCTATTTGACAAATGAGTCAGGGTGTCAAAGGAAGAGATTAGAGCTAAGAATCCAGAGTGCAAGAGGAGGTCAGGACTATAGATATAAATTTGAAAGTCAGCAGCATAAAAATATTCCTAAAATATGTATCCTTTTCTTAAAAACTGAGAATAAACTGAGGGTTGATGGGGGGTGGGAGGGAGGGGAAAGTGGGTGATGGGCATTGAGGAGGGCACCTGGTGGGATGAGCACTGGGTGTTTTATGGAAACCAATTTGACAATAAATTTCATATTAAAAAAATGATAAAAAAATAAAAAATATATCTCCTTGCCTTTCAGTATACATTTAGAAAGTCACATTTTTACTTTTAATTAATTTGTAGCAGATAGGACTCTGAAAATGCAAACTCATATATGTAATATTACAATTACCTTTAGTTTTCTAACTCCATTGAATTGTAAACAATTAACATTCTGCATGGTAGCAGAAACTTCATCTCAGTCAGTTCAGAGACCCCATTTTCCATGGAGTAGTGTCTGATTTTCTGGGGTCTTATGTAACCAGGTCATCTTGGGTAGAAAGCTTTCAAATCTTGGTGTTTTATCAGTCATCTATGCTGGTATCCAATAATGCATCTCCATTCCTATTCTGTTTTTATTCTTTGTCCATGTTTACTTTATTGCATTATTCATCATTCATGACATTAAGGTCTATTGAATTTCTGAATTTCCCTCAGATTCTTAACTTCACTTATATACATATGATTCTTCTGTTTCCTGCCACACGAGGACTCAAAAAACTGGAATTCTCTAATGTTCTTTCCTCCTTGTTACTTCAGTTAGTAACTTGATTTACTTTCAGTGGGGTACTGAAGCCACTTTTTTCCTGTAGGAAGCTTTCTGATTCTCCTAAATTTCTTCTACCTAAGCACATTACCCACACATTTCTACTCTGGAGTCTAGAAGCTTTCTTTAAATCTTCTTAGGAAGGAAGAAATAGGACTCTCTGCCTCTAAGTCCACAGTTTCCCAAGAATTTCTGTTGTTTACCTATCTTTGATAGGGCTTGATAAGATCTCCATTTCAGAGGAATACAAATACCTTCTCCATTAGTTCCAAGCTGATACTCCCCAAGCCACACTTTGTCTGGACTTCAGAGTGTTTCCTCAGAAGTTGAATAAGTGACAACATTAACAAATAAGATTTCAGATAAATGTTCAAAGTTTTTGCTTCTTTCACAACATCCAGAGTTTTGGGATAAAGAAGTCTTTGTTCCCACATGGTACTAATTGCCTGGACATAAGCAGTCACATGTCTTTTGATGGGTTGACATTGTCCAGTTATTCATAGTTATTTCCACTTTCTATCGGCTCCCTGATGCTGAACATATGTGTCCCTTGACGTCTCTGGCCTTTCTGCTGGTTTTTCCCTTACACCTGGTCAGTTTCACTCATTTATCTTAACTGCCAGAGCTGCATATGTATTTGAGATTATGATCCCATTTTAGTCCTGTGTTTAGTTTTGACTAGTAGATTAACTATTATTCATAAGGTATTCTCCATAACATGTCACGTATGTTTCTATTTGCCCTATGCCGATTAGATTATTTGCTCCTCTTCTCTGCTTTTTGTTATGAAATCTATTTTCTGAGCCAATAGCTAATGGCTATATTAAATTGCTAAATTGGAAGAAGAGTGAAAGGGGAAGAGGAACTAAGAGGGAAAGTCATAGCATAAGTATCAATAATGTTATAAGATCTTCATCCTTTTCTTAGTTGTATCAGTTAGGCTGTAAGCAGGAGACAGAAATTAAGCCAGTTAGTTCCACAGAGAGAATTTAATATGCAGAATTATTAATCAAATATTATACAATTATAAAGGCTACAAGTGTCACTAAAATATTATGAACTTAGTAGCTATAGGAAGTAGCTAATTGTTCATATGCTGAGGGGAAAAGAGAAGAGGTTGGAATTATCTGGTATTATTAAGTTTATTTATTTTGAGAGAAGTACAAGTGAGGGAGGGGCAGAGGGAGAGGAAGAGAGACAGAATTCCAAGCAGGCTCCACACCATCAGTGTGGAGCCCAATGTGGGGCACCAATTCATGAACTCTGAGATCATGACCTGAGCTGAAGTCAGATGCTTAGCTGACTGAGCCAGTGAGGCACCTCTATCTGGAATTATTAATACTTAGAAGTGTAAAAGAAACTCTCTGAAACCTGGATCTTTGAGGAGGAGGTGCTCCTTTCCTGGCACTGGTGTCTCTGAACTCAGAGGAGAGAAACCATGGGCTGGGAATAGACCTCAGCAGAATGGGTGCCAGTTCTCTATGCTGATGTCTCTGATAGGGGAGTGGTGAATTTCGTTACAAGTTTTGGAAAATCTGCATGCTAAATGCAGCAGGTGCCAATGGAACCAACAGATACTGCCAAATGAAAAAGAAGAATTTCTGGGATGATACTGATGGCAACAGAAAGCCAAACAGAAAAAGGAAAGGTCAATATCAGATCCCTCTAGCCTTCCAGTCTTCCACTGACTCCTTTGCAAGGGTCCAGCATAGACCCAACTGGTAAAAGAGAAATGTGCTTTGCAGAGAACAAGCAAGAAAATTGGAGTATAAAAGGGTAGGCTTTGAGTGTTAAGATGGTATCTTAATAACTAATATACTAGTAAATCTTTTATTCTCACAAACGACAGCAGCAACAACCAGTAACAACAAACCATAATTGTTATCTGTGCCCTCCTTCTCAACTGTAAGAGTAGGAGTCCTTGCTCTTTGCCAAATTGTAATACTCATGACAGAAAACCACATGGCTAGGTAAACAGTTTATTTCCTAGGCTGCCAAAGACCAGATACATAAATGAATTAGGTAGGGCAAACACAAAATAGCTAAAATAAATACCACTTCAAAATATAGTAGCTTAAAAATGATAGAAATTCTTTTTCTCTCCTATAATAGTCTTTTTTTATGAATATAATTTATTGTCAAGTTGGCTTACATACAACACCCAGTGCTCATTCCAATGAGTGCCCTTCTTAATGCCCATTACCCATTTCCTCCTCTGTCCCACGCCCCCTCCCCCAAAATCCTCAGTTTGTTCTCTGTATGCAAGAGTCTCTTATGATTTGCCTCCCTCCCTCTCTGTTTGTAACTATTTCCCCCCCTTCCTTCCCCCATGGCCTTCTGTTAAGTTTCTCAAGATCCACATATCACTGAAAACATGATATCTGTCCTCCTCTGACTGCCTTATTTCACTCAGCGTAATACCTTCCAGTTGCAAGTGACATGATTTCATTCTTTCTCTTTGCCAAGTGGTATTCCATTGTATATATAAACCACATCTTCTTTATCCATTCATCAGTTGATGGACATTTAGGCTCTTTCCATAATTTGGCTATTGTTAAAGTGCTGCTATAAACATTGGGGTACATGTGCCCCTATGCCTCCGCAGTCCTGATTCCATTTGGTAAATTTCTAGCAGTGCTATTGCTGGGTCATAGGGTAGTTCTATGTTTAATTTTTTGAGGAACCTCCACACTATTTTCCAGAGTGGCTGCACCAGTTTGCATTCCCACCAGCAATGCAAAAGAGATCCTCTTTCTCCACATCCTCTCCAGCATCTGTTGTTTCCTCATTTGTTCATTTTAGCCACTCTGACAGGTCTGAGGTGGTATCTCAGCGTGGTTCTGATTTGTATTTCTCTGATGATGAGTGACGTTGAGCATCATTTCATGTGTCTGTTGGTCATCTAGATGTGTTCTTTGGAAAAGTGTCTATTCATGTCTTCTGCCCATTTATTCACTGGATTATTTGTTTTTCAGGTGTGGAGTTTGGTAAGTTCTTTATCTCCTATAATAGTCTTAATTTGAAAACTTCAGGGTTTTTTGGTTAGGAATTTGCTCTGCTCCAAGTGGTCATTTACAGATTCAGGCACTTTTCTCCTTAAGGTGTACCATCCTTTGTATTCTCTTGCCTTCCTGATTAAAGCTGAGTTGTGGGTTCATCATGTTCTAGGACAGGGGAAAGGAATATAGAAAGGAATTACAGGCAACAATTTGCGAATTAGCTAGTGAAGATGTTTTACACATGCCATTCAACTCATATGCTACTGGAAAAAACTTAGTCACATGGCTAGAAAGAGCAAAGAGAGGACTGCCTGGGTTACTCAGTCAGTTAAGCATTTAGGTCATGATTTCATGGTTCGTGAATTCCAGCCCCACATTGGGCTCTGTGCTGACAGCACGGAGCCTGCTTGGGATTCTCTGTCTCCCTTTCTCTCTGCTCCTCCTCTGCTCTCTCTCTCTCTCTCTCTCTCTCTTTCTTCTCTCTCTCTCTCAAAATAAATAACTTTAAAAAATTCTTTCAGAAAAAAAACCACAACACAGCAAAACAAAATAATCAGAAAGAGCAAAGAGAATCTGGGAATGTAACCTGGTCAGCCAAATAAATATCCATGAAGAAGCAGGAAAAGGATTTAGTGTCTAACTTGTAATTTGACAAGTAAATGTGGATAGTAGGTAACTTTTCATTTCCCGTGAAAAGGCTTCCCCATTGCTACTTTCCTCCTATCTCTTTCCCTGGACTTCGAGATCAGAGAACTGAGATGAACTCGTAAAACCTGAATAAAAGCATAGTTGTATGTGTGTTTGAACAAGTAGTTTTGCTTAAAGGTAGCAAAAAATGTTGATACTTTCCCATTTTCTATATATAATTATTATGTAGCCTTTGTAGCTTCTAGCAAAGAGGGAACTGGATGTAAATAGGATCTTTACTTTTATGGTATTATGATAATCATAGTTTTATTTTTGGGCCCCATTCTGGTTGCCAAAAACATCCCAAACCTGTTAATTTCTACATGACTGGGTATAAGTTCCCTTTGCAGATATAGTCTAATATGTAATCTTCAACTTAGTCATTTCATGATAAGCAAAGCCAACCTAAGACCATTTTGCACCTTTAAACTCTGAAAGGCTAAATTAGAACATTATTGTGCCAGGGGCGACAGGACTTTTTGCTGTCTCCCTTTATAAAATAGCCTCCACTTCCAAGCCCAAGAGTGCTTAGGCCACCACACTTTTCAGAGAGAAGAGTTGGGTCCATTTGATGATTGTCAAGGTTTTTCTCTTCCTTAGAGACAAGAGATAATATAAAAAACTACTATAACTACTTATTCCTTTTTAAGTATAAAGCCTTATTTATTTATTTATTTATTTATTATTTATTTTTTTATTTTTTTAAATATATGAAATTTATTGTCAAATTGGTTTCCATACAATACCCAGTGTTCATCCCAACAGGTGCCCTCCTCAGTACCCATCACCTACCCTCCCCTCCCTCCCACCCCCCATCAGCCCTCAGTTTGTTCTCAGTTTTTAAGAGTCATAAGGCCTTTTTTAAAATAAATTTAAAATCTAAGGAAGAGACCTTAAAAATCACCTTCCATGTTGTTTCTTTTTTAGCTATTCTCCTGGAAATTAGAAATCTAGCCCTCTACCTCTAATAAGGCCATTTGCTTGAGGGAATGAGTAGTCTTCTATACTATCTGTTTAAAGTCAGTCTCATTTCAGTCTACTGATATCTCTGAAATCATCAGTAGATTTTAAATATTTTTTCATTTGTTGGGAGGGAGGGAATGAGTGGGGCAGGGGCAGAGGAAGAGAGAGAGAATCCTAAGTAGGCTGCATGCTAACCATGCTAAGCATGGAGCCTGATGTGGGTGGGTCTCAATCCCATGACCCTGGCATCACGACCTGAGCTGAAATCAAGTCAGACGCTTAACTGACTGAGCCACCCAGGTGCCCCAATCATCAGTAACTTTTAGAGCTCCTTTTTATCTCTGTACTTGTCATCATTTCTTCTACAGGTTTTAGTTGTTTCCTAAAGATCACTTGACTAAAGTCTAGAGTTCTAATCAGTTCATGTTGCAGACATAGAGAGCAAGAGTTCCTTGCATTCTCAAATTCACATCTACTTTGTAGGGGGAAAAAATCTCAGGTCAGTAACACAGACATGCAAGACATATTACTTTCCCTTTGTATAAACTTTGCTTTCTATTGTGAGCTCCATTCTTCTCATCATTATAGCCTCAGGATGTAGTTCAATGTCTGATACAGAATAGGTGTTCTATAAATATTTATTAAACTAATGAATGCTAATAATAGCCATACGTGAAATACTAGCCATCAAAACTGACCTAAATAATGTAGCTAAAATTTTCCCTATAATTTGAATTGGCAAAATGCAATGGTAGTCAGGGAAAATTTAGAACAATAGTGTCCTTCTCCAAAATGTCACAGGAGGAATAAATGACCCAATGAATCTTACCTGTATCTAATAGATCTGTATCTGGAAGGAATTCTGAATTTGTTTACATGTGTTTTCCTTGTGCTAAAATTACTGTGAATTTGATATTTTAAGACTCCCTTCCTCCCTCCTTTAATTTTGTTTTACATAAATAACAGAAACATACCAACAAGAAACAAACTGCAGTACCCTGAGGACATTTGTTGGGATAAAGATATTTGTTTGCGTTTATGAAAACACAGCCGTAATCTTGAACAGACTCTGCAATAACAGTATTTACATAACTAAATACAGCAGGGACCTCATTAAATGGCATCAGTGGGAATCAGAGCTGAATGTCTGCATTTGCCAGTTCCCTAACCAGGAATTAGTGAAACCCCAGTTACGAGATGATGAAGTATTGTTTGCCAGTTCTAGTAAGTTTTCATGACGAAAGAGACTGCCATTCTCTCCCTCTCCCCTCCCCCTACCTCCTGCTACCCAGGGATTTAAAAAGGAATGACTATAAAAAGGGGTAGAAGGAGAAGAAATGTAAGACTTAGTACCTTACTTTATATTTTTCTTTTTATCTTGAAAAGTTTCATTATTTTTCTGTTTTTATTACTGCTTCTAATGAAGGAACAATAGATGGACATTTCAGACTTTAAAGTTTGTAAAAAAATCTCTTTCTCAACTTTTTCCCTTAATAAACTCAATTTCTTTCTCTTCAAAAGCCCTATTTCATTAGGTACAGAAAACTTAATCTCAGTCAATTCAGGACTTTCTCGGCAATTCCTGGGGACTGTGTTTAGGTTTGGAGATGAACCTCAGTAGTATCAGGCCATCGAGTGCTGGTGGTGAACCATCTGTTCCCTAGAGCATGTGTCTACAGAGGCATCCAATGATGTTTCTTCCCTCTGGTCCTCATTCATCAGTCTGTGAAAATTGCTGCTGGATTGTTTTTCATTCCCCCTAGCTACATAATCTCTTTCCCCTTGGAGCTTACGTACTCATTTGGGAAATAAGAAAACCTAGATAACACAAATAATTGTAAAATTTATAACTGTTTTAAATAAAGTGAAGAAAAAGTACAAGCTTCTGTGGGAAAAAAAATACCAAGGCCTAGACCAATTTAGGGGAGAAAGTGATGCTTTCTTCAGGAAATGATTATTAAACTGAGGTCTGAGAATCAGTAGGAATTAAAGTTGATAATGTGGAGGGGAGATTCGTCATTGAAAAAAAGGTTATGGACAGAAGGAAGAGCATATTCAAAAGTCTGTGAAAGAAGATGAATTTGAGAAATTAAGGGGACTTCAGTGTGGCAAGAGCATACTAAGAGTAGAATGTTTGAAACAAAATCTAGCAAGGTTTTGTAGGACACAGCAAATCTGTTGTGTCCAAAACAGATTTTTCCAAAAATCAAAGGAAGTTGAACTGTTTTTTTTTTTAAGTTTATTTATTTATTTTGAGAAAGAGACAGTGCAAGCAGGGGAGGGGCAGAGAAAGGGGGGGGGAAGAGAGAGAGAGGGGGGGGGGGAGCGAGCCCCAAGCAGGTTCCACGCTGCCAGCACGGAACCTGACACAGGATTCGAACTCATGAAACCATGAGATCATGACCTGAGCTGAAACCAAGAGTCAGACACTTAACCGACTGAGCCACGCAGGTGCCATAGAAGCTGAACTGCTTTAATCAAATGGTGTATGTGGGTTTGCAACACATGATTAGATTTTGCTTTGAAAATATTGCTCTAAGGTGTGGAGAACAGATTGGAAGAGATGAAGAATATACTTAAGAAAACAGAGATGGTGATAACATAAGTGTGTAGAAATGAAGAGAGATAGTAACAGATATTGCCAAAGTCAATTTGATGACTTAGTGATATTAATTATATTTGGAGGTTGAAGGACAGGCTACAGTAAAAAAAATGACTCCCAGCTTACTGGCTTCTAGAACAGAGTGGATGGAACTGCTTATCATTTGATAGGATCAGGTTTAAGGATTATATTGTGTATTTGGTTGTGACTCTGCCTTGTGTGAGTTGACATTGACACAGTGTTAAGATTAATCTTAGCAAGTGTTAAGATTAAAAGTAAAATGATGGAAGGGACACCTGGGTGGCTCAGCTAGTTAAGCGTCTGACTCTTGGTCTTGGTTCAGGTCATGATCTCATGGTTTATGAGATTGAACCCCACATTGGAATCTGCACTGACACTGTGGAGCCTGTTTGGGATTCCCTCTCTCCCCTCTGTCTCTGCCCCTCTACCTGCTCTCTCTCTCTCAAAATAAATAAATAAACTTAAGAAAAAGTAAAATGATGGAAAGAGGTATAACATGCTAACATTAACCAAAACAAAACTATCATATCTATATTAAGATCAGCCAAAATAGATTTCAGAGCAAAGGACATTCTCATGAATGTAAAGCATCATTTCATGATGATAAAGGAGTCCATTCATCAAGAAAATATGTCAATATTAAATGTTTGTGCACCTGAAACCAGAGCTTTATAACACATGAAACAAAAACAGATAGAACCATAGGTGAAATAGACTGATCCTCAATATTTGACAAAATAAGTAGACAAAAAATCAGTAAGAAAATTGAAGCCATAAACAGCATAGCAACCAAATTGACTATCTGACATTTATAAAACCCTTCACTTGACAACAGCAGCATGCACCTTCCTTTTTTGAAGTTTGCATAGAACATTGACCAATATAAAGCATATGTGAGCTATAAAACAAGGTTCAATAAATTTAAATGGATTCAAGTCATGCATTGTATGCTGTCTTATCACAGTGAAATTAAATTTGAAATCAATAGGAGAAAGATATGTAGAAAAGCCCCAAAGTTTGAAAATTAAATAATATATGTCTAAATAACTCATAGGTCAAAGAACAAATCTAAAGGGAAATTTAAAAATAATTTGGGTCGGCGGCAAGATGGCGGCTTAGGAGGACGCTGGGCTCACCGCACGTCCTGCTGATCACTTAGATTCCATCTACATCTGCCTAAATAACCCAGAAAACCGCCAGAGGATTAGCAGAACGGAGTCGCCGGAGCCAAACGCAGACGAGAGGCCCACGGAAGAGGGTAGGAAGGGCGGCGAGGCGGTGCGCGCTCCACGGACTGGCGGGAGGGAGCCAGGGCGGAGGGGCGGCTCGCCGGCCAAGCACAGCCACCGAGTCTGGCTTGCAAAAGCGGAGGGGCCTGACGGACTGTGTTCCCACAACAAGCGCGACTTAGCCTCTGGGAGGTCATTAGTTAACAGCTCTGCTCGGAAAGCGGGAAGGCTGGAGGACAAAGGGAGGGAGAGCTGCTGAGCCCCCTGACAACAGAGCTCAGTTTGGTGGGGAACAAAGGCGCTCGCCAGCGCCATCTCCCCCGCCCATCCCCCAGCCGAAATCCCAAAGAGAACCTGTTCCTGCCGGGGAACTTGCTCGCTCCGCGCAAACACCCAACTCTGCGCTTCGGCGGAGCCAAACCTCCAGCAGTGGATCTGACTCCCTCCCGCTGCCACAGGGCCCCTCCTGAAGTGGATCACCTAAGGAGAAGCGATCTAAGCCTGCCCCTCCTGCCCCCGAGCACCTTGCCTACCCACCCCAGCTAATACGCCAGATCCCCAGCATCACAAGCCTGGCACGGTGCAAGTAGCCCAGACGAGCCACACCACCCCACAGTAAATCCCGCCCCTAGGAGAGGGGAAGAGAAGGCACACACCAGTCTGACTGTGGCCCCAGCGGTGGGCTGGGGACAGACATCAGGTCTGACTGCGGCCCCGCCCACCAACTCCAGTTATACACTACAGCACAGGGGAAATGCCCTGCAGGTCCTCACCACTCCAGGGACTATCCAAAATGATCAAGCGGAAGAACTCCCCTCAGGAGAATCTCCAGGAAATAACAACAGCTAATGAGCTGATCAAAAAGGATTTAAATAATATAACAGAAAGTGAATTTAGAATAATAGTCATAAAATTAATCGCTGGGCTTGAAAACAGTATACAGGACAGCAGAGAATCTCTTGCTACAGAGATCAAGGGACTAAGGAACAGTCACGAGGAGCTGAAAAACGCTTTAAACGAAATGCATAACAAAATGGAAACCACCACAGCTCGGCTTGAAGAGGCAGAGGAGAGAATAGGTGAACTAGAAGATAAAGTTATGGAAAAAGAGGAAGCTGAGAAAAAGAGAGATAAAAAAATCCAGGAGTATGAGGGGAAAATTAGAGAACTAAGTGATACACTAAAAAGAAATAATATACGCATAATTGGTATCCCAGAGGAGGAAGAGAGAGGGAAAGGTGCTGAAGGGGTACTTGAAGAAATCATAGCTGAGAACTTCCCTGAACTGGGGAAGGAAAAAGGCATTGAAATCCAAGAGGCACAGAGAACTCCATTCAGACGTAACTTGAATCGATCTTCTGCACGACATATCATAGTGAAACTGGCAAAATACAAGGATAAAGAGAAAATTCTGAAAGCAGCAAGGGGTAAGCGTGCCCTCACATATAAAGGGAGACCTATAAGACTCGTGACTGATCTCTCTTTTGAAACTTGGCAGGCCAGAAAGAATTGGCACGAGATTTTCAGGGTGCTAGACAGAAAAAATATGCAGCCGAGAATCCTTTATCCAGCAAGTCTGTCATTTAGAATAGAAGGAGAGATAAAGGTCTTCCCAAACAAACAAAAACTGAAGGAATTTGTCACCACTAAACCAGCCCTACAAGAGATCCTAAGGGGGACCCTGTGAGACAAAGTCCCAGAGACATCACTACAAGCATAAAACATACAGACATCACAATGACTCTAAACCCGTATCTTTCTATAATAACACTGAATGTAAATGGATTAAATGCGCCAACCAAAAGACATAGGGTATCAGAATGGATAAAAAAACAAGACCCATCTATTTGCTGTCTACAAGAGACTCATTTTAGACCTGAGGACACCTTTAGATTGAGAGTGAGGGGATGGAGAACTATTTATCATGCGACTGGAAGCCAAAAGAAAGCTGGAGTAGCCATACTTATATCAGACAAACTAGACTTTAAATTAAAGGCTGTAACAAGAGATGAAGAAGGACATTATATAATAGTTACAGGGTCTATCCATCAGGAAGAGCTAACAATTATAAATGTCTATGCACCGAATACCGGAGCCCCCAAATATATAAAACAATTACTCATAAACATAAGCAACCTTATTGATAAGAATGTGGTAATTGCAGGGGACTTTAATACACCACTTACAGAAATGGATAGATCATCTAGACACACGGTCAATAAAGAAACAAGGGCCCTGAATGAGACATTGGATCAGATGGACTTGACAGATATATTTAGAACTCTGCATCCCAAAGCAACAGAATATACTTTCTTCTCGAGTGCACATGGAACATTCTCCAAGATAGATCATATACTGGGTCACAAAACAGCCCTTCATAAGTTTACAAGAATTGAAATTATACCATGCTTACTTTCAGACCACAATGCTATGAAGCTTGAAATCAACCACAGAAAAAAGTCTGGAAAACCTCCAAAAGCATGGAGGTTAAAGAACACCCTACTAACGAATGAGTGGGTCAACCAGGCAATTAGAGAAGAAATTAAAAAATATATGGAAACAAATGAAAATGAAAATACAACAATCCAAATGCTTTGGGACGCAGCAAAGGCAGTCCTGAGAGGAAAATACATTGCAATCCAGGCCTATCTCAAGAAACAAGAAAAATCCCAAATACAAAATCTAACAGCACACCTAAAGGAACTAGAAGCAGAACAGCAAAGGCAGCCTAAGCCCAGCAGAAGAAGAGAAATAATAAAGATCAGGGCAGAAATAAACAATATAGAAACTAAAAAAACTGTAGAGCAGATCAACGAAACCAAGAGTTGGTTTTTTGAAAAAATAAACAAAATTGACAAACCTCTAGCCAGGCTTCTCAAAAAGAAAAGGGAGATGACCCAAATAGATAAAATCATGAATGAAAATGGAATTATTACAACCAATCCCTCAGAGATACAAACAATTATCAGGGAATACTATGAAAAATTATATGCCAACAAACTGGACAACCTGGAAGAAATGGACAAATTCCTGAACAACCACACTCTTCCAAAACTCAATCAGGAGGAAATAGAAAGCTTGAACAGACCCATAACCAGCGAAGAAATTGAATCGGTTATCAAAAATCTCCCAACAAATAAGAGTCCAGGACCAGATGGCTTCCCAGGGGAGTTCTACCAGACGTTTAAAGCAGAGATAATACCTATCCTTCTCAAGCTATTCCAAGAAATAGAAAGGGAAGGAAAACTTCCAGACTCATTCTATGAAGCCAGTATTACTTTGATTCCTAAACCAGACAGAGACCCAGTAAAAAAAGAGAACTACAGGCCAATATCCCTGATGAATATGGATGCAAAAATTCTCAATAAGGTACTAGCAAATCGAATTCAACGGCATATAAAAAGAATTATTCACCATGATCAAGTGGGATTCATTCCTGGGATGCAGGGCTGGTTCAACATTCGCAAATCAATCAACGTGATACATCACATTAACAAAAAAAAAGAGAAGAACCATATGATCCTGTCAATCGATGCAGAAAAGGCCTTCGACAAAATCCAGCACCCTTTCTTAATAAAAACCCTTGAGAAAGTCGGGATAGAAGGAACATACTTAAAGATCATAAAAGCCATTTATGAAAAGCCCACAGCTAACATCATCCTCAACGGGGAAAAACTGAGAGCTTTTTCCCTGAGATCAGGAACACGACAAGGATGCCCACTCTCACCGCTGCTGTTTAACATAGTGCTGGAAGTTCTAGCATCAGCAATCAGACAACAAAAGGAAATCAAAGGCATCAAAATTGGCAAAGATGAAGTCAAGCTTTCGCTTTTTGCAGATGACATGATATTATACATGGAAAATCCGATAGACTCCACCAAAAGTCTGCTAGAACTGATACAGGAATTCAGCAAAGTTGCAGGATACAAAATCAATGTACAGAAATCAGTTGCATTCTTATACACTAACAATGAAGCAACAGAAAGACAAATAAAGAAACTGATCCCATTCACAATTGCACCAAGAAGCATAAAATACCTAGGAATAAATCTAACCAAAGATGTAAAGGATCTGTATGCTGAAAATTATAGAAAGCTTATGAAGGAAATTGAAGAAGATTTAAAGAAATGGAAAGACATTCCCTGCTCATGGATTGGAAAAATAAATATTGTCAAAATGTCAATACTACCCAAAGCTATCTACACATTCAATGCAATCCCAATCAAAATTGCACCAGCATTCTTCTCGAAACTAGAACAAGCAATCCTAAAATTCATATGGAACCACAAAAGGCCCCGAATAGCCAAAGGAATTTTGAAGAAGAAGACCAAAGCAGGAGGCATCACAATCCCAGACTTTAGCCTCTACTACAAAGCTGTCATCATCAAGACAGCATGGTATTGGCACCAAAACAGACACATAGACCAATGGAATAGAATAGAAACCCCAGAACTAGACCCACAAACGTATGGCCAACTCATCTTTGACAAAGCAGGAAAGAACATCCAATGGAAAAAAGACAGCCTCTTTAACAAATGGTGCTGGGAGAACTGGACAGCAACATGCAGAAGGTTGAAACTAGACCACTTTCTCACACCATTCACAAAAATAAACTCAAAATGGATAAAGGACCTAAATGTGAGACAGGAAACCATCAAAACCTTAGAGGAGAAAGCAGGAAAAGACCTCTCTGACCTCAGCCGTAGCAATCTCTTACTGGACACATCCCCAAAGGCAAGGGAATTAAAAGCAAAAGTGAATTACTGGGACCTTATGAAGATAAAAAGCTTCTGCACAGCCAAGGAAACAACCAACAAAACTAAAAGGCAACCAACGGAATGGGAAAAGATATTCGCAAATGACATATCGGACAAAGGGCTAGTATCCAAAATCTATAAAGAGCTCACCAAACTCCACACCCGAAAAACAAATAACCCAGTGAAGAAATGGGCAGAAAACATGAATAGACACTTCTCTAAAGAAGACATGCGGATGGCCAACAGGCACATGAAAAGATGTTCAGCGTCGCTCCTTATCAGGGAAATACAAATCAAAACCACACTCAGGTATCACCTCACGCCAGTCAGAGTGGCCAAAATGAACAAATCCGGAGACTATAGATGCTGGAGAGGATGTGGAGAAACGGGAACCCTCTTGCACTGTTGGTGGGAATGCAAATTGGTGCAGCCGCTCTGGAAAGCAGTGTGGAGGTTCCTCAGAAAATTAAAAATAGACCTACCCTATGACCCAGCAATAGCACTGCTAGGAATTTATCCAAGGGATACAGGAGCACTGATGCATAGGGCCACGTGTACCCCAATGTTCATAGCAGCACTCTCAACAATAGCCAAATTATGGAAAGAGCCTAAGTGTCCATCAACTGATGAATGGATAAAGAAATTGTGGTTTATATACACAATGGAATATTTCGTGGCAATGAGAAAAAATGAAATATGGCCTTTCGTAGCAACGTGGATGGAACTGGAGAGTGTGATGCTAAGTGAAATAAGCCATACAGAGAAAGACAGATACCATATGGTTTCACTCTTATGTGGATCCTGAGAAACTTCACAGGAACCCATGGGGGAGGGGAAGGAAAAAAAAAAAAAAGAGGTTAGAATGGGAGAGAGCCAAAGCATAAGAGACTTAAAAACTGAGAACAAACTGAGGGTTGATGGGGGGTGGGAGGGAGGAGAGGGTGGGTGATGGGTATTGAGGAGGGCACCTTTTGGGATGAGCACTGGGTGTTGTATGGAAACCAATTTGTCAATAAATTTCATAAAAAAAAAAAATAAATAAATAAATAAATAACAAAAAAAAATAATAATAATAATTTGAACTGAATAAAATAAAAACAAAAACATTAAATATTATGGAATACAGTTACAAAAGTACTCAGAAAATGAATGAATAAATAGGTTGTGAACTATCCATAAACTGAAATATGATTTATAAATAAATAGGAAAAGGGGCATCTGGATGGCTCAGTCAGTTGAGCATCCGACTTTGGCTCAGGTTATGATCTGGTGGTTTGTGAGTTCAAGCCCCACATCTGACTCACTGCTGTCAGTGCAGAACCTGCTTGGGATCCTCTCTGCCCCTCCCCCACTTGTGCTGCCCCTCCCCAACTTGTGCTCTCTCAAAAATAAACATTAAAAAAAGATAAATATGAATGAACTATTGACATGCACATGTATAAATCTCAAAATATTTGTGCTGAATAAAACAAGCTAAACAAAAATGAGTGTATGTTCTGTGATTCTAATCATATAAAACTCTAGAAAATACAAACAGACAGAAAGCAGGCTAGTGGTTTCCATGTGGGAAGGGACAGAGGTAGGAATTGACAGAAAGCAGCCATTACATAGGAAACTTTTCTGTGGGGAATATGGAGGACATCTCTATTATCTTGATTATGTTGATGGTTTCATGATCATACATATATATCAAAATTTACCAATTTGTACATTTAAATACTAGTAGTTTATTGTATATCGATTATATCTCTAATGAATCTCTTAAAGTAAATAAACAATGATATAAGCAATGTTAGTAATGAAATAAAATAGCATGGCCTATTTCTACATAATTCCTGAGAGTGGAGACACTGCACAAGTCTTCTGACAATACAAATTCCACCTGAGTAATCTTTTCTGTCTTATGTTGTGAAACTAAGGTTCTTAGTGTGCCAAGTTAGCAATTCAAATATACATTAGTCTGCTATAGGTGCATCATACATTCTATTCCTCAAAGCTTTGTTTCTGAATATAAAATCTTCCAGCTATGATGTAATTTATTTTCACTGAGCTTAACATTTCTCCATTTGTAACATTTTACTTTGATATGTGAAGATGGGATTATCCTGCTCATTAAAACTGTAAGTGGTTGGAATAAACTTGATGCTCAGGATTGTCTTCTATCAGATGGTGGAAGATACTGACTATTGTGAAGCTTGGAAATAGTTCCTAGATTTTAAGGGCCATTATTAGACTTGTTTATTGGCATCAGACACCAAATTTATTTTGGTCAGTGCTATATAACTAGATTGTAGCTCAGCATCTGACACAGGATAAATGCTTTTGAATAGTGGAAGAAAGGAAGGAAGGAAGGAAGGAAGGAAGGAAGGAAGGAAGGAAGGAAGGAAAGAAGGAAAGAAGGAAAGAAGGGTGGGTCACAAGGGGAGATGGCAAAGCTTGGAGTTGAAATATCCTTTCTATTAACAGCAAAAAGAATAATAGCAAGAGCAACAACAACAAAATGCCTTCTATCCCTTACCTCAAAGCATAAGAATCTTTCTCAAGACAAAGTAATTTGATTTGTTTTCCCAAGGGTGTCTCAGGGTCACGTGTTGACTTTGGACCTCATACTCTATATAGTTAACAATGTGGTCTGCCACTGGTATTTTTTGGGAGAGTCTGTCTCTTAGTGAAAGTGTTGATGCCATAATATCTAAAGGTGATAGCATCAGTTAGTTCAGAATAGTTTCAATCATTTCCTACCACATTAACGATGAACTCCAAAGACCTTATCATGGTTTCCTATAAGGCCCTATAAGTCCTTGTCCTGTATACCTACAAACCTCCATTCCTATCATTCTCTTCTACTTTATCTGCAATTATATATCCACACTGCCTTTTTATCATTCATAGAACATGTCAAGTACATTAAATACATTCCAGTCACAGGGAAAATAGGAATTTTATTTAATTTGATGGACATATTTCTCATGTGTATTTTTATGAGGTTCTTTGATTTCATCTGGAAATTATATATAAATATATTATAAATATATATATAGAGAGAGAGACAAAAATATATATTCATTCATGTCAGTTTTCCCTTTCTATACATTTAAAACCAAAATGAGAAAGTTGTCACACCTTAGCAGCTGTGATAACTTCCAATGTTCCTGGACTATCTTATTTCCAAGCTATTCATGATGACATAAATGCCAACTAACAACAAGCGTTTATTTTTTTCCCCTCCTCCTCTTCTCCTTCCTCTTCTTCTTGTTCTTATTCTTCTTCTCCTTCCTTCTTCTACTCCTTCTTCTCCTTCTTCATTTTTGCAGTACTTTTCATCCCTGTGACTTATTTCTTTTATAACTGGAAGTTTGTACCTCTTAATGTCTATTCTACTTTGAACATAAAAGAAATTAAAACCAGAACAAAAAAGTTTCTCATCTAATAGTAACATTATGGGGAGATTTGAGTTTCATTTTGTGAGGTTTATTTTGTGAACTAATTAACATCTAACTTAAAATGTTACTCACTTTATTTTGACTGATCTCTCAATTTTACATTTATTACTGCTCATAAATGGTTTCTTCTTGATTTAGTTGTTTTATTTTTTTGGCTTTGATAAAAATCTACTTTATGCTTTATGGAAATATAAATGGACTGTATTTTGTAGGTAACATTGGAGATGTTCCTTAGTTTAAAATATATCTATATCTATATCTATATATCTATATCTATATCTATATATCTATCTAGCTATCTCTATATATTTCATATATACAAATATATATATTTCAAATGTATATATTTCAAATATATCTTTGTAATTCTTTATAATATCTTTATAATTCTTCTTCCTCTTGTCCTTCTTCTTTTCCATTTCCTTCTTCATCCTCCTTAAAAAATCCTTAACATGTTTTACCCACTGTAGTGTGTATCTCAGTAATTGATTTACACTGAAATAGAAGGCATTTCTTAGCCCCATTTCCCGCACTTAATCACTTTTCATGTTTGAATGACAAAACTTTTTAAGTAGTGTTTCCATTTTTACATGCGAACTACATTCTGTTCTATGGAAGAAAACCAAAAAAAACCCAAACAAACAAACAAAAAACAACCCAACAACTATACGTCCATAGCATAACAGGAATGATCACTAGAAAAACTGAAAGCTGGTGGGTGCCTAGGTGGCTTAGTCAGTTACATGTCTGGCTTTCGATTTCAGCTCAGGTCATGATCTTCCGGTTTGTGAGATCGAGCCCTGCAACAGGCTCTGCTCTGTGCTAACAGTGCAGAGCCTGCTTGGGATTCTCTCTCTGTCTCTGTCTCTGTCTCTATCTCTCTCCCCCCTGGCCCCCGTCCACCCCTCTCCCTCCAGCACATGTGCTTGTGCACACATTCACTCTCTCTTCAAATAAATAAATAAACATTAAGAAAAGAAAAAAAACCCTAAAAATTGGTAAAATGTGTTTAATCTAATAACAACTAGGCTGTCTCATGCCTGTTCTTATTCAAAGAAACAGTATTCACTGGAGTCCCTTAAAGAGGCAAAGCCAGGAAGCCTATATTATTACAGGTGGCAGAATACTGTAAAAACTGTCTATATAGCTATGTCTACAGTCTTCATAGCAGCTACTCACATATCTCTCATCTTTCTCCCCATTATTCTCTTTAAAATGCCTTAAACATTTGCACATTGAATCATTGAATTCAAAGGGGAAAAAGAGTTTTACCTTCCTTGTTTAACGTTTCAGAAAAACCCGGGTTGCCTGGGTGGCTCAGTCAGTGGAGCATCCAACTCTTGATTTCAGCTCAGGTCATGATCCAAGGGTTATGGGATCAAGCCTGCATCGAGCTCTGCACTGAGCATTGAGCCTGCTTAAGATTCTCTCTCTCTCTCTCTCTCTCTCTCTCTCTCCCTCCCTCTCTCCCCCCCTCCTCTGCCCGTCTCCCCTGCTCATATGTGTGTGTTGTCTCTCTCTAAAATACATTTTTTTAATTAAAAAAAAAAACCCTTCCAGAAAAACTCCATAAAAGCTCAGGTTTTGTAGGTGCCAAAGAGCAAAGGACTCTTTCTCCTTAAAGTTTTTTAAGCTTTACCTTAATATATTAGTCCTTCTCTCTGTCTTCTGTGCTGCTCTGCCTTCTCCTCCATTTTATGCAATGTTAGCCTTCTTGCCCACTGACCTCTTCCATTGTATCAGGTTCATTCACATTTGAGTAGAGTAAGCCAGACATGTATTCATTCATTTACTTTGTGCATCACAAAGTAAGTCTCAAGACCAGGACAATATACAGTGGAAGTGAAGCAGATAATGGTAGGAGGGAGACTGAGAAGAATGGCCCCCTTGTGGTGGCCCATATAACATGTGACATGTCCTAGAGGCAGTCTTCCAACCTCCCATTCTACCTACTTTTAGGCAAAGCTTTGTAATCTAGTGAATCAAATCTTCAGAAATAAGATTCTTACAGGGTTATTATGCAAAGTGAAAAAGGCACACCTTCAGGAGTTGCATTATTATAGAGTTAGAATTAGAATTAAAAAATTTGACTACTTAAAATATCAGTTTCAAGCATAAACAAAGTTAAGTGGAGATGCTTTTGGAATTAGCTGATAATTAAGAACCTTCTTCAGTTGATTCTAAGCTTCTAAAGACGGTTTGTAGAGCAAATTGACATAAAGTCTACATTTGTTTGACGTACTTCCTCCGTATTGTATTTTACTTGGAGATATGTTAGCCACTGAATGGTTGTTCTAACTTGTACTATGAGGTTATGAATTGACAGTGACTGTCAAGTGGGTCCTGCTTTGTGAATTGTGTCACCCAATAATTTCCTAGTATTAATATCACAAATAAGTGATGTTTTAGCCTAAATATGAACTACCAAATTTATTTATATTCTGTTTTAGGGGAATATTTTTTAACAATTTCTAATAAATGAAAGATTAGGTAATTTGGAAACAAGGGAAAACTAGAAGCTTCTGAAAATCTCATGCCATTTGGACTTCTTTGGACTTCTTTCCCAATCACCAGATACCCAGAAGCACAGCTGCAGTGAAGGTCATATTTGAGTTAGCTGAATACAAGCTTATAACAGAGAGAAGTGGGGAAAAGAAGAGGGGAGGGGAGATATTTTCTCCCAGACATGTCAGCGAGTAACATCATTAATATACAAGACAAGAATTAGAACTATAGCTAATACACTACAAAGCACTTGCATATGTTTTGGGAGATAACTAGAATTTTAGAAGCAAGAATCCCATCCACAGCATTGTAAGAAACTACAAATGGTTATTGTTACACACACACATTTACAGTGTTCATTTTCTACAAGTGATCTCAACAATGGATATCCTCTTTGCAAGTGGTAAGATGTCTGCGAGGTTCAACATTGAACAAAATGTTCCTACTACACTAATAAATCTGGAAAAGGGAATCCTGGACATCACTTAACTATTTTCTTGCCATTTTGTAGAAGAGAAAGCTGAGGCCTAAAAAAAGCAGTTCACATACTCAATTAATGTCAAAGTCAGAACTCAAATTCAAGGCAGACTTTCAAGCCAAGGATTTTTAGTTTTGTGCACTTTGACTCCAGAACAGAGATAATTCAGCAAGCTCAAGGTAACAAGCAGTGGGAAGCCCTGGGTGGAGAGCCATTTTGATTAGAAATACTGATTGCTGCTGCAGTTTGAATTATGAAGTACCCCACATGCGTTTCACAGAGTCACAGGCTAATCAGAACAAACAGTAGTTGCTTCAACCTCGGGTGACAGAGAGACACAGAGTTGTAGCTCAGGGGGATACTTCCCTCATATTAGAATTATCCCTCTGCTGAAAATCAATCACGTGGGCTTTTTGCTGGCTTTGTGAAACAGCAGGGAGAAAAGTTTTTCACTTCAAATAGTTGCAGATTAGAAGTAGAAGAGTTGCTTCATTAAGAAGAGACTGGGATTTTGTGGTCTTCAGGACAGTGGTCCAATGGAGTTTGTTCAGGTCGGAGCTGGTGTGAGGTGAACTTCTAGGGGAAAATGGAGAGGGGGATCTGTCTGGACCAATTCTCTCCTGCATTAGGCACAACCCAGACATCTGTTGCCTTCACAGCATCCTGCAGAGAATGCCCTGCTATCTATTTTGAAGCAGATTTACAAACCCCAGATGGTTCCAATAATGATAGTCCGGACACCAAGAACTCAGGGTCTTTGGGGCCTTATTTCTTACCTGTCACTAGATTCCCTGTCTCTAGTTTTGCCCCACATCACAGTTAAAACTAGTCCCCTCATTGCTCCCAAGGGGACCTTCTCAGGGAAAAAAAAAGATGATTATATCCTTTAGCCATTTGCCAACACTTTCATGATGCTTCTTTGATCATTAGATAAATTAAAGGCCTTCAGGAATCATCTGATAACTTTTCAACTCTTGCTACCCTACCACTCTACCCATACTCAACACTAGTTGTCTTGCCTCTAGGCCTTTGCAAATGCTGCCCCGTTTTCTGAGCCGCACCTATATCTTCCCCAAGTTCTACAAAAATTTATGCCTTCTAAAATGTTGGCTGAACTGTGTTTTTCTATATGTAGCCTTCTCCTTCTCCTCTAGGCTGGTGTGTTTTGTTTATTAAGCTCCGTGGGTACAGTGCCAGAAACATAAGGGCTTCCAAAGGCCTACCAAAGAATATTGGGATGTGGTTACATTTTCAACGTATTTGATCAGATTTGAATTGGGGATTCTAAAAGTGGAGAGTACCCAGGGCCTACAAAAGTCTTTAGATGGTCTTGCCAAGGAACACCTGGGTGGCTCAGTAGGTTAAGCATCCGACTTCGGCTCAGGTCATGATGTCGCAGCTTGTGAGTTCAAGCCCTGCATCAGGATCTGTGCTAACAGCTCAGAGCCTGGAGCAGACTTCAGATTCTGTGTCTCCTTCTCTATCTGCCCCTTTCCTGCTCACACTCTGTGTGTCTGTTTCTCTCCTTCAAAAATAAATAAACATTAAAAAAATTTTTTTTAATGGTCTTGCTAAAATCAGGGCTAGGTGGAACCTTTTCTCATATTCACAACTTAGAAATACATTTATTAGAGCATGTTACAATTTTATACATTTGCACAGTTATCTCTCAACCACACTGTTAACTTTTTTTTTTTTCCAGAGAGAGACTATATTCCTAGTCCCTGGCTCATTATAGATTTTCCAGTTTCATAAATTTTCACTAATATTTGCCACGTCATTTTGAATTTTGCAAATATTACACTAGGTCTCTTAGCACAGAACCACTGCACACAATAGTCAGAGAGAGAAAACTGGATCTGCCAAGAGCAAGAGGTAGCAAACAGGCCTTCCTGTTTCCAGCCTTTTGACAGCAGTGTGTGTGAGACAGTGGCAGGTAACAGGTAGTGAGAGGCTCAGGAAGCACCTGTCTTTCTGTTTTTTTTTAGAAGAAAGGTTCTCAGAGGAGATCGTTAAATGGGATTGGTGTTATGTCAGTGGAAGAAATTTTAAATCATATACAAGTTTTTTTTTCCCTCAATAACGGCAGACGTTTATACTCAAGACAAACCGTCCATGCTCACAAACCCTTTATTCAGAAATGACGTCCTTTTATCTAAACACTCATGCTAAGCATTTTACAAAACAATGAATAAACGTTTTTCACATCTGAAACACTGACCTGTGGTAGAGCATTGTTCTTTTGTGAAATGTTCACCTCAGTTACTTAAAAGTCATTCAACTGTCCTATGATATATTATACTATTATTAAATATGTATGCAATCCTATAAGATTTCTAAGCAAATCAGGTTAGTAAGGATGACCTGTACCTTATTCACAGAATAATCTCTTCATCACTTCAGGACACAGTATCACCACTAAGTACACTATATTCTGTTTAAATGGGTGAGAAGACAATTTGATACTTATACTTCTTTTCCCTTTTTAAGGGATTCTTTATAGCTTATCAACTGAGATAAAAATGTGACAGGACATGACCTTGTTGTAATATATGAATAGTACTATTATTATATGAGAACATGCATTGGGAAAGTTCTTGTAGTACGCTTTCTCTTTATTTGCTTTCTGTTTTTATTTCTGTGCATGTTTCCTACTGGTTAAATTCAGGCTCTCTTCTGACCACTAAATATTCTTCTAAGCGGTCTCTCAGACTCTAAATTTGCCTCTTCTGTAATCTGTCTCCCATACCACTAGCGCAGTGAGATTTCTTACGGGCAAATCTGATTGCATTACTTTTACAATGCCTCTCCAGGGTAGACTCCAGTAGGAGACAAAGAGCCCTCAATGCCTTTGTCTCCTTCCTTCCTTCCTTCCTTCCTTCCTTCCTTCCTTCCTTCTTCCTTCCTTCCTTCCTTCCTTCCTTCCTTCCTTCTTTCCTTCCTTCTTCTTTCTTTTGCTTGCTTTCTTTCTTTTTCTTTCTTTCTTTCTTTCTTTCTTTCTTTCTTTCTTTCTTTCTTCCCTTTTTCCCTCTTCATTCATAAAGAGCTGCTATCTTCTATCTTATGTTCCAGTCATAGTAAAACACCGTAATTTTCATAACAACTGTGATCCAGCTGTCTCTCTGTGCCTCCCCACCCCCAACACATGAACCATGATTCTCTATCTTTGCTAATAATGCTTTTCCTGAAATGAATATTTCTACCTTTTCTATCTTGTAATTCTTAATTATCCATTCAAATAATATTTGTTGAGAACCCATTGTATGCCATATGGTGTCCCAGACACTAAGGATTTAGTAGGACTAAAAGTACCATATAAACATAAAATAATGTACAGTTGACCCTTAAACCTCATGACTTTGAACTGTGTGGGTTGACTTATACACATTTTTTTTAATAAACACAGCACAGTATTATAAATGTATTTTCTTTTCCCTATCACTTTCTTAATAATATTTTATTTTCTCTAGCTAACCTTATTGTAAGAATACATATAGCACACAAAATATATGTTATTGACTGTTTATGTTATCTGTAAGGCTTCTGGCCACAGTAGGCTATTTATTGACAGTTAAGCTTTGGGGGAAATCAAAAGTTATACATGGATTTTTGACTGTGTGGGGGTTGGCGCCCCTAACCCCCACATGGTTCAAGAGCCAACTTGTATAATATAATGCCAAGCTCAGGTTATGATAACTGCTAAGATAAAAAGTTCATCAACATAAGAAATATTGAATAGTAGTGGGGAATGCAAATAGGATACACAGAGGAGGTTTCTTTGAAGGGTGACATTTGAGCAGAAACCTGAATGATGTGAGAATAATTTGCAAAAATTCAGGAAAAGAGTACTCTAGTGAGAAGAGGGAATGGAAGGGCCCTGTGACAGGAATAAGGTTGAAGGGATACAGGAACCACAAAAGGCCAGTGTGGCTAGAGCTGAGTAAATTTTAAGGAGAGTAGTAAAACTTGAAGAAGGAAAGAAAATGAGGTTGGTATTAGTTATCTCAACACCAAATACAAAGGAGATTTAAAGTGGAACAAAATTTTCAAGGAACTCACTGAAACAAAATGTGAGCCATAGAATTTTTACCTAGCCAAGCTATCTTTAAATATCAGGGTTACAGTAAAACCATGTTGGGGGCACCTGGCTGGCTCAGTCGGAGGAACAAGTGACTCTTGATCTCAGAGAGCTCCACGTTGGATGTAGAGATTACTTAAATAAATAAGCTTAAAAGTGCATGTTGACTATGCAAGAAATCAGAGAATATAGTATTCATAATTCATTTCATTAGAATATACTATAAATGGTAAACATTTTCCAACTAAAATCAGACTAAGGAAATATGGCAAAAAGGCAGTTGGTAAGAATTGAAGACATTTATTTATTTATTTTTTTTTTAATTTTTTTTTTTCAACGTTTATTTATTTTTGGGACAGAGAGAGACAGAGCATGAACAGGGGAGGGGCAGAGAGAGAGGGAGACAAGATCGGAAACAGGCTCCAGGCTCTGAGCCATCAGCCCAGAGCCCGACGCGGGGCTCGAACTCACGGACCGTGAGATCGTGACCTGGCTGAAGTCGGACGCTTAACCGACTGCGCCACCCAGGCGCCCCAAGAATTGAAGACATTTAAATGCAAATACAAGGCTAATTGGAATGTTGGAAATAACAGGGTAAGAATGATTGATAAACATTAGATGTCCTGATAAATTAGATATAATCCAACTTTGTTTAAACAATGGTTTAGAAAGCAAGAAAAGGGAAAGTGGAATAAAATCTTGGATGACAGCATAGGTAACATTTGAGATTAAGGATATCATTTAAAGGTGACAAACCAAGTGAAGGAGGCATATGCAAGAAAAGGGGAATGAGAGGCCTTATATAATATAAAGACGACCAGTAATATGAAAATGCAAAACTTTCTAAAATACTGGTAAAAGTCAGTCTCACAGAGCAAAATCTGTGTAGTGAGAGATATATAAAATATGACGAAATATGTAAATATATAATATGAAGTAATTCATCACAGCTAAAACGCAAAACATGATTTAGATCACTAAATGGAACAAGGTTTAGCTTAAAAAATCATTAACCCAGTGCTTGAACAGTTAGGGGGATGGTATCTAGTTCTCCCTGATTAAAAAGCTTAATGTTCAAATCTGAAAAGTAATTTTGTATAAATCACTTTCCACTGACTTGGTTTATGATCTTGTTAATTTGCATTTCCCTATCGGCATCATTAGTATCCTTTCATCTTTTCTCTTTATTAAACACATGATTGAAAAAACAATTTCAAAAACCCTGAAACTAAATATCAAGAGTGCTTTGGGGTGCCTGGGTGGTTCAGTTGGTTAAGCACCTGACTCTTGATTTCAGCTCAGGTCATGATCTCACGGTATGTGAGATCGAGCCCTGCATCGGGCTCTGTGCTGGCAGCATGGAGCCTGCTTGGGATTCTCCCTCCCTCTTTCTCTGCCTCCCCCCTGTTTGCAGGTGTGTGCGCGCTCTCTCTCTCTCTCTCTCTCTCTCTCTCTCTCTCTCTCAAAATAAATAAATATTAAAAATAGAGTGCCTTGAAAGAACCAATTTAGACATCCCCAAGATGGTTCATATCTATTCAGAAATAATTTTATGTATTTTATTTCTTTTATTTTATTTTTTATTTGTTTAAATTTACATCCAAATTAGTTAGCATACAGTGCAACAATGATTTCAGGAGTAGATTCCTTAGTGCCCCTTACCCATTTAGCCCATCCCCCTTCCCACAGCCCCTCCAGTAACCCTCTTTTTGTTCTCCATATTTAAGAGTCTCTTCTGTTTTGTTACCCTCCCTGTTTTTATATTATTTTTGCTTCCCTTCCCTTATGTTCATCTGTTTTGTCTCATAAAGTCCTCATATGAATGAAGTCGTATGATTTTTGTCTTTCTCTGACTAATTTCACTTAGCATAATACCCTCTGGTTCCATCCACATAGTTGCAAATAGCAAGATTTCATTCTTTTTGATTGCCAAGTAATACTTCATTGTATATATATACCACATCTTCTTTATCCATTCATCCATCAATGGACATTTGGGCACTTTCCATCCTTTGGCTATTGTTGATAGTGCTGCTATAAACACGGGGGCGCATGTGTTCCTTCAAAACAGCACACCTGTATCCCATGGATAAATGCCTAGTAGTGCAATTGCTGGGTCGTAGGGTAGTTCTATTTTTAGTTTTTTGAGGAACCTCCCTACTGTTTTCCAGAGGGGCTGCACCAGCTTGCATTCTCACCGCAATGCAAAAGAGATCCTCTTTCTCCACATCCTCGCCAACATCTGTTGTTGCCTGAGTTGTTACAGTTAGCCATTCTGGTAAAGATACCAGGTATGAGTTGGTATCTCATTGTGGTTTTGATTTGTATTTCCCTGATGATGAGTGATGAGCATTTTTTCATGTGTTGGTTGGCCATCTGGATGTCTTCTTTGGAGAAGTGTCTATTCACGTCTTTTGCCCATTTCTTCACTGTATTATTTGTTTTTTGGGTGTTGAGTTTGATAAGTTCTTTGTAGATTTTGGATACTAACCCTTTATCTGATATGTCGTTTCTTCCATTCTGTCGGTTGCCTTTTAGTTTTGCTGATTGTTTCCTTCGCTGTGCAGAAGCTTTTTATTTTGATGAGGTCCCAGTATTTCATTTTTGCTTTTATTTCCCTTGCCTCTGGAGACGTGTTGAGTAAGAAGTTGCTGGCAGAAGAACAGACCCTCAGATCAATGGAACAGAATAGAGAACCCAGAAATGGACCTGCAAACATATGGCCAACTAATCTTTGACAAAGCAGGAAAGAATATCCAATGGAATAAACACAGTCTCTTCAGCAAGTGGCGCTGGGAAAACTGGACGGCGACATGCAGAAAAATGAACCTGGACCATTTTCTTACACTATACACAAAAATAAACTCAAAATGGATGAAAGACCTAAATGTAACACAGGAAGCTATCAAAATCCTCGAGGAGAAAGCAGGCAAAAACCTCTTTGATCTTGGCCACAGCAGCTTCTTACTAATTATATGTATTTTAAAACTTCAAGTCTTTATTAACAATCTTTGGATTTTATTTGATTTGAAATATCTATATTTACCATTGACATAATAAGTAAAATGCTACCTTTGAGGAATAAGCTCAGCCACCCTTTTATGCTCTTACCATTGATAGATTCAGATGAAGAAAAAAAATCAATAAGGGGGATCTTTGGCTTTATTGAATGGATTCAAGTACAGGTTTTAAAAACAACTGTTAGTATTTTTATTAGTATTACTAACATTTGAATATTCATATAATTTGTCATATAAATGCAAAAAATAAAATCTCTACCAGAGCACAGTAATGAGAAGGCTAAACATAATTTCTTTTTGTTTTAAATTATTGACATAAATGATCCTTTATATAACCTACACATACAGTCACATTAATCTGCACGATAAAGCTGTATTTTTGCAATCATTCATTCATATATTCGAGTTGAGAATGATTCAAGGAATATGCTAAGCACAGGATGTATTTAAAAAACCCCATCCTTAACCTTAATTAATTTACAGACTAGTTGATTTATTCTCCCCTGTGAAGTCATGGGTATGTACAAAGTGTCATTCTATCCTAAAAGTTGCACTTAGGTCTTGGGAGGTGCAGACATGGAAGGCTTTATAGAAGAGATATTAAAAATCTAATGTTCTGTAGAAAGTCATTTGTGCAGTTGAAATTATCATAGTAACTCTGTGTCCAGGTCAAATTGACCAAATAATTGTTCAATCTATCACTTTATGCCATCGGTATGACAGAAGCTCAAATCTGCACTGTCTGGTCTACAAAGCTCCAGTGGGGAGTGTTATAGTTTTTGCTTGTATTTCTTTGCGCCCCATCAGTAAAGATCAGAGAACCAACTCTGGTTTGTGACATTTTGCCTCTTTAAATTATATTAATTTATTTATTACCTATTTATTATATTGAATCCTAAAGATGGTTTTCTCAAATTTCTGAGTTTAGTTTGAAAGAATAGAATATGCCTTTGGTAGATATATTTTTTTCGAAACCCAAAAATCGTTTTGTGGCTCAATATCTACTTAAAAACCTACAAAATACTCCAGATAAAGATTTATAAATAACTTATATTGAGGCAGAGCAATCTATTCTATATTTTTAATTTATTCACCAAAGGATGTGTAAAATAAACAGATTTACTCATCATCCTTTTCATTTAAAAATATTACTGTGATGTTTCTACATTGAAATCAGTTTTATTTGGCACTCAGTTGCTGATACATTTTTATACCTAGTGGCATAAGAGCAAGTATCCTAGTTCATTTTAAGCTAAGCTAAAATCTACGTCAGTATTTCTTAATGTAGGAGAGTAAATAATCAGATTGCTAATTAATCACAAACCCGTTCTAACATCTGAGAATCTGACATTTTAAAGGCATCTAGGTGATTCTCATGACCTTAAAAAATGAGAATCACCAATGTAGTTTAATGTTAGTGTTTATTGAGACTTATAATCTTTTTACGTGGGTCAAGAATATGTGTTCCATGTGGAGATATCTTTAATACTTTCCCATTGGAATAACAAATATTTATCTTTAAGTGAACTATTTGTTATATTTGAATCAACTAAGTATAAGCTGTGTTTATTATTATGAAGAACATAGAAATAGAAAGCATTGCCCCTGTTCCTTAAAATGATGAAATAGTAAATACTAAGATGCATTAGTATATTTCTAGCTGAATGACAAAAATCAGCAAAGAAAGGTTTAGTACTGGTTAAATTAAAGAATGAGAAGTTGCTGTGAATTGTGTAAGTTATTGGAGGCTCTAAGAAAGGTGGTGGATTGTGGAGATCAGTTTTAACTTAGAGGATACCTAAGTGAGTTTGAAGAAGATCTGGGAGGAGCAACTTAAAAAATTGAGGGACAAGTGAATAAACAAGGGTATAACCAATGGCGACTTCTTGGGAAATTCAATCATAGACCTTGAAAATTTCCAACCTGGTTATATTATGATTTTTCCTTCTCATGGGAAGAATATAGGATTAACAGTGAGTAAAGAGGAACTTTAGGGGTAATGAATATGTTAATTATCTTGAATTTGGTGACGTTTCATGTGTCTATGCATATGTCAAACTTTTTAAATTGTCAATTTAAATATATATTGTTTATTATATGCCAGCTTTTGCTTTGTAAAGCTGTTTAAAAAATAATTTAAAAAAATTCATGAGTCCATACTGATATTTAAATGGATAAAATAGGGAGAGAGCAAATCTATTCTTCACAGTTGAATGCTACCTAATAAATATTGAAGGAAGGATGGAATTAGAAAATCACTATTTGGCAACAACCATAGTGATAATTCTTTCAAACCACAATAACAAATGGATGCTATAGTTTAATGAGAAACAAGATCTTATATAGCATCAAAATATTCCCTTCAGGATGCTTATTAATCACAAAGGTAAAGAACATCACTTTACAACGAAGAAATGTGGAACCATACCACCTTTACCAAGTGATGAAGGTTAACATCATCAGTCATGGAACTAAAAGACAGCATATGGCCTCTGATATGATGCACTAAAATGGAAACAGTATCACTGCAGTATCCCTGACAAAATAATGCATAACATAAGTCTTGCAAGGTATAAACATCTGAAAAACACATGTTACAAAACATCTGGTCTGTACTTTTCAGATCATAAAATGAAAGTGACTTAAGAAGATTCCAGATTTAAGGAAACTAAAAAGACATGGCAATTAATGTAATATGCAATCTTGGAAAAAAGAATGGCATATAAGGTGTTAGTTGGACAGTTGGCAAAAATGGAGCAGGGTCTGTAGATTAGATATTGTATCAAATTAATTGCATGGTTCTGATTATTGTACTGTTACTTGTAGAAGAAAGTCCTTGGTTTAGGAAATTTACACTGTGTGTTTAGGGGAAAAGGAACATCATCTAAATCTTTTTGATTTCTCCACTGTCTAAATTATCTTAAGTGCAATGTTGAAATGAAAGTACGCATTTGTATGCCACTTCTAAAAGGTTGTATGAATAGCAGAGCTATTCTTTCTAACACTTAATATTGCAATATTCTATTCCTCTGTATTGACTTTACTTTTATATACCACTGGTATGGAAAAAATATAATACTAGGCTTAGTCCCATTTCTTCTCACACCTCCATACACCAAGGCAGCAAGTCTATCATAAATGTAGTTCGTTGAAAGATGGGATACCTATCACCCACAGAGTTCAAACTCTTATACATATCTTCCCCCACAACATCTTTCCATCATTAACATCCCACACAACTGCAGGCACATTAGTTTCCAACAACATTAAAGGTTTCCTACCTATTCACGTCTCAGCACATTTGCATACACTGCTAACTTCATTTCAGATAGATTTTCCCATCTCATCACTTGGTAAACTCAGTCTTTTTTTTTTTTTAACGTTTTTATTTATTTTTGAGACAGAGATAGAGCATGAACAGAGGAGGGACAGAGAGAGAGAAAGGAGACACAGAATCTGAAACAGGCTCCAGGCTCTGCGCTGTCAGCACAGAGCCTGACGCAGGGCTTGAACTCACGGACTGTGAGATCATGAGCTGAGCCGAAGTCAGATGCTTAACCGACTGAGCCACCCAGGTGCCCCGTAAACTCAGTCTTTAACATCAGTTTCATATTGCCATTTCAAAACCTTCACTGACTTCTCCAAGAGGACTAATTTGCTTCTTAGTTTTTGTTTCCCATAGTGCTTTGTTTATATCCCCCTTCCTCACCCACATATTGTATTGTAGTTTTTGGTTGACATGCTAGTTTTCCTTAATAGACTGAAGACAAAGACCATGTCTTGTCCATTTATTGACCTTCACAACTCGCATAGCATCTGGGACCTTGTAAGCACCAATAAGTGTTCAAATGTTATTAGAATTAACACAGCTATAGTGTCAGGTGTAGCAAGCAGTACCTATATACATAAGCCAAACTACATATGTACCCTGGCAAAAACATACCTATCATCATGTGGGAGTGGGGGAGTGGATAAAAAAAATCTGAGCCAGTGGTCTTGGCCCTTGAATTTTCTTAAATCTTTCTCTCATTTGAATCATTCATTCTTTAAAAAGGATATTTTTATATCCAAGTTTGGCATTTGGAACTCTTCCACATTATAGGCTTTCATAAAAATAAAATCCAATATCCTATCACTGCTGATTCTTCTATCCTTTCTGCTAAACATCCCCATATCTTTCAACCAACCAATCAATCCCCATTAACATGATTTTCAGTCACTTAAGCATTATCTTGCTGTCCTCCAAAATGGATTTTAGTTTTTTTAAGTACAGCAGCGAGCACTCACTGCAATATTTTATATATAGTCTGGCAGTGAATTGTAACACGTTTCAATCTTGACCTAGCGATCTAGATTACAAACTGTTGGAAGAGTTGGGATTCCATGGAAAGGCTTCAGGAGCTGTTTTGCGGTAGGTTCAGGGAGTCAGAGAAGAGGATGGCCAAGTTGTTTCACTTTAATAAAAGGGATTCCTTTTTGTTGTTAGATATGCTTGGAATTTGTATAAGAATTTGGTTGGAAAAAGATTTCTTAGGTCAAACTTTGAAAATATGTATTTTGACTAATATCTTTCTTGTGATGTGATGTAGTCTAAGATTGCCTATTGTAATTTTTACATTTTTTATTTAAATTTTAAAAATTGTCATATCACATTTATTCTCACAAAGCTCAATTTAAAATATATCTTATTTTTCCAGTTGTAGTGGTTTTATCAATATGTCTCTAATGTTTAACTTCCTTTTAAGGTATTCACCATTTTGTTAACAAAATGGCTATCCATAAAAAGTGTCTTCAATGCATAAAATTCAGAATATGCCAATATTTGAAGGCCTAAATAGATCATATCATAAAGACAGCTCTATCGTCAGCCAATCTTTAAAGACAGACATATCTGCAGATGTGCCATTCATTAAATATCTTCTCATAAATGAGTCTACCATAATAGTGTTCATGTAACTTTATTTTTCATGATATCAGTAAAAAATAAGACAAAATTAGTTTGGACAAGATTTACTAATATATAGAAATTTAGAAAAGAATATGTTTGTAAACTCTTTTTTAAATGCTTGAATCAAATTTTGAATTGTCTAAGATATGCTATGCTATCTATGCTATGTAATTGTAAAATACCCTGCTATTCAGTTGTAATCTACTTGTCAATATGGATATCATCATTCAGATACATAACTGAGTTTCAATAACTCAATTTTCAGAACTTTTAGAAATGCATTTAGGATGGCATAATAAAGAATAGTAAATAAAATGCCACATTCTTCACTTGACAAGATTCTGTTCCTAATTCAAAATGCAGATAGTTTGCTCAAAGATCACTTCACTCACGTCTTTACTTTCCTTGCATTTCTTGAGCTAGTCTCTTTATTCCCAGTGCTCCCAATCAGCATTTTTTAAAACATACAAACCATGTTTATTGGGCTTTGTGTGTGTGTGTGCACTGAACTGTGCTGAGAACTTCATATATTTTACTTTATTAACCTCATTTTACAAGGGAACTAAGCTACAAATAAGTCATCACTTGCTCAAATTTCCAGTGATAATGGGATTCAGACACAGGCAGTCTGACCCCACTTAATCATTATGCAATAGTGCCTCCTATATGTCTTTTACAGCAAATACAGTAAAATTCTTTTCTTATCCAGCTTTCACTCTAACCATACTGTGAGCCTTTAGTTTATTTATTCATCTAGTTACTGAATGCTTATCTGTGCCAAGCACTGGGAATAAAGCAGAAAATAAAAGGTCTGTACTCCCGTAACTCACCGAGTGGTAAGAGGAGCAGATATGAAGAGCAGGTAGTAGTAGGAGCGTTCTAGGTCTCTTCTAAACCTATGTCTATACTGGACTGAGAGACACACAGAGGGAGCACTGTGTAGGGAGTAAGGTAAGGCTTTCTGAGGAAACTCATACCCAAACTGAGTTTTGAAGAATGTGTAGGAAGTAGCTGGGTGAAGGACAAGCAAGATGTGAAAAGACACATTGGGCAGCTATATTTACTTGTCTGAAGGCTGAGACGTGAGACGAAGTGGGAAGTTTTGTGTACCGGCTAGGAGGTAAGTAGGGTTGAAACACAGAGTGTAAGTTGGAAAGTTGCAGCAGATGAGGCTATGAGGAAAGTAGGAAACATGTGGAAAGGGAGTGGCACAACCACATTTGCACTTTAGAAAGACCATTCTTTTTTGTTGTTGTTGTTGTTATTTTGAAAGAAAGAGAGCACAACTTGGGGGAGGGAATGAGAAAGGGAGAGAGAGAGAATCTCAAGCAGGCTTTCGATGTCAGCGTAGGGCTTGCTCTCACGAACTGTGAGATCATGACTTGAGCCAACCAAGAGTCAGACGCTTAACCGACTGAGCTACGCAGGCACTCCCAAAGACCATTCTAATTACACCAAAAATTGATTGGGAATGGTTTGGGGAGTGCTCTAAATTAGCATGAAGGGGACCTGTTAGGAGGCCATTATAATGAAGCAGGAATTGCTGATGATCCCCTAAATCAAGGGAGCTACATCAAGGATGGATAGAATGGCCAGATCAGACAGATGTAAAGAATGATTTGGAGATTATAATCTTTGGTGAATGATTAAATTTGGAAGTTAATGGAGAACAAAAATATACTGGGGTATCTAGACTTCTATATTGTATTATATAGGTGGTACTGAAGGTACATGGGGATGCCAATTACTGAGGTATAAGATACTGAAGAATGAACAGTTTTGAAGGAAAAACTAGTCAGTTTAGTTTGGGGCAGGTTAATTTCGGGTTTATAAGTGACAACTGAGAGGAATAGTAGGCATTTGGGTATGAAATTTTGGAGAAAGTTTTGAAGAGAAATCTCTTTAATGACAAGAATCTTTCCAATATTACAAAAGGTAATATTCCAATAGATATTACCTTTATATATAGATAGGTAGATTTATATAGATAGATAGATAGATATAGATAGATATAGATAGATAGATATAGATATTACCACATAGGTAGATATTATCTATAGGTAGGTAGGTAGATATATATATATATATATATATATATATATATATATATTTTACTTAGAGAGAGAGTACAAGCAGGGAAGAGGGGCAGAAGAAGAGAGAAAGAATCTTAAGCAGGCTCCATGCTCAGTGCCGGTCTGACGCTGGGCTCGATCCCATGACCCTAGGATCATGACCTGAGCCGAAATCAAGAATCAGATTCTCAACCAACTGAGCCACTCAGGTGTCCCAAAATAGATTTTAAACAGGAGTTCATCAGGTGATATAAACATGATCTAGGGTGAATTGTGTAAGGAAGCAAAAGCTTTGATTTTCATTCACCTAGGATTGAATCAGTTGTTCTCCTCCCTTCTAATACTATGTGTCTACCTGAAATTTACCCAGAGACTGAGCCATAGTAATCAAATATAGAGTAGATAAGTGAATGAATAAATAACCCAATGAAAAAAGCAAGTAACTAAATTGTTACAACCCTAAGTCACATAAATTTTAGAACTAGAAGATTGTCAAACCAGTCATTCACTTATTTATGCACTAAACTAAGGTATCAACTCTAGGTTGATATTCTGCCTTTGGGTATTTAGTATATCAAATGTTACACTGTATTTAACAAGTGGAAAAGATATTTTTAGCATAATTAAGGTTATTTTACTCTTGAGATGGCATACATTTTCATATCCTAATGTTGAACAAAAGCAGATGTATGTGTGTATGCCCACATATGTGTATCATCTTCCAGATACTACAATGCGTTGTTGAACAAAACAGCTTATGAGCCCTAGCTTCATTGAGCCTGGAATAACATTAACTTAAGAATCACTCAAAGGAATGTATACACAGAGCTGTGGTTTTTTTTTGTTTTGTTTTGTTTTGTTTTTTAATTTTTTTTTCAATGTTTATTTATTTTTTGGGGGACAGAGAGAGACAGAGCATGAACGGGGGAGGGGCAGAGAGAGAGGGAGACACAGAATCAGAAACAGGCTCCAGGCTCCGAGCCGTCAGCCCAGAGCCTGACGCGGGGCTCGAACTCACGGACCGCGAGATCGTGACCTGGCTGAAGTCGGACGCTTAACCGACTGTGCCACCCAGGCGCCCCCAGAGATGTGTTTTGAGGGAGAGGCACATGGTCATAGGAAATTATATGTTGGGGAGAGCTGTGATGGAGAAAGAAAAACTGACCCTTCTTCTTCTTCTTTTTTTTTTTTTTTAGTTTATTTATTTATTTTGAAAGAGATAGAGGGGTTGGGAGAGGGAGAGTCAGAGAATCCCAAGCAGGCTCTGTGCTGTCAGTTCAGAGCCCGACATAGGGCTCAAACTCACAAACCACAGAATCATGACTTCAGCCAGACATTTAACTCAGCCACCCAGGCGCCCCTCAAAACTGACCCTTTATACCATTATGACTAAGTACAAATATCACAGATTGTAAGAGAAGACTTTGCATTTTAAGATAAACCACACACAGAGACACACAAACACACACAGAGAATACCTATCTAATACTAGTCCCCCAAGTAAACAAAGCCTTGGTCCCCTTGGTAGTAAGTTGCTTACTTCTTAATAAAAACAACATCACTGCTTTTTCATTATTAACGTCTATGGAAATGTTGCCCCTTGCAGATGTAATTATGTGAGGAAACTGATCTTTTAGGAACAATACGAATAATTAATAAACTAAAACATTTTTTCTGTACATATTTGACATATTATTTTTTATGAAGTCCAGTTCTCCCAAAGGTTAGACTCTCTCGCAAGCACTGCAAGTCAAAATGCTTCTATTAATATTTATATTAGTCTCTGAGATTTCTTTTGGCATGATCTAGCAAAAAATGTCAAGGAAATCTTTCTGCCTCAGAGATGATTAAGCCAAGATCTAAACAATAAGCAAGAGTTAACTAACTAGAAAAAAAAGGGATTGTGGAAAATTTTGGAACAGGCTAAGACATTGAAGTTATTATTTAAACTGGACTTGACTTTTTAATACCTGAAAATGTAATAGTTCTAATACTTAAAAATCATCATAAAGGTATGGACTTGGAAGAGATACCCTCTAGAAGCAAGCAAGAAATGTAGATATGAAATAGCATATTTTATTTCTTTTTTTCTTTAATTTTTTAATGTTTATTTATTTTTGAGACAGAGAGAGACAGAGCATGAACGGAGGAGGGTCAGAGAGAGAGGGAGACACAGAATCCGAAGCAGGCTCCAGGCTCTGAGCTGTCAGCACAGAGCCTGATGCGGGGCTTGAACTCACGGACCATGAGATCATGACCTGAGCCGAAGTCAGACGCTTAACTGACTGAGCCACCCAGGCGCCCCTGAAATAGCATATTTTAAAGAAGATTGTATTCTAGAGTTCAGCTTGTTCAGTAAGCAAATTCCATAACAATAAAAATCTCTCCTAAATCTAGTAGGAAAATCTCCTTTACCCAAAGATATTTACACATGCAAATAGAACTATATTTAAACAATGTTTAATTGGATTAGTTGGGGGCACCAGATTTGTTCCCCGAGCTTTACCTCTATATAGACATTGAAGAGACTGGACTATTTTATTCCAAAAAAGTTAATGGCACAGACAGTGACTCTGCCAACTAATATGTATTTCGGGCACAGAGGATTTCATTAGCACTATTAGCAAGGCATTCCCATGTACGTATATAAAATGCATACACAGATGTATGTAAACAGAAATACAGCAATATATATATATATATATATATATATATATATATATATACACAAACACATATAGGCACATATATCTCATATATAAATGTAGCTCTCTGCAGGAATTTCATGCAGGCATGATATTCTCATATTCGTGCACAAGAGTATTGAAATTGTGATAATGTGCTTTTTAAAGTTTATGAAAAACCTAGATTTGCTTCAATAACAATATGAACAGATTACAAAGTGGCTATAGAATTTCTATATTGTAAAATAATGCAGTTATGGAAACCTTTAAGTAACAAATTAGACACATTTATTTAAAATGGGATTGAATTTGCAAAAGATTTGTCAAGCATACTTCCTGTTTTGTGAAGCAAAGTGTATTGTCCAGTGAGCAGTAATCAGTAGGGCCATGCTTGTGGCCTTTCTTTTCTTTTTCTTTTTCTTCTTCTTTTTTTTTTTTTTTACTTAGAAAGAATGCATGCATGTAGGTACTTAATTAATTAGGTAATTAATTAATTAATTACTTTCAGTGGAGACATTTGAGCATGCCTTTGTCCTAAACAAAGGTTCAGATGAACTGTCTGAAAGATGCTAGTAAGTACATCAGAGTAGTTTTTTCTTATTGGTCAGTTTCTCTTATTAATCAGATTATCTTATAACCAGGTGCCTTGCTTTATCACAACACCTATGTTAATGCACAGTGTTTAACTATCATAGCATTTCATATAACTTACATCTTACAGGTGCCTCTCTCCTGTTTTGGTGTTTTGTTTTGTTCATAATTTTAAGTAAAACTGTGTTTTAAACAAATTTATGATTATCTGTGATAATGGAAAATGTTTTTCTTTCTTTTTTAATGTTTTATTTATTTTTGAGAGAGAGAGAGCATGAGCAGGGGAGGGGCAGAGAGAGAGGCAGACAGAGGATCTGAAGTGGGGTTCTTGCTGACAGCAGTGAGCCTGATGTGGGCCTCAAACTCAGGAACCACAAAATGAGCCCAAGTTGGACACTCAACAGACTCAGTAACCCAGGTGCTCCAGAAAATGTTTGACATAAGTCAAGCAATATATCAATATGTCAATTGGGAAACAATTTTAAAATCAAACTAGATGCTTTTTACAGTCACGTATCTGCTATTATGCAGAAAAGGTACAGCAGAGGCTGGCTAAATTGTGTTTCACATTTTATCCAGGCATAGTGATTTAATATATTTTTTTATTTTTATTAATGAAGTATACATACATACAACAATTGAAGTTGACATACACCATTATATCAGTTTCAGGTGTGCAACATGGTGATTCCACAATTGTATATGCTGTTCAGCACTCACTGCAAGTGGGTCATCATCTGTCACCCATACATTATTACAATATTATTGCTATATTTCTTATGTTGTACATTTCATCCCTTGTGACTTATTTATTTTATAACTGGAAGTTTGTACTTCCTAAACCCCTTCATCCAACCTATCACATTCCTCTCCTCTGGCAACCACCAGTTTGTTCTTTGTACTTATGAGTCGGTTTCTATGGTTTTGTTTCATTTTTAAGATTCCACATATAAGTGAAATCATATGATGTTTGTCTTTCTTGGTCTGACTTATTTCATTTAGTGATTTTTGTTTGTACTCAGGTAAGGGAGAAGTCAAACTCAATACTTGGTTCTTAACTTGACTAATTTAGAAATTGTCAAAGTTTCTGTCTTCCACTAGAACAATCAGGTGAAGAATTTAAACAACTGTTTACGTAAGTAGTTTCAAACACATTTTTATTGAAGAAAAATGAGTGTAGGCCTAAATGGTCATATTTGCTGCTCTCAGTGACTTAAATCACTAGGTAAAACTCAAAATCCCCTTTCATATTTCCTTTCAGTGTATATTGGGAAATGATTGTTGACTTTTGAAATATCATATATTACTACATCATATGTCAACAACCAAAATATTCCTAGAACTTTTATTGAAATACAGTGCTTTAGAAAAACACATCTTTTAAGGTGGTGATATGTGATAAAGAGCTCAGTATCTTCCCCCAAATGTATTAAGATGAAAATCTCTATTCAAGGATGACAGTGCAATTAATTGTGGAAACATAGAAGTGTTAAAATTAAGAACATTCAAGATATAAACAAATACAAATGAAAGCACAGGAAGAAAAATGAGTGTTTTGTTCAAAACATATGTTTATTTTTTCTTCAAAAATATTTTTTAAAGAGAAATGAATGGTTTCATTGTATTTACAGGATTCTGTTTAACCATATGCAGAAACTTTTATTAAAGTCTGTTCTTTCTCATTCGCATTCTCTTCTGGTCTGCTCCTTGTTTATTCATCTAAAAATAAACTCAAGTTCCAAATCTCTAAAATATTCCTCCCTGCTTTCTCCCTAAGCTTTCACTCTCTATCCTCTCTCAAGCCTTAAAAGTGTATTTTATGTACATACATTTCCTCTAATTTCTAATCCCAAATAATCTTAACCTCCTCTAGTCTGACATCTGCCCCCATACTCAACTTTGATTACTCTTTGAGAGTCACCAGGGGCATTTCAATTAATAACAGCTAATTGCTTTTTTGTAGCACCAGTCTTTAAAGACCGTACTTCACATATTCAGTCCTTCTTCTTTGGTTTTCATGTTGCAAGCACACTTCTGGATTTCTTTCTGTCTCTTTTACTTTTCTGTCATTGTTTCCTTTTCCTATTGCCTATCAAATTGACTGCAATGTTAATGAAATATACTTAGGATGCAAAATGATACAGTGGGCACTCTCATTTGATATTTTCAAGAAGGAAAATAATGCTGCAGACAACTTGGCAACTGAATTGGATGACAATAGCAATTCACTCCCTTCATCAATAATATTATTACTGGGAGTATGCTTTAATGCAATAATGATACCTATAAAATATTATCTTTTATATTATTTATAATTTTGAAAACGTAGAAATTAAAATCTAGAAATAAGACAATGATTTAGAAATCTGTGCACTATATACCTGATGGAATATTATTATGTCATTAAAAATGTTTATGAAAGTATAAGACATGAAAATTGTTTAAATTATATAATGCACAAGGCAGAGAACTGACTTATGCACATAATTATCATAACCATACAAATTATAGATATAATTAAGAATGGAAATATACATCAGCATGTAGAAATTTATCTTTTTAATGTTTATTTATTTACTTTGAAAGAGAGAGTGCACATGAGCAGGGGAGAGGGAGTGAGAGAATCCCAAGTAGGCTCCTTGCCATCAGCACAGAGTCCGATGTGGGGCTTGATCTCATGAACTGTGAGATCGTGACCTGAGCCAAGATCAAGAGCCAGATGCTTAACCAACTGAGCCACCCAAGTGCCCCCAAACTGATCATTTTTGAATAGTGGCTCTGGGAATCATTATTAATTCCCTATTTATCTCTATACTTATTTTCTAAATGTTCTACATTATGTATATTAGTTTTACAATCTTACAATAAATGTAGAAATAGTATAGATGACATTTATGATTCCTTATAAGATGAAAATTCTGTAATTTTAGTATGATTACTGGACAAAATATAATTCAAGAAAGAATGACACATCAGGATTAAGTTTTCATGTTTTAAAAAATGGCACTAGATCTCTGGAAAGTGATCTACCTTTTTTTCTCTCTTATCAAGAGAAAGATGAACAATAAGACTATTATAACCGTATTTGGAAATTTGCCTTTACTTCACTTTGACTTCCTTGAATATCCCTAAAACAACCCAGATTTTGTACTGTTTGCAGATTACACCAAACAAGGAGACTCTCAAACTGGTCATGCTGTCATAACCCACTCAGACTTGTTTAAATCCATCTATCTCCCAAAGGGCAAATCTTCAAGAATTACTGAAACTTTAGATCTTTCTGGGGTCTACCAGTTAGCTAGAGATAATGGAACAAGTGTCCTCTTGGATAGGAGCTCTATTTTGACAAGGTTCATTATTTTGGTATGTTTTAGAAGCAGTGTGGCTTCATCATTGCAATGGGTGCTTTCAGTAAACATGGCAGCCACCTAAAAGGTCTGTTAAATGCCTTACCTCTTTTAGAAGAATTGGCTTTAGGTAAAATTGACAAATATATAAAAAAATAGTATAGCAAAGGATAATGCCTTCACAGATTAAAATGCTAAATAAGTTGCTTTAACTCATTCCCAGGCTATCTAGTGAGTCCAAAAATCAAAGACAACATGAACTCCTGAATATTGGCATCAAATCTTGAGTCAGCTGTTGCTTAAGCACCTGATTCTGAAAGAACATGTTAGAACAGATAAGATTTGCTCTACTTCAATAGCACCAAGATGGCTGCCTTGAGTGCTGAAATGGAAAAACTTCGATAAGACTGTTAAGTTTTTCTCTGGTGATATCCTGTTAATCATACAATCCTAGGAAAACTACAGAGGTGAGACTTGGACATGGGCCAAACCCTTAGGCCCTTTTGAGCATCAACAAATGGATTTTACTTAGTTATCCCTTGTGTGATTTTGTATATACTATTAATGTTGTATGTCTGTTTTTTTTGGTTGACCTTTTCCTGATGTAAAACAGCTGCTCTTAAGCAGAAAAGAAACTTTTAGACTTTGTGCTTCTCACTTGAGGAAACCTGAACTATTTCCCCAGTAATAGAGGTACTTATTACGTTAGATGAGTAAAATTAAGTAACTCTGAAGTTCTGCGTATCATCCAGAAACCACTGCCCCTACCACCTCCTCAAGAAAAATAGAAATGAATGGCATTTCAAAACTGAAACTTGCAAAAATATCCACAGAATTTCAGATGCTATAACCAATGTCTTAGGTCCTGTAGCTACTACATACATTCTAATAGAAATATATAGCTATATGGAGCTTTTCACCACTAATTCTTGACTCTGCCATTTCTGTAGCTCCACATGGTCAAATAGTATAGATGTTTAATATAAGATACTCCAGTTTATTATCAGGATACTTTTCCCTGGATAAACTATCGGAACGACTACATAACCTTCAGCTAGTAACCCTGGTTAACTGGAAATTACACCATTAAACTTTGATCTTAATCCTTATTAGAAAGTACCGTATCAGGTACTGTTAATCACAAACTCCAGTAAAATTCCAGGGAATCAACCTTTTGTTTACACATCACAGTTAAAAATTACATAATATATTCACCTCCTGGACTTCCATGCCTATGGGAGATCTTAAACTGAGACTCTTACAGAATTGAACAAAATCAGGTAGCATCAGAAGAGAGATGTCTTTCATCCAGATGGCTAATAGACACATGAAAAGATGCTCAACATCATTTATCATCAGGGAAGTAGAAATCAAAACCACAATGAGATACCCCCTCACACCTTCAGAATGGCTAAAATTAACAACCCAGGCAACAACAGATGTTGGCAAAGGATACAGAGAAAAGGGAACCCTTTTGCATTGCTGATGGGGATGCAAACTGGTGTAGCCACTGTGGAGAGCCGTATGGAGGTTTCTCAAAAAGTTAAAAAAGAACTACCCTATGACCCAGCAATTGCACTACTAGGCATTTATCCAAAGGATACAAAAATGCTGATTAGAAGGGGCACATGCACCCCAACGATTATAGCAGCATATTGACAACAGCCAAATTATAGAAAGAGCCCAAATGTACATCGACTGACAAATGGATAAAGAAGATATGGTATACACATACAATGGAATATTACTCAGTGATGAAAAAGAATCAAATCTTGCCATTTGCAACAGTATGAATGGAACGGGAATGTATTATGCTAAGTGAAATAAGTCAGTCAGAGAAATACAAATATCAGAGGATTTCACTCATATGTGGAATTAAAGAAACAAAACAGATGAACATAGGAAAAAGGAAGAAAAAATAAGATAAAAACAGAGGAGACAAAGCATAAGAGACTCTTAAATACAGAGAACACACCGAGGGTTGCTGGGTTGGGTAGGGGGGTGGACTAAATTGATGATGGGCATTAAGGAGGGCACTTATTGGGATGAGCACTGGCTGTTATATGTAAGTGATGAATCCTAAATTCTCCTGAAATCATTATTACACTATATGTTAACTAATTTTGATTTCAATTTAAAAAAAAAGAAGAAAAAAGAAAGAAAAGAGAAATAAACACCTTGATATGCAAAAAAAAAAAAAAAAAAAAAAAAGAGAGAGAGAGAGAGAGCAAGAGACGTCTTTCCAAAGAACCTCAGGTCAAGCAGCAGACTACTCACTGAGCACAGATGGTTTCCACACAAGACTTACAGATCAGGATTCTCCAATGCCCAGATCCACTGAGGCTCTTTTTTCTTCCTTCGCTTTCTTTTGTCAATTATCTTTCCCTTTCTCTATTTTCTAATTACTAAAATGAGATTCTTAAGATTCCCCCCCCCCTTATCTTATTATTCTGGGTAATTTAGGAATGTAAAAAATTATATGAAGCCACATCTCTTCTTTATAGTTCTGGGTGTGGTGGGATTTGTTATCCTGGCTGATCCCACAAGCAGCAGGACTTGACTAACAGGTATTATCCAAGGCTTTCTGATAATTCTTATGGTAATACCTTTGTCTCAACCTTTGTGTGGTATATTTTATCCACTTGATGAAAGACTGAAACTTCACTACAAAGACAAAGTTATAAGATTCTGAGATTAAAATTGGCCCAGTGGTATAGATTTGACAGTTACACACAGTTATAGGCAATAATTGAGACTTAGTTTCCCCCCACTCTTGACCAAAAGGAGTGACTTTGAGACACTTTGTAAAACTGAAAATTTTCTACTGTAATCCTCATTTCATTAGATTTTGTATTTATTCTTTTCCTACTTCTCTTGATAAACCTAAGTAAATCAACCAACACTAAACCAAACTTAAAAAAAAAAAACTATTTCTCTTGTTTCCAATTACTTTCTTTGACTACTATTCCAGAAATAGTTGAACTTTGACCTTTCTTATTAAAGTTTTAAAATGTTTTGCCTCTTCCTTAAGACAGAACACTCCTTTGGAGTATTTTCATGGCACAAGAATTCTAAATTAGTGCTTATGTTTAATGGCATTCTGGTTAATTTTCTTCCACGATATGAATTGAATTGGTGTGTCAATTTGATAATTTTTAATTTTTTTTCTGGTCAAGAATTTTATACTAGCATTTTCCCCCTTCTGTAATCAGTATTTCTATATCAATAATATTATAAAACAAATGAAAAGATATATGGACAACACCCAAAAATTTACCCTATGAATGAAATAGTATAGTGGTTGACTATTATAAAAGCTATTTGACTGATTTTCACAGATTAAATCACATAAATGTCAACTTTCTTCTTGAGTTTAATGAAGAAGAAAGGCTATAGAGAAGAGAATGAACTTTAGAGACTAACATACCTAGGTTATAAACCAGACTCTTCCATAATATGTTTTTGAACTTGGATATTTTTTTTATCTTTAAATAGGATTTTGACAGTATTGAGTCTATGGCATCCTTTCTGGTGAAATGCCTTGACTAAAGCCATACACATAGAAAGTATCAGAATCCAGTCTCTTAATTCCTGGTCTGGTGTTGTTTTATTCCTCTACCTTATGGCCTCATATGCCACCTAATCTGAAATGACTAAAAAATATGAAGTTACATAATATCTTTCAAATCAATATCTTGATTTATTACTTCTATTAATATCAAAGTAATCCATTAGTAAAATTGATGGCTTTTGTCAAAGGCTATTATGAATAACCTTTATCAGAGGTAATTAACAAGTAAAAATTTTTATTTCTTCAACAAATATTTCTTGAGAAGCTACTATTCTATACCATATTGAAGCTGTATTGAACAAAAAAAGATAAAGTCTGCTCTCATGAAGATGACATTCTGGTGGGGAGACAGAAATAAATGTATCTTATAATGATAATAGAATTAAGTATAATAAAATAATAAATAAATAAATAAATAAATAAATAAGAGCAAGGGGATACAGAGACATGGAGGTGTTATTATAGATACAGTAAAAAGTAAAAAAGGCCTCTCTGAGGAAGTGTCATTTGAGCCAGTCCCCAGTGAGATGAGAAAGGGAGTTTATGAATATCCAGGGAAATGGTGCTCCAGGCAGAGAGGTAAGAGCTTTACAGAGACCCTATGAGGAAAGCTGCCTTGTGTATTGGAGGGAAGCAAGCTGAAGAGGAAGAGAAGGGGGAAATTAAATCAGAAGGTTGCTAGAGGACAGAACATATAGGACTTTGTGGGTCATGGTAAGATCTTTAAATTTGTTCTAAGTATGACATTAAGCCTGAAAAAATAATATGTTATTAAGACTGTCACCTCACACCTGTCAGAATGACTAAAATCAACAATATAAGAAAAAACAGGTACTGGCGAAGATGTGGAGAAAGGGAAACCCTCATGCACTCTTAGTGGGAATGCAAACTGGTGCAGCCACTCTGGAAAACAATATGGAGGTTTCTCAAAAAGTTAAAAATAGAAGTCCCCTATGATCTAGCAATTGCACTACTAGGTATTTACCCAAAGAATACAAAAACACTAATTCAAAAGGATACATGCACCTCGATGTTTATAGCAGCATTATTTACAATAGCCAAATTATGGAAACAGCCCAAGTGTTCATCCATTATTGATGAATGGATAAAGAGATGGTATATATACACAATGGAATAGTACCCAGCCTTCAAAAGGAATAAAATCTTATCATTTGCAATGACATGGGTGGAGCTAGAGAGTATTATCTTAATAAAATAAGTCAGTCATAGACAAATACTGTATGATTTCACTCACATGTGGAATTTATGAAACAAAACAAATGAGCAAAGGGTAAAAAAAGAGAGAGGCAAAACAAGAAGCAGACTCTAAACTATAGAAAACAAACTCATGGTGGGGTGCCAGGTGGCTTAGTTGGTTAAGCATCTGACTTTGGCTCAGGTCATGATCTCATGGTTTGTGAGTTCAAGCCTCATATCAGGCTCTGTGCTGAGAGCTCAGAGCCTGGAGCCTGCTTGGATTCTGTGTCTCCCTCTCTCTCTCTGCCCTTCCCCCACTCATACTCTGTCTCTCATTCCCTCAAAATAAATAAACATTAAAAAAAAATATTAAAAAATATTTTTAAAAACCCAGAAAACAAACTGATGGTTACCAGAGGAGAGGTGGTTAGGGGGATGGGTAAAATAGGTGATGGGGATTAAGGAGTGCATTTGCTGTGATGGGCACTGGGTATGGTATGGAAGTGTTGAATCACTGTTTCGCACCAGAAACTATTATTACCCTGAATGTTAACTACCTGAAATTTAAATAAAAACTTAAAAAAAACAGTATTCAGTCAAATATATAGTGTTCTAGAGTGCTTTGTGGGATGATGTGGTAGTGGTTACCGTTATGATGTATTAATTAATCATAATAAAGATATCTTAATGATATTATTTTTAAAAATCCTTATTTTAATAGGTTAGGGTACATTTATGTCCTAAGAGCCATATGGATTATGAAAATAAAGATTCAGTTAATTTTAGTTGCACTCAGTACAAACAAAAGTTATTAAAATTATATTTAGCTTAAATGTATACTTAACATGTTTAAAATGGCATTATTTATCATAAAGTGATAAGAAATGATATTTGAGAAAATGGGCAAAGAAAAGTAAGAGGAACAAACTTCTAGCTTTAAAATAAATAAGTCATGAAGATGAAAAGTGGAGCATAGGCAATATATCAATAATACTGGAATAATATATATTGACAGATTGGTGAATACAGCTACATGATGGGTGAGCCTTGAGTAATGTGTAGAATTGTTGAATTACTATGTTGCACACCTGAAACTAATATAGCATTGCATGTCGACTACAATAATAAAAATGAGAGAGATGACATTGGAGGAACTCTAAAATATTAAATAATAAACTAGAAACCAGAATCTTCTTCCTGTTCCTCTCTGCCACTTACTAAATGTGCACCTTGGCCATTAATTTAAATTCCATTAACCTCAGTTTCCCCATCTTTAGTATAGTGATAATAGTACCTTCCTCAGGAGATTAACCAGAGAGTCAATGAAATCATCCTTGTGAAATGTTTAGAACAGTACCTAATATAGTAAGTGCTAAATAACTGTTTCTTTTTTCCCAAACTTTGTACGAGAATCCATAGTCATGGTCCTTCCACTTCGTCCTAAAAGTAAGTGAATTCCTAAATGAAATAAATCCTCTGAAAGAATGAATCATTGAAACACACCTATGTAATTTAAGTCATTTGCTAAAACTTTTATCAAACAATGAAACAATGAATAATAAGTAATTAATTTATGCCATCATTTATTAAGTTAATTTCCTGAGTATTTTGTTAATTTGGGGGAAAAATACCCTCCAGGATAGAGCATAATGAATGCTTAAAAAATAATTGCACAGGGGCACCTGGGTCTCTCAGTCAGTTAAATGCCCAACTTCAGCTCAGATCATGGTCTCCAGGTCCGTGAGTTTGAGCCCCACATTGGGCTCTGTACTGACAGCACAGAGCCTGGAGCCTGCTTCACATTTTGTGTCTACCTCTCTCTCTGCCCCTCCACCGCTCATGCTCACTTTCTCTCTCTCTCAAAAAATAAATATTTAAAAAAAAATATATAAAATGATATGAAATACATTCAATTTAGTTATAATATATCACTTTCTTATGCACAAACCATTTTCAGTAGTATATTATTTAATGTTCAATTCTTTTGTGATTATCCCCATTTACAGATGAAAAAATGCAGATTTAAGGAAATTGGCAGTTGGTAGATGAAAGAACCTAATTTGAACCCATGCCACATTTTGTAGAAACATATTCTAATAAAGGTTATAGAAATATACTGAATTTTAAAGATGAAGGTGTAGTCATATAGAAAAAGTCTATTTAGGAGGAATATTAAATATGAATGTAAGTTAGCATTTGAGTAAACAAAGATGTGGTCTTGCTTACCAAAATTTTCTTCAATTTAATTCAACAAGGATTCATAGACTGTCTATTAAATGTGAGAACCTCTTAGACATTCACAATTGGTTAATAATTCTAGAAAGCTTTATAAGGTTTTCCTATTTTGGATAAATATGATTTGACTAAATATTTTATATGATTGTATTTTTTTACTATTACCATATTCATCTGCTTTCCATGGTGCCTGGCACAATGTGTGAATAAATGTGATGTATCTTTTTAAGTGAAAATGTAAGGAGTAGGATTTTGAATGAAACATAATTTTAAAAGTCAGAATACTCAGGAAGGAACAAGTTCTCAATTTATTCTCATTTCTTTTATAAATAAATGATAATTTTACAAAGATTTTTTTAATGAGGAAAAAATACAAAGTTAATTTTTCAAATTGGTTCTTTGAAGAAATGTGGATCTCCTTCTCTCAATGCTTTCTTCAGAAAGAGCTTTGTGGTTTTTCCCCTTCAGAAACAAAATGAATATAAGAAAAAAAAAAGATAAACATCATGAGAGAGCTACCATTTGAGGAAATAACTTGCTTACATCCATTAAATTGCAATAACGTTATGTTATTACATTCTCTCCCTCTTTGGGTAACAGCAGTTGTGGACATTGAAAATCAGGCCTTAAGAGCTGGGTCACTGTAATTCATTTATTAAAGCATTTTTTTATCTGTGACTATGAGGGTTTTTTTTTGACCATTGTTCCAGAGAACATAACTTAAATGGCCTTATATTTCCTTCATTTTTTTTTTCTTCTACTTCAAAATGATTTCTTAATTCAGAGGCTGTGAAGCAACTTTGATGGGAAGAATGACCCAGGTCAGAGTAGCAATTTTAAAAGACTGCATTCTTAGTGGAATGGAGTAATCCAGCATCTTCCATCTCTACGCTTTGAGCAATGTACCAGGAGCTTAATTCCGCTCCACGTTGCAGTCTTATAATTTTAGATCTTCTCTCTTAGCCTTTATGACTCCACAGTTCATAGTGAAAAATCAGTTTGTCTTTTCCTGGTTCAGTTTTATCTGCTTCTAGGCAAAGGAGGACATTTATTCTAGTGTCTTCCGTCTGGTAGGTGTTTTCAGTATATTTGATTTGATGAAACTTTATACTTAAAAATAAAACGCCATTGTATATTAAATCAAAACTTGATGGTACTCAATTTAATAATGATTTGATCCAATTTGTTTTTTATGTTTAACCTTCTAGGTGGTTTTCAGTATTTTTATTTTAGAAGTGATTTATATATATTCAGAAATACTTTCAATTTTAGAAATTCACTTTCCAAATTTTAGTAATCTGGATTCTATTCTCTACCCTTTTAAGAAAAAGATATTTGAGAAAAAAATATCAAGTTTCTACCCGTTTGATTTGTATACAATGTCACACTTCAAGCATTTGTATTAGTGAATATTGGTAAAAGTCTTATTTAAATATGACTCATCAAGGCTAATGGTGCAATTTTTCTAATATCTGATATCAAGGCAAATTACAGGGGTATATAATTGAAGAAAAGGTAAACATCTTTCTGCATAATACCAGTCATTAAACTATTATTAATGGGGTAATTGTACTATGTGCAAGGCACTGTAATAAACACAGAAGGAGATGTGCTTGGACATTTTCTCTCTAATTTCAAAAATATAGGCTGAAAGTAATATAATAAATAAGGATCTTTTACTCAAAACATAATATTATGCTTCTTTTCACATATTTCATCAAAATCTCTATATCATAATTTTTCTATTGAGATTTTATATAATAACATGAGCTAGTCTTAGAAAAGAAATAATAAGGGAAATTCTTCATGATGACAAAGATGAGATGTTATTTTACCTGCATTTTCACCCCCTGGGTACCATTATAATGTTTTCCTGGTTCTTTTTTGCACTGCTTTGCCACAGTAGATAATTTGCACCTTTTCCTGTCAATCCAGATAGGCCTTGATTTTGAAAGGTTTATAATTGCTTTAGCTTACTCCTTATTTTAAAAAGTTAAATTAACCAGCATATGACACTTAACCTTTGTTTTAAGCAACTTCTTATCCCTAAGTAAAGAAACGCCTCATGAAAAGGTTCCCCAACATTTTTGAAAGGCGTATTTTGTCAGTTAACGTTAGCAGTACTTTCTGGGGTGAGGTATTTTTCACACAGACATTTGGTATTGTGTTTAACCCTTCAATTGTTTTTTGAAGGAGGTAAAAAATGGGACAGAAATTCAATGGCACATTGCAAACTTCTAACACAACCCAGTCTGAACATGTGGAGTAAAATTTTGTTTGTCATGTGGAATTTCATTTTGTCATATGAGTAAAGCCGGTGCCAAGAAAGTAGTTAAATGTGAAGCAAGTTAGTTTGTTTTCATATGTATTTTTTTCTGGTATTTTGTATCTTTAAGAAAGTTGTTCATTAACATGTTTTAGTTGCCTACCAAGTTCAACATGTATTTAATACATTTGTGTCTTTTTTCATTTTGTTTTATCAATCTGTATAGAAATTTATGAATTTTATTAACCTTTCAAAACATATAATTTTGGTTTTATTGTTTTATTTTCTGTTCCATTAGTTTCTGTGTTTAACCTTACTGTGTTTTTTCTGTGTTTTACGTTTGGTTTAATTGGCCCTTCTTTAACATCATAAGGTAGAAACTTGGTCATTGAGAACTTTTTTTGTTCTAATATAAGCTTTTAATGCTATCTGTTTCCTTCTAAGAACTGCTTTAGTATCTTCCAAAAATATTGGTGTGTTGTGTTTTTATTTTTATTCAATTCAAAATAATTTCAGTTGTAATTTCTTCTTTGATTTATGGGTTATTTAGTGTATTGCTTATATTTCAAACATTTTTGGGATTTCCCAGATATCTTTCTGATATTCACTTATAGTTCAATACTACTGTGATCAGAGAAAATTTCTACTTTGTATTAGTTTAATGCTCTTAAATGTGTTGAGTCTTGTCTTCTGGCCCAGAATATAGTACATTTTGGTAATTTTTCAGTGTGCACTTAAAAGAGAATATATGGTCTGCTGTTGTTGATTCTAAAGCTTTATATGTTAGGTTAAGTTGGGATAATGTTGTTCAAGTCTCCTATATCCTACTAAATTCTTAATTACAGATGGTTCCCTATTTATGATGTTTCAACTTTCACTTTTTCAGCTTTATGATGGTACAAAAGTCACTCACATCCAGTAGAAATGATACTTCGAACTTTAATTTTTTTTTAATTAAAAAAAAATTAAGCCACAACGTGGGGCTTGAACTCATGACCTTGGGATCAAGAGTCCAGTGCTTTACCAACGGAGCCAGTCAGGTGCCCGTTCAAGTTTTAAATTTAGATCTTTTCCTGAGCTAGTGATATGTGGTACAATACTCTGTTGTGATGCTGGGCAGCAACAGCCACAGCTTCCATTCAGCCACATGATTGTGAGGATAAACCACTCATACTCTTATGCAACCACTCTGTACCCATACCTCCATTTTGTCTTTCACTTTCAGTACTGTATTCAATAAATGACATAAGATATTCAACACCTGATTATAAAATGGGTTTTGTGGTAGGTAATTTTGTCCAACTCTAGACTAATGGAAGTATTCTGAGCACATTTGACATAGGCTAGGCTAAGCTCTGATATACAGTAGGTTAGGGGTATTAAATGTTTTTTGACTTACAACATTTTCAACTTATGATGGGTTTGTAGGGAATTAACTCCATTTTAAGTTGAAGAAGATCTGGACTTGTGCTATCAGTTACTGAGAAAAGAGCATTGAAATCTCTAATCGTAATTGAGGATTTGTGTATTTCTCCTTTAGACACAAAAATAATCAGAGATGAAGTCAAAGAATAAAGTAAAAAGATGCTAAAGTCAGGGAGAAAGGAACCAGAATGGCTAAAAATTTATATAAAGGAAAGAGGAGGGTTATACTAGAGATAAAGATGAAGAAAAGAATAGAAAAATAAGTCAACAATTAGAGCTTTCAAAAGAATAGTAAGTAAAAGATTGTTGAGTGACAATTGCAAGACATTGATCCAAGAGCAGAGTATAAAGAATTTTCCTCATATTTCCATAAATTAGAGAAATAGTAGGAAATGTGTGTGTGGGGGGGAGGATACAGAGTAAGTGTAATCATTTTGGGTATTTATAAGAGGTTCAATATCTACCAGATTTAGCAGATGGGAAGAAAGTTCAAGGAAAATGTAGGAAACTTCCTCTTTTTTTCAGAAAATAAAAAGGATTTCCAAAGAGTAGTCAATAATTATCAGATGTCTTAAAAATATAAAATATATTTGACTAAGAATTTACCTGTTAGCTTAGCCTCTGTACATAATTCTAAACATAAAAAGGCTGTTTAAAAATTAGCATTATTTTTATTTTTTCCCTTATAGTTCTATGACTTATTTGTTGTATAACTGGACTCACTCCTTACCCCTCACTTTTGGCAACCACTAATCTGGTCTCTGTTTCCAGGAGTTCTTCCTCTTCTCCTTTTCTTTCTTCTTCTCCTTCCCCTTCCTCTTCCTCTTCGCTTTCCTCTTCCTGTTTTCTTCTTTTTCTTCTTCTCCTCTTCCTCTTTCTCTTCCCCCTCCTCCTCCTTTTCCTTCCCCTCCTCCTCCTCCCCCTCCTCTTTCCGCTTCTCCTCCTCCTTCATCTTCTTTATCCTCATCTTCTTCTTCTTCTAGATTCCATATATAAGTGAGATCATATGGTGCTTTCTCTGTTTGAATTATTTCACTTAGCATAATGCCCTCAAGGTTCATCCATGTTGTCACAAATGGCAAGATTTCCTTCTTTTTATGGCTGATTAATATTCTGTATTAATGTATATGTATATATATGTTGTGTATATATATGTATATATATGTGTGTGTGTGTGTGTGTGTGTGTGTGTGTGTGTGTGTGTGTGTACATGTACACACACATTTTCTTTATTGATGCATCCATCACTGGACACCTCAGTGGCTGTTTTCATATCTTGGCTATTGTAAACAGTGCTGCAATGGAAATAAAGGTGCATATATATTTTCAAGTTAGTATTTTCAAAGTACCCAGAAGTGGAATTTCTCAGTCATGCTAGTTATATTTTTAATGTTTTGAGGAACCTTCATACTGTTTTCCATATTGGCTGCACCAATTTATATTCCCATCAGTAGGGCATTATGGTTTCCTTTCTTTTACATCCTTGCCAATACTTGTTATCTCTTGTCTTTTTGATAATAGCTATTCTAACAGATGTCAAGTGATATGTCATTGAAGTTTTGATTTGCATTTGCCTGCTGATTAGTGATGTTGAGCACTTTTTCATGTACGTTTTGGCCATCTGTGTGTCTTCTTTGGAAAAATGTCTATTTAGATATCAGCCAATTTTTTGATCAGATTGTTTGTTTGCTATTGAGTTGTATGAGTTATTTATGTATTTTGATATTAGTCCCTTATCAGATATATGATTTCAAATATTTTCTCCCGTTTGGTAGGTTGTCTTGTTATTTGTTTGATGGTCTCCTTTGGTGTGTAGAAGTTTTTAGTTTGATGAATCCCACTTTGTTTCCTTTTGCTTCTGTTGCCTAGTTATTTTGGTTTTTAATAGGGAAAACTTTAAACAATCTAAGTATCCAAGAATAGATAAATACTATGTAATCTATGGTACATTGACTCAATGGAATCCCAAGCCATTAGCAATGAGGTTTATTGAAGCTATGATAACAAGAACATGCTTAATATATAATGAAAGTGATGAAATTATCCTGAAATTATCAATTTCTCTTACTATTGTGTACCAGTCATCTGTGTTTTGCTATTTTATAAAGGTGAAGCTGGTGAGCCACACTATTAAAAAACTAGTGTTTCAAGATATTATGAACCACTATTTATTTATTTATTTATTTATTTATTCATTCATTCATTCATTCATTCATTCTTAATGTTTTTGAGGGGGAAGGGGTAGAAGGAGAGGGAGAGAGAGAATCTTAAGCAGGCTCCATGCCAGGTGCAGAGTCCAAAGTGAGGCTCTATCTCATGACCATGGTGGAATCATGACCTAAGTTGAAATCAAGAGTCAGACACTTAACTGACTGAGCCACCCAGGCACCCCATGAACCACTTTTTAAAAGGAATTCAGCATTTTTTTTTCTAATTTTAAAAATTGATCATATATATAATGTGTTAAGGTGAATTGAAACACTATTTACTTATTTTTTGCAGCCTTGTTGAGATATAATTGACAAAAATTATATAGAGTGTACAACGTGATGATTTGATATATATGTACATTGTGAAATGATTACTAGAATCAAGTTAACTAACACATCCATCTCTTAAGTTACCTTTGTGTGTATGTGTGTGTGTGTGTGTGTGTGTGTGTGTGTGTGTAGTAAGAACATTTAAGATCTGCTCTTTTAGCAAATTTTCAGTATAAAATTCAGTGTTATTAACTTTAGGCATCATGCTATACATTAGATCCCCAGAACTTATTCATTTTAAAACTATTTACTTACTTTGTTTTGGGGTAATGGTACATCTTCAGCCGAAGAGTTTATGTCATAAAGGTCAGGCACAGTAAACCTGACACATTTGACACTATAAAGATGACAAATTAAGCTGATGCCTGGTTGCCAGAGGGAAAAAATAGAAGCAGTGAAGTGAATCGGGAGTACAGTTAGCCTGAATGAGTACTGAGTAGAGAACATAAAGTTCAGGCAAAGGGAAACCATATTGTTGACTTCAGCTATAGATTAGGAGACTCAGGTATTTCTACAAGCAAGAAATGGTTATTATTCTCTACTTTCTACTCCAGAGTAGAGTTTCCAATTCACTCTGTTTGCAAAAAGCACAGGCTTTGGAGTCTGGCTGATTTTGGTTTGCATCCCAACTCTGCCACTTACAAACTATATGATACTGAACAAGTTAAGTGGCTACTCTGAGCCTTATATCCTCATCTATAATAGAAGGCTCAAAAGGTTAAATGATGGTATATAATGTGAAGTTCTACTTGGAGTGTTTAGTACACACTAAATATCCAATGAACGTTGTATTCATTTCATTTTGAACTTAAGTTTTAGCTGTGCCATTTTCTGATGTCAAGCTAGTATCTTCTCTAGAAATCTGGGTTATTATACCTTCTCTCAGAATTTAGTATTTTGAACATAAACCTTTTATTTCTATTCAATGAATTTCTATCATAATATTTTTCCAATTTAGAGTATATAATAAAGAAAATAATAAATATTTTCAAACTATTTTAATGACCTTTAAGTTAATTTGAGAATATGGATTATATAGACCAATAAAAATATCAGTGTATTGCTTAAAAATACTGGTAAATAATAATAAAATAATAAAATAAAAGTTATGACAGGGGATTTGACAAGAAATATTGTTTTGTGTTTTGATCATTAGTTGGCAGCAGAAACAATATCAGTTCAGAGTCAGGTTGTTGTGTTTTTTAATATCTACTTTGGAAACTTTAGTTACATTAAACAAATGGAATGGGAAATGTAATTTCAGGTCTCAGTTTTTGGCAAACAATGTTTGTTAATCATTTTTGTCATATCTTATTCTAATTGGCAGGTAAACTATCAGAGCCTATGTAAAATAGGCAGTAACAATTTTAGGTGGGAAAAGAATTTATGAACCCTGGGTATATGTACTATTCATGCACAGGAAAGGAGATTCACTGAAATTCTAATTTGAATTCAAAGGACAATAATTTCTATATCTGCCATCTCTTTTAAAAACTGAAGTTAAATACCTGTTTAGAGTTTCTTTAATGACTGCTTCATAAAACTGCTATCAAATGGATATCAAATATTTGTCCCCACCAATCCTTTAGTTTCATTAACAATATAAATGAAATCAAATTACTATATGTAAATATATATGTAAAATTACTGTATGTAAATATATATGTAATATATATATATGAATATATATTTGAATATATACCCATAAGATAAAAAGTTATCTTATAAAAGCAGTACCAAGTATAAAGATGTCCTTTTACTTTTGGAGGCTTTGATGATTCACCCAGAACCATAGGGTTTATTGAGCATTCTAACTACTGTTACTGATCTAGACAATTAAAGTAAGTTTTGCAGTAGGACTTCCCATTCCAGTCTTGACCAATTCAGGGCTAAAATTCTTGAAAGAAAGTCACAAAGAGGCGAACTCCATACTCATCCTGGTTCTGTTCTGAGGATATTATCCAAATTGTTATATATGACAACAGAGTCCAAGTAGAGAACAGTGTTCTTGCTGGATGTAGCAAATGGAAATTGGAAGTATGGGATAGTAACAAATATCTTTGAATGCCTTTTATGCTGTACATGCAAAGGTCAAGACTCCAGGCAGCCTATCAGATGCCAGGAGGCTAGAGAGATGAGACTTCAGATGCTGCATGGTGCTGTGGAAATATTGGAGTTAGAGCCAAACTTGAGTGGGAATATCTTGGTAATTATCCCAGCTTTTTAGGCAAGACCACAGAAAGACCAAGTAAAATATGCCCACCATAAAAATCAAGCTTCAGGTGATCAAAGTAATTTGTTGATATTTCAACTGCCTGCAAAAACAAAATTCAACATGTTTTAGTGAAAGAAGTCAAAATCCAGAGCCCCTGCATTATATCTTCAAAAATATAAGGCATAAGATTTAAAAAAATTACTAGAAATGCTAATAGTCAGGAGGAAAAGTGACCAATACCAAAGAGATAAGTGGTCAATAGAAGCAAAAAGAAAGATGATACAACTATTATTACCAAGAAAGGATTTCACAATTCCCATGATTGATAGTTTAAAGAAAATAGACAGTAAGATGGACATAATGAATAAATAGAAAATGTCAACAGAGGATTAGAATTAATAAAATAATTAAGTAGTTATTCTAGAACTATAAAATAAAATATTTGCAATTAGGAACTTATTGAATGAAGTTAATAGCAAAATGGGTATTACAGAAAAGGGGAGTAGTAGAAGCAAAGGAAGATTAGTAGAAAGTTCTCAGAATGAAGAACAAAGAATAAAATTGATGAAAACAAATATAACACTGAATAAGACACATAAGAGAACTATTAAAAAATGTCAGGCATTCATGTTATTGGAGAACCAGAAAAGTAGAGAAAACCAGAACAAAAGCACTCTTTGAAGAAATAATGGTCAAGAATTTTCCAGATTTAATGAAAGACAAGAACACACAAATTCAAATAGTAAAATCTTACCAGGATAGATATAAAGAAGGCTACACCTTGGCATATTATGATCATACATCAGATAGAAAATAAGCAAGAAGACAATCTTAAAAGCAGTAAACAAATGATATATTGGCTTTGAAGGAGCATTAATAGACTTGCAGTTAATGTTTTTTTTAATTTTATTTTTTTATTTTTTTAAATCTATATCCAAATTAGTTAGCATAAAGTGCAACAATGATTTCAGGAGTAGATTCCTTAGTGCCCCTTACCCATTTAGCCCATCTCCCTTCCCACAACCCCTCCTGTAACCCTCAGTTTGTTCTCCATATTTATGAGTCTCTTCTGTTTTGTCCCCCTCCCTGTTTTTATATTATTTTTGTTTCCCTTCCCTTATGTTCATCTGTTTTGTCTCGTAAAGTCCTCATATGAGTGAAGACATATGATTTTTGTCTTTCTCTGACTAATTTCACTTAGCATAATACCCTCCAGTTCCATCCACGTAGTTGCAAATGGCAAGATTTCATTCTTTTTGATTGCCGAGTGATACTCCATTGTATATATATGTATCACCTCTTCTTTATCCTTTCATCCATCAATGGACATTTGGGCTCTTTCCATACTTTGGCTATTATTGATAGTGCTGCTATAAACATGGGGGTGCATGTGTCCCTTCGAAAGAGCACACCTCGATCCTGTGGATAAATGCCTAGTAGTGCAATTGCTGGGTCGTAGGGTAGTTCTATTTTTAGTTTTTTGAGGAACCTCCATACTGTTTTCCAGAATGGCTGCACCAGCTTGCATTCCCACCAACAATGCAAAAGAGATCTTTCCCCACATCCTCGCCAATGTCTATTGTTGCCTGAGTTGTTAATGTTGGCCATTCTGATGGGGTAAGGTGGTATCTCCTTGTGGTTTTGATTTGTATTTCCCTGATGATGAGCGATGTTGAGCATTTTTTCATGTGTCGGTTGGCCATCTGGATGTCTTCTTTGGAGAAGTGTCTATTCATGTCTTTTGCCCATTTCTTCACTGGATTATTTGTTTTTTTGGGTGTTGAGTTTGATAAGTTCTTTGTAGATTTTGGATACTAACCCTTTATCTGATATGTCATTTGCAAATATCCTCTCCCATTCTGTTGGTTTTGCTGATTGTTTCCTTCGCTGTGCAGAAGCTTTTTATTTTGATGAGGTCCCAGTAGTTCATTTTTGCTTTTGTTTTCCTTGCCTCCAGAAACGTGTTGAGTAAGAAGTTGCTGAGGCCAAGATCAAAGAGGTTTTTGCCTGCTTTTCCTCGAGGATTTTGATGGCATCCTGTCTCACATTGAGGTCTTTCATCCATTTTGAGTTTATTTTTGTGTATGGTGTAAGAAAGTGGTCCAGGTTCATTCTTCTGCATGTCGCTGTCCAGTTTTCCCAGCACCTCTTGCTGAAGACACTGTCTTTTTTCCATTGGAGAGTCTGTCCTGCTTTGCCAAAGATTATTTGGCCATACGTTTGTTGGTCCATTTCTGGGTTGTCTATTCTGCTCCATTGATCTGAGTGACTGTTCTTGTGCTAGTACCATACTGTCTTGATGGTTACAACTTTGTAGTATAGCTTGCAGTCCAGGATTGTGATGCCTCCTGCTTTGGTTTTCTTTTTCAAGATTGCTTTGGCTATTCAGGGTCTTTTCTGATTCCATACAAATTTTAGGATTATTTGTTCTAGCTCTGTGAAAAATGCTGGTGTTATTTTGATAGGGATTGCATTGAATATGGAGACCGCTTTGGTTAGTATCGACATTTTAACAATATTGTTCTTCCTATCCAGGAGCATGGAATCTTTTTCCATTTTTTTGTGTCTTCTTCATTTATTTCATAAGCTTGCTATAGTTTTCAGTGTAATTTTTCACCTCTTTGGTTAGATTTATTCCTAAGTATTTTATGGGTTTTGGTGCAAGTGAAAATGGGATTGATTCTTTGATTTCTCTTTCTGTCACTTCATTGTTGATGTATAGGAATGCAACCGATTTCTGTGCATTGGTGTTATATCCTGCAACTTTGCTGAATTCATGAACCAGATCTAGCAGTTTTTTGGTGGAATCGTTTGGGTTTTCCATATAGAGTATCATGTCATCTGAGAAGAGTGAACGTTTGATCTCCTCCTGGCTGATTTGGATGCCTTTTATTTCTTTGTGTTGTCTGATTGCACAAGCTAAGACTTCCAATACTATGTTGAATAACAGTGGTGAGAGTGGACATCTCTGTCTTGTTCCTGACCTTAGAGGGAAAGCTCCCAGTTTTTCCCCATTGAGGGTGATATTAGCATTGGGTCGTTCATATATGGCTTTTATGATCTCAAGGGATGCTCCTGTATCCCTTCTTTCTTGAGGGTTTTTATCAAGAAAAGATGCTGTCTTTTGTCAAATGCTTTCTCTGCATCTATTGAGAGGATCATATGGTGCTTGTCCTTTATTTTATTGATGTGATGAATCACATTGATTGTTTTGTGGATATTGAACCAGCCATGCATCCCAGGAATAAGTCCCACCTGGTCATAGTGAGTAAATTTTTTAATGTATTATTGGAGCCGGTTGACTAGTATCTTGTTGAGGATTTTTGCATCCATCTTCATCAGGGAAATGGGTCTATAGTTCTCCTTTTTAGTGGGGTATCTGTCTGGTTTTGGAATCAAGGTAATGCTGGCTTTATAGAAAGAGTTTGGAAGTTTCCTTCCATTTGTATTTTTTGGAACAGATTCAAGAGAATAGGTGTTAACTCTTCCTTAAATGTTTGGTAGAATTCCCCTGGAAAGCCATCTGGCCCTGGACTCTTGGTTTTTGGGAGATTTTTGATTACTAATTCGATTTCTTTACTGGTTATGGGTCTGTTCAAATTTTCTATTTCTTCCTGTTTCAGTTTTGGTAGCATATATGTTTTTAGGAATTTGTCCATTTCTTCCAGATTGCCCATTTTATTGGCATATAATTGCTCATAATATTCTCTTATTGTTTTTATTTCTGCTGTCTTTGTTGTTATCTCTCCTCTTTCATTCTTCATTTTATTTATTTGGGTCCTTTCCTTTTTCTTTTTGATCAAACTGGCTAGTCGCTTATCAATTTTGTTAATTCTTTCAAAGAACCAGCTTCTGGTTTCATTGATCTGTTCTATTGTTTTTTTGGTTTCAATACCATTAATTTCTGCTCTAATATTTATTATTTCCTGTCTTCTGCTAGTTTTGGGATTTATTTGCTGTCCCTTTCTCCAGCTCCTTAAGGCATAAGGTTAGGTTGTGTATCTGAGATCTTTCTTCCTTCTTTAGGAAGGCCTGGATTGCTATATACTTTCCTCTTATGACCGTTTTTGCTGCGTCCCAGAGGTTTTGGGTTGTGTTGTTATCATTTTAATTGGCTTCCATATACTTTTTAACTTCCTCTTCAACTTCTTGATTAGCGCATTCATGCTTTAGTAGGATGTTCTTCAGTCTCCAAGTATTTGTTACCTTTCCAAATTTTTTCTTGTGGTTGATTTCAAGTTTCATATGGTTATGGTCTGAAAGTATGCACGGTATGATCTCGATTTTTTTGTACTTACTTAGGGCTGATTTGTGTCCCAGTATGTGGTCTGTTCTGGAGAACGTTCCATGTGCACTGGAGAAGAATGTATATTCTACTGCTTTAGGATGAAATGTTCTGAATATATCTGTTAAGACCATCTGGTCCAGTGTGTCATTCAAAGCCATTCTTTCCTTGTTGATTTTTTCATTAGATGATCTGTCCATTACTGTGAATGGGGTGTTGAAGTCTCCTACTATTATGGTATTACTATCCATGAGTTTCTTTATGTTTGTGATTAATTGATTTGTATATTTGGGTGCTGCCACATTTGGCGCATAAATGTTTACAATTGTTAGGTCTTCTTGGTGGATAGACCCCTTGATTATGATATAATGCCCTTCTGCATCTCTTGATACAGTTTTTATTTTAAAGTCTAGGTTGTATGATAGAAGTATGGCTATTCCGGCTTTCTTTTGTTGACCATTAGCATGATAGATTGTTCTCCATCCCCTTGTTTTCAATCTGAAGGTGTCTTTAGGTCTCAAGTGGGTCTCTTATAAACAGCATATAGATGGATTTTGTTTTCTAATCCATTCTGTTACCCTCTGTGTTTTGATTGGAGCATTGAGTCCATTGACGTTTAGAGTGAGTACTGAAAGATAGGAATTTATTGCCATTATGATGCTTGAGGAGTTGGAATTTCTGGTGGTGTTCTCTGGTCCTTTCTAATATTTGTTGCTTTTGGTATTTATTTTTTTGTTTGTTTGTTTATATTTTCATCATTTCTCTCCTCAGAGAGTCCCACGTAAAATTTCTTGCAGGGCTGGTTTAGTGGTCATAAAGTCCTTTAATTTTTGTTTGCCTGGGAACCTTTTTCTCTTTCCTTCTATTTTGAATGCAGCCTTTGCTGGATAAAGAATTCTTGGATGCATTTTTTTCTTATTCAGCACATTGAATATATTCTGCCACTCCTTTCTGGCCTGCCAAGTTTCTGTGGATAGGTCTGCTGCAAACCTGATCTGTCTTCCCTTGTAGGATAAGGAGTTTTTTCCCCTGCTGCTTTCATGATTCTTTTCTTTCCTGAGTATTTTGTGAATTTGACTATGATATGCCTTGTTGATGGTCAGTTTTTGTTGAATTTAATGGGGGTCCTCTGTGCTTCCTGGATTTTGATGTCTGTGTCTTTCCCCAGGTTAGGAAAGTTTTCCGCTATGATTTGCTCACATAACCCTTCTACCCCTATTTCTCTTTCTTCCTCACCCCCAGTTAATGTTTTTAATAGCAAATATGACAGGTAGAATACAATAGAATGTGCTGAAAGAAGCCCTGCCATCCGAGTATTTTATAACCAGTTATAGTATTTGTCAAATGTGAAAGAATGATAACCTCTTCATATGAAATAAATAAACAAAATCTCTGAATTAATTCATTATAAGCAGACTTGCACTAAAAGAAACACTAAATTTCTTCATTCTGAAGCAAAGTAATCACAGATGAAAACACAAAACTGCATATAGGAATAAAGAGTACAATAAAGGTGAATATAAATTAATACTGATTATTTAAAGCAAAATAATAATTGTATTATTATATGATTTATGTAACATATATAAGAATAATATATATAAAAATAATACCACAAGAAGGAAGATACATAGAGTTGAACTTTTGTAAGCATCTTGAATTCTTTGGGAAATGGTCAAATTATTAATTTAAGGTATAAAGAAAAATTTAAAACTTGAGTAAAATTGAAAGAGGTTCAGTGGCCTCATCCAAGTCAAATAGGTTTTACTTTCCCTCCTAAGAATAATATTTCCCAAAACTTAAATACTTTTAATTTTGTGGCCTTTCCAGAAATGTGTTAGGTGTACTCTTAGAATTATTTTTCTGTTTCAGCTTTAACCTCAAGACCATATACACTGAGGACTTAAGCCTCAGTGCTTTTTAGAGCACTGCAGTAACTGTGGCAGATCTTAAGATTTAACCCAACGGGTCAATAAAACTAATGTAAACACCTATTTAAAGAACTATGTGCTCCATTTTTCTTTTAATTTAAAAATGTTGGGGCGCCTGGGTGGCGCAGTCGGTTAAGCGTCCGGCTTCAGCCAGGTCACGATCTCGAGGTCCGTGAGTTCGAGCCCCGCGTCGGGCTCTGGGTTGATGGCTCGGAGCCTGGAGCCTGTTTCCGATTCTGTGTCTCCCTCTCTCTGCCCCTCCCCCATTCATGCTCTGTCTCTCTCTGTCCCAAAAATAAATAAACGTTGAAAAAAAAAAAAATTTAAAAATGTTTACTACAACTTTTTTATGAGGGAACAGCCTACTCCCTCAGGTAAAGCATTTCTGTTGTATTTTTGCTTTGTTGCTGCAGGTGTCATAAAAGCACTAATTTAGTACATAACAGATAACATTCTTGCTTTTTATTTCTAAAATATTTTATTAACATATTGAGGTGAAAGTACTGTCATACAAGTTTGTATAATCACATGATATAGCATAGTATCCTCCAGAGATGCAAAATTAGTACGTGCATTTCCCATGGCATAGAATCTATAATCTCTTTATAGAGATTTATTATTTTATTCTTAAATGTCTTTCTTCATTCATAATTCTTTTCATTAGGAGGTGAATTTTATTGTAAAATTAATAGTGGAAAAACCATCTGTTAAACTTCATTAACTTATTTTTCTTCATTTGTAAACAATACATTAGTAAAGCCATTAGACAACTCCTCCCTAAGAATTTGGAAATTCATTTGTCTTCTATGCTAGATTGAATAATGGCCTCCCAAAGGTGACCATGACCTACTTTCAGGAACCTGTAAATATGTTACCTCATGGTAAAATGGTGTTTGCGGATAGAGTTCAGTAAGGGACCTTGAGGTTGGAGGTTATCCTGGAATATCTAGGTAGAGCCAGTGTAATCACAAGCATTCTTATAAGAGGGAGGCAGGAGGAAGATTTATGTACAGAGAAAATTTAAGGTTGAAGGAGAGGTCAGAGAGGAGACAAGATGCTACACTGGGGGCTGTCAAGCTTGAGGAAAGGGCCTTAAGCTGAGGAATGTAGATCCTCTCTGGAGTTTGGAAAAGATCAGAAAACAGATTCTCCCTTAGAGCCTCCAGAATGAACACAGAGCTGCTGTAACTTGAAGTTAGATCTCTGTCCCCCAGAATTGCAAGAGAATAATTCTCTGTCCTGTAAGTCATTAAGTTTGTGGTGATTTGTTAGAGAAGCAATCAGAAACAATACTCTCTGTAAGACTTAAATTGCAAAGAAAGTCACAATGGATCAAAAGAGAAATACGTGTGGCTAAATGGGTCTTGGGTTAGAGTAACATTTGGGTGAAGATAGTAACATTTCTAAAGGGAGAACATGCTTACCAATAGTATGGTTGGTCATATTTGGAGCGTAAAAAAGTCAGGAAGACAATATTAGCAGTGCAACCAAGTACCATTTATGGCAAAGATTCTACTCTTCCATTGACGCTATATGGCAAAGATTCTACTCTTCCAATGACGCTAATCTGAATTTAGAAGGTAAGACTTTTGAGAAACATCCTAACTAGAATGAATCTTGTCTTTATCACTTAATAACTATATCAGCTTGGGCAGTTATTTTATTTATGTATTTATTTATTTATTTATTTGGCCTCTCTGAAAACCAGTTTTTGCTTCTATCTAATAATAACTATATTATTAGGCTGGTATTTACTTAACCATTCAACCTTCTTGATTCTATGACCCCTAAAACTACCCTCAGATTAAAACTTGAATTCCAAACTAGATTTCTCTATAGGTAAAAAATATCCTGACTAGAGGATTTGAATATCTCTTCTGCTCAGCCACTAAAGTTATCATTGTGAATTAATGCATTTGCAGTGTTTTAAATAGAATTGACCTTTATGTAATTGGCTAACTTGGTTCATGCCTAAGAGACATGAATAGAAAATATCAAGTTTTCATGCCTGTAAAGAACAAGACCAAGGCATATCTACCAATATTTTGTCATCTACATCAATTTTCTGACAATATGCCACCCTTATTTCATAAACCCCTGTTTTTACAATGCTTAAGAGAAAATACCTCTCATAATTTTACAGACATCACCATTTTCCCTTTAGGCAAATTAATGAAATTTTATCAAGTAACCATTACTTTAATGTAACTATTTTTCTTTCTTTTAGAGATTATACAATTAATAGCATAAATGATAGGCATTTTACAGGCATTGTGTCAAGCTTGTCTCAATAACTTCATTTAATAGATAAGGGAACTGAGGTTTGGAGAGGTAAAGTGACTTTTCCAAGATCACACGGCTGAGGAAAAATCACAGCTAGGTTTACCAGCTTGGTTGTGGAAGGTTCTCCTTGTTCCAGAGCCTGAGCTCTCACCATTGTGTTATACCACCTCCTTAATTGTAGAAATTAATGACACAGTGGTAAACTGGGGCAAGTAATTGTTTCTGCCTATCCCCTGGTAAAATTGTTTTGTACGTTAGCTGTACTTTCGTTACATCATAACTCAGTAAATCATTTGTCAAAGAAAAAGTGAACATTTATTTACATTCAAGAGAAAAAAAATCCTGTTAGTCATAACTTTTATTATAGTCAGGCCTGATGAGAAAATTGAGACAAAAGTACTTGAACTTTTTTACCATATGAATTTAAGCCTCTTACCTTCCAGAGATATTTTACAGTAAACTTCAAGGAGTCAGAGATAATGGGTCATAATTTACAGAACATAAGTTCAAGAGAACTATCAGCACACCTAGTCATGATCCTTTCATGGTCACAAGACACAAAATAAGTGTCAATTGAGCAGAAAGGAATCTTCATCCCAACAGAAATTGGGATTTCTATTCTTTGTCTTTTTAAAGCAATTTTCTTCAAAAGAGCCCCAAACCTGTTATCCAAATTTAATTAGGTAGGAATGGCTAGTTCAGGGTCTTACATTCCTTAAGCAGGATTCTTTATTAACCATTGCTAAAGAAAGCATGAAATCCTTGTTATTCAAAGAGTGGTCTGTGGGCCACCAGCTGGCAACACCTGGGAGCTCGTTAGAGATGCAAACCTCAGTCCCACCCACACATTTAGAAGCATAATCTCTATCTTTTTTACACTCAGGCAGTTGGTATGCACCTTACAATTTGAGATTTCTGTCTGTGATTTTAATTTGCTCTCCAGCCAAGGGTAGATTTAAATCTATTAGAGAAAAAAATATGATACAATTTTTTTTAATTATTTTAAAATTTGTACTTTAGCTTAAGAAAGAGGCTAAAGAGGGGCGCCTGGGTGGCGCAGTTGGTTAAGCGTCCGACTTCAGCCAGGTCACGATCTCGCGGTCCGTGAGTTCGAGCCCCGCGTCGGGCTCTGGGCTGATGGCTCAGAGCCTGGAGCCTGTTTCCGATTCTGTGTCTCCCTCTCTCTCTGCCCCTCCCCCGTTCATGCTCTGTCTCTCTCTGTCCCAAAAATAAATAAAAACGTTGAAAAAAAAAATAAAAATAAAAAAAAAAAAGAAAGAGGCTAAAGAGAATTCTAAGAGAATTATCTTGAAACTAACAATTGCCACTGGAAGAACACTAAAGCAGTATCAAAACCCACTGAAAAACTTCCTTCTCTTCTATCAAATTTAGAATCATCTGAATTATCTGTGCTTACGTTGCAGGAAGAATTGCATTTCAGCGGTCACATTTCATTCCCTTTGGGTGTAACTCAGGATCACTCCATTGGCAAGTGATTCACTGGGAAGGAAATCATTGACTCCCTTTCTCGTCCCTAAAAGAAAAAAAATGCATTCATTTCTTCTAGAAATTTTTGGAAAATGGTGGAGTCCTCATCTCCATAGCAGAATTCTCTCAGTGTTGATAGCACATTTCTCAAAAGTGGAAAGTTACAGAAAATAAAAATAGAATAGCAAGGGTGTAATTTTCCTTTATTGTTCAGTTAATCCACGTGAACTCATAGTCAAGGAATTGCTGGTTTTTATGAGTGTTGGTAGGGGACAAATACAGTCTCCTCTTTTGAAGCTTTAAGTGCCAAGTTCTTTCCCAGGCTCTCTTGCAGCTAAGGCACAGGAATATAACAGATTCTGCCAATTAAATGTACCCCCATCAGAGTTATTCTCAGGAGTTGGTGGTGCAAAGAGGCAGAAAATGTGCCAACTTGAGCAAGAGCAGTGAAAACAACAGTGTCTATGCTCAGTAGCGGTGACAGTGGTTTCTTCATAGATGGTGCTGCAGGGCGGTTCTGAGACTTTTGTTACACCCAGAATAATTAGCCCCAAGTCGTTTGCCAGCTTCCCCCAAGTTTCTTTCCTTTCAGTCAGCCTAAGAAAGCTTCTACTCACAGATGCTGTGGTTTTGAATTTGAATTTAATTTGAATTAAACATTTTAAATAGTGTACACACTCACTTCACTCTGTCAGGTCTGCTTGGACCAACTGTAGTTTCTTGGCTTTGAGGCAATTTCCCTGCTGTGGAGAGCTCCATCTCATCCCTTCTGTCTAAAAGTGTGAATTTCCCTGAGGTGAGATGCTTATGCTTCAGAAATTGTCTTCCATTTCCAGCTGTTGAGCCTGATGTGACTAATGGTGTATTAACACTTGCTGAAATTCTACAGCTTGTATAACAGATCTTTTCTGCAGGGAGGGGTCATGGGAGGGAGAAGGGAAGGGCCTTATGAAAGTGTTCAGAATTGGAAAAGACATTCCTCTCTTTAATATACTGATATTAAGGTAAAGTTGAATGTTCTTTTTCTGACACCAGTGCCCATCAGTTCACTTTAAAAATTACAGTGTTAGAGTTTTAAATGTTCTTTTATAAGGAGATTTGAAAGCCTCTTCTATTTTAATGTATCACATCTCTCATTAGTGTTTTTATCTGAAAGAACCAATTCTATAGTAAAAAAAATACAGATCAGCTACTTGGCTTTGAATATTAGAGAGAAAATCGGGAAACAACATATAGATATGGAGTCACTGTATCACTAACATTATATGTTATACTTTCTCAAAATATTTCCTTATCAAAATGTCACACCAAACACAGTGAAGTATTAAATAGCCTGATATAAAACGCTAATATTTAGCAAGCTTGTTTAATATCAAAAACTGCTGTTAAAGACTGCAGTCTCTGGCCAGAATTTCTCACTGAATTGTAAGCTGTGCGAAAGCAAGAATTTTGGTCTGTTTTGTTCACAGCTACATATAAAACAAAATATTAATGACAGGCACTCAAAAATATTTGTTGAATGAGAGTGCTGCTTGTTAAAAATATTGATCATTGGGCCTCATCTATGAATTTCTAAATCAGAATCACTGCTGGGAGGGCTGGAAAATCTGCAGTTGTAACAATTGTTGAAACAGACTCTGTCAAAACTTGAAAATGGTTCTACTGAAATTCATTCAACACTTGTTATCTAAGGAAAACAATTCATTGAACATTAAAGTAACTAGGCTTTTTGCATTTGTAAGATTATGCCTATACCACCATTACTATGCTGTTCTATTGCAAAAGGGATATTTTGACACAAATTAAGTTAATTGGGGGGAGTGTTCCCAGTTGGTGAAAGCTCTTGTCATTGCTATAGGCTTGAAGAGAGCAAGTCGTGATAGCAGAGGAGTGGCTTGGTTCCCTCTCCAGTGTTGAAGCTTTCTTTATTTTTCCACTTATTATCATCAACACAGATTAGGTTAGTGTTGACTGTGTACCTGGAACAGACCATGTGTAAATGAAAACAGATTCTAGTATTAACAGTGGAAGTTACAGGGAGAAATGAGATGATAAACACAAATACTGCAATGTGTAATCAAACAAATTTAAAGTGGAAATGTGACTCCTTTGAAAATTTTTCATGAATTTGACAGTGAGGTGGGACATTTTTATTAACAAAGAATCTGGTAAGTGGAAAGAAAGAAGAAAGTGAAATTGAGTTTTGAGTATATTTTGCAATGGATATCTGAAGAGTGAAAGAATACACAAAAGACATCATTTAGTAAAGCAAATGAGCAGAAGGGACAGTCAGAGTCCCAGTTTTGCCCTGGTCTCAGACTGCACACAGTAATGCTCTGGTCTAGAAATGCCTGGGGGCATTCACCTGGCCCCAGTGAGCTTCCCACAAGTCACCCTTTTCCAAACCGATGTTAGGACTGGACCGACCCTTGTGGTTCTTACTGTGATTGCACAATGCCCTTCAGCAACAATCAGAAAACTGAAAATATAAATGTTTATAACTTACAAGACCTGGAAATCACACAGTACACCTGGGACCACCGAACTCGGTTGGGGGTGAGAGAGAGAATGCATGCATTGGTTGTTCTGCTTTTATTCTAGGATTTCCCATGCTTGCTCTTTACTGCTCTTATAACATTAGAACAGGAATTTAAAGTTCAAGGAAGAGAGGGGTGCCTGGGTGCCTCAGTCGGTTGGGTGTCTGACTTAGGCTCAGGTCATGATCTAATGGTTTATGAGTTTGAGTCCCACGTCGGGCTCTGTGCTGACAGCTCATAGTCTGGAACCTGCTTCGGATTCTGTGTCTCATTCTCTCTCTGCCCCTCCCCCACTTGTGCTCTGTCTCTATCTCTCAAAAATAAATAAATGTTAAAAAAAATTAAAGTGCAAGAAAGAGAAGAGACAAATGGTCCAAATGGTCAGTTATTGAAATCAACCAAGGTCTTGAAAACAAAAGGATCTTAGTAAGGGTAGATGGCCTGTCTCTTTATCTAAGCCTGTGGCTGACATTGTGTTCATTGGAGATGGCCTTCTTAGAAATGGATGCCATGCTTGTTGTCTGGGTTTACACTACATCATAATAATGTTCTGTTCTTTAGTTTGAATCATTGGTACTGGATTTAAAAAGTGAAGTGGAGACTTAGCTTTTAATTTCCCTCGTTGTTAATCATTGTCCTAGCACAGTTTTTGATTATTTCATGTTCCCCATTTATTTGAAGTGGCATTGTGTATCATATCCTGATGTCTCATAGGAAAGTCACTCAGTAGCTGTACTCTGCAATAGGTTGTTTATTCTGACGATGGTGTCACACTTTCAAAAGTATTGCTTTCATTTAAAAATTTTATATAAGTCACTTCTCTTTAATTTTCTTGATTATATTTATCCTACTTATTTTCCTACGTTAATTTTTACAGATTAATTTAGAATTATTTTCAAATACCTTTGGGGTGATGATTGGGATAATGTCAAACTTACTCATTGCACCTCAGTTCATTGAGTGACCTTATTCATTCATTAATCACTCATTAGTACTTGTTCAAAACTTGTTTTTCTATTATTTGAAGTTTTTTCTTCCAATGATAAGAAGTCTTTACATTTATTCAGGTATTTTAAATTTCCATCCTTAGAGATAATGTTTCATAGACATAGATCGCTAGCATGTCATGATATATTATTTACTGTTATATATTTTATTGCAATCTTCAAACTATTTCAATTATATTTTCCAAGTCGTTATTCTTATATAAGAAATGCAGTGATTTTGGACATTAATTTTATACACTACTACATAGCTTAATTTATCTGTCTTTTGTCTCTCACTCAGCCTTATGTTTCTGAGACTCATCCCATATTACAAGTAACTATAATCTATTAATTTTCATTGTTATGTAGAGGCTCATTAAAAGATTCTAAAAATCTATGAATTCTACAGTTGGTGGGCTTTTGTTTCTACCATGTTTTTGCTTTTAAACAATGCTGCTGCTGCTACTATAAACATTCTCAATATAGGTATCTTAAACATTTATATGAGTCTTTCTGAGGGAATGGAATTCCTGCATAGTAGGTCATAATGGTTTTCCTTTTAATTACATAAAACCAAACAGTCTTATAATTCAGTTTGGAATCAGCCAGCAATTTATGTGAATTTCCTTTGCTGTATATCCTTGCCAAGATTTGATACTGTCAGGCTTTTAAACTTCTGTACATTGAGGGGATATGCAATGATATCTCATTTTGGTTTGTTATGTTTATTTCCTTTATTATTGATATTGAGCAGTGTTTCATATTTTTATTGGCCATTTAAAGTTTTTCTTTTCCAGTAAGTACTTATTCAAAAAATGTAGCCCATTTTCATTAGTTTTTTTCGTATTAGTTTGTAGGGATTCTTTTAGTATTCTTATACTAAGCCTTTGTCAATAATATGAATTGCAAATATCTTGTCCTATATACCTTACCTTTCTTCTCTTTTGTTCATGTCACATTGAAGAAAAATTCATAATGTAATTCAAGGTGTCAATTATTTGATTTATGAAAGCAAAAGTTTTGTATTTTGTTCAAGAAATGTTCCTAAGCTATATTATCTATATTTCCTGTATTTTGTTAAAGAAATGTTCCTAAGCTATATTATCTATATTTCCTGTATACTTTTGCCTTTCATTTTTGATCTTTGGTTCATTTTAGTTGATTTTCCTATAGTAGGGATCTAATTTCATGTTTTTTTTATATACGTATCTGATGATTTTAGCATCATTTCTTTAAAACTCTCTCCTCCCTGTCTGCTTTGTTAATCCTGACATGTAACAACTGCTCATGCTCCCTGGGTCTCCTTATTTGGGTTCTCCCGGTATCTTTTTTTTTTTATCCCTGTGCCAATGCATATAGTCTCAATTATTAGAGGCTTAACATTAGTTTTGGTATCTGGTAGAGTAACTGCTTCCACACATTCTTTCTGTCTATTATATCTTGATTATTCTTGGCCCTTGGCATTTCCATATACATTTTTGGATTACAGTTAGAAAAAACTGCTTGCTGGGGTGCCTGGGTGGTGAAGTCCACTAAGCATTTGGCTCTAGGTTTCTGCTCAGGTTGTGATCCCAGGGTTGCTAAGTTCTAGCCCCACATCAGGCTCTGTGCTGACATGCGGGGCCTGGTTGGGATCCTATCTCTTCCTTCCTTCCTTCCTTCCTTCCTTCCTTCCTTCCTTCCTCCCTCTCTTTCCTTCTCTTTCTTTCTTTCTTTCTTTCTTTCTTTCTTTCTTTCTTTCTTTCTTTTTTTCTTTCTTTTCTTGTTCAGCTTTTTCTTGAACATATTACAAAATAAGCTTAGTAAAAAAGACCAAAGCCCATGTTATCATCATACTCCTCATAATCGTCTTCATTTCTAGAGATGTTTAGAAAACTCAGGAAAAAACTATACTGACTAGATTAACAGTTTATTTTAAAAGGGTGTAACCCAAGAATAACAGATGAAAAAGATGCACAGGAAAAGTTTTGTGGGAAGGGGCACAGAGATTTTATAATCTTGCCAGGTGGACCACCCTCCTAGCACTCCCATGTGTTCACCAACCCAGAAGCTCTCTCATTGTCTTATTCCTGATCTCAAAAGGACATTTTTCAACATTTGTATGGTGTTTACTGAAGATTTTTTAAAAGATAGCCTTTAATTGAGAGACTTTCCTTCGTTTCTATTTCTATGGTTTTTTTCAAATGAATATTTATATATATCTTATTGTATGCTTTTTCTACATTTATTGAAGTTGTCAAATGGTTTTTCTATTGGTGAATGTGGGGAATTATATTATTTGATTTTCTAAACTATACCAGCTTTGTCTTTCTGGGCTAAAATCTAACTTGGATATATTTACATAAATATACATACATTAATGGATTTGGTGTGCTAAAATTCTGTTTAAAACTTTTGTGTTTCTGTTAATGAGGAAAATATATTTTCATTCTCATATTGCCCTTGCTGTGTTTTAATATTCAGGCTAAGCTAGCCATATAATGAATTAGAGACTGTTTTCTGGGTTTTTGTTTGTTTGTTTTGTGTGTGTGTGTGTGTGTGTGTGTGTGTGTGTGTGTGTGTGTGTGTTTAATTCTCTGAAAGAGATGATGTAAGATTGAATGTGTTACAGAATTTTCTGACATTGAAGTTTTTTTTTGGAAGATGAGTTTGGACATATTTAATATGATGAAATATTTGAACTATACTGATAGATTTCCTTATGTAAACAATCATTACTTTCTTGGAATTTATGCCACTTGCCAGTCAGTGTTTGATCAGAGAAGCAGGACAATTATGAGTGATAAAGAATAAGGAAATTGTTGTAAGCAATATATAAGGGAGAACTGAAGAACCAGAGGTCTGGAAGGGGATAGTTGGAGGATCAGATAAAAGTTACTAACCGGGGATCTTAAAAGAGAGAGCCAGTAAAGAAGTCCATGGAAAGCTATCCTTCTGTGTCTGGTGATGGGAGAGAAATCTCTGATATATTGGCAGGTTGACCATCTGGAAGAAAATCAGGCAACAGTCAAAAAAATTGCAATCCATGAATACAAGCCAAATGTTTCATTTACCATCTTTAACCTTGATTAAGAAGTGATTTGGTAAAAAAAAAAAAAAAAAAGCTGCATCTGTCTCAGGATGCAGAATCTACAGGAGGTCAAGTTGGAGCTTAAGGAACTGCAGGCCCAGCAGCAAAATGAGTGAGCAGATGACACATGGGATGCAGCAGCACCTAGATCCCTACTCTGACTTTCAGGGGGTGATGACTGCTGCTTTACTTCTGCTTCCCAAACCTCATGCAAATTTTTCTTGTGTCCAGTCCTGGCCCAGACCATACAAGAGAGTGAATCATGGGAAATGTAGTTCCAATTTAATTAATGCTACAAAACCACCACAACCCCAATTTGCTTGAAGAATACACATACAAATGTTTCACTTACAAATTTTAATTTATATTTAGCAGTAATATTTGTGTGTGATTTTAGAAGGACATTTTTCAGGTTTTATTGTCAATATATGCTAATTTTGTAAATAGAATGGAGAGATTAATTTATTTATCATGAGTCTCCAAATTGATTTTGCAAAATTATGCCAAATTATGTATGCTCCTTTAAGATATGAAATCATTGTTGAAACAAAAGAATAAAACTGGCAGAGAATGGTGTTTTCTTTATTGGGGAGTAGTTATTTGGCAGCATTCTCAATTTTTAAAATTTTTCTCATTGGCATTTTGATAATCCATTTTGTTCTTAACTGTGTTAATTTATATTTCCTAAAAAATTAGCCTTTTCATCTAGGTTCCAGATTAGCCTGGAAATAACGAATTTAAAGTAATCTTTTATATCTTTTCTAATATAATATTCTATTCTTAGTTATCTTTTTTCCATTTTTTTCCCTAGATTAGGGTAGAAGTAGGACATCTCTTTTATTGATATTCTCAGGGTACCAGTTCTTGGGTTTGTCTAAATCAATTTTTATATTTTTCTAGTTCATGAATTTTTCATGGTGGTCGGTTCCTTCTGTTTTGTGTGTTTTTATTTGAGATTGGGGAAAAGACTGATGTTCTTTTTACACAATCTTACAGGTTATGTTAATTTAGTTTGTTTTTCTACACTAATTATAAGTTTTTATCTTTCCCTTCAGCAATCCCTACATCTCATAAATTATTAAATTTAACATTCTTATGGACTTATGTCCTAAATATTGTGAACATATTAATGTTGCTGTTCTTATTTATCCAAGAATGACCCTTGCTTTTGTTGCATAATCCAAATGTTATTGTAATGTATTTCTAAAATGTATTGACATTACTATTTCTGCTTTTAAAAAATCATGGTAGAACTAGGTAAATTTTTTTGTTATTTAGTTTTTTATATCCTAAATTTTAAAATTCTTATTAAAACATTTTATCGAGGTATGATGTCTATATGAAGTATACAAATCGAACACACAGCTTTATGTGATTTTTAAATATACATACAATGTGTAACCATCCCTCATCTCAGCACGTAGAAAATTTCCAGTATTCCAGAAGGTTTTTTATGCCCCTTTCTAGACAATAACTACCACTTCTCTGAAGAAGTAGCCCATTCTGATTTCTGTTATTGCAGATTAATTTAGCCCACTCTTCAGCTTCTTATAATGAGAATCATACAGCTTCTACTTTTTAAAATCTGAATTGTATACTATGTATCCTTTTTTTTTTTTTTTTTTGGCCTTGCTTCTTTTGTTCGACATTTACCTTTGTTGCTGACTTTGGTCACAGTTTGTTCTCATACATTACTAAGTGATATTTCATTGTATTAATATACTACAATTTATTAATCTACTCTAGAGTTGATAGGTGTTTGAATTGTTTTCAGTTTGGAGCTATAATGGATAAAGCTGAAAATAATATTACTATGCATTTATTGGGGTGGCATATGTACTCATATCTCTTGTTCTATACCTAAGAGAGGAATGTCTATCATAGGCTAGAAGTTCCACCTTTGCAGATAACGCCAAGCTGTTTTTTTTTTTCCAAATAGACTGTACCAATATATGCTCCCAGCAGCAGAATATCAGATTTCTAGTTGCTGCACATCATCAAGAAAACTTGGTATTGTTCATCCAATATTTATTGATGCTTACTATGTGGTTATGTGGCAGGAATTATAGTAAATGTACTTTTATTAATGAATTTCCATTGACCACCCAAAACAGTCTCATAGGGCAGTTATTGTTATGCACCCAGAATTTACTTTTTGTTCTTGTTTTGGGTGATATTTCATTGAAATATAACTTATATGGAGTTATACTAAATATATATATATATTTTACATATAAAATGTGTTTTCTCTATCAAAATAGAGAAAATTCCATCACGTGGAAGGCTTTCTTGCACTATCGCCCAACTAGTCACTACCCAATCAACCCAGCAAACATAATGATTATTTTGATTTCCATGACTAAAGATTGATTTTGCCTATTTTTGAACTTTATATAAATGGAATCATACCATATGTGCTCTTTTGTGCCTGAAGTCTTTCACTAAACTTTATATCTGTGAGATTCCACAATGTTGCTGAGCCCATTCTTTTATAGTGTGCATAAGTAGTTCATTCTTTTTTATGCTGTGTAGTATTTCACTGTATGGATATTATTCTGTAGGTTATTTACCTATTCCATATTGAAGGGAACTTGGATTAATTACATTATGAGGCCATTGCAAACAAACCTTGACCATGAATATATTGACTATGCTGTTTGGTCAGCATCGTTACTTACTTTGGAGAGTATATATTTAGCAGTGCACTTTTTGAGTGGAGGCCATATGTGTGTTTAGTTGTAGTAGATAACACTACAGAGTTTTCAGTATGACTTAACTCAATTTACACTACCATTGACAAAGACTTCCAATTTTTCCAAATTTTTGCCAACATTGATAGTGTCTTATTTTAGTAATTCTGATGGGTACATTGTGGTATCACATTGTTGTTTAATTTCCATTTTTTTCTGGTGACTATGTTGTTTACTGTCTGTGTACATACTGACTGGCCATTTTGGTATAGTATTTCATGAAATTCTCGTTCAAGTTTTATGCCAAGTTTTAACTGGGTTGCTTTGTGTTATGAACCTCTTCTCTCATTCTGTTGCTTATCTTTTTGGTATCTTGATTTTTATGAAATGTGTTTTACCAGTCTTTTCTTTTATGGTTAGTTCTTTTCATATCCTATTGAAGAAAACTTTACTTCATGTTTGTGAATATATGTTTCTATGTTTTGTCTAGAACTTTAACATTCTATCATTTGCGTTTAAGTATGTCATGCCTCTTGAGTTAATTTTTATGTGTGGTATAAGGAGGAGGTCTACTATCATTTTTTCCATATGGTTATCCAGTTGTACCTGTACTATTTATTAAAAACAACAACAAAAACCCTTTTTCCTCACTGAACTGTAGTGGCATCTTGTTGTAAATTAGGAAAATGTGTTTGTATTGGTCTTTTCCAACACTACTCTGTTCCATTAGTGTGTTGTAGTAATATTACAGCAATATCACACTGGCTTAACAACTGTAACTTCATAGTAAGTTTTGGTATTTGGTAGTGTGATTCTCCAGCTTGCTCCTCAAGATTTTCTCTACTATTCTTGACTATTTCCATATTTAGTATCACCTTGGCAATTTCATAAGTAGACAAATAAATATGTAATTTAAAAACAAAATAAATTAAAGATAATAAAACAAAATCCAGTGTGAATTTGACTGGAATTGCACGATATATAACTATCTATCAATTTTGGGAAAATTGATACCTTAACATTACTGAATCTTCCAGTCCATTGGAATGTTATACCTCTCAATTTATTTAGGTTCTTTTAGAAATTATTTCATCTTTTGTAGTTTTAAATGGAGAAATGTTGCATAAGTTTTTTATTTATTCTTAAAATTGTGCTATAGGATTATTGATTTTTTGTACTATTTTTTGTTCTATACCTAAGAGAGGAATGTCTATCATAAGACATTCCTATGGTTTATATTTTTGTTTTCCTTTTCTATTTTTTATATTTTCTATTTTTTTTTTGTTTTCCTTTTCTATTTTTTCTTTTATATATAAATATAGTTAGGTTTTATACATCAACAGTACAGTCTATGATCTTGCTGTACTTATTACTCCTAATAGCCTGTTTAAAGATTCATTTTTATGTTTAAGATGAAAAATCATTACTTTTCCTTTCCAATCCTTCTAATTTTTTTTCTGCTTTTTTGCCTTGTTGCTTCAGTTAGGACTTCCAATACATTATTGAATAAATGTGGCGATAGTAGACAACCTTGGTAAATGTGCTGCATAAACTTGAAAAATTATGTATTCTGTAGTTGTTGATATAAATTAGATTAAAATGGTTAAATTGTGCTACACAAATCTTTATATTTACTGACTTTTATCTCTCCTTATTTATTTTGTGGGGAGAGTTATATTAGAGTCTACAACTATAATTGAAGATTTGCCTATTTCTCTTTTTATCTCTATTTTTTTCCCTCCATCAGATGAAAATATAAATATATAATGATGTAAGCTAAGTTTAAGCCTTTACAGCTCCATCCCTTTGGCCCTAGTGACCTAAGATAGGAAGAGAGGCATCAGGTGAGGCAGTCTTTATTTTGCAGTGTGCTCAGTTACCAGCACACTTATACCAGCACCATTCCTTTAAACTGGGGGAGGTTAGTACTGTTTCTAGAATATTTAAAAAATGTCTGATAAGACGTTTGACTGAATGTCAAAATATATTCACCTTTGAAGAAACTATAGAAGGGGGGAATCACTAATGTCATCTCTTAGGAAGTGATTGATAGTAGTCAGTCAAACAATGATAGCTACTTAGTCTGTGATGGTGGCAGTGAAGAAAGAGTTTTCGTATAATTTGGAGATGGCAGAGACCACATTCTATAATGAATTAAAAATAAAAGCCAAGTAGGTAAGGAAACTGAGAAATAAGAAATGAATCCTTATTTGAGGATGAGCTTTAAGAATTTAGGTTCTTTTTGAATTTACTCTGATTTTGTCTTATAAGCCCTACTGAAGGGACTGTAAACAATCTTAAGGACATCTGTAATAAGTTTGTAGAGTTAATTCATAATTTATTATTTCAGTGTATTCAGTATAATTATACCCCCAATTTTTTGATATCCAATTATGTGAACGGCATATGTATTAGGACTATTTTTGATGATATTAGCCACTAAAAAGTGTTTTGGGTGCACTAGTAAATGAAAATTGAATATTCATACTGTGAGGTACACTGATACTTCCACACTAACAAGAGATTTAAATAACATTATTTTTAAAGTTTAAAATATTTCATTCAAATGGGGATCTTGCTTACATTGTGAAATAATGCTGATTTGAATATGTGCTTAATTATCTAATATTTCAAACCAGGTACTGAAGAATTGATAATGATATACAAAGTTAATTAAAAAACATGTCATTAAAGGTCAGGTTAGAAAGTAAAGCTTTAACATGTTGATATTTAGATGAAAGATGTGGAAGCACAGAGTAATGATTTATTTGAGCTAAGATATAAATGAATGGATATTGCTGTATCATAGGACTTTAAGATGGATATCAATAACTATGATGCTAAATACTGGTTGTGGTTAAATATAGAGACTGAATAGTTGCTTTGACTAGTCCCTCAAATATCAGTTTTCACAATCTTTTAATCACTAACATTCTTAATATATGCCATTTTTATCTGAGTTCACAATATGCTATTCCAGTAGATGGCTTGAAATGCCAAATACATTGAGCATCTTTTCATGTGCCTGTTGGCCATCCAGATGTCTTCTTCAGAGAAGTGTCTATTCATGTTTTCTGCCCATTTCTTCACTGGGTTATTTGTTTTTCGGGTGTGGAGTTTGGTGAGCTCTTTATAGATTTTGGATACTAGCCCTTTGTCCGATATGTCATTTGCAAATATCTTTTCTCCCTCATGCCAGTCAGAGTGGCCAAAATGAACAAATCAGGAGACTATAGATGCTGGAGAGGATGTGGAGAAACGGGAACCCTCTTGCACTGTTGGTGAGAATGCAAACTGGTACAGCCACTCTGGAAAACAGTGTGGAGGTTCCTCAGAAAATTAAAACTAGACCTACCCTATGACCCAGCAGTAGCACTGCTAGGAATTTACCCAAGGGATACAGGAGTCCTGATGCATAGGGGCACTTGTACCCCAATGTTTATAGCAGCACTCTCAACAATAGCCAAATTATGGAAAGAGCCTAAATGTCCATCAGCTGATGAATGGATAAAGAAATTGTGGTTTATATACACAATGGAGTACTACGTGGCAATGAGAAAGAATGAAATATGGCCCTTTGTAGCAACATGGATGGAACTGGAGAGTGTGATGCTAAGTGAAATAAGCCATACAGAGAAAGACAGATACCATATGTTTTCACTTTTATGTGGATCCTGAGAAACTTAACAGGAACCCATGGGGGAGGGGAAGGAAAAAAAAAAAGAGGTTAGAGTGGGAGAGAGCCAAAGCATAAGAGACTCTTAAAAACTGAGAACAAACTGAGGGTTGATGGGTGGGAGGGAGGGGAGGGTGGATGATGGGTATTGAGGAGGGCATCTTTTGGGATGAGCACTGGGTGTTGTATGGAAACCAATTTGACAATAAATTTCATATATTGAAAAAAAAATAAAAAATAAAAAGTAAATAAAAACTTTATATAAAAAGTAAAAAAAAAAGAAATGCCAAATACAAATGATACCTGACAAGTTATAATGAACCCTTATGCACACATTTTTTAATAAGTTATCTCAGTAATATGAGCATCATGTATTTTAAACCTACTCCCTGTTCAAAGTGTCCATCGTACCAAACATTATGAGTAGTTTTTGTTTTGTATGTAATATATTGATATGAGACATTTTTAGAATGAGATTTTTTTCTTAATCCTCCTTTCAAAGATGCTAGTTAACATAACTTACTCTACCCTGACATCCATGTGTTCAACAGAATGTCATATCAATGTCTTTATGACCATTGATTTCATTAACATTTGTTGAGCATCTATTATGTGGGACCAAAAGAATAAGTTATGACTGATAGTCTCAAGGAGCTCAAGTGGAGAGTCAGGTAAAAACAAAAAGGGGTGTGGGGTAGGGAAAGTCATGATGAAAGTGACAAGTGCACAAACAGAGAGAGATAAAATGAAATGAAAGCCCAGAAGAAGGAGTTTGGAGGACTTATCAGAGATATCCTAGAACAAGAGATATTTGAGCTGTATCTTGAAGGAGGAAAATACATTTGGCAAGTCAACAAATTGAAGAAGGGCAAGGGAATTTCAGACAGAATAATCAATTTAGTAATGGATGATATGGTTTGAATGTTTACTCTTGGTCAGGTTGGATAAAAAGTGACCTTTTATTCCTCATGGAAACCCTACAATTACCATTATTATTCCCACACTACAGATTAAGAAATTAAGTTTTAGAACTGTCTTATAGCTAGTGAAGGATAGAGCTGGGATTCAGATGCAGCCAGTCTAAGTCCAAGCTCCATACTTCTCACTGCCATGTGCCAGTAGATGATGGCACAGGAAAAGATGGAGGTGGAGAGTAGAAGCATTTGGGAGGCTTTAGTAATGGAGCTTTAAGCTTCCCAAGGCCAATTTTAAATGCCAATGGTCATAATTCCAAGTATGCCCTATTCCAAGAGTACACATACTTTTTATATGAGTGTATTTTTTTAATGGCCAGGTAATTCAGAACTTATGGATTTGTTCCATTGACTTAAAACTTAGGTTACCTGGATCAAAAGTTGTAGTCTTCCACAAAATTTTTCAAACTGACCTTTTTCCTCTTTGGCTATGGAAAGAAATAATCATAGATATGCTCTGGTGGTCTTTTTGCCTCTTAAAATATATGGAGTTTCTTCTTTTTTCTTAAAAGCAAGATTCTTTGGGATTCTCGGCACCTCTGTCTCACCTTTAATAGTATGCATTTAGGGGCGCCTGGGTGGCGCAGTCGGTTAAGCGTCCGACTTCAGCCAGGTCACGATCTCGCGGTCCGTGAGTTCGAGCCCCGCGTCGGGCTCTGGGCTGATGGCTCAGAGCCTGGAGCCTGTTTCCGATTCTGTGTCTCCCTCTCTCTGCCCCTCCCCCGTTCATGCTCTGTCTCTCTCTGTCCCAAAAATAAATAAACGTTGAAAAAAAAAAATTTAAAAAAAAAAAATAGTATGCATTTAACTAGTGTTTGCTTATAAGCAAGTCTATCTTTTTTTTCCCTCTGAGTGAATTTTTGAAAATAAGTCCTAAAAAACTAATAATGGCCCTGAGGAAGGACGGTGCATCCAAAATAACATTCCAGCTGGCTTGGTTTTTGTTTGCTTTACAGGAATGTTCTGCTTTAGAAATGCCCGCTATATAACCCTTAATTTGAATATATATTTAGGGCAGTAGTTGGTACTGTCACATAATAATTGACTGCAAACTTTACTCATGCAGAGGTGTTTCTAAGCCAAGCATGGAAACTGGCAAGGGGTGGATGGAAAACTAAATGCAAAAGCAGCAGTACAAGGGCAATTGATACTCACCTAATTAAACTCTCTTCTATTCTTATTCTTAGAAGAATGTGTCAGATAAGAGAGTAAATATAGGTGATGATAAAGAAAACAAAATTGGATTTAGTGTTCATATCAACTATGATGATTGCTAGCGATCTCCTAAGTTTCTTTTCATGTAACGCCATGGGATGAAAACAGTTACTACTGTCCTGGGTTGAAAATTCATCCTCCAGTTTAGACCCGGTTCAAACACTCATAAAAGTTGTTTATCGTAGCTCCTACATAATTCACTTATCATATAATATCATGGCTTTTTCTTCTTCACCTAAATTAGGGTCCATAAGTTATAGATGTTATATGTCTGTGGTGGGCAGCCTCTCAGCTGGCCCCTCATGGTACCAACCTATAGTTTCATGCCCTCATGCCATCCTTTCCCTTTGCATTTGAACTGAATAGGATACAACAGTGAATAGGATACAACAGAGTATTCAGATGTTACTTTTGAGATTGAATTACAAAAACACTGTGGCTTTCATTTTGGGTGTACTCACTTGCTCCCTCATTCTGAAGGAAGGAAGCCAACTGCCATCTTGTGAGCTTCCCTATATGGAGGCCTGTATTAATTTGCTAGGGTTGCCATAACAAAGTCCCATAGACTGGGTAGTTTAAATAACAGAAAATTGTTTTCTCACAAGTCCAAGATCAAGGTGCCAGGAAAGTTGGATTCTCCTGAGACCTTTTTCTGTGGCTTGAAGATAGTTATCTTCTTGCTAAGTCTTTACATGGTTGTCCTCTGGTATCTCTTTTTGTGTCCAAAGTTCCTTTTCTTATAAGGACACCAATCAGATTGGATTAGGGCCTACCTTAGCAGCCTCATTTTAACATAATCACCTTTTTAAAGGCCCTGTCTCCAAATACAGTCATTCTTAGGTAACATGGGTTAGGGTTTCCGCATAGGAATTTGAAGAGGACACTATTCAGCTTATAACAACACCCACATGTTGACGAACCAAAGGAGGTCTCAGTCCAACGATCTGTGAAGAACTGAATCCTGCCAGCAGTCATGTGAGTGAGCATGGGAGTGGATCCTCCCCAAGGAGAGCCTTCAGAGGAGGTCATAGTCTTGCCTGACTGTAGTCTGCCTGCCTGACTGTAGTCTCATGAGTAAACTTGAGTCAGAGGCACCAAGGTACGTCACAACTAGTGACATGAATGACCTACAAAAACTATGAGATAATTAATCTTACTTCTTTTAAACTTCTAAGTTTTTGAAGCAAGTTGTTACACAGCAAGAGATAACTAAAGATAGTGTCTAAACTGCTACATAGTTTTTGTTTGATGGATCTGATTTGGTGTAGAAGGAAAGTGTTTTTAAAGACAGTAGGACCAGTACATGTGGTGAGTGCTGTGGCCCATCACCTGGACTTCCACATCTGATCTTAGGCACTCGTCCCCAGCTACTGAGAGTGTTGATTGCTGATAGGATACTGCTGCACCCTCTCAAAAATTACACTCAGCTGAAAGGCAGTTTTTCTGATGATTCAAATCCTGGTTTTCTTCATGTTGGGAAGTCTGTGCTTAGTGAGAACTGATGCACTTTCATAGAGTTTCTGGCTTTCCAGAGTTTCCCAAAGGGTCCTTCATAAATGGGACTAGAAAATATTGTCATAAGTTGCATCGCCTTTTTTCTTGTGCTCTATACTCCCCTTGGGATTCAATCCTTGCTTATCCGTTAGTAAGTATTTAAGACTTGAGGAAAAAAGGCAGAAATGAATTTTATCCCTTACTTTACCTAGGATAAAATGCCCAGCATTGTTTATAGTAAACTCAGGAATTTCTCTGTTGGAGATTTCAAGGGTGTTTCAACTGCCTTGTAGAAGCCATTAGAGAGCAGCAAGATAAGATATTATTCAAAACCAGTAAAACTGATTGAAACTGGATCACTGGCATCCATCTCAATGTTGACCACTCTAATTCTGATTCTTCTTCCCTAAATTAAAATAACAATAACAATAAAATAAAACAACAAAACTTTATTTTTTTTGAAGTTTATTGTCAAATTGGTTTCCATACAACACCCAGTGCTCATCCCAAAAGGTGCCCTCCTCAATACCCATCACCCACCCTCCCCTCCCTCCCACCCCCCATCAACCCTCAGTTTGTTCTCAGTTTTTCAGAGTCTCTTATGCTTTGGCTCTCTTCCACTCTAACCTCTTTTTTTTTTCCCCTTCCCCTCCCCCATGGGTTTCTGTTAAGTTTCTCAGGATCCACATAAGAGTGAAACCATATGGTATCTGTCTTTCTCTGTATGGCTTATTTCACTTAGCATCACACTCTCCAGTTCCATCCATGTTGCTACAAAGGGCCATATTTCATTCTTTGTCATTGCCACGTAGTACTCCATTGAAAACAACAAAACTTTAAAACAATTTGTGAGGATCAGTGGATTATCTTTTATTTGACTGGAAGGAAACTGACTTTTTCAAAAAGTGCCATGAGAAATTGAGAATTGAAGTCATATTATCTATAACTGTCAGTAAAGCTGAATCCTTTGAAATCCACAATTAACTTTTATTCATGAGTTCTATGTTCATGACTGGCAGTACTCCACAGTCTTCCTTTTGGAAAATGTCGGGGTAAAGTGTTCAGACACTAGAACTGAATTACAAATGTTTAGCTACATCAGTGAGCTGCAATATAACCAGGAGAACTAATTTTTAATAGCATGATCATCCAATAATGTAATAGATGAGTATAATCTGAAAAGGTCATCAAATAGTGCTAAATACTTCTGTGCTACATTAGGGGATGCATGTATAGGAACATTTATTCCAGCAGCCTTGGTGGTAATTCCAAGCCAGAAACGGCCTAGATACATATTGTCAGGGAAAGATATAAATACCTTGTGAATTATTACAAAATAGAATACCTGATTTCATTGGAAATATAAAAACCACAGCTACACATATGAACACAGGTAAATATTAGAAATGAAATTTGAATAAAAGTTGCACAAAAACCTATATGACATGGTATAAAGTCCAAAAGCAAGAAAAAAAATTAGACAATGTATTCATTGGAAGTTCATACCTATGTAGTAAGTAAAACACAAAGAAACCCAAGAGAAAGTTTAGAATATGTGATCCAAGAGTGTGGTTATTTGTGATGAAGAAACACAGAATAGGGTAAGGGGTGATGTAAATGAGAGCTTGGGTTATAGTGTTTCCCCTGCAAGTGATTGTAAATATTACACTATCATCTTACAGAATATGGAGGTGTGGAGATATCTGATACCAGCAAAATATTGGTATTTTTAAAATATGATCTGCTTTTGAAGCCTGGATATTGGTAGCCCATATTCATGTGCTATGATATTCAAACGTTTGACCAGGAATTAGTTTATTTTCATGAATTTTTTCTGGTTCCATCGAACCTTTCATATTTGCAACTCAAGCCTTTCCTTAGTTCAGGTATTGCTCTGCCTTTTCCTCTGCTTGTGACATTTACTCACTGCCCACTCTATCCTCCACTACTCCTCATCTAGAAATTTCTGCTCATGAAGATCATTTGAAAAGCAATGCATCTCTGCCCCTTCCCCTGTTATTGGTGAGTCCCCCATGACATGCTAACATTGTGCCATGTAAAAATCTTCCAAGGAGCTTACTCTAGATGAACTTGTAACTTCTTTTGAATAATTATTAAATCAGTGTCTTTTTCTGTCAATAGTCATTAAGTTAAATGAAGACAGTGGCTATAGAATATTTTTTAAATCACTATTTTATTTCCTATGTCTAACACATATTGGTGAAACATACGTATTCCTTGAATAACTATCTCAATGAATTTATTTTTATTGTTCATTTGCATGTGCTCTCTCTTTCAACTCCAATTGCAAACAGATTCTCTTAAGACTATGCTTCATAGTTCATTTACTTTTTTCTTTATTTCTTCTCTATAAATTACACAAGCTTACAAGTTTTATAAAGTTACACAAACTTGTGTTCTTTAATGTTTTCTGCTATCTAGATCTATTTTTATATACTTCATTGTGGTAATTAACACTAAAATCAAACTTTTCATACATAGTTTTCTTTTGAATGTTGTGTTTTCCTCTTCTCTCTTCCTCATTACCTACCCTTAATATGTTAGTGCAGTGTTCTCTTGAATTTTAAGTATGTGAATTGAGTATTATTTAAACTTGTCTCATTTTTTTTGTCTTATTCATCTTTTCAATTCTTTTGGGGGTGGTCAGTGATATACTATTTTTTTTTAAGTTTTTATTTAAATTTCAGTTAGTTAACATACAGTGTAATATTAGTTTCAGGTGTACCATATAGTAATTCAAAACTTCAATACATCACCCAGTGCTCATTATAAGTACACTCCTTAATCCCCATCACCTATTTCACCAATCCCCCCACTCACCTCCCCTCTGATAACCATTAGTTTATTCTCTATAATTAAGAGTCTGTTTCTCAGTTTGCCTCTCTTTTGTTTTTTCTCCCTTTGCTCCTTTGTTTTGCATATTAAATTCCATATATGAATGAAATCATATGGTATTTGTCTTTCTCTGACTGACTTATTTCATTTTGAGGATACTCTAGCTCCATCCATGTCATTGCAAAAGATAATATTTCATTCTTTTTTGTGGCTGTGTAATATTTTGTTTATGTATACATATACACACACAGACACACACACACAACCTCTTTTCCATTCATCAGTCAGTGGACACTAGGCTGTTTCTATAATGTGGCTATTCTAGATAATGCTGTTATAAACATCAAGGTGCATGTATCCTTTGAATTAGCATTTTTGTATTCTTTGGGTAAATACCTAGTAGTGCAATTTCTGGGTGGTAGGGTAGTTCTATTTTTAACTTTTTGAGGAACTTCTATAGTGTTTTCACATCTTTGGCAACATCTGTTGTTTCTTGTGTTGTTGACTTTAGCCATTCTGACAGGTGTTAGGTGATAACTCATTGTAATTTGGATTTGTCTTTCCCTGATATCAGTGATGTTGAGCATCTTTTCGTGTGTCTGTTGGTCATCAGTATATCTTCTTTGGAAAAATGTCTATTCAGTCTTCTGCCCATTTTTTAATTGGATTATTTGTTTTTTGAGTGTTGAGTTTTAGAAGTTCTTTAAAATTTTTTTTAATGTGTATTTATTTTTGAGATGGAGAGAGACAGAGCATTAACGGGGGAGGGTCAGAGACAGAGGGAGACACAGAATCGGAAACAGGCTCCAGGCTCCGAGCTGTCAGCACAGAGCCTGACGTGGGGTTCGAACTCACTGACCGCGAGATCATGACCTGAGCCAAAGTCGGACGCCCAACTGACTGAGCCACCCAGGTGCCCCTAGTTTTATAAGTTCTTCATATATTTCTTATACTAACTCTTTATCAGATATGTTGTTTGCAAATATCTTCTTCCATTCTGAAGGTCACCTTTTAGTTTTATTGATTGTTTCCTTCACTGTGCAGAAGCTCTTTATTTTGATGAAGTCACAGTAATTTATTTTTGCTTTTGTTTCCCTTGCCTCAGGAGGCATATGTAGAAAAATGTTGCTACAGCCAATATTAAAGAGGTTACTACCTGTGTACTACCTGTGTTTTCTTCTGGGATTTTGATGGTTTCCTGTCTCACATTGAAGTCATTTATTTTTAATTTATTTTCGTGTATAGTGTAAGAAAGTGGTACAGTTTCATTCTTTTACATGTTGCTGTCCAGTTTCCCAACACTATTTGTTGAAGAGACTATCTTTTTCCCATTGCATATTCTTTCTTGCTTTGTTGAAGATTAATTGGCCATATAGTTTGGGTTCATTTCTGGGTTTTCTATTCTGTTCTGTTGGGTAACATGTATATTTTTGTGACAGTACCATACTGTCTTGATCACTACAGCTTTGTAATACAACTTGAAGTCTAGAATTTTGATGCTTCCATCTTTGCTTTTCTTTTTCAAGATTGCTTTGGCTAATCAGGTTCTTTTGTGATTCCATACACATTTTAGGATTGTTTGTTCTAGCCCTGTGAAAAAATGCTGTTGATATTTTGATAGGGATTGCTTTGAGTAGTATAAACATTTTAACAATGTTTGTTCTTCTAATCCATGAACATGGAATGTCTTTCCATTCCTTTGTGTCATCTTCAATTTCTTTCATCAGTGTTTTATAGTTTTTGTAGTATAGATCTTTCACCTCTTTGGTTAGATTTATTCTTAGGTATCTTATTGTTTTGGAACAACTGTCAATGAGATTGATTCCTTATTTCTTTCTGCTGCTTCATTATTGGTATATAGAAATGCAACAGATTTCTGTACATTGATTTTGTACCCTGTGACTTTACTGAACTTATTTATCAGTTCTAGCAGTCTTTTGGTGAAGTTTTTTAGGTTTTCTGTATGGAGTATTTTGTCATCTGCAAATAGTGGAAGTTTTAATTCTTCCTTGCTGATTTGGATGCTTTTTATTTCTTTTTGTTGTCCGATTGCTGTGGCTAGGCTTCCAGTACTGTGTTAAATAACAGTGGAGAGAGTGGATATCCCTGTCTTGTTCCTGACCGTAGGGAAAAAGTTCTGTTTTTCTCCATTGAGGATGATATTAGCTGTGGGTTTTTCATATCTGGCCTTTACAGTCATAAGGGGGAAAATCCAACAAGAAGATATAACAATTATAAATATTTATGCACCCAGCGTGAGAGCACCCAAATATGTAAAACAATTAGTAACAAACATAAAGGAACTAATTCATAATAACATAATAAAGGTAGGAGACTTTAATACTCTACTTACATCAATGGATGGATCTTCTAAACAGAAAGTCCACAATGGCTTTGAATGACACACTGGGCCAGATGGTTTTAACAGATATATTTAGAACATTCCATCCTAAAACAGCAGGATACACATTCTTTTCAAGTGCTCATGCGATATTCTCCAGAGTAGATCACATATTAGGTTACAAATTAGGCATTAAGTCACAACAAATACAAAAAGATTGAAATCATACCATGTACTTTTTCTGACCGCAATGCTATGAAATTTGAAGTCAACCACAAGAAAAAATTAGAAAGACAAAAATACATGGAGTTTAAACAACATGCTACTAAACAATGAATGGGTTAACCAAGAAATCAAAGAATAGATTTAAAAAAAATACATGGAAACAAATGAAAATAAAAACAAAATGGTCCAAAACCTTTAGATGTGGCAAAAGTGGCCCTAAGAGGGAAGTATATAGAAATATAGGTCTACATCAAAAGTCAAGAAAAATCTCAAACAACTTAACCTTATACCTAAAGGAAGTAGAAAAAGAGCAATAAACACAGCCTAAAGCCAGGAGTAGGAAGGCAATCAGAGAAATTAGAACAGAAATAAATGACATAGAAACTAAAAAAAAAATACAACAGATCGATAAAACCAGGAGATGGTTCTCTGAAAAAACTAGTATAATTGATAAATCCATAGCCAGACTTATCAAAAAGAAAAGATAAAGGACCCAAGTAAATAAAATCACAAATGAGAGGAGAAATAACAACACAGAAATGCAAACACTTGTAACAGAATATTATAAAAAACTATATGCCAACAAATTGGACAACTGAGAAGAAATGGATAAATTCCTATAAACATATAAATTACCAAAATGAAACATAATGACATAGAAGACTTGAACAGATTGATAACCAGCAAAGAAATTGAATCAGTAATCAAAAACTCCCAACAAACAAAAGTCCAGGGCCAGATGGCTTCACAGGAGAATTCTACCAAACATTTAAAGAAGAGTTAATACCTATCCTTCTCAAACTATTCCAAAAAATATAAAGGGAAGGAAAACTTCCAAATACATTTTATGAGGCCAGCATTACTCTGATACCAAAATCAGATAAAGACTCTACTAAAAAAAGAGAACTACAGGCCAATATCCCTGATGAATATGGATGCAAAAATTCTCAACAAAATACTAGCAAACTGAATCCAACAATACATTAAAAAAAATCATTCACCATAATCAAGTGGGATTTATTTATGGTTTGCAACAGTGGTTCAGTATTCACAAATCCAGCAATGTGATACACCAAATTAGTAAAAGAAAGGATAAGAACCGTATGATCGTTTAGATGCAGAAAATGCAGTCAACAAAGTACAACATCCATTCATGATAAAAACCCTCAACAAAGTAGGTTTAGAGAGAACATACCTCAACATAGTTTTTTTTAATTATGATTTCTTCATATTATCCTTCTTAACTATATTATCTATTTATATTTTTTATTATCTTTCTATTTTTTAAATTTATGATGAAAATAAGGCTTACACTTGCCTAGTTCCAAAAGTTGAGACTCAGCCATTCAAAACAAACCAGTCTGGGGGAGATACTTTTCCCTCTCCAACAATACAGCAAAAGAAAAATATGAGTGGGACACTTTTCTGCCTCTGCAGAGTGACTCATGGGCCAAAAATATTTATAGCCACTCTTCTATGCCTCTCAATGCAAGTGTCCTTGTGAATTCAGCTTCAGTTGTTAGTAGAAAGAACTATATTTAGAAATCTTAGTTTTAATGATAAATTATATGGCTTCTCAAGTAACATGATTTTTGAGTGTGGGTAAAATACTTGGGATATTTGGAATAAAGATTTTCATTTTAAAATACTACAACTAATAGTACTTTTCTAAATATTCCTTATTTATTTCCCAAATTCTTCTGATATTGGAGTACCATGTTTTTAATTTTTTAGAAGTGTTTTAACCAATTACTCAGTAAATATTTTTTCCCTAGAGAACAGGCAGCATTTTGATCCTAATAATGTGAGGTGTTGTACACTCCATATGGCAACAGTTCGTGCCAGAAATAAAATATCATCACTCTCTTTAAATACACTATGAATGCTTTACGATTTCAGCCTATTAACCATAAAACACTCTTTAAAAATCAACCAAGGCCACTAATTAGAGATGTTGACTCGTTTAAAGTTGAAGGAATACTTGTTTGGAAACTAAAAAAGGAAACTGTGCAACTGAAAACATACTAATTTGATTTCCTAATACTCTACTTAATTAATCACATTTGCAAATTCAAGCTATTTCTTTCTTGGTCCTTTTGATGTTTTGATTTTCAATTAACTAATACATAGATATTTCAGTATTTGCATATTAATTAGGGGTATTATAGTTTTCTCCCAATGATAATTATAAAAGTAAAAGAAAATAGAGCAAATAGTTATCTATAGAGATAGAAAGCGGGACAAAGATGGAAAGCCAGTGTGTCTTCACTTCCTGGGAATAATAGTCCTTAAAATTTTTATAGCATTAGATATGGATGAAGCAGGCTATAATTCCATGTATTATGAAGATTCCCTTTGATTACATTGTAATACAAGCATTCCTCTATGTCAAAGACCTTATACTGTTCATCTTTGTAACTCAGGGCCTGACACAGCATCTAGCACACATAAAAATCTTGATAAATGTTTCCTGAATATCCTTCCAGCTTCTGAGTTGGCCCAAGCATTCCAAGATGGCCTCCAAGATTCCTGTCTTCTGCTGTACTTCTCTGTGTATTATCCTTTCCCAGAAATGTAGGTAGGACTTGTGAATATGAGAGGATAATCACTTCTGTGATTACATTACATAGGACTCCACTCTAACAAACTGGAAGAGAATCTGCAGTTGGGCTTTAGTTAGGAAACAAGCTGCCATGTTGCTAAAGGCCCACATGTATAGGACCTGAGAGTAGCTTCTAGGAACTGAGAACCATTGTGACCAACAGTCAGAAAGAAAATGAGGATAACTTTAAGGAACTGAATTATGCCAACAACCTGAATGAGCTTGGGGAGGATCCCAAACTACAGATAAGAACACATTTTAGCTGACAACTTTGATTTTGGCTTTTGCAAGACTCTGAGCAGAAAACCCAGCTGTGCCCTGCTTGGACTTGTGATCAAACTGAGATAATAAGTGTGTGTTCTTTTAAGCCACTAAGTTTGTGGCAATATGTTACACAGCAATAGACAAAGAATGTAAAGTTTTTTTGAATAATGTGTGTTGTTTAAAATGTATAGAATGGTTTATGCATGGTGACAATGACTAATGAATATTTACATCAAATACTCTGATTCCATAGTTACGGAGTTGGATTTGTGAAAGTAGGATGGTTCAGACTAAGAGCAATAAAGGGTTAGGAAAATGATAGTTTTCCATATTGAGTAGGTCCAAACTGTCCATGTATGTGTTACCTATTGTTCGTACACTGGTAGATCATGGTTCAATGAATATTAATAATAAAATAGGGTAGAAATATAGAAAAGAGTAACAGATTAAATTTATTACTAATTTATTTTACATTAAACCATATGACTATACCATTTACTAAGAAAAAAAGAACACTGTTGACTTTAAAATACTCAAAGTATGTGTAAGTTCACATTTGAAATAATGTTAAAATAACACTTAAATGGAATAACTTTGCAAAAGAGTTTAGTTCAATGCCAGACACATCAGAGCCACCTAAAAATTGTAGCTTCTAATGATATTTCATAACATATCTTAAAGTAACTACACATCCTGATTTTTTTGTTCTAAAACTGTGGATGCTGTGTCCACAGGTTATATTATTTCATAAGTATCAGGAAATCATTCCATTTAGTTCTGCTCTTTGACTGTTATTTAAACAACTTATGCTAAGGGCACGTGGGTTGCTTAGTCAGTTAAGAGTCCAACCTTGGCTCTAGTCATGATCTCATGGGTCATGAATTTAAGCCCCACAGCACACTCTCTGCTGTCAGCGCAGAGCCTGCTTAGGATCCTCTGTTCCCTTCTCTCTTTGCCCCTCCCCTGCTGCACATTTGTGTGCACTCACTCAAAAATAAACATTAAAAAAGTAATTAAAAAAATTAAAAAACAACTGATGCTATTATTTTTAAAATTTTTTCTGAAGTAACTTTAATGTTGATACCATTTGCATGGAAAGGATTTGATTCTAACCTCAAGCATCTGAATAATGAATGAACATTTTTCTGATACAAAGTGATATGACACCCCACTAATGTCACAGGTGCACACTTCTACTGAGCAGTTTGTTGAATTCGCTGTATTTAAACTTAATATAGAATGTCATGAAAATAAGAATCATCTAATACAAATAAATAAATCAGAGAGATTGTTTTACTTGCCTTGGGTTATTATAAGCACTAATTATACTTTGAAATTTGCCTGATTTATAATCCCCCAAAATAATCATGTATCAAGAAATATTAAAATGGTATGCCATATGATGGAACAGCTCATAAACATACAGTTATATATGACTGACTATACAATGAAAAATTTGTTTATTTTGGCTAAGTTAAAAGGTTTCCTTGTTACCTTTCCCTATTTTTTTAAATATGCAAATAAAGCAATACTCCACGTATGCAAATAGACTCACAGCAGAAATTAAAGCAATTTTAGCAGGAGTTTTGCTTTTGATTTTGAATCTTATACTTGGTTATATAATATTTATATAACGGAGTTAGGGGGCAAGTCATACCTAAATGAAACGACACAAAGTCCATTTTCATAAGAAACAACAAACTGTCAACTTGCTCTGTCTCTGGAGATTGAACATTTTCAGAAAATTGAATTCTAGGTAAGTAACAGAATGAAGAATCAGTAATGGGACATGTCACAGGAGAAAAGTCTATAAATCAGAGCAAGTTTCCCCCAGAGAGAAGAATGGAAGCAAACTAAGAAAAAGCTAGGAGTCTAAATTTGGAAACAAAAGGAATCTAAAATTTTTGGAGATAATACAAAACCAAATTTGAAAATAGGTACTCAAGTTTTCAAACATTTATAGTTGTTTCATTTGCATAAACTTCATGTAGTCTTACTACTAGTTACTTTAGTATACTACCTGCTGTTGTAGACACTGGGTCTGGAGTTCTCTCTTGTCCAGCAAGACAGTGGATGCAGGATTGAAATGCAAGAGAGGCTAATGTCTGGGAGGAGACAAGAGTCCCAAGTAAGGGTCCTTGCTCCGTTTTTTTTTGGATCAGAAAGCTTACAAGCGTGATGGACATGCACAAAGAGACAATAAAATCGAGAACATTAACTCATGGGCGTGAGGGAAAGGGGGTTTTGAAGATATGTGATGTTAGGGGTTTGGGTCAATGCAAAATAAAGTCCTAGTGCCGGGCAGCTGGTTGTTTATTGCAGGCATGAGGTACCACATCTGTTTATCTTAGCTAGCCTAGGGGATAAGACAGAGCTTGCTACCTCAGGGTCAACAAGGCACCTTTCTTTTGCTAATTAGTTCCACTCTGGGCAACTTTGCCCTGCTGCCATCTATATCCTTGTTTACCTGTTTACCTATTTTGGTCCTTCCTTCCTATGAAAGCAGCTTTCTGCTATTGTACTAAGTTGGGGGGTGTTTCCTCCCTGAATACCTAATTTTGTTTACCTAATTTTGGATGTTTCCATCTTGAGATTTCCTATTCCTATACCTTTGTCCTATACTGGGGGCCTTTGCCCTGTTTACCTAATCTATTTTACCTAATCTTGGCTGTGTACATCCTGTGGCTTTCTATTTCTTTATGTCTTGTTAACCCATTGGTGCAAGCTTAGGGAATTACTAAGCTTATTCCCCACATCTACTTTAGAAAATGTTCTCTCTGTCTTACTGTTATGTTAATCTATTTTGTCCTTATCAGTTCAGGGTCCCACCATGTTGCATAAAATAGATGAGTGGAGGCATAATTTTAACACTCACCATTGTCACAAGACTATAATTCATATTTTCAATCTTAGCTAGTTGGCACAGTCTTTGATTCTTGAAACTTAAAACAACAAAAGCCTAAATGTATAGGATCTTGTACAAAGCAGATCACTTAAGCAAAGAATCTCAACTATTACAGACTATATAAGACAATATTATATGTCTTCTTCAAATTCACTAGAGAAAAATGCCAGCTCTGAATTATGAATTAACTTTCCAGACTTACTCCATGAATGTAGAGGAGTAATTCTGGGCATAGGACTAGAAATAGGTAATGGGACATCATTAACACACAGACCTTGTGATTGACCTCATCACAAATGAGGAACTGAGAGATATAGCCCAACACTCATGCATTTTAGAAAAGAACAGTAATTTTTAATGGACTATGTTTGTAAATATCAACTTTATAATAACAAAGTAAAGGCATAAGACATTAATTCAAAGCATGCATTAAATTTTTGAACTTACCTCTTGACTTCATCTAACTTTAAAAAATTATGTATTCTTCCTTAATAATTATAAATTTGTAGAAACCTTTGCCTATCCCATAGCCATGGCAGGACTTGTTGTGAAGTTCTGAAACTTTTCAGTGTTACTAATTATTTTCTTTATATTCTACTAGTTATAAAGTGAATTCAAATAATTTAATTCATTTTGATAATATTTTTACATGTTGGCTTGTTCAATTTCAGGGGTCATTAGAGTTATAACCTTCTTGCATCCTATCCTCAGTTGAAAATGGAACTGAAAAGTAATGATCCTGAACCTAACAATTATGTGAAACCTCTTTGTTTTTTTGAATGTATTTTTATCCACCATAGAAGACCTTTCCTCTTCCTCTCAGTGTTTCTCAGAATGTGTTATGTATACATGCATTGCTGTGTAAGATAATGGCAGGCAGTCCATTGATAATCACTTATACTTGTAATGTTTATATATTTAAAAAATAACTTCAGAAAAAATATATTGAATCCATGATTTCAAGGACATCATAGCTTAAGATAAACATAAAAATTTTTGAGTAACTTTAATATTGAATTAAACTTCAAAATAATAATATATAAATATGACATAATTCTACATAAATAATAGTACAGTATTTATTTATGACAGTAAAATCATATAAATTATAAGAGAATAAAGACTGAGAAACGTTATTCTACATGTCTGGACTATTGGAAGTTCTCCATCTAATTTGTGGTCATCCACCAGGTTACTTTTTTAGAAGCTGAGAAGACAGTACCATTCTAATTCTTATGCATAATTTGGAGGGCCAGAATGGTAACATGGAAAGGGGATTGAGTTATAGTTCCAGCTCTGAGAGTTGTTAGATGTGTGTAGGATTGAAGGATCATTAATGCTCTCAAGCAATTCTTGTAAATCTAATAAATCAAACATATACATGAAATAATTCAGCTTGTTTTAAAGTACTCAACTACTGCCTACCAACAATCATATTATCTAATACCTTACAAATTAAAATATCATGTCTTGAATCAATTACATATTTCAAATTGAAACCACTAATCTTGTAGAAAAAAAAGAATTATACTTCAGTTATGCACATCTGGAGGATACCCCACCAGATTATCTGAAATCAACTCTTTTATTGTCTTTGAGCTATTTTGCAAGGCTGTAACTTGCAGGTAATCATTATGCTCTGAATGTTTGTGTCTCCCCACCCCCAAATTCATGTACTGAAACCTAACCCCCAAGGTGATGTATTAGGAGGTAGGGCCTTTAAGAGGTGATTAGGTCATGAGGGCAGAGTCCTTGTGAGTGGAATTAGTGCCCTTATAAAAGCAGCTTGAAATAGTGCCCCTGCCTTTTCCACAATGTGAAGTTACAAAGAAAATATGCCTATCTAGGTACCTGATGCCTTGATATTATTTCCAATATGAAGTTTACTGCGCAAAATAAATTTCTATTGTTTATAAGCTACTCAGTTTATGGTATATTTGTTATAAAAGCCCAAATAGAGTAAGGCAGCAACTGATAGTAATAACAGGTAATTGTGTATAGACATGCAAATTCTGTTCTGCCCTATAGAGGTACAATGTCTTCCCTCCCTAGAAAAAAGCAGTTTTTACATATTTCTTATCTATAAATATGCTTTTCTTTGGATTTTTGAGCTAAGTATAAAAATCTATCTGGGCCTCTCATGACTAAGGATTAGAATAAAATCTTTAACATATGTGCATTTTTGTATCTGTATAAGAGTCTTGGTTTTATCTGTGTTTTGCAAATCGTCCTTTAGCTATTGTCTACTTCAACCTCAAGATCACAGAGATTATCGCTATAAATACAAAATTTATTCTCAGAAATACAGCAAAATATTTAAACAGTGGCTTAAATCAGTGGTTCTCAAATTTTAGTGTGCTTGAGAATTATTGAGATGTATAAGGGCATATACAAATAAAATAAGGGGCTTAATTCTCCTTGTTCAAGGTAATGGAAGAGACTTCTCTCCCCTTCCCTTTTCTAAGAGCATTTATTTTAGAAAACTTGTAAATATGAGGGTTTTTTTTCCTCTGTCTTTTTTAAATGTATATAAAATCTTTTTTACAAGCTAATAAACCTGTTGCTAACTTTAAGATCGGGAGTCCCTTTCCTTGAGCTCTCTCTTTGAAATGTAATCACCAAGTAAGATATCATCTTATCTTCCAGTTTCTGTGGGAGTATTAGAGCCTAAATTTGATAGGAGCCTTGTTCCAAAACTATCACTTGTCATAAAAACTGTGAGAAGTTTATTAAGCTTTTTGTTCATATTGAACATTCTTCCATGCCCATGGGGGATACTAAATTCATGCCTACTGAGCTCTTAATTGAGCTCAAAAAAACCAGTTTTTTGTCAACCAGCCTAATTCAGTTAGGAAATATTTAACTATTAAGACCTCTTTTTTCCCTTCTCCCTCTTCTTCTCTTTTCTTCCTTTCCCCCTCCTCTTTCCTCTTTTTATTCTCCCTTACGCTGTCACTACTGGCTTATAATGGGAACAAGCCTCAGAATAAACTCTGCCACACAGTATTTGTTAGCAAGCCAGCAATAATAATAATAATAATAATAATAATAATAATAATTCTAGAACCTATCTTGCAATAAACTGAGAACCAAGCTGTCCATCATTTCTGGATTCTTGAAAAGCCTTTCGTGGAAGGTTCATCTGAGACAAAGTGACAATGGTCTGGTAATAAGACTCTGGTCGTCAGTTGTTGCAGTCAGATACTCCCAATGTACCCATGTATATGGGTACAAACATATAGTTAAATAAAAGCACACCAGCTTTGCCAATGAAAATTCTTCTCTCAAAGTCTCTAAGCTGGGGGATAAACCACTAGTTTTACTGATGGATAAACATTCTGATCGTTAGTAAGTTAGTAGTTCAGGTGTTGATGGAAGATAAAAATAGCTGAAATACCTACAGGAGCTGCCTTTGGTGGTGGCCTTTTAGATTAAAGGACAGCAGATCACCCCCAGAGTGTGAATTCTTGATGCCACAACTGCTGCCTCGAGGCCTCAATGGGATTTTAAAGTAAATTTCTTATACCATAACACGAGTTAATCACGCTTTCCCTGGACATTTTTAAAACTTTCAACATTGCCCCAATTTTTATCCTTTTCCCAACTTTTTATTTCCTGATTTGGAAAAGATGATAGTAAACATTCCTTAGTCATGAAGTAGCTAATTTTCCACTAAATTCATTTCTATTTTATCTGCTCCTACATTGGCCCCCGCCCCACATTAATTTACCTTTTTTGGCCATGACTATTGTCTTACTGATCTCACCAGGCCAATTCACTCTTTAAAAGACACCTGCTTTGGCCTATACACATTTGATTTTGTCACTCTGGTAATTCTTAATCACTGGCTACAGTTAGAAATCTATATGCAGAGATTTCCAGGCTCATATTTAAGGAACAGGTTTTGCAAAGGGGTAAAAGGGAAAAAATGAGATCCCTGGTAAGTTAGTGGAAAGGCAAAAGCATCGACGGAGAGTGGGTGTCAGAAATGGAGGTGAAGACAGGCTGAAGGAGGTGGTGTGATAGAGCCAAAAGTTCAGGTGCCAGGTGCCAAAAATAATTTTACCTCTTAAAGAAATTGCTGACAGCTGCTTCTAGATTCACATTTCAATTAGGGACATAATTTTTTAAAGTAAAAGCAGGAGGAAGAAATTAAATAAGCCATGCTACTTTCAGAGAAGTAGCATGCTAATAGTTTTATATCATGATTATGCAATTATGTTATTACTTTCAAATTGTATTTGATGACAGATGAAATAGAATTATTTTGTTGGTAATGGCTATCTGCAGTACAAAGGGATAAATACTCCAAATTTTTCCTGTTTTCCTTTATTGTGGGCACACTAAAGTGTACTCTTTGCTGTAACATATTTTTCAAAGAAGACAAAATGGTAAGAGGACTATCCTTTGTTCACGTAATGTGAATACTTGAAACTGGTTTAAAGGTTCTTTGTATAAAAGACAACACATTATGCAGTGAGCAATTTGAATAAAAATTAATGTAATTTTTACTAATTTCTGAGTTTTATAACAGCATTCTTATTGAAAAATATGTATGGCAATCCCAGCCTACAGACCTAAATAAATAGAATTATTTATTAGTAGGGAAAATAATATCCTTGTGGTACTTTGTTGAAATTAAGAGAGGGCTGAATGCTGATTTTTCTCTTTTGCTTTGTCATTAATTAAAACAGAACCACCATTTTCTTCTCTAATTATATAACAGCAACTTTTAATACCAGATGATTAAAATCTGACAAAAGAAAAAGTATTTCATAACCAATTCTGTTAGAAAATAGCTTTTTGTTGGGAAATAAAAATGAAAAATCATGGAAAGTGTTAAAGTGGGGGGAGGACTTTATACAGACTGAAACTAAAGCCTAAAACCTGGAATTTTCATTATGGGTGCAAAACCTTTTAAATTAAGTTGCTCGAGCCTCCATTGTTTTTATCTAGAGTCCTTTCTCCAGTAAACAGACAAAAATAATGTTGGTCAATTTTTCTCTGTATTGGTTCTAATAGATACGCTGACACATTCCTGATAAAAGACATTGTATAATAACAAATATTTTTCTTTTTTCCCTGCATCCAGGGCAGATAATACAATGGCAAGCAGTTGATTTGTATAATTAGTGCTGAAATAATATGAAAAGGGATAATGGATACAAAGGGATAGGTAGTTCAATAGAATGATACTAATTTAATTATGGATCAATTTTCTAAATTATAAAAGAAATAATTGCACTTTATAGAAAATTCACAGCATCAAAAGTATAAAAAATACCAAAATGTTAGCATGAATCTAACATATAAGTGCTAACAATATTTTTATGTATTTTCTCTTCATATGAGTGTATCTGTAGAATATGGGTATAAATAGAAAATCATATCAGATACATATGTATGATATATATAATATATATATATATATGCACACAAGCATAAAAATATAAGCAATCTTCAAAACCATGATTTTACCTCTTAATTATTTCTTTCATATAAAGTGAAATAACTAAGTCAAGTAAATTTTTTAATTTTTTTAAGTGTTTATTTAATTTTCAGAGACACAGACAGAGTGCAAGAGGGGGAGAGGCAGAGAGAGAAAGGGAGACACAGAATTTGAAGCAGGCTCCAGACTGAGATGTCAGCACAGAGGCAGATGCTGGGCTGGAACTCACGAACTGTGAGATCATGACCTGAGCTGATAGAGCCACATAGATGCTCCCGTCAAGTAAATATTTTAAGGCTACTGATACATGTTGCCAAATTACTTTCAAGAAAGTTTGTACCAATTTACTATCTAACCAGCAGTATTGGAGAGTGTTAAACAGTTATCTATACCATTTTAATCTTAATGTTACATGCAAACTATTTCAGAAAACTCAATGTGCATAATAATACCATTCTCTGATAGCAGATCCTTCAGAAAAAAAAACCCAAAAAACCATAATTTTCTTTAGAAAAGTTTCCAAGGGCGTCTGGGTGGCTCAGTCGGTTATGTGTACAGCTTAAGCTCAGGTCATGATTCTGTGGTCCTTGAGTTTGAGCCCCATGTCACCCTCTGTGCCGACAGCTCAGAGACTGAAGCCTACTTAGGATTCTGTCTCTCTCTCTCTCTGCCTCTCTCCTGCTCATGCTATGTCTCTCTCTGTGTCTCAAAAAATAAATAAATGTTAAAGTTTTTTAAAGAAAAATTTTCCAGTATTTAAGAATTCTATATGTCAGGAAATGCTTTTGATTTGTTTGGAGGAATTCTAATTTTTATTTCCTAATTTTCTTTTTAAAATTCTATATCCACAGTTAAGAAAATCTATATATTACATTTGAATAAGATTAAAATTTTAATTATTCCCAGTACTACAGTTGCCACTGAATATACCTAACAGGGCATCAGATTACAAATTACCAAATTAGGTATTGTAGATCTTATCATTTAAAACTCTTTAGTGGTCATTAGTACTATTTAATAAATGTTTCTAGTTCTCCTATTTATGGGACACATCATAACACTGAACATCTTTGCTCTATGAAATTGGATGTCCCTAAGCAACTTGTGTTAGCCAATTAAATGTGAGCAGAAGTGAAAGATATATGTCTTTTAGATGGAAGCTTTAAAAGCCAGTGCTTGATTTACCACAAGTTTGAAATGAGGTCTCCATCAGCCTAGTTCCTACGTGACTATCGTTAGCAGAACTTCCCTGATGACCAAAATTGGACAGGAAGTGTGTGTAGGAAGTAAAATTTCATATAGCTAAATAGCTGAATTTTTAAAGTTATTTCCTATAACACATAATACTTACCCTGGCTAATACACAAAGTGGCTTAAAATATGGGGGGTTGCCTTGATAAGTGGGTTGAAGGAGCATTGAGGAAACTAATATTGGTAGTCTAGAAAAATATATTACAATTCATTATGCAATAGCAATATATTTAGAAAAATTCTCACAATTATTTGGAAAGGATACCTCCTATGAGAAGTTGTTGAAAAAATAAATGTTGGTATTGTGTTTTAGTGGTTGGTAGCATTTGGGCAAGGGACCATGAGAAATAGTAGCTTGGAATAAAAAGAATAACTGATTTACAGGCAAATAAGAAAAGGAAAGTTCAGAAGTTTGGTGAATTGTAATTTTGGAGTGTAGAACTCCTCCACAAATCTAGTAAGTAGAAAATGAAATAGAGAAAGCTAAGTTAACGTAGCTTTGTTGCAAGGGTTAAGTCAAGGGTACATGCAGCACTTTTTTTTTTAACTTTGCTTTTAACGTTTATTCATTTTGGAGAGACAGAATGTGAATGTGGGGGGTGGGGGTGCAGAGAGAGGGAGATACAAAATCTGAAGCAGGCTCCAGGCTGTCAGCACAGAGCCGGAGGCAGGGTTCGAACTCATGAACTGTGAGATCATGACCTGAGCTGAAGTCAGATGATTAACCTGAGCTGAAGTCGGATGCTTAACTGACTGAGCTACCCAGGCACCCGCCCTGCAGCACTTTTAAAACATGGTCTCAATTTCATTGACACTCCTTCCATTGAAAGACAGGGTCTCCTACCCCTCCTCTGCAATTTTGATGGGTTTGTGATCATTCCAGCCAAGACAGCATGGCAGAAGGTATGCTATATGACCTGCAAGACCAGGTCAGAAGGCTCGCTGTTTGGAGGTCTCCTTTCGGAATGGCCCCTGCAGATCGCAGCCAATATAGTGTAAGAAGCCTAAGCCACAAAGACAGGCCAGGTGTTAGATATTCCATTAAACAATTCCACCTGAGCCAGCTTTTAAGCCCTCTTACCCCAAGAACTAGCCTTTTTTTTTTAATGTGGTAAAACATGCATAACATAAAGTTCACCTGAACCATTTTTAAGTGTACAGTTCTATGGCATTTTGTACATTCACACAGTGTGCATCCATCCTGCCATCCGTCCCCAAAACTTTTTCACCTTCTCAAATGCAAACTCTGTACCCAGGAAACAGGAAGTTTCCATTTTTCCCCTCTCACCAACCCTTGGCAACCACCACTGTACTTTCTATCAGCAGCCATCTTAAGCAGAGAAGGTATCTTGTAAATGCATCCTTTAGCTCCAGTTGTTCCAGACCGTGATCATTTGAGTCTTTCCAGGTGAGGCTCCAAATACCTTGGAGTAGAGAATGGTCATCCCTGCTGTGCTTTTTCTGGCTTCCTGACCCACAGAATCCCTGCTGTGCCTTTTCTGACTTCCTGACCCACAGAATCCATGGACATAATCAAATAGTTATTGTTTTATGCCACTAATTTAGGGATGCTTTGTTACACAGCAAAGACAATTGGAGCAGTGTAGCTGTCATAATCATTGTTAAAATTTCTGAAAGTATTAAAATGTCTCATGGTAAAGAACCATCTAAGGGTATGACATCTAGTAAAGTATTTTAACTGGACAAAATGGCTCAGTAAAAAGAGATTTAAGGTATACATTTTATTAAAATACCCACCTTTAAGTTAAAATAGAAAGGGGGTGGGGGTGGGAGATGAGAAATCTAAAAATAAATGGTACTTAGAACTCACTGCAGGCAAATAGATAAGGAAGTCATTGAGTTTTTAAAGAAGACTTTAAGGAAGATTTTAAAGAAGATTCTGAGATTTATGAATGAGATCTTTCATTGAAAATTTTTCCCATTTCTTTTAGGCCCAATCATTCTATAGGACCTTAAAGAGGGCACATTCTCCAATGCCCATTAGAGATGTAGCCAAGCACCATCAAGGAATGAAAGAACTTCCTAAAGGGCAAAGTCAAGGGTCAGGAGAACAGTGGAGGAGAGGACCCACCCACAGAAGAAGGGCTTAACTAAAGCGCATGCTCCCACCTCCATAGCTGATTTCACCCTGTCTTCTGTAGCTCTCATCTTTCCTTTTCTGAACCCAAGTGTTTATTGCATTGTCTTGCCCCTGTTATGCTCACACATCTTGGGTTTGGGGGTACATATAGCTTGCCCTTACAGTTCGTATGAACAAAAGGAGCCACCACTAGACCTAACGTAGAGACTACCACTCATCTATTATCCAGAGGTCCTGAACTTTGAGCTCAAGGCTGTAACTAAATGGAGTTTTGGGTTTTCTCTCTTGGGAAGGTGGTGAATGTATGTCACAGGCAAAGGGGAGTGAAATGAATATTTAGTGACTAGAAAGTTGAATTATTACCGCTGTTTTTCCAGTTCTCCTTTCTGAACACATGATAGGGATTGTGCTTTCTCCTTTTTTTTTTTTTTTAGAAATTTTTATTTTGTTTTATTTTATTTTTTAAGTAATTTCTATAGCCAACATGGGGCTCAAACTCACAACCCAGAGATCAAAAGTCCCATGCTCTAATGACTGACTGAGCCAGCCAGGCACTCCTTTATTCCTTTGAATTTAGATACACCTGTTTGATGTGTTTTGGCCAAAAAATGTGACTGAAGTGGTGAAAGTATAGCTCTGGCATCTTGAAGAGTCAGTGCATGATTTGCTATTTTTTTCCTTTACGGGATGCATGAGTCAAGGAGGAGTCTTTATTAACCTGAGTAACTGAAAGACTGTGATGTGCACAGCCCCACTACTCCCCTGATTCGGACAGGTAACAGGAGCAAAATATGAACTTCTGTTGTGTTAGGCCTCAGACATTTGAGGGTTTGTGTTAACACAAAATAACCTTGCCCATTTGAACTTACGTAGGTTTTTACTTTAAATCACACTTAATTTCTGATTTAGCTCATTAAGAGAATATTTCTTTATATATGTGTGTATATACATGCACATATATATATAAATATATAATGCTGGACAATTAAGACATTCTGTTCAAAGCAACCTAGAAAAATTTACCATATTTCTATTAGTCTTTCCCAAATTATGCTTACAGTATAATCTGTCTTATATCACATATATTGTCTCTCACTACTAGTTTAGTAGTAATGTAGGAAAGGCCCAGGCATTAAGGCTGTGTTTTAAAACAAATATCATTGGGGCGCCTGGGTGGCGCAGTCGGTTAAGCGTCCGACTTCAGCCAGGTCACGATGTCGCGGTCCGTGAGTTCGAGCCCCGCGTCGGGCTCTGGGCTGATGGCTTGGAGCCTGTTTCCGATTGTGTGTCTCCCTCTCTCACTGCCCCTCCCCCGTTCATGCTCTGTCTCTCTCTGTTCCAAAAATAAATAAAAAACGTTGAAAAAAAAATTTAAAAAAAATATCATTTCAGCTATTATCATGAAGTCATTCCAAGAGTTAGGAGTTGTACCAAAAAAAGTACCTTAATCTCTGGGCTCTTTTGATCACTGAAACAGTCATGTCAGTTGGTTAAATACAGGCAGGAGACAAATTGTTATGCCTAGACATACAACTAAATAGATGGAACCCTTTTTCGGTCATATAACCATGCTTTGTTAAAGTTACTTATGGAAAGTAGGAAAATAAATCAATAGATTTTTCAATATCTGTAAATCCTTTTCTTAGTTGGTTCAATTTCCTGGTCTATTCTTTTTAATAAGATTCCTGCTGTTTTTCTATCAGACATTGTCGCTTTTGTACATTGTTCCTTAATTACTTGCTATTTTATTTCTAGTCTGATTTTTAAGTCATTAGTGAAGGGAGCTCAATAATCAATATTTTTCATAAAATCCTTACTCTTATTTTATTTTTATAAGGTATTATGTGTGTTTGCATGCATTTCTGACAGTCTTGTGACCCTATTTTATTTAGTTACTTAAAAACTAAAATATTTTCAGGGTTATTTTTTTTCTAACTGTATATATGCATTTATAATAATGTTAATGTTATATATTTCATCTTTGACAGAATGAGCTTCCTAATTGGATGAGATACATTCAATTCTTAGAGCCTGATTAATGAATTTATTGTTTGAAACATTTATTGATTGATATAAAACTAATACCATTTAACTAATTCAGAAAAATCTGTGGATGGAGCCAATAGCTATCACTTCATTCCTCATACGTGTGCAAAAAAACCTTAGAATAAAAACAGTCATTTTCATTTGTTTGGAACAAAACATCCTGCTTCATAGAGCAATATATAAACACAACTTTTGCCACTGCATGTGTTGTTACATATTTAATATCTGCTTAATATACAAATGGCCATTGAAGTAGATGGGCTTTCTCCATTAGCTGAATTTTATGTTCTGCTCTTAATATGGTCAATGACATAACTATGACCTTGAGGGTAAATGGTAAAGATAACCATTTAGTGCAAGTTACACATTTATCATTAACTTTCTTGATGCACAAAAATTCAGTGTTTAATTTGTCATTAAGAATTTACCTTTTGGGGGTGCCTGGGTGGCTCGGTCAGTTAAGTGTCCAACTTCAGCTCAGGTCATTATCTCATGGTTTGTGAGTTCGAGCCCCACGTTGGGCTCTGTGCTGACAGCTCAGAGCCTGGAGCCTGCTTTGAATTCTATGTCTCCCTCTCTCTCTGCCTCTCCCCCACTTGTGCTCTGTCTCTCTCTCTCTCTCTCTCTCTCTCTCTCTCTCTCTCAAAAATAAATAAAATGTAAAAAAAAAGAATTTACCTTTTTGGGGGGTCACCTGGGTGGCTCAGTCGGGTAAGTGACTGACTTCAGCTCAGGTCATGATCTCGCAGTTTCTGACAGCTCAGAGCCTGGAGCCTGCTTTGAATTCTATGTCTCCCTCTCTCTCCTCGTCCTCCCCCCACTTGCCCTCTGTCTCTCTCAAAAATAATAAATAAACATAAAAAAAGTTTTAAAAATTACCTTCTTTTAATACCATGCTGCTAAAAAGGGCTTACTGCATATTTTTAAAACAGTAAATAAACAGTTGTAGATTTGCATCGTAAAATAATGGCAACACCATAGTAGCAAGGGTGCACAGACAACTCTCTATACATAATTAATTGTAGGACTGCTTAGCCTTTATTTCCAACACATTTCAAATCCACCTCACCTATAATTGCCTGTTACCCACTAACTCCATTCCCTAAAGGCTTCCTGCATCTCAAAAGCCACAAAATTGTGCTTCTGTTCTCTGAGTAAGCTAAAGGGGAAGATTATTAGCTAAGAACAAGAAAAAGGGAGTTGCTTATTTTCAGCAAAAATTGTTGACGACTCTAACTTATGTTATCCAAATATAACCATTCCCATAATGTTTGCCTTCTTTTAGTAGTTTTGGGAAAGAGAGGTCTTAACTGGGGACTAGTCCTTTGTTGTTGCTTTGTATGCTACTTGTCTGTATCACATGTTTATCCTCACCCCCCTCCATTCTATCCAGGCCCCACATTCTTTCCCTGACTGATTACAGTAAGAAGAGTTTGAACACTCTGTCTTCATTTGCTCTGCTGCAAGAGCTGCACTGTCATTGCCTGCACAATTCTTTAACCCACAGCAACAAAAGACTGAACCGCTAGAGCAGATTTCATTGAATGGCAACATACCTTGAAATGAGTTACAATTTAGAAGGAAAAAAAAAATAGATCTGTTACCTAAATGGCTGCTTTATATCCTATAGGAAAATAATAAACAAGGGATTCTGTTTGTGATTAAACTTGTTCTAGATCCTCTGTCTTACAGTTTACCATTCTTCCTTTCTCCAATACTATGATTTTTTTTTCTTAGAACACACTGGAAAACTCAATCTTTCATTTACATGTTCATTATTTTATTCATTCATTAGTATATGTACTGTTTTTACTGTATGCCAGATAATAGCAAATAATGAAGGTAGAATAGTAAGGAAAAAATTGAAGAGCTCCATTCTTGTGGAGCTTTTAGACTAGAGGGGGATCCAGGAAATATTTAAATAAACACATAAAACTAATTTAAAGTAGAAATGGAGACAAATGCCACAAGGAAGCATAAACAATACTAAAGTGGACGATTGGAAAATTGTACCATGTCAACTAAGGCAGTCCATGGTTCCCAAACAAATAGCATGCAGACAGAACATTTAATAAGGGAAATGGCATTTGTAATGATATGGGTGGAGCTGAGTGTATTTTGCTAAGTGAAATAAGTAGGTCAGAGAAAGACAAATACCATATGATTTCACTCATGTGGAGTTTTAGAAACAAACAAAAAAAAATGAACACAGGGGAAAGGAAAAAAGAGAGAGAAGCAAACCATAAAATAGACTCAGACTTATAGAGAAAAACTGAGGGTTGCTGGAGAGGTGTTGGCTGGGGGGATGGGCTAAATGGGTGATGGGCATTAAGGTGAGCACTTGTTGGGATGAACACTGTGTTATATGTTATATGTTAAGTGATGAATCACTAAATTCTCCTAAAACTAATGTTACATTATAAGTTAGCTAACTAGAATTTTGTGTGTGTGTGTGAGAACTAAAATTACAATTGAAATTTTTTATTTTAGGCCACAAAAACAAAAACTAGCAAACAAACAATAACAACAAAAAGTTTCAAATAGGCTTATCACATGATGTAAATTCATCCCTTCCAGGGAAGCAGAAGGTAGACCAGTGCCGGTTATCCTGAAGGCCATATACTTACTACTTCGCTGCTGCTTCTACTCTGCTGGGTTTTGATCTTTCTTTGAGTCATAGTCTGGATCATTTTCCTCATTTCCTTCTCTTTCCCCTTCCTTATCTGCTTCTTCATCTTCTTCATCATAATCATCATCATCATCTTCAATGGCTTCTTCGGTGAAGTATAACATTAGTCTTGGGATTATACACTCATGTAAAAAGTGACCAATTTCAAGGTCTATGGCAAGGATAGCTTCATCATCATCACCCAGATCTCCACTTGGGAATTTTGGGGAGGGGCAAAAAAATTAGTCATTGGAAATTCTTTTGGTCATAGTACAAACTTTCCCATGTCCCTTGTGTTTCTGCTTCTTTTGTTAAATCTTTATTTATTTTGAGAGTGAGAAAGAGAACAAGTGGAGGAGGGGCAGAGAGAGAGATAGAAAGAGAGACAGAGAACCCAAGCAGGCTCCACACTGTCAGCACAGAGCCCAACATAGGGCTTGATTCCATATCCGTGAGACTACAATCGGAGCCAGGCAACTCTTAATTAGAATTGGTCACCTAACCAACTGAGCCACCCATTTGTCCCTCTGTTTTGTCTTAATGGTTTTCAAAGTGACATTCTTTCCATTTTCCCAATCTATCTGGCACCCTGTACAACCCATAATTTCTGGTCCATCAAAAGAAAAGGGATCAGAATCATCTGCTTCTGATTTCATCGTATATGTCTTTGTGAACACTTCCACTTGTGAAATGTTCACTGGGTTCAAAGTGAAATTCTCAGACAAACGTCAGGGGCTGGTCAGTATCTGAGAACTTCACTTTAATATCTTTCAAGTGCTTCAGAATAGGTTCATCATATTCCTGAACCATATCATTGAACAAGTCAACATTCTTAAAAACAGTCAACCAGAATTCAGGAATTATCTTGGAGTCTTCTTTTTCTTCATCCTTTTTCTCATCTTTATTCTTGGCTTTCCTTTCAGCTTCTACAAAATTTCATTTTCCTCATCCAGTTTCTATTCACATTCTTCCATAGGTTCATAATTTGCATTAATGATCTCAAATCACTATCAAATAGAGGCCGGCAGAGCACAGCATACTTCCTTTCAAGGCCATCAGCTTCCTCATAGAACTTGGCTTCTATTTTTGCACACCTAACTTACCGTTTTTGAGAGTATTCACTCGTCTTTTAACTACCCTAGGCAAGTTCTCAATGTATCCTGCTGGTGTTTCTATCAGACCATCAAGTTTTATTTCAAGGGTTACAATAATATGAGGATTTTGCATCATTTGAACAGTCAGCTGACGTGCTTTGATTTTTGTTTCTTTGCCAGTTTCTTCTTCTATTTCTTCAACATCATCCAGATCTTGATCAAGTTCAGACTGTTTTTTGTGTCAATGTCTGCCATGTTGTAAGAACTCCAAATATTGTTGGCTAACTGGGGACCCAGGCTACCGGAGCTGTGCAGTCAGTGATTCAGGTCAGCGGGAGCAGACGGCACTAAAAAACCAACTAATTAGAATTTAAATAAAAGCCTGAAACAAACAAACAAACAAACAAACAAACAAGGGAAATGACAGAGAAAAAAAAACACAACAACTCATATTGGAGTCAACATATGTAATGTTCCTACAGTGGGAGAGAGATTAAAGAGTGCAAACCTATAAGGAAATCAGTATGGCTAAATGAAAATCAAGATTGTATGGTAAGAGGTGAACTGAGAGGTAGGTTGGGGCCAGAGCATGCAGAGATGTGTGTAATCGTTGCATTTATCCAGGTAACTAGAGCATCATTAAATGATTTTGAGTGGAGAGAATGACAGGATTTGCATTTTGAAAAGATTACTCTGTAGCCACTGCACAAGAGAGGACAGAAGTTGCAAGGTGGAGGCAGGCAGAGGCTCTTTAAGTTATCCTGTCATCTTAGCATGGCCACAGTTTGTTATTATATCACAGGAGTTGGACATGGAGAGAAGGTGGATTTATAAGATATTTGGGAAGCAAAGTGCATAAAAACATGAGGGGGGGGTGTTAAGAGTAATGCCTAATTTTCTACTTTGTGCAATTGAATAGGTGGTAAGATTTACTTGAAATAAGAAACAGTATAAGAGAAACAAATTTGGAACAAGGTATTTTTTGCACTTATTTTTTAGAACAGTTCTAGAATTCTAGAAAAATTGAGCAGATAATATGGAGAGTTCCCACATACCCCCTCTTGCTCACACACAGTTTTTTCTATTATTATATCTTCAGTTAGTGTGGTGCATTTGTTACAATTAATGGATGAATATTGATACATTATTGAAGAAAGTCCATAGTTTGCTTTAAGGTCCACTATGTGTTTTGCAGTTCTGTGGGTTTTGCCAAATGCATACTTCCATGTAATTGCACTTACGCTATAATTTACAATAGTTCCATTACCCTAAAAATGTCCTGTGCTTCACCTGTTCACCATCCCTCCTACTCCCCCTGTACTCCTGCCAATAATTGATCTTTTACAGTCTCTATAGTATTTCCTTTTCCAGAATTTTGTGTGGTTGAAATTATGTAGTATGCACCCTTTTCAGACTCACTTCTTTCACTCGGCAATATTCACTTAAGGTTCCTTTATGCCTAGGAGTGTGAATGTTGGATCGTACAGTAAGACTATATTTAACTTGGTAAGATACTGCCAAAATGTCTTCCAAAGTGGGTACACTATTTTGCATTCCCACCAACAATGAATGACAGTTGCTGTTATTCCACATCTTTTTCAGCATTTGGTATTGTCAGGCTTTTGTTGTTGTTGTTGTTGTTATCAGAATGTTCATGTAATCCACAAACTGATGTATAACTCTATGAGTAACGGGGTTTCCAATTTTATATGGCTTATATTTTTCTCAGTAGCACATACTATTTTAAAATAATTCACAAAAATTTTTAAAAAGGGGCGCCTGAGTAGCTCGGTCAGTTGAGCGTCCAACTTTGGCTCAGGTCATGATCTCCCGGTCTGTGAGTTTGAGCCCCGCATCGGGCTCTGTGTTGACAGCTCAGAGCCTGGAGCCTGCTTCGGATTCTGTATCTCCCTCTCTCTCTACCCCTCCCCCGCTCATGCTCTGTCTCTCTCTCTCTGTCAAAAAATAAATAAACATTAAAAATATTTAAATAATTCACAAAGTTGAGAAGCATGTAAAAACCAGGATTTCTGAGGATAACTGTAAACCTAACTCTCAAATCAAGTAGTATCCATTATATAAATAATTACCAGTGAAAGTGACATGTATCTTAACATATATTGTAAGCATTAGATTTTCTTTCTTTCTTTTTTTTTTTTTTTGAGAGTGAGAGAGAGAGAGAAAGAGAGAGAGAGGAAGCACAGGCAGGGAAGGGGAAGAGAGGGAGAGAGAGGATCTTAGCATGGATCCTGAAGCAGGGCTCAATCTCATGACCATGAGATCATGCCCTGAGTCAAAATCAAGAGACACTTAACTGACTGAGCCACCCAGGTGCCCCAACAAGCATGAGATATTTTAAAAGCACTTTAAACATATTTGGAGCTCCAGGGACAAATATTTGTTTAGTTTAGTTTAGTTTTTTTTTAAAGGAAGTTGTACCTTAACTCTAAGAATTAATGATAAAACATTCCTGCTGTGCCCCTGGTGATATGATCTGCATAGTGTTGTATTTCAAGGAAACTAGTTAGCTCTTATACAAAATGACAGTGTTACCTGATAGAAGTACCTAGTTTTGTCCGTCATGACCAGAGAAATCTTCTCACTTGGATACAATTTTTTCTGCAATAGTAGATGGAGTCTTAGAACATCTGGGTACGTTCATAATGAGTTCAGCAAGCAGCAGCAAGTAGGAAACAGCTCTTAGAATGTGTACAGTGTGAGATCTCTCTGAATGCTTAGAGGTAAAAGTTAATTTATCATGGGAAGTGACATCAACAGCTAGAGAGAGAAAATCTACAAAAGAGAAGGTGAAATGTGAAGAAAATAATATATATATTATTTATATATTCCAGAGGGGGAGCCAAACTTGCCCAAAATGGGTATGACTGTATCAGAGGGAAACACAGGTATCCTCAGGCCAATTTTCTTGTCCAAAGATATGATTTGTTTCCTACATAGTGTTTAAAAAATAATTTGAGCCACCATTTACTTTGTTCCAATTTATTATAATACAATTGTCATAGAACATTGTGTAAGTTTAAAGTATACATTGTCAGGATTTGGTACACTTACATCTTGTCAAATGATGGCCACAATAGGGTTAGTTAACATTTCTTTCACCTCGTATGATTATCATTTCTTATTTGTGGTGGGAGCATTTAGCATTTACTCTCTAGTAATATTCAAGTAGATATCAAGTATTATTAACTATAATCACCATGCTGTATGTTACATCCCCCAAACTTATTCATTTTATAACTGGAAATTTGTATCCTTTGGCCTAAATCTCCCCAATTACTCCACTCTTCCAGCCCCTTCCAACCACCATTCTAATCTCTGTTTCGATGAGTTTGGCTTTTTTAGATTCTGCATATAAGTGTTATCATACGGTCTTTGTCTTTCTCTGTCTTATTTCACTTAGCATAGTGCCCTCAAGATCCATCCATATTGTCACACATGGCAAGATTTCCTTCTTCCTCATGGCTGAATAATGTTCCACCACATGCGTCTTCTTTATCCATTCATCTGTAGACAGGCTTTTGGGCTATTCCCATATACTGGCTATTATGAATAATGCTGCCGTGTACATGGGAGTGCAGATATCTCTTTGAGATTCTGATTTGGTTTTCTTTGGATATATACCCAAAAGTGGAATTGCTGGGTCATATAGTAGTTCTATCTTTAATTTCTTAAGGAACCTATATACTGTTTTGCTTAACTGCCCCAATTTACATTATTACAAATAGTGCACAAAGGCTTTTGTCCACATCCACACTAGCACTTGTTATCACTTGTCTTTTTGATGCTAGCATTCTGACATATTTGAGGTGATATCTTATTGCTTGGGATTTTAATTTGTTTTCCCTGATGATTAGTGATGTTGAGTACCTTTTCATATCTGTTGTCCATTTGTATATCTTCTTTGGGGAAATGTCTATTCAGTTCTGCCCATTTTTAAATTAGATTCTTTTTGTTTACTATTGATTGAGTGAGTTGCTTATATATTTTGGATATTAACTTCTTATCAGATACATAATTTGCAAATATTTTCTCCTGTTCTGTGGGTTGTTACCTGTTCAGTTTGTTGATTGTTTCTTTTGCTGTGCAGAAGCTTTTTAGTTTGATGTCATCCCACTTATTTAGTTTTGCTTTCATTGCTTGTGTTTTGGGTGTCATAACCAAAAATTCATTGTTATGACCAATGTCAAGGAGACTTTTCCATATATTTTCTTCTAGGAGTTTTATGGTTTCAGATTTTATCTTTAAGTTTTGAACTCATTTCAAGTTTATTTTTAGGAGTGTTACAAGATAGGAGTCCAATTTAATTCTTCTGCATGTGGTTATTTAGTGTTCTTAATTTCTAAAAAAAAATATTTATTTATTTTTGAGACAGGGAGAGAGAGTGGAATGGGAGCATAGAGACAGAGAGAGACAGAGAAAGAGAGAGACAGAGAGAGACAGAGAATTCCAAGCAGGCTTCACGCTGTCAGGGCAGACCCCATGTAGGGTTTGAACTCACGAAGCATGAGATCATGATCTGAGCCAAAATCAAGAGTCAGATATTTAACTGACTGAGCCACCCAGGTGCCCCAGTTGTTTAGTTTTCTACCAGCACTTATTGAAAAGGCTATTTTTATCCCCAATGAATATTCTTGTCTCCCTTGTCAAATATTAGTTTACCATATATTCAAGGGTTTATTTCTGGAGTCTTAATTCTATTCCATTGGTCTATGTGCCTAGTTTTTAAATGTTTATTTATTTATTTTTGAGAGAGAGAGAGAGAGAGAGTGAGAACATGAGTAGGGGAGGGGCAGAGAGAGAGAGGGAGAGAATCCCAAGCAGGCCCTGTGCTGTCAGCACAGAGCTCGATGCAGGGCTCAAACTCACAAACCGTGAGATGATGACCTGAGCTGAAATCAAGAGTTGGACGCTCAATGGACTGAGCCACCCAGGCGCCCCATGTGCCTATTTTTATACTATTTTAAACTCTTTTGATTACTATAGCTTTGTGTTATAGTTTGAAATTGGAAATGAGGTGCTTACAGATTTGTTCTTTCTCAGGATTGTTTTGGCTATTCAGGGTCTTTTGTTGTTCCATACAGATTTTAGGCTTGTTTTCTTCCATTCCTGTGAGAAATGCCATTTGAATTTTGATAGGGATTACATTGAACCTATAGATGGCTTTGGGTATGGACATTTTCAAAATATTAATTCTTCTAATCTATGAACACAAGATATCTTTCCCTTTGTGTCTTTAATTTCTGTCATCAAAGTCTTATAGTTTCAGTGTACAGGTTTTTTACCTTCTTGTTTAAATTTATTCCTAAGTATTGTATTGTTTTTGATGCTATTGTAAATGGGATTGTTTTCTTTATTTCCTTTTCACATATTTTGTTGTTAGTGCATATAAATGCAGTTGATTTCTTCATGCTGATTTTATTTCCTGCAACTCTACTGAATTTGTTGATTAGTTCTCACAGTTTTGGGGAGGAGTCTTTAGGATTTTCTATATATATGACAATATTATATCCAAATGAAGACAAGATTAGTTCTTCCATCTGATGTAGATGCCTTTTCTTTTTTCTTCTTCTTCTTTCTCCTCCTCCTCCTCCTTTTTCTTCTTTCTCCTCTTCAGCCTCCCTCTCCTCTCCTCCTGCTCTCCCCCACCTCCTTACCCTCCTCCTTCTCCTCCTCCTTCTGCCTGCTTCTTCAGGCTGTGACTTCTAGTACTGTATTGAATAGGCATGATGAGAATGAATTTCCTTGTCTTTTTCCTGATCTTAGAGGAACAACTAAAACTTTGATCACTGAGTGTGGCGTTAGCTGTGGGCTTGCCATATATGGCCTTTATTATGTTTTAGGTACATTTCTTTTAACCCAATGTGTTGATAAGTTTTACCATGAAAATATATTTTATCATATAGATGCTTTTTCTGCATTATTGAGATGATCATGTGATTTTTATCTTCCATAATGTGGTGTATCACATTTATTCATTTGCATATGTTGAACCATCCTTGAATTCCAGAGATGAATCACATTTGATCATGGTGTATGATTCTTTTAATATACAATTTAACTTACTTTGCTAATATTTTGTTGAGAAATTTTGCATCTATATTCAGTAAGGATTTTAGCCTGTAGTTTTCTTTTCTTTTCTTTTCTTTTCTTTTCTTTTTTTTTTCCTTATCTGGTTTTGCTTTTAGTGTAATACTGGCCTTGTAAATTGGGTGTAGTAATGTTCCTTTCTCTTCAATTTTTTGGAAGAGTTTGAGAATGATTGGTGTTAATTCTTCTTTAAATGTTTGGTAGAATTCACAACAGAAACCATCTGTACTGGGCTGTTCTTTGTTGGGAGATTTTTTAACTACTGAGTCATTCTTCATACTCATTATTGGTCTGTTCAGATTTTCTGTTTCTTCATGATTATATCTTAGTAAGTTGTAAGTTCCTTGGAATTTATCCATTTCTATAGTTTGTTTAATTTGTTGGCATGTAATTATTCATAGTACTCTCTTATAATCGTTTGCATTTCTGGTATCAGTTTCAATTTAAATTTTAGTTTATTTCTGATTCTGTTTGAGTCTTCTCTTTTTTCCTTAAGTTAGCTAAAAGCTTGGCAATTTTATCTTTTCAAAAATCCATCTCCTAGTTCATTGATCTTTTCTAGTGATTTTATGTTCTTTATTTTATTTATTTCTGTTCCTATATTTGTTACTGCCTCCTTCTGCTAAATTTGGGTTTACTAATGCCATCTAATTATTTTCTGGCTGTTTTGTAGTTCCCTTGTTTTCTTTCTCTCTCTTTTTGCTTTCCTTTGTGAACTGATGATTTACCATAGTTTAAGGCTTTGATTCCCTTCTCTTTATCTTTTGTTATGTAATTATGGTTTTGTTGGGGCGCCTGGGTGTCTCAGTGGGTTAAGCATCTGACTTCAAGTCAGATCTCACAGCTTGTGAGTTTGAGTCCTGTGTAAGGCTCTGTGCTGACAGCTTGGAGCCTGGAGATGCTTTAGGTTCTGTGTCTCCCTCACTCTTTGCCCCTCCCCTGCTCGTGCTCTGTTTCTCTCTGTCTCTCAAAAATAAATAAACATTAAAAAAATTTTTTTAAATAATAATTATGTTTTGGGTTTGTAATCACCATGAGGCTTACATAATCTTGTAGATATGTAATCTTATATATATAATAGTGTGTTTTGTGCTGATAGCAACTTAACTTCAATTGCATAGATAGAATCTACCCTTTAACTCCCCCAATTTTGTTTCTGATGTCACAATTTACCTTTTTTATTGTATAGTCATTAACAAGCTATTGTAGCTAAAGTTTTTTTTAATACTTTTGTTCTTTAACCCTTGTACTAGAGTTAAGTGGTTAACACACCACTTGTTACAATATATTAGAGTATTCTAAATATGACCACGTACTTTGCCAATGGTATATTTTCATATGTTTTTATGTTACTTATTTGCCTCCTTTCATTTCAGCTTGAAGAACTCCTTTCAGCACTTTTTGTAAGGCCAGTAAAATGGTGATGAATTTCCTCAGCTTTTGTTTGTCTGGGAAAGTCTTCATCTCTCTTTCATTTCTGAGGGACAGTTTTGCCAAATACGGTATCTTGGTAGGCAGTGTTTTTTACCCCAGCATTTTTCATACATCATGCACTCTCTAGCTGTAAGGTTGCTGCTGAGACATCCATTGGTAGACTTATGAAGGTTCCTTGTAAGTTACAACTTTCTTTTCTTTTGCTGCCTTTAATATTATCTCTTTTTCTTTGATTTCTGACAATTTTATTATAATGTGTCTTGGAGAAGATCTCTTTAAGTTGAGTTTATTTTGTTGTCTATGAGCTTCATGAACTTGGATATCTAAATCTCTCCCCAGATTTGGGATGTTCTCAGACATTTTTTTAAAGATATTCTTATGCCCCCTTTACTCTCTTTTTTCTGGAACTCCAATAATTCACAGATTGTTTCTTTTGATGTTTAAATAGGCTCTTTTTACTATTTTTTCATTCTTTTATATTTCTACTCCTCTTACTTGATAATTTCAAGTCCTGTCTTCTATCTCACAGATTCATTCATCTGCTTCATTTAATATGTTATTGGTGGTCACTATTGCATTTTTAATTTCATTCACTGTATTGTTTAGCTCTACAATTTCTGCTTGGTTCTTTTTTATGATATATCTCTTTGTTAATCTTCTCATTTTGTTCATGTATTGTTTTTGTGACTGTTGAATTGCCTTTATATATTTTCATGGAGTTGACTGAGCTTCTTTAAGCAGCTATTTTAAATCCTTTATCCTTAAATATTACAAGGATAAATATATCCTGTGGAGTTATTCCAGAATTATAAGGATAAACAAATATATAATAAAAATGATATTACTATTTTGTTAATATTCTATTAATAAATATAAATTTAAAAATAAATAATATCTCCATCCATAGTTTAGGGATTGGTTACTAGAAGATTATTGTGATCCCTTAGTTGTGTCATGTTTTCTTGATTTTTCATGCCACTTGAAGTAGTGCATTTTGCATTTAAAGTAGCAATCAATTCCTAGTCTTTACTAACTAGGAACTAGGAGAAAAACACCTTCTGTCAGCCCTTCTAGGGAGGCTCTCTCAGATTGTCTATGGACACATCAATTCCCTGCTTCTTGCACTCCCTTATGGCAGAATCCTTAAGCTTGTATGCCTTGTCCTGATCCTATAATGCACCACACTGGGTGCTGAAGTCTCTCTTTTGCTTTCCCAAGGGCAGCAAAGCTAATGCTCAAATTTATGTTCTATCCTTGACCTGCAAATTTGGTCCAGCTCTCTGCACATACTCACTAGACATCTGTTGAAGCTTTCCCTTGCCACTGTCAGCATCACGCACAGAGAACCATCCACAGGGAGGAGGTTTGGGGGGTGGGTGGGGATGAGGTGGCTATGCTGAGAGTGCCCTTGGAAAAGTTAGAGGAATCTGTCAGTGAGGCATCCCCAGTGGCTCACTTTTGAGCTTCTTTTAAAAAAAAAATTTAAGTGTATTTATTATTGAGAGATAGAGAGAGACAGAGCATGAGCAGGGAAGAGTAAGAGAGAGGGAGAGACACAGAATTTGAAGCAGGCTCCAGGCTCTGAGCTGTCAGCACAGAGCCTGACGAGGGGTTCGAACCTACGAACTGCGAGATCATGACCTGAGCCGAAGCCGGATGCTTAACCGACTGAGCCACCCAGGTGCCCCTAATTTAAAAAAAAATTTTTTTTAAGTTTGGGTTTCTTGATGGAATCTGCGACACAGTTCAGAGGACCCACATCCATTTTTTGTCTTCCAAGAGTCCTATCTGCCATTCTTACAGCCTGTTCCTACCCTCCAGTCAGGCAGCTCATGACTCAGGACCGTGGCTAGGGTGATAGAGAAACGGACCTCTTTGGCAGCATTCCACAGAGCTGGGGAAAATGGGCACTGACTCACATGCTCTCACTTTGCCCCATGGGAGAAATCAGGGGCTAAGAAGATCTCTCTTGGCCCTGAACTGTGCCACCTCGGGTGAAGGTTTATGCAGGTAATGTCAAACTTTTCTCTCAGCCTCTCCAGTGCATCCAAACTCATGTTTTCTTGCTCCAACGGTGTGCTGGAACTTTCCCACTGGAAACCTGAGCTTCCACAAAGTCTGTCTTGTCTGTGGATGATTGTCAAAGATAGTATTCTCCAGAAGCTCATCAACTGCAGCCAAGAGTGACTTGAGAATGATTCAAGATAGCTTACAGACCTTGTTTTTTTAGGCTAAGCACCACTTACCCTGTATGAAAAGGTTCAAGTTATCAAAGCTAAACTGAAATTGGTATGTTGTGCTTTCAATTAATTATAATGTTTAACTTAACTCCAAAGAAAATTCAGGTACTAGTTTATATAAAGTATGTGATTAAATTGTTCCCAAGCAACTATCATTTTGTTATATGACTCAGTTAAGAAATAGTCTGGAGCCTTTCAGATAAAAATGGCAAATGAAAGCCATTTCTACCCCCTCTCCCTCCTGAAACCAACTGAAAACTACAAAAAGAATGATCCACACAGATTACTCAATTTGCAATTAATTAGAAAACAGCTACACTTCTAGTACTTAATATGAGAAATGAAATTCAGATCAAATATTGAAAAGGCAGGAGAGCAAAATGCCCTAGCAGACAATCAAGTTACATTCAGGGTTCTTACAAGTTGGTGACACACATAGAAAGCCAAGTATGTGACTCATGGCTTGAAACTAAAGCAGCACAGAATGGAGGCAGGATAGAGTAAGGAGAGACATAATTTGACACTTTTGCAGGGAGCTCTGCATCTACTGATTTCATTCAACAAAGATAAATAGGTGATGGAAGACAGTGAAAAACAAGATCTTCCTTGCAACCCATTATAACTTCCTTGTCATCATGAAAGACATAGTTAAGGCAATATATGCAGCATACAATTTAAAAAGGGTTTGTAAACTGAATCCAATATACCAATGTTCAAGGTGTATCTCCCAATCTTTATCCCAAACAATTGCATTCAAAGAGATGACTTGAGTGATAAGAGAGTTATTTTCAAATAAGAGAAAGAAATAAGGGTCTACAACGTGCATAGCTTCTTGAAAAACAATCTACTCGTTGAATTGCAATGACAAATACATGAATGAGGAAGTTATTGTAGAGGACCGGTGGTGAACTTGGAGTCTACTGAAATATAAAACTAAGGGAAAATAACTGGAAAATGATGACTGAGTAGAAAATCTATAACTCTTGATATTGTGGAACTTAAAATATAGGTAACAAAAATTGGAATGTAAAGTATGAGAATAGGAGTTTGTAAGAAGTTTGTGAATGCTGTTTTCTTATCTCAGAGTGGAATGTGGGTGGACAAAAATACTGTTTAAATCTAAAAAACTCAGGTTGCAAGCTAATTAAATAAATTTACATTAGAAGAACCCATAAGGATTAAGAATAGATTATAGAAACAATTATTTCTGAAAGAAAGCACAGACATACAAAACAACATAAAGATATCATACACCATACAATGAAAGAAACAATTAAAACAAAAAATAATTAAAAGACAAATGTAATATGAAAATACAGCATTAAGTAACAGAATAAAGACTAAATATATATGTCAATTGAATAAATGTTAATGAATTTACCCTTTTAAATAAAGCATTTGATTAGATTTAAACAAATATTTTTAAAAGATACATAATTAAGATAAGTGTGTAAAACAAGTGACTCAGGTTGAAAATAATAGGCAAGAAAAAATGAATAGGTAAAACATATTAAAAACATCAGGTGCAAATAAATAGTTTCATGAGTCACATAATTATATATTAAGCAAGTTTTAATTGAAGTGTTAAATCATTAAGGATTCAAGAATGACATTTTATAAAGAAATTATCACACTAAATTAAAAAATTATATTGAATTAAAAAAATTTTTTAACATTTATTTATTCTTGAGAGGCAGAGAGAGAGCTTGAGCAGGGGAGGGACAGAGAGAGAGGGAGACACAGAATCCGAAGCAGGCTCCAGGCTCTGAGCTGTCAGCACAGAGCCTGATGCAGGACTTGAACCCATGAACCACAAGATCATGACCTGAGCCAAAGTCGGATGCCTAACCAACTGAGCCACCCAACTGCCCCAAATTGAATATTTTAAAAAAAATTAATGTACCATAAATATTCTCATGGAAAATGGCACTAAGCAAGGAATAAATAATTAGAACATGTCTTTAGGCAAAGTTAGATACAATAACAAAAAGTTACATACAATAATATTAAGGACTGCAAAAATATAATTATTCCTGAAAATCTAATAGAGGTATATAAAATTCACGTCCTTGGAAATGAAGAGGATCTTTCTATTTTATGTGCCAAAAGAACATTTATCAAAAATTTAACATGAAGAAAACTTAAATTCTATGGTGTAGAAAAAGTGTACACATGTATTCTAACAGCATGGAGCCTGCTTGGGATTCTTTCTCTCTCTTCTTCTCCCCCACTCATTCTCTCTCTCTCTCTCTCTCTCTCTCTCTCTCTCTCTCTCAAAATAAATAAATAAAATCTAAAAAACCCTCATTGTTACTTCCATAGAATGGTAGCAAGTATTCAGAGGAATATGTTAATCCAAATGTTTTGATATAAAAAAACTTCAAAATGCATCATTAAGTATATAACAGGATATACTTAATTTTTCTTTTTGCAAATACATAAATAAGTCACTTAAGAGTCATTGCTTCTGGGGCGCCTGCATGTGTGGCTCAGTAGGCTAGACATCCAACTTTGGTTCGGGTTGTGATCTCTCAGTTCGTGAGTTCCAGCGCCACCTTGGGCTCTGTGCTGACAGCTCAGAGCCTGGAGCCTGCTTTGGATTCTGTGTCTCCCTCTCTCTTTGCCCTTCCCCCGTTCATGCTCTGTCTCTCTCTGTCTCAAAAATAAACATTAAAAAAAATTTTTTTAAAGTCATTGCTTCTGAGGAGTAATACTGGAAATCTATAATAGTAGGAGGAATAGTTTATTTTTATTATATACCTTTGAACTATTTAAATGTTTATTAACCACATCATTGTATTTGTTTATAAAGGGTGTTACTAAAACATAAATTGATGTTTTTAAAGGCAATCAGATCTCTGATACATCATTAAACTAGAGAATTGAAAAAACAAAAGGAAGAACATTGGAGTAATTTTTTCATTAAAATTTACTTAATACTATTGGTTCCTACCCATCACTATCTGGTTATTCAATTGTGTTCCAACCAACTGCCTATTCTCACCTTGATGTGCCTTTATTAGCACCTACCTACTAAAAAAAATAAGTTTATAAAAATGAACAAGAAAAAGAGTAACTATAGAAGTGTACTTACCAACATCCTTGGGGATATTTGAGGGGGTGAAGAGTCTGAAACAGATAGTAGGAGATCAGAACTCTCTCTGAAAAAAACTGGAAATGACAATTTCAAAATTTGAATTGTATATATTTTGAAACAAAAATAATACATTAGAGTGCTTTCTGCTTTTTTTATAGCTCTGATTTTTTTCCTATGAATCCTAAATCCTTTACTTGGGTCTTTGGGCCACATAAACATAGTAATATTAAAACCTGATTGGATACATTCATTGCAAGATTCAGTGCTCGTGCACCGCCAACTTAAATTCAAAAGAATACTGTTTGGTGTCAAAATAAAGAATGGCATACAAAAGGAACACGGAGGAAATAAATGGAGGGATGGGTCAACTGATGAGACTAGGAATAGAAAATCCCCAAAATTTGATTAGAAGTAGACACTAATATCCTCCCATGAATAATGAGGAGAGAAACAGATTACTTGAAAATTACCCTTAATATCAAATCTATATAAAGCATATTAGGGAGCAAATAAGTACTAAACATATCTAGATTTATTTATTAATCACAGTGTTTTTGCTGTGATTATATAATCTCCTATAATTTTACTTTTTAAATCACATTTAAGTGTAAAAAGCACATAGCTATTAAATACTAAAATCAAACCCCATTATCTATCAACTAGCTTCAACAATTATCAATATAATGGCAATTTTGTTTTATTTATATCTCTTTTAATACCTTGTTGCTGAATATGTATTTTTATAACTTTATTGAGGCATACTTTGCATGATATAATTTGCACGAAAGAAAATGTACCTATTTTAAGTTTTTACTTTTAGTGAATATATAGTTGTGCAAACATATGACAATCCAGTTTTAAAATATTTTCATTACCTCCCAAAATTCCTTTGTACCTATTTATAGCAAATTCCCAGACCTAGGAAAACACTGATCTGCTGTCTCTACAGATTTGCCTTTTCTGGACAGTTCGTAGAAATGAGATAATAAAATATGGCCCTAATCAAGATATATGACAGGGCAATTAAGCAAAATGTCTCATCAAACTATCAGTTTTCTATAAAATAGGGTTTAAATGCAAGAAAAGAAAAAATAACATGGCAGAGAAAATGTAACTCATAACAGAGGAAAACAAAGCTCAGAGTCAGGGTTCCCAGGATGATGATGGTAAGGATAGGAACAGAAATGTGGCCGGAATGTTCTCAGGTTTTTCCTTTCCTTAGGAGACTTGACCTGGTTTGGTCTGGTGTAGATCGGAAGACTAGCTCTAAATCAGTTGGATGACATTTAAAGGCAGAGGATAGCATGGTACGTAACTGTGTGACGAGAGCCAGGCCAACGTTTGCACTCTTTTTGGGTGAGAGAGGGGACTATCCCATTATGAAAGCAGTCATGACTAGTTCAGAAAATTATTCAGTCACCAGCATTAACACTGTCAGTGTTCCAATCCTCTGCTTTTTCATTGGTTTTTGAACAAGCGCTATACTATAATGAAAAACTGAGTCTAGATGGAACTAGAATAAGAATAAGCACTATTGATTAGGAGCTGAAAAACAAAATGAAGATGAGGGAAGGTAAATGAGATTTAGGGGACAGTACTTAAAGACTTTTTAATGTGTTTCTACTGGTATTCATAAAGCATGGATGGATGTGCTACAAAGTATAGCAAGATGTAGGCAATATGTTATCACAGCATATATCTGGATATTGAACTTATGTGGTATATTTATGTGATTTAAAATACTTATAAATAATGAACAAAACCACATTATTTTAATAGCCTTTGAGAAGTAGCCTGGGTCATTGTGTATAAAGATGTCTCCAACTTCTTCCTGTATGTAGATTATAAGAGAGATCTGAAACCCCAATACCTCTGAATCAGTGACAGTCACTAAAACCTAGTAGCAGTTACAGATCTAAATAGAAGTTGGGCTACCTTAATATTTTCTTTCTAGTGAGTCTTATTGCCTACTGGATCTTGACAGCATGCCACAGAAAATGAAGCAAACAGGTTGGGCTCTAGGGATCCATCTGGACAACACTGAGAGGGAAATGTCACCAATTTTATATATTTCTCTTACTGTTGAAGACATGTACTCCTGGAGAATTTAAGAAATACTGCATTTAGAGTGTTATTTTTTATTCTGCCAATGACTTCCTTGACTATCTCTTCAAATAAATGGACTATCAGTATGAATCATGACTGATGATACTGAAGGATGCCAAAATATCTAGTCAGTTCACCTAAAAATAGTCATATTGATTACCTCAGCCCACATAGACATTTCCTGATGATTAACTGAACTAGCTTTATCAATATAACCCAAAATATGAATGAGACCGGGAAAAAAGAAAAAGAAAGTGGGACTAATTAAGGTTATTATTATTGTTGTATTGACAAATAAATCAGTTTTGAGGCACGCATTAGGTTTACTCAGTCGTTTTACACTTCAGGACCTCGTATATAGCAACACTTGAATTTCTAAAGGCTACTCATCAAGTAACAGAAAGAAATTAGCACGTAATTATTATGGATTCAGAAGTAAAAAGAGAGTAATCAAACACATGCAGAGCAAATATGGGAACCACAGACGCAATATTATTGTATTAAAAGAGAGGAATGTTTTCCTTATTTATGGAAGCTTATGGGAAACAGTAAAGCATTTTTGCTAAGCTTCCCTGTACAAGCTTGAAAAGTAGATTTTTTCAAATCTATTTGCAGCATTTGACTTTCACCTAACCATTGGAATATGCCAACAAATCCTAAATAACCATTTCTGGTGTTCAAGCTTGCTATATCTAGCAGATAGTAGTTGGAAGGTGTAGTTTAAACTCTGAATCAATCCTTATCTAACTCATACAATGTAAAATGATAATTTAGATAAACTTTCTACTAAGCACTTTAATTGTATTAATTCATCTGAGCCTTATAAGAACCCTAAGAATTAGATAGGGCAAGGAGTAATACCTTTTACTCATAGATGAACATAAAATGAATACTTTATTTAACTTCATCACTCAGTATGGTAGAAACTAAAAGTACCACTTTTTTTCAGACAGTGTGTCTCTAGTGTTCTATCTCTTATGCTATGTTGCCTTCAAACAGATTTAGAAACTATGATTCAAAAATTTTAATAGAGTACTGTTTAATTAGATAGATACCTCCTGATAGTTATATGTCGATTTAACATTTCTGTTTTGTCAGTAATTAATTCATAAATAATTATTGAGTAATTGAACATGAATTAGGTGCAGGAGCTATGCCAGGTAATAGGGATAAAAAGAGGAACAAAACATAATTTCCTCCCCACCACTATCTATGGTTGTAATCAGACCTGTAGAAATAAATGTCAGTGGATGAAGTGAAGATTGTGATTGCAGATTGTGAAGTGCTCTGTACACTCCATTCAAAATTTAAAATTGTATCCTTTATGCAGCTAGGAGCCACCAGAAATCTAATTAAGCTTGGAGCCTAGCAAATCAGAACTCTTATTTCAGAATACAAAGCTGCCAGCATTGTAAGGAAGAACTTGAAGAAAGACGAGACTGGTGACAAGGAGTCAAGACGAGGCCACTAAGGAAAGAAATCACTTGCTGTTGAACAGCATCTGAACCATGGTAGCAGTGTCAGATAGAGAGGAGAACTGGACTGGGAAATATTCCTAGGTATAATATTAGAAGCAGAGTCTGAGCCGAAGTAGGATGCTCAACTGACTGAGCCACCCACTGTTTTTCTATCTTTATTTAATTTGATTTGGGCACCTTCTGGAGATAATTTTTGGTTATTTATTTTTCTATATCTCCTATTGCTCCTCTTCATTACTTGTTACCACCATGCACAGGTCACAAATACTTCTTGCTTCCTAGTTTTTAATATCCACAAAATTCTTTGCTTTTTAAATATAATTTATTGTCAAACTGATTTCCATACAACACCCAGTGCTCATCCCAGCAGGTGCCCTCCTCAATGCCCATCACCCACTTTCCCCTCTCCCCCACCCTCCGTCAACCCTCAGTTTGTTCTCAGTATTTAAGAGTCTCTTATGGTTTGCCTCCCTCCTCTCTGCAACTTTTTTCCCCCTTCCCCTCCCCCCATGGTCTTCTGGTAAGTTTCTCAAGATCCACATATGAGTGAAAACATATGCTATCTGTCTTTCTCTGACTGACTTATTTCACTTAGCATAATACTCTTCAGTTCCACCCACGTTGTCACAAATGGCAAGATTTCATTTTTTCTCATTGCCAAGTAGTATTCCATTGTGTATATAAACCACAATTTCTTTATCCATTCGTCAGTTGATGGACATTTAGGCTCTTTCCATAATTTGGCTATTGTTGAGAGTGCTGCTATAAACATTGGGGAACAAGTGCCCCTATGCATCAGCGCTCCTGTATCCCTTGGGTAAATTCCTAGCAGTATTATTGCTGGGTCATAGGGTAGATCTATTTTTAATTTTTTGAGGAACCTCCACACTGTTTTCCAGAGTGGCTGCACCAGTTTGCATTCCCACCAACAGTGCAAGAGGGTTCCCGTTTCTCCACATCCTCACCAGCATCTATAGTCTCCTGATTTGTTCATTTTAGCCATTCTGACTGGCGTGAGGTGGTATCTATCTCAGTGTGGTTTTGATTTGTATTTCCCTGATGAGGAGTGACATTGAGCATCTTTTCATGTGTCTGTTGGCCATCTGGAGGTCTTCTTTGAAGAAGTGTCTATTTATGTCTTCTGCCCATTTCTTCCCTGGATTATTTATTTTTGGGGTGTGGAGTTTGGTGAGTTCTTTGTAGATTTTGGATACTAGCCTTTTGTCCGATATGTCATTTGCAAATATCTTTTCTTATTCTGTCAGTTGCCTTTTAGTTTTGTTGATTGCTTCCTTTGCAGTGCAGAAGCTTTTTATCTTGATGAGGTCCCAGTATTTCATTTTTGCTTTTAATTCCCTTGTCTTTGGGGATGTGTCAAGTAAGAAATTGCTGTGGCTGAGGTCAAAGAGGTTTTTGCCTACTTTCTCCTCTAGGATTTTTATGGTTTCCTGATTCACATTCAGGTCCTTCATCCATTTTGAGTTTATTTTTGTGAATAGTGTAAGAAAGTGGTCTAGTTTCATCCTTCTGCATGTTATTGTCCAGTTCTCCCAGCACCATTTGTTAAAGAGACTGTCTTTTTTCCATTTGATACTCTTTCCTGCTTTGTCAAAGATTAGCTGGCCATACATTTGTGGGTCCAATTCTGTGTTCTTTATTCTATTTCATTGGTCTATGTGTCTGTTTTTGTGCCAATACCAAAAATCTTTTTTTTATGTTTATTATTTTTTTTTGAGAGAGAGACAGAGACAGAGACAGAGTGTGAATGGGGGAGGGGCAGAGAGAGAGGGAGACACAGAATCCAAAGTAGGCCTCAGGCTCTGAACTGTCAGTGCAGACCCCAACATGGGGCATAAACTCACAAATTGTGAGATTGTGACCTGAGCTGACGTCAGACGCTTAACCAACTGAGCCACCCAGGCGCCCCTCCACAAAATTCTTTATGTCAGCATCAAGTGAAACCCTAAGTCTGTAATAGGTACTCATTTTCACTACTGGAAATTATCTTTCTATCACAACAATGACAAAAAGGCAAATTATCAAGGTGTCATGACCTTGAATTGGTTAACTTAGTGGAAGTACTTTGTCCTCAACAAAGATGGGACATGTATTACTGATCAGATGTTTTGATGAAATCATGAAACAGTCTAGAATTTCTTAAAATTCTAGAAAAGATAATGTGAGAAAAATGTAAGAAGTATTTTCTCATTTCTTTCAGACATTCTAGAGACCAAGTCCAACTGAAGCTTAATTATTGCCAGACCAGTAAAATTGTGTGGAGAAAACAATCATCTTATTTTAACAATGTGTTTTTTCCACCTTTATTTTCTAAGGATTCATAACAAGAAATTGTATTTAGTGGAAAAGTTGAATTTACACTAGCATATTGTATAACCTTCTCTCCATATACCTTCAGTAAAAAGACCTTAGCATCTCATGTATGCCTGTCATTATGAAACACTAATTACTCTTTGAGCATGCCTAATGTGTGCAAAATCAGCCCATATTGAAACATGGTTCTGTAGATTTAATGAATGCAATGTTCAATGAGAACTAAACAAAAATGAGACTTGCTTTTCACAGCCACACATGAAAGAAATGGATGTAGGATGCAAATGGCAGGGAAAATTCTCATTTTCAACTTGAAATGGCAAAATGAAACACATGAAAAGGACCTCATTGAAATATATTTGAAGGACAGGTAGTGGGCAATTGAAAGAAAACTAGACATTTTTTGTCTCAACATACAGAAGGGATTATAGATTACTTTTGTATAAAATACCGTTTCTCCACTCCAATTGATTGTGTGTCTAGCCACAAAATCATGAACAGCTGTGCATATTTTATCCTCACGTGCAGATACATCTGACTGTTTCCTTGACTTGGTGATTCAAGGTATGAAGGGATGCTTGGGAGAACAATAATACTGTTCAACTACTTCAGGTTTTTCTAAAAGTATCCAGGGATAATGTATAGAATCTAGCAATGTCAACAAAGTCTCTTCCTGAAAAAGGATATTAAAGATATTATGGTATGAAAGAAATATATAGAACCAAAAATATTTTAAATGGCATGTAAATAATTTTATTTAAAAATGGCATATCATTAATTTTTATGGTTACAAGTAGCTTGAGATTCTAGTACAAGTTATGGACCATCTCCTCTGGAAAATGCAAGAACTTACAACATTTTTTTAATACAGTTACTGTGGGTCCATGCTTAAGAATTCTTGACATAGTCATTTGTCCACATGCCAATTGCATAAAAGAGATATTTGGATCTAGAAATTCTTTTTTCAAGCAAACCATTTTACTCATCATAGGAAAATAGTGACATTTCTACAATCATTTAACATGTAATTGATCAATTAATGAAGTTTCTTATTTTCTTGTGCTATTTGTATTTAACTAGCATAGTGGTTTTTATTTCAAGAAAAGAAAGGTTTATGTGAGAATTACTGTCAGACATAGGAAACTATCCTGGACACCTTGAAGAAAAGATTCTATGTATATGCAAAATATTAATAATAAATAATAATATGCCTACTAGTAATTCTAATATCCTTTTGACTAATTTTATTCACATACCTCAAAGGAAAGATAAAAGATTGTGTTGGAATTTTTCTCTCTTCTGGTGCTTTGAGACTAGTATGATTTCCTTAAAAAATGGTAGATCACTTCAGAAATACATCACAAGAGGTACATCTTCAAAGGAGATTATTAGATTTGCACTGTGGAAAACAAATTTGAGATATTCAAAGATTACTATTATCTTTAGTTGGAGGAAATTGTTGTATATAAAATGATAAATTAAAATATGTAGCTTTCTGATAAGATAAGGGATAGACTTATACATATATGTATATAACTTGCATCCAAATTGAGAACGATCTATGGTAATTTAATGGGGTTCCCCAAATTAACTTTGGTGTTTAGTGTGGTATTGATATGTTAATAATTAACAATATTTCTCTGTTTAATTTATTTGCCTTAAGAATCAATGGCATTAACTAAGGCTTGATGTTGATTAGCTACAATGTTTTCTATAAAAGTAATTCTGAATAAGTTTTTAAATTGTGCTCACAAGTTAGTGTTATACAATCTGTGCTTTGAAGGTTTATTACATTTTTCCAGCTCAAATGAGAAATTACAGGTATTTCATGTCAGCACTTATATTTTCATTTAAGATTCCTTTTAGACAAATAAGGAAAGCTTCACAGATAAGGTGTTGCTTAAATAGCTTATTTAAGTTATTACTTACCATAACTTATTACTTAAGTTATTACTTACCATTAAGTAATACATATGTACTGCAGGAAATTTGGAAATTTTAGAAAATGTAGGTAAGAAAATGAAAACACATTATTTATCATTCAGGCATAACCACCTTTGATATTTGTTATATATGCAACTTTTTATTGTGCTGTTTTATTTCTATTTAGTTACTTACATTTACCATATTTTCAAATGCTATTTGTGAGTGACTTTTAGTGGATGAACAGTATTTCATCATTTTTGTGTGCAATAATGTATTTAATCAATGCATTATATTGGGTCACATATAATGTTTCTTTTTATTTTATTATTATTATTTATAAGTAAAATAGAAGTAGATATCTTTTGGACACTTGTCTAATTTTTTATATAAAAATGCTAAAAATGGAATTACTAAGTCAAAGGGCACACATATTGTAAAACCTTGATATATGGTTACTTACCTTCATTGTTTATGTTCCACCAATGTGGAATACCTTTACTAAAACATTACTACTCTCTTTTAGTGCTAATTTAGAAGGAAAATAAAATCTCATATTAATTTGGGCTTACACATTTATTGACTGAAAATCAAATGATCTTTTTTTTTTTTTTACAAATGATCTCATTATGGGGTTTTTTTTTACCTATTTTATTTATTTATTATGCATTCAAGGATATTACTGAGTGCCAAATAGCTGCCTGTGTTTGAATTATATTGTAATAGTTCCATGGAGGTCTAGAAAGACATATTTCTTGCCCCCATAAAACTTAAAATTGAATGAAGGAAATATAAAATAGGTTATATATTGTGATATGTGGTATGAGAAGATTATTCTAAACCATGATACAGATGCTAGGCTTTATCTTCTTGGCAGCTTATTATAGTTCAGAGTTTCACAGGCTTCTTGAAACCAGGAACCACGTTAAGAGTATATTTTGGTTTTGAGCCAATATGTATTTAAATCATAACCCCCATTTTACAGATGATAAATCTGATGTTGAATTTGAGGTTCCATGAAATAGTCAATAGACTAGAATGTAGGGCTAGAACAAGTTTATAATTCAACAATATACCTACGTATGGGCTTTGATTTTGAAATTATCAGTACATATAGCTAATGGAATATGAAAGTGTGAGAAAGTGCCAGGATAAGTATATTGTTTGGAAAAAAAGAGAGCTAATACAATCAAGTAGTAGCACACACAGACACATACTCCTTTCACGCACTCACACACTCCATAGATTTGTGTGTTTCCAGAGTATGCAGCCTGTAACCTTTCAGTTCGACCTGTCCTGATATGTCTTCAACTATTTATGAAAAGCATAAAGCAGTTCACAGTCCAACAAACCAGAATAATTTACTTCATTTCAGTTTATTTTTCTTGCCTTCTTTATAATCACTGATAATAACATCATCTTCCCATAAGCCACATAAAATGTGCTGATGTATAGTTTTATTATTCAAGTATAGTTGTATTTCAATCCTTCTACCAAGAATCTAAATGAGCACTTGTTTAAGCTGAGAAGAGAATATACAAAATATGTTTCAGGAAAAAAAAATGTCTTTCTCTAAGAGATTCAGATAAGACCAGGACTTTCTAAATTTCTGATATGTCTCCTCTGACAACAGACTCACAAGACGTATGCACTCTCTCTGGTTCCCCCACATTTAAACAACAAAGAAACATACACTCAAAGTCTAGAAGGGCCAGAGGATATAGATTTTAACAATATTTCTGTGAATCTATACCATCAAGAAAAAAAAAACTGAACAGAGTGGGGAGACAGAATGATAGCAGCTCCTGCAGTGATGGGCTCATGCCCGTGGGTGTTATTACAGGATAGAATACTTCAACTTCAGCCACACAGAATGGGCTCACCCCAGTGCCAGAGTTACTCACTTTATCCCTAATTGTACAACAGGAGCACTTCTGCAATAGTTTTATGGATTTTGTTTTTAACTTTGTTACAACTGTATTGAGCATACAATAAACTGCATTTGTTTTAATAGTACAGTTTGGTGACATACTATACTCCTGTGACACCATCACCCTAATCAAGATAGCAAGCATTTCACCAAGCCTCAAAAGTTTACCTGTGATTTTTTAATAATCGCTCCCTGCTTCCACAGTGTCCAGGCTTCTTATCCTGTGGTTTCACTTTGCAAATATGTGGATTTTAATTTAGACTTTTCCATTTTTCATGTTAGTGTCTAACATTGTGGTAACCCTTTTAACCCTCCCAAATTCGTTTACTTTTTTAGACTTGGCAACATATTTAGTTTGCTTAAGCATCATTTCCCTTTTTCCATGATGTGTTGTTATTCTGAGTTTGCAGTGTTTTATTGAGGGAGTGCAATTCTTTAGTGTCCCTTGAGTGAAGTTGCTTATTCTTTTGCAGTCAGGCTTGCTTCCTTTTCTTTTTTCTTTTTTCTTTTCTTTTCTTTTCTTTTCTTTTCTTTTCTTCTTTTCTTTCTTTCTTTCTTTCTTTCTTTCTTTCTTTCTCTTTATTTTCTTGCAAATGGCAGGATTTCCATCTTTTTAAGGCTGATAATGTCCCATTGTATGTGTATACCACATTCTCGTTATCCATTTATCCATTAACAGACACTTAGGTTGTTTTTATATCTTGGCTATTGTGAATAATGCTTCAGTGAACATGGGAGTGTAGACGTCTCCTTGAACTCATGATTTAAATTCCTTTGGCTAAATACCTGGAAGGGGGTTGCTGAATTATATGGTAGCCTCATTTTTAATTTGTTGAGGAAACTCCATACTGGTTTCCATAATGACTGTGCCAATTTACATTGCCACTACCAGTGAACAAAATTTCCCTTTTCTTCATATCCTCACCAACATTTGTTATATTTTGGCTTTTTGATAATACCTACCCTAAAAAGTGTGAGGTTACATCTCATTGTGGTTTTAATTTGCATTTCCTTGATGATTAATGATTTTGAGTTCCTTTTCATGTACCTGTTAGCCATTAATATGTCTTCTTTGGAAAAATGTTTATTCAGTTCTTTTGACCATTTTTTTTTAAATCAGGGTGTTTGTGGGGCGCCTGGGTGGCGCAGTCGGTTAAGCGTCCGACTTCAGCCAGGTCACGATCTCACGGTCCGGGAGTTCGAGCCCCGCGTCAGGCTCTGGGCTGATGGCTCAGAGCCTGGAGCCTGTTTCCGATTCTGTGTCTCCCTCTCTCTCTGCCCCTCCCCCGTTCATGCTCTGTCTCTCTCTGTCCCAAAAATAAATAAAACGTTGAAAAAAAAATTAAATCAGGGTGTTTGTTTGTATTTGCTATTGCGTTGTGTAAGTTCCTTACATATTTTGAATATTAACCTTTTATCTGACACATGGCTTACATATATTTTCTCCCATTCAGTAGGTTGTCTTTCAGTTTGTTTATTGTTCCCTTTGTGGGGCCAAAGACTTTAGTTTAAAGTAATCTCACTTGTTTATTTTTGCTTTGGTTGCTTATATTTTTGGTATTCACAAAATCAGTGTCAAGACCAATATGAAAGAGTTTTTTTCCCTGTTTTCTCATAGTTTCATGGTTTTAGATCTTATGTTTTAGTCTGTAATTATGAATTGATTTTTATGTATGGTATAAAATAAGAATCCAATTTTATCCTTTTGCATGTGCAAATCCAGTTTTCCTAGTGTCAAATTGAAGACACTATTCTTTCTCCATTTGTGTTCTTGGTGCCTCTGTCAAAGATTAGTTGACCATATATGTGTGGGTTGTTTCCGGGCTTTCTGTTCTGTTCCATTGGTCTATATGCCTATTTATATTTGAGTACTGTACTGCTTTGATTACTATAGCTTTGTAATACAATTTGAGATGAGGAACTGTGATGCCTCCAACTTTGTTCCTTGTTGAGGTTGCCTTGGTTATTCAGGGTCTTGTGTGGTCCCATATGAACTTTAGGATCGTTTTCTGTTTCTGTGATAAATGTTATTGGATTCTGATAGAGATTGCATTGAATCATAGATTACTTTGGGTAATACTTTATTAATTTCAATATACTCAAATTTATCGTTTTGTTTAGGTAGGTTTGCATTTTTTTGTATTATTTAATAAATTCTGTCTTTGAATTTTTGAGTATAATATCGTATATTATTTTCTAAAAATGTTATAATTTTGTCATTCAAATACAGGTTTTTTAAGCATGTAAAATTTATTTTAGATGATTTTTTTATTTGTTTCATACAGATAGCCAAATTTTCTATCATTTATTGAAAAGATAGTTATTTTTCTTCTGATCAGTAATAACAGATGTATCATATGTGAAATGCCATATGGGTGTTATTTTTTTCTGGGTAGAATACTATTCCATTTGTCTAGTTTTCTATTCTTACACCAGAGCAGTCATAACTATTATGTTACATATATCTGGCAAATCGGCTCACTCACTGTTTTGTTATTATTTTAATTTACATAGTTTCCTTGTCTCTTCTTCCTCCATTATATTTGTATTTCTAAGAACAAGCTAATTTTTTAGCTTTTTAATTGATATTATAGTAAAGCACACAAAACATTTCTCAATCAGTTGTCACAAAGTGGACACCTCTCAAACCATTTCTAAAGTCAAAGAATAGACTATTACTAGAACATCCAGTACATCTGGAAATAGTACTATTTCCACACTGTTTCCAGTACTCAACCCCCATCTCCTCATAATCCTTCTCACACCTCTCTCTCTCCCATTACAAGGCACCTGATATCTCAATCTATAGTTAACGTTCACTAGGCACAAACAGGAGTATGCAATATCTAATAGTTTATATACATTTTTCTTTCAAAATTATGTTTATGGGCTTTATCCCTGTCATTACTAGTCACTGTTATTTATTTTTATTGCTACATACTATTTCATTGTAGCAATAAACCAAAATTTATTATAGATTCTAGTGTTGATATACATGCATGTAGTCTTTAATTTTTCCTATGCTGTGTTTGGACATTTTTATATTAGTCATTTGGTATGCATGTTTATGATGGTTAATATTATGTGTGAACTTGACTGGGCCATTTGGTGCCCAGGTATTGGGTCAAACATTATTCTGGGTGTGTCTTTGAGGTGTTTTTTGATGAGGTAAACATTTGAATCAGTATACTGAATAAAGCACAATGTGCTCCATAATACAAGTGATTATCCAATTAGTTGAAGCCCTGAATAGAACAAAAAGGCTGACGTTCCTATGATTAAGAGGGAATTTGTGCCTGACTGCCTGAGCTAAAACCTGCCTTTGGACAAGAACTGTAACTTTGGCTCTTCTTAGGCCTTAAGCCTACCAGCTTTAGGACTAGAACTTACACCAGGGACTCTCCTGGTCCTCAAGACTTTGGACTCAGACAGGAATGGTTCTCCTGGGTTTCCAACTTTCCAACTGCAGATCATGGGACTTCCCAGTCTCCATATTCACATGGGCCAATTTCTTAATTTCTTACAAGTTTCATATATATATATGTAAGATATATACATGTATATATACGTGATATATATAAGATATATGTGACATATAATTTATAATATAACATAATAAAATAAATATAATATAATCTATTTTTGGTTCTGTTTCTCTGGAGAATCTTGACTAATACAATGTTCATACATTATCCTGGTAATAGAGTTGAAGATATGATTTGTGAGTGGGAAGATGGCGGCGTAGGAGGACCCTGGGCTCACCTCGTCCGCAGATCATGTAGATTCCACCTACACCTGCCTAAATAACCCAGAAAACCACCATAAGACTAGCAGAACGGAGTCTCCGGGGCCAAGTGCAGACAAGAGGCCCACGGAAGAGGGTAGGAAGGGCGGAGAGGCAGTGCTCGCTATACAGACTGGTGGGAGGGAGCTGGGCCGGAGGGGCAGCCCTACGGCCAAGAAGAGCCCCCGAGTCTGGCTTGCAAAAGAGGAGGGGCTGGACAGAGTGTGATCTGACAGCAAGCAGGACTTAACATCTGGAAGGTTATAAGATAACAGATCTACTTGGAGAATGGGAGGGCTGGAGAACAACAGGAGGGAGAGTTGTTCAGCCCCAGACGACAGAATGCAGCTTGGCAGGGAACAAAGGCGCTCGCCAGCACCATCTCCCTCACCCATCCCCCAGCCAAAATCCCAAAGGGAACCAGTTCCTGTCAGGGAATTTGCTTGCATGGCGCCAACACCCAACACTGTGCTTCTGCAGATCCATCCCTCCTGCCGCAGGTGTGGCTCACTCCTGGTGCCCCAGGGCCCCTCCCCAAGCGGATCACCGAGCTGAGCCTGCCCTTCCCGCCCCTGTGCACCTTGCCGATCCACCCCAGCTAATACACCAGATCCCCAGCACCACAAGCCTGGCAGTGTGCAAGTAGCCCAGATGGCCACGCCACCCCACAGTGAATCCCGCCCTAGGAGAGGGGAAGAGAAGGTTCACACCAGTCTGACTGTGGCCCCAGCGGTGGGCTGGGGGCAGACATCAGGTCTGACTGCGGCCCGCCCACCAACGCAAGTTATTCAAGACAGCACAGGGGAAGTGCCCTGCAGTTCCTCACCACTCCAGGGACTATCCAAAATGACAAAACGGAAGAATTCCCCTCAAAAGAATCTCCAGGAAATAATGACAGCTAACGAACTGATCAAAAAGGATTTAAACAATATAACAGTGGGGCGCTTGGGTGGCGCAGTCGGTTAAGCGTCCGACTTCAGCCAGGTCACGATCTCGCGGTCCGGGAGTTCGAGCCCCGTGTCGGGCTCTGGGCTGATGGCTCAGAGCCTGGAGCCTGTTTCCGATTCTGTGTCTCCCTCTCTCTCTGCCCCTCCCCCGTTCATGCTCTGTCTCTCTCTGTCCCAAAAATAAATAAACGTTGAAAAAAAAAATTAAAAAAAACAAAAAAAAAAACCAAAAAAAAACTAATATAACAGAAAGTGAATTTAGAATAATAGTCATAAAATTAATCGCTGGGCTTGAAAACAGTATAAACGACAGCAGAGAATCTCTTGCTACAGAGATCAAGGGACTAAGGAACAGCCAGGAGGAGCTAAAAAATGCTATTAATGAGATGCAAAATAAAATGGAGATGACCACGGCTCGGATTGAAGAGGCAGAGGAGACAATAGGTGAACTAGAAAATAAAATTATGGAAAAAGAAGCTGAGAAAAAGATTAAAAAAATCCAGGAGTGTGAGGGGGAAATTAGAAAATGAAGAGAGATAATCTACACATAATTGGTATTCCAGAGGAGGAAGAGAGAGGGAAAGGTGCTGAAGGTGTACTTGAAGAAATAATAGCTGAGAACTTCCCTGATCTGGGGAAGGAAAAAGGCATTGAAATCCAAGAGGCACAGAGAACTCCCTTCAGATGTAACTTGAATCGATCTTGTGGACGACATATCATAGTGAAACTGGCAAAACACAAGGATAAAGAGAAAATTCTGAAATCAGCTAGGGATAAACATGCTCTAACATATAAAGGGAGACCGATAAGACTCATGACGGATCTCTCTACTGAAACGTGGAAGGCCAAAAAGGAATGGCAGGAAATCTTCTATGTGATGAACAGAAAAAATATGCAGCCGAGAATCCTCTATCCAGCAAATCTCTCATTTAGAATAGAAGGAGAGATAAAGGTCTTCCCAAACAAACAAAAACTGAAGGAATTCATCACCACTAAACCATCCCTACAAGAGATCCTAAGGGGGTCCTGTGAGACAAAGTACCAGAGACATCGCTACAAGCATGAAACCTACAGACATCACAATGACTCTAACCCATGTCTTTCTGTAATAACACTGAATGTAAATGTGCCAACCAAAAGACATAGGGTATCAGAATGGATAAAAAAAAAACAAGACCCATCTATTTGCTGTCTACAAGAGACTCATTTTACACCTGAGGACACCTTCAGATTGAAAGTGAGAGGATGGAGAACTATTTATCATGCTACTGGAAGTCAAAAGAAAGCTGGAGTAGCCATATTTATATCAGACAAAGTAGACTTTAAATTAAAGGCTATAACAAGAGATGAAGAAGGGCATTATATAATAATTACAGGGTCTATCCATCAAGAAGAAGTAACAATTATAAATGTCTATGCGCCGAATATGGGAGCCCCCAAATACATAAAACAATTACTCACAAACAGAATCAACCTTATTGACAAGAATGTGGTAATTGCAGGGGTTTAATACCCCACTTACAACAATGGATAGATCATCTAGACACATGGTCAATAAAGAAACAAGGGCCCTGAATGATACATTGGATCAGATGGACTTGACAGATATATTTAGAACTCTGCATCCCAAAGCAACAGAATATAGTTTCTTCTCGAGTGCACATGGAACATTCTCCAAGATAGATCACATACTGGGTCACAAAACAGCCCTTCATAAGTATACAAGAATTGAGATCATACCATGCATACTTTCAGACCACAATGCTATGAAGCTTGAAATCAAACACAGGAAAACGTCTGGAAAACCTCCAAAAGCATGGAGGTTAAAGAACACCCTACTAAAGAATGAATGGGTCAACAAGGCAATTAGAGAAGAAGTTAAAAGATATATGGAAACAAACGAAAATGAAAATACAACAGTCCAAACGCTTTGGGATGCAGCGAAGGCAGTCCTGAGAGGAAAATACATTGCCATCCAGGCCTATCTCAAGAAACAAGAAAAATCCCAAATACAAAATCTAACAGCACACCTAAAGGAAATAGAAGCAGAACAGCAAAGACACCCCAAACCCAGTAGAAGAAGAGAAATAATAAAGATCAGAGCAGAAATAAACAATATAGAATCTAAAAAAACAGTAGAGATCAATGAAACCAAGAGTTGGTTTTTTGAAAAAATAAACAAAATTGATAAACCTCTAGCTAGGCTTCTCAAAAAGAAAAGGGAGAGGACCCAAATAGATAAAATCATGAATGAAAGTGGAATTATTACAACCGATCCCTCAGATTTATAAGCAGTTATCAGGGAATACTATGAAAAATTATATGACAACAAACTGGACAACCTGGAAGAAATGGACAAATTCTTTAACACCCACACACTTCCAACTTAAACAGGAGGAAATAGAAAGCTCGAACAGACCCATAACCAGCAAAGAAATGGAATCAGTTATCAAAAATCTCCCAACAAGTAAGAGTCCAGGACCAGATGGCTTCCTTGGGGAATTCTACCAGACATTTATAGCAGAAATAATCCTATCCTTCTCAAGCTATTCCAAAAAATAGAAAGAGAAGGAAAACTTCCAGACTCATTCTATGAAGCCAGTATTACTTTGATTCCTAAACCAGACACAGACCCAGTAAAAAAAGAGAACTAGAGGGGCGCCTGGGTGGCGCAGTCGGTTAAGCGTCCGACTTCAGCCAGGTCACGATCTCGCGGTCCGTGAGTTCGAGCCCCGCGTCGGGCTCTGGGCTGATGGCTCAGAGCCTGGAGCCTGTTTCCAATTCTGTGTCTCCCTCTCTCTCTGCCCCTCCCCCGTTCATGCTCTGTCTCTCTCTGTCCCAAAAATAAATAAACGTTAAAAAAAAAAATTTTAAAAGAGAACTAGAGGCCAATATCCCTGATGAATATGGATGCAAAAATTCTAAATAAGATACTAGCAAATCGAATTCAACAGCTTATAAAAAGAATTATTCACCATGATCAAGTGGGATTCATTCCTGGGCTGCAGGGCTGGTTCAACATTCGCAAATCAATCAACGTGATACATCACATTAATAAAAGAAAAGATAAGAACCATAGGATCCTGTTAATGGATGCAGAAAAAGCATTTGGCAAAATTCAGCATTGTTTCTTAATAAAAACCCTCGAGAAAGTCGGGATAGAAGGAACATACTTAAACATCATAAAAGCCATTTATGAAAAGCCCACAGACAACATCATCCTCAATGGGGAAAACTGAGAGCTTTCCTCCTGAGATCAGGAACACGACAGGGACGTCCACTCTCACTGCTGTTGTTTAACATAGTGTTGGTAGTGCTAACATCAGCAATGAGACAACAAAAGGAAATCAAAGGCATCAAAATTGGCAAAGATGAAGTTAAGCTTTCACTTTCTGCAGATCACATGATATTATACATGGAAAACCCAATAGACTCCACCAAAAGTCTGCTAGAACTGATATGTGAATTTAACAAAGTTGCAGGATACAAAATCAATGTACAGAAATCAGTTGCATTCTTATACACTAGTAATGAAGCAACAGAAAGACAAATAAAGAAACTGATCCCATTCACAATTGCACCAAGAAGCATAAAGTACCTTGGAATAAATCTAACCAAAGATATAAAAGATCTGTGTGCTGAAAACTATAGAAAGTTTATGAAAGAAATTGAAGAAGATATAAAGAAATGGAAAAACATTCCGTGCTCATGGGTTGGAAGAATAAATATTGTTAAAATGTTAATACTACCCAAAGCTATCTACACATTCAATGCAATCCCAATCAAAATTGCACCAGGATTCTTCTCAAAGCTAGAACAAGCAATCCTAAAATTCATATGGAACCACAAAAGGCCCCGAATAGCCAAAGTAATATTGAGGAAGAAGACCAAAGCGGGAGGCATCACAATCCCAGACTTTAGCCTCTACTACAAAGCTGTAATCATCAAGACACTATGGTATTGGCACAAAAACAGACACATAAACCAATGGAATAGAATAGAAACCCCAGAAGTAGACCCACAAATGTATGGCCAACTCATCTTTGGCAAAGCAGAAAAGAATATACAATGAAAAAAAAAACAGTCTCTTTAGCAAATGGTGCTGGGAGAACTGGAAGCAACATGCAGAAGATTGAAACTAGACCATTTCTTACACCATTCACAAAAATAAACTCAAAATGTATAAAGGACCTGAATGTGAGGCAGGAAACCATCAAAACCCTAGAGGAGAAAGCAGGGAAAGACCTCTCTTACCTCAGCCGCAGCAATTTCTTACTTGACACATCCCCAAAGACAAGGGAATTAAAAGCAAAAATGAACTATTGAGACCTCATGAAGATTAAAAGCTTCTACACAGCAAAGGAAACAATCAACAAAACTAAAAGGCAACTGACAGAATGGGAAAAGATATTTGCAAATGACATATCGGACAAAGGGCTAGTATCCAAAGTCTATATAGAGCTCACCAAACTCCACACCCAAAAACCAAATAATCCAGTGAAGAAATGGGCAGAAAACATGAATAGACACTTCTCTAAAAAGACATCCAGATGGCCAACAGGCACATGAAAAGATGCTCAACGTCGCTCCTCATCAGGGAAATACAAATCAAAACCACACTCAGATATCACCTCACGCCAGTCAGAGTGGCCAAAATGAACAAATCAGGAGACTATAGATGCTGGAGAGGATGTGGAGAAACGGGAACCCTCTTGCACTGTTGGTGGGAATGCAAACTGGTGCAGCCACTCCGAAAAACAGTGTGGAGGTTCCTCAAAAAATTAAAAATAGACTTACCCTATGACCCAGCAGTGGCACTGCTAGAAATTTACCCAAGGGATACAGGAGTACTGATGCATAGGGACACTTGTACCCCAATGTTTATAGCAGCACTCTCAACAATAGCCAAATTATGGAAAGAGCCTAAATGTCCATCAGCTGATGAATGGATAAAGAAATTGTGGTTTATATACACAATGGAGTACCACGTGGCAATGAGAAAGAATGAAATATGGCCCTTGGTAGCAACGTGGATGGATCTGGAGAGTGTGATGCTAAGTGAAATAAGCCATACAGAGAAAGACAGATACCATATGTTTTCACTCTTATGTGGATCCTGAGAAACTTAACAGAAACCCATGGGGGAGGGGACGGAAAAAAAAAGAGGTTAGAGTGGGAGAGACCACAGCATAAGAGACTCTTCAAAACTGAGGGTTGATGGGGGGTGGGAGGGAGGGGAGGGTAGGTGATAGGTATTGAAGAGGGCATCTTTTGGGATGAGCACTGGGTGTTGTATGGAAACCAATTTGACAATAAATTTCAAATATTAAAAATAAATAAATAAATAAATAAATAAATAAATAAATAAATAAATAAATAAAATAAAGATATGATTTGTATAATATTTTCACCTCAGTGAATCCTTATAATCCTTATAATTCTGCCTGCAGTGTATAAAAAGTTTCTATTGTTCTACAGCCTTGCCAACATTTGGCATTTTCAGTTGTTTTTACTTTTTAGCTTTTAGTGGTTGTGTAGTTATCTTGTTTTGATTACATTTTCTTAATTATTGAATAGGATAAACAGCTTTTCATATGGCAATTATCCATTTAGATTTTTTTTTTCTGGTGAAATCCTTGTTCAAATCTACCACCTATTGGGAGGGGTTCTTTGTCCTTTTCTTCCTTAAATGAAATTTTTTCCATATTCTAGACACAAGTCTTTTGTTTTCTCACAATCTTTTTTGCACCCTCTGAATGGTGTCCTTTAATGAACAGAAATTTTAAACTTAAATGTACTTCATTTCATTAACCCACATGATTCTCTTTCTATTTAATATTCTTTGTTTTTGATCATGTTATTCTTCTTTGCATATACCTGTGTTTTTCTTTTGTTTTTCTTTAAATTACCTAGGAATAATATACAGAGAAATGTACATATATTAAGGGTATATTTCAACACATTTGGATATTACTAACACAAGAAGAACAGACATCTTTGTAAAAATATAGATTACTTGCATCATCCCTTCCCTATTTCCCTTGCCTCATACAAAGCAGCTGCTTTTCAGATTTCTCTCAATATATATTTCTCTTGTTCTAGAAATTCATATGAATAGAACCAAATGATGTATTTATATATATTCTTTTGTATTTTACTTATTTTAGTCAGAATTAAGCTTTTGAGGGCTACCTAGTTGGTTCAGTCGTTTGAGTGTCCAACTTTGGCCTGCGTCATGATCTCACGGTTCGTGAGTTCGAGCCCAAGAAATGGAGTTGCTAGGTATTTATGTAATAATATATTTACTTAATAATATATCTATGTAATAATATATTTACTCAAAAATAGATAAATATTTAACTTCATGGGAAAATTTCAGATAAATATCCAAGTTAGTTGTAATATTTTACACTTCCACAACCAGTATATGAACACTCTCATTTCACACCTTTGTAACTTGGGAGTTCATCATTTTCTTTAATTTTATCCATCATAGGGATATACAGTAGATATCTTATTGTGTTTTATGTTTATTTATTTTTGAGAGAAAGAGCAGTGCAGAGTGCAAGTGGGGGAGGAGCAGAGAGAGAGGGAGACACAGAATCTGAAGCAGGCTCTAGGCTCTCACCTGTCAGCACAGAGTTCCATGCAGGCTCAAACTCATGAACCATGAGATCATGATTGGAACCAAAGTCGAATGTTTAACCGACTGAGCCACCCAGGCACCGCCTTGTTGTGTCTTAATTTAAATTTCCTGGTAACTAATGATTGCAAGGAATTTTCATATGTTTATTAGTCTTTCATACACTTTTTTGTGAAGTAGCTGTTCAAATTTTTTTGCCCATTTTTATTGTATTGTTTGTCTTTTTATTATTGAGTTGTAGGAGTTGATATTTATATATTATTCTTGTTACAAATCCTTTGTCAGACACATATATTGCAAGAATTTTCTCCCCATTAATGGCTCGCCTATTCATTTTCTTATGGTGTACTTGGATGAGCAGTAGGGTTTTGTTTTGTTTCTTTAATTTTAATGAAGTATATTTTAGGACTTTTTTTTTGCAGTTAGTGATTTGTTGTGCTGTATAAGGAAACTTTGTATGCCCTCAAACACTTCCAGAAGATTGATATTTCAGATTTTATTTAGCTCTACAGTCATTTATTTTTAACTCCATCTCAAAAGTTTCCTCTTTGCAAACTCTCCTTCTTTCCCCTTTCCTCTGCCTCCCACCTCAGGAAAACTCACCTTCTTTTGTTACTGCAGATTGGATAGCACTTTCTAGAAATTATATAAATAGGATAATCTTTCACCCTTCATATTAGTCATTTGGTTTTGACTCTTTTGTTCCAGATAAGCCTTCCTCTTTAGGAGTTTGTCATTTGCATCAATCTTTTTTTGAAAAGCCTAGTTTTCATTTTAAAAATGGTCTCTAATGTTCTGTTGTCTATTCTATTGGTTTTTGCTCTTATATTTATCATTTTCTTTTCTGCTTATTTTGGGTTTAATATGCTCTTCGTTGTTTTTTTTTTTTTATGCTCCTTAAGGTAGTAGTTTGATCTGAGACCTTTCTTCTTGTATTTCATACGCATTAGAACTATGCATTTCTTTTTATTTGAGAGAGACAGTCGGAGGTATGAGGGGGGAGAGAGAGCGAGAGCAAGAGAGAGAGAGAGAGAGAGAGAGAGAATCATAAGCAGCCTCCATGCCCAACATGGAACCCAATGGGGGGGCATGAACTCACAAACCATGAGATCATGACCTGAGCCCAAATCAAGAGTTGAACGCTTAACCAACTGAGCCACCCATGCACCCCTGAACTGTGCAATTTTCTTTTGGTTTTCTTTAAATTCATTTTATCTGAATCCCATATATTTTGATATGGTGTGTTTTCATTAACATTTGGTATGAAAAAGCCTACTGATTTTCAGTCTGCATGTTACCTCAATGACAACAGACAAAGAAGTGTTGAAGTTTCCTGTATAATTCTCAATTCAGTATGTCTTCTTTCATTTATGTAAGTTTTGCTTCATGTATTTTGAAACTGATTTTGGACTTATCAGGTATATGCACATTTAGGATTATCATGTGTTCTTGATGAATTAACCCTTTGATTATTATGAAATGACCCTCTTTATCACTAATAATACTCTTTCTGAAGTCTTGTGTATGTGATATTAATATAGCAATTTTATCTTATGATTTGTATATATTTTTCTATAATTTTACTGTTAACTATTTGTGTCTTTATATTTAGTTTGTGTCTCTTGTAACAAAATACATTTTAGTCTTAGTTTAATATCCTGTCTGCCAATGTATGCCTTTTTTTATGAGGAGTTTAAGTCACTTTAATTTATTTATTGATATTTCAGGTTTAAGTATATCATCTTGCTATATCTTTTAAACTTGTTCTGCCTATTCTGTTCCTTTTTAAAAATGGTTTGACATTGTATCTCCTCTGTTGGCTTATAAGCTAGCCTCTTTTTTTTCTGTTAGTGGTTTCTCCAGAATTATATGCATATTTCTAATTCATCACAAAGTCAAATAATATTATATTATTTTAAATACAGCTTTATATTTTATGTTTATAATTACAACAGCTTTAAAACAGTTTATGTCTATGCTTTCCTTCTTCGAGTTATTATTTTCACACATTTTACTTCTATATCTGTTAAAAGTTCCATAGAATATTGTTATTATTTTTGCCTTAATTATTTCTATAAAATTTAAAGAATAAGAAAAAAAGCCTTTTATATTTACTTACTGATTTGTTATTGCCAGCATTCTGTGTTTCTGTATGGAGAGCTGAGGTTTCATCTATTATGTTTCTTTTTTTTTTTTTTAATTTTTTTTTTTCTCAACGTTTATTTATTTTTGGGACAGAGAGAGACAGAGCATGAACAGGGGAGGGGCAGAGAGAGAGGGAGACACAGAATCGGAAACAGGCTCCAGGCTCTGAGCCATCAGCCCAGAGCCCGACACGGGGCTCGAACTCACGGACCGCAAGATCGTGACCTGGCTGAAGTCGGACGCTTAACCAACTGCGCCACCCAGGCGCCCCATCATCTATTATGTTTCTAAAGCCTCAAGATTTTTCTTTAATGTTGCTTAAAGAGCAAGTCATGTTAGTCCTTTATTATTTAAAAAAACTTATTTCACTTGATTTTTTAACATGCATTTTGCTGGATATAAAATTAGATGTTGCGTCTTATTTTTTTCAATGGTATTTTAGTGGCTTTTTGAAAATGTCTTCTTGCTTGCATTATTTTTGATGAAGAGCAGTCAACCTTATTACTATTAGCCTATAACCAATGTGTCTTTGTTCTCAGACTTCTTGTAAGATTTTTTTTCTTTATGATTTCTTTTAAGCACTTTGATTATGATGTGCCTTAGTGTGTGTTTTGTTTGGTGTGTGTGTGTGTGTGTGTGTGTATGTGTGTGTGTTCCTTTATTCTGTTTGGACTTAGTTGGATTTTTAGTCTGATACTATAACCATTCCAGTTTTTGTTTTTGTTTTTTGTTTTAATTTGGCATGCTGTATCTTTTTCCATACTTCAAGTTTTAGTCTATTTAATTCTTTATGTTTAAAGTGTGGGTGCCTGGGTGGCTCAGTCAGTTGAACAACCAACTCTTGACTTTGGCTCAGGTCATGATCTCATGGTTCATGAGTTCAAGCCCCACGTCAGGCTCCCTACAGAGCCTGCCTGGGATTCTCTCCTCTTTCTGCCCTTTCCCGGCTCATAAGCTACTTCTTTCTCTCAATAAATAAATAATCTTAAAAAAAATTTTTTGAAGTGTGTTTCTTCTGGGCAGCATATAGTTAGATATGTGTACTTTTTTAAATCCAGCCTGATGATCTCTGCCATTTATGTAGGGTACCTTGACAATTTACATTCAATGTCATTGTTTAAATGTTTGGGTTTAAATCTAAAGTCTTGATATTTCTTTTGTGTTTGTCCCACTTATTCTTTGGCTTCAACCCCCTTTATTTTACTTCCTTTTACATTTAATATTTATTTCATTTTACTGATTTATTAGCTATAACTGTGTGGACAGCCATGAATGGGTCCCACACACTGTGATCAGATTTTTCCTCAATGAATCCATGAGGCTGTCAAGGTCTCTTGGTCAGGCAGTACTGAAGCAGGTTGTGGGGCAGTGGAGGTAAGGTGAAGCCAGCACTGGAGCAGGCCCACTAGAAACAGGAGGACTTTTTTACACTAGCAGAATGTAGTGGCTGCTCCCACTGAGATTCCAAGTTCTTGCAGTGACCTCAAGTATGTCCATGAAATTACAGCTGAATAGGGAGGCCAACTCAGACACCTACATGGATAAAAGATGGCCAGTCTGTCCATTCTGTCCTGGAGTGCCACATGACCTCTCATTTTACTGGTTTGTCTACCTTTATCTGAAGCAAGGGTATATATTTTTTTCTTTTTAATATGAATACTGAATTGTCCCAGCAGCAATTACTGAAACATCTACCTTTTTACCTCATTTGTTATAGATTGAGGTCCACTCTTGATTATGTTCCATTAGTTTATTTTCCTAATGTTGCACCAATACTAAATTCACTTAACTTTGTAGCATTAAAATAGATCTCTATCTCTGGTAAGGCAAATCCTCTAAACTTGCTATTTTCTTTCAATAATGTCTTATGTTCTCTTGAATATTTTCCATCCATTTAAATTTTAGAATATTTGTAAATTCCTCTCCTCACCAGAATATATTAGGATTCTGGTTCAATTACATCAAACATCTTAATTAATTTGTGTTGTTTTGTTATCTTTGAAATATTATCTTTCAACCCATGGGATATTTTTATCTTTCAGCCAACATGACATATTTATATATTCATGTCTTTACTAATGTCTTTCAGTAAAGTCTTATGATTTTCTCTATTAAATCTTATACCTCTTTTGATAGATTTTAATACCATTGTAAATGGTAGATTTAAAAAGTTTACCTTTTTCTTGTTACAAATATATAGAAAATGAACTGGTTGTATATACTGATTTTGTATTGAGACTTCTTTTCATATTCTTTAATTAATCCTAAGAATTTTATATATATATATACAACACACACACACACACACACACACACACACACACACAACAGACTTTCTTCCTGTGTTACCAACATTATCTTATACATCTGCACACACAACCTGACAGAAAAATTGACAGCCAACCTTATGTTTAAAGGTGAAAATTTTATAAACTTCCCTTGGAGTGTAGGAAAAGAAAGAATGTCCTCTATATCATTACTTATATTCAATATTATTGTGGCAATCTTAGCTACTGTATCAAGGAAGGAAAAACAACAAAAGATATACAATTTGGAAAATATTATACCTTAATGTTTAATTTTATTATTTCCTGAAACACTTTTTTTTAAGTTTATGTATTTATTTTGAGAGAGAGAGAGAGAGAGAGAAAGAGAGAGAGAGAGAGAGAGAGAATGAGTGCACAAGCAGGGGAGGGACAAAGAGAGGGAGATAAAGAGGGAGAGAGAGAATCCCAAGCAGGCTCTGCACTGCCAGCAAAGTGCCTACTGCAAGGCTTGAACTCATGAACCTTGAGACCATGACCTGAGCCAAAACTAAGAGTTGGACACTTAATTGACTGAACCACCCAGTCGCCCCTGAAACACTTTTAAGAAAGGCAGTTCAGATTGTTTTCTCAGTCTCTGGGAAAAACTGGATGACTTCTTTACTGATTTTCAGCAACACTTAAGAAGACACATGTATAATAGAAAGAGAAACTGTGATAGGGTCAATGACTTTAATAATGGGTTCTGAATGGGGGAGAATGTCAGTATGTTAAAGGAGTTTCAATAGAGTTTTTGTGTGTGCTTATCTCAATTATGAATATACAATCACAGATTCAAAATTCATTACATGTCATCTATGATGCATTATTTTATTTTCTTGTTATTTGAAAAGAGAGTGAAAGTGCAAGACATTGGGTTGACAGTTCTTATATTGTTGTGTTATTTTTCTATAAAACTAGCAGGGACAAAATGAAACTGCTCTCTTTTCAATATGTTCACATCAACTGTCAGTGGGGAAGTAAAAGAAGACTTGAAAGTTTTTCAGTCTTTAAAAAGGAGTTGAAAGAGACAATTTAGTTTACATATACATTTTGACAAACTGGATTATTTGAATAAATAATGAGTCACATAATTATTTTCAGTCATTATATGACAGATACTGGGCTATGGGTGATGGATCTGTAGAGGTCATCAAGGTCTTGCAGTCTACCAGGAAACTGGAATTTAAATAAATTCACCATTCTAGTAGAATAAAAAGATTTTTGTTACAATTCTTTTGTAAAAAGTCCAATAGTGTAGGTCCAATAATTGTTCATAGAAGCTTTCTAATGTTTGTTAGTATCAAAGAAAATAAAAATTTACTTTTCATAGTATTTTCATAGAATGACTGAACCATTCACAGCCTTATTATATATTTTTGTTGTGGTGGTAGTTATTGTTATTATTTTGCAAAAGCATTTTCTTCTGCATAATCTTACCCTTTCCTCTAAAGATTCATTTTTAAAATTATTTTACCCAGAATTTCATATCCAGAGTGCCTCACATCAAGGAGTACTGCAGTAGGAGTGGGCACATATATACAGAGAACAAACTCATGGTTGCCAGAGGGGAGGGGATGGGAGGTGGGCAAAATGGCTAAAAGGGGGTGAGAGGTATAGGCTTCCAATTATAGAGTAAGATAGGGGGATAAAAGGTTCATAGGGAATATAGTCAACAGTGTTACACTAGCATTGTATGGTCACAGATGGTAGCTACACATAGCATAATGTATAGAGTTATTGAATCACTATGTTGTACACCTGAGACTGATATAACATTGTATGTCAACTATACTTCAGTTTTTAAAAATAGGCCAAAAATACCAAAATAAACATTTGTGTTTATATGTGTGTGTTTTCTTACACAAGTAGGTAACTAAAACAAATTCTTGGGAACGAATTAGCTGCATCAAAATCTATGTGTTTCTTTTATTTTGATAGTGTAACCTAAGATGCCACAGACTCCTCCCCTCTGTTTACTCTCTGACCTTTTCTTTCTACAGATTTCTCTCTATGTATTCTGCTTCTTTTTCCGTCTTTTAGCCACATCTTAGCCACCATCTTCTATCTCTGGGCATTGTTCCTAATTCTAATTCCAGCTTCCTCTAGAATGGACTGATGCCACATTCCACTAGCAGTGAATATAGGAAGTGGGAAATGCCTCCTTTCACGTATTCATCTTGATTGATCTTGTCAATTTATTCTTCCTTTGAATATCCTACCAGAACATGCAGATTTAAATTAATTCTCTTTATTGAAGGTTATGAGACTTAAAAAAAATAAATAAATTGCAACACAGGAAGGAAAATGGTCAATCTGATATTCTTAGATTTGTCCTTAAGTTTTCGTGTCAATAGTTTCTCAGTCCAAAGTTTTACCACAATTTTATGGAAAAAATATTCATAATTACAGGTAGAGATTCATTTTCTCAGATATGTCCTTCTTTCCTCTGCCTTCTCCATGTGCACTACCCCATGCCTGAATTATTATCTGTGGAATAGCACTTCCTGGAGTTACTCTGGGTAGTAAACATCATGTAACATACTAACAGTCTGGTCCTTATCGCAGGCCACAGGTGTAACTAAGGCCAAGGCCTGGGGTTATGGCTAAATTGCTTCAGCCAGAAAAGGAGCATCCTGAGACTCAGAAATCCTCTCCAGAAGGTTAGACATCAGTGTCTTTGGTTTCAAAGTGAGGAGAACAAAAGCAAAACTGGAAGCAGAGGTCAAGAAATTGTAAGAAGCCTGACAGAGAAAATGGTTGGCAGCCAAGTAATGGGAAGACATCTGTGAAGGCAGAGGCCAATCTGGTGTTTGAACATCACTCGATAAAGTACTATTCTACAAAATCAGAAAATTTTCCACAGTCTTCAGATAAGAGGATCCTTCCCTATCTCTTTGTATATTCAGATGTGTGTGCTAATGAAAGAGATAAAGCAATCAAGATAAGGACCAACTGGGTATAGAAGGAAGATAAACTTCTCTCTGTCATCATTCCTGTATGCAGTCTTTTTGAGCCACCCTACTGTTGTGGGCTTAGATAGGAGCTATCAACTAGGAAGAAATGTGAAAGCTGGGATTTCCAGAGTGCCCTGGACAAGGGAAGTGATGATAGCACAGGTCATACTTCCAAGGTATCTTGAGCAAATACAAAGCAGAGCAAAGAGGGGCGGTTAGGTGGCTCAGTCAGTTGAGTGACCAACTCTTGATTTTGATCCCAGGAACCATTGAGATCAAGCCCTGCATGGGGCTGACAACACCTGCTTAGGATTCTCTCTTGCTCTTCTCTCTCTGCCCCTCCCCCACTGGCTCTCTGTCTCTCTGTCTCTGTCTCTCTCTCACTCAAAATAAATAAGTAAACATTAAACAAAACACAACAGAAGAGAACAAAGGATTCAAACCAGTGATAGTGGGAGACTTAGGTCCCTGAAAGGCAGGGCATTCTTGGCTACCTCACAAAGCTGTAGACAGCAGCATTGTGAATGTGAGAGGTAGTCAACAGCCGTCTGCCAACTGCCACTTCTGACTCCCAAGTTCTTCAAACACAGTAGATGTAGGTCTGTGCACTCTGGAGTTCATACTGAGCTGAGGGCCTAGGGCTGCTCTAGCTGCATGGACAGCCTGGGGTGGGGCAGTTTGGTTCCTCCTGGGAAGCCAGTCTGGGGATCTGAGTGCCAGTTCCAGTTTCTGCAGTCATGTCATTCTGTGAGAGGGAGACATTACAGCCATAAACTCTGTGCAGAAATTGTATGCCTTTTACAAAAACTAATAAACTAATAGAAATGTATTTTACATTAATTTTACAGAGTTTTTTTTTCAATATACAGTCTGCCTGCATCTGTTTCTAAGGGTGGATTTAAATCTTAGTCAAGAAGTTAATTTGAATCTATGAACTGTGAAGGCATTTTACTGAAAAGATAAACTCATACAGTCTAGGTCATTTTCCAAGAAGCAAATGACTTAAAGCTTAAGGTATTATTTTTCAAGCTGAAGGTGGCACCTTGCTAGTAGGTAATTAAATTAACCTAGTGAATTAAATCTCATTTTTAAAAATTATATTAGAAAATACCACAGCTTTAAAATTTTTGTTTGATGCACAAATTTAGTATGTACATATCAGTTTATTGAGTCATGAAATGAAATATTTGTCTGTCAGTCATACCCATAAAAGTTTGAGTATCACGGATTGAAAATACATGCTAATTAATTTTTCTTGCACTTCCTTCTCCACCTTCCTTACCAAAAGATTTAATTAGGCTGATTAGCTGTAATTTGATATCATAACCAGGAAATATTTGCTTACTTGTTTATGAATGTAATAAACAAGTAAGCCAACGCCTCTAGATTCTTGTCATTTATGGGCCTCTTAACTAAGGCAAAGAAAAATTGTCTTCATCTTTTTAGCCCCTTAAGTTGTGGGTGTCTTAGGGAAAGGGCATAACATATCTGAGAAAAAAAAAAACCCCTGCTTTAATGTTGACTTAAATTTCAAATTGTTATGTAAATAATATTGAAGCATAAACAGATACAATTTATAAATCAATTATTTAGACACTCTGAAACCAGAACAATAGAAAATTTTAACCACAAGAAAATTAAAGGCATATATTTATTTAGGTTTAATTTAAATTGTAAACAGATAAAAATAATGTTACCCTTATTTTTTCCCTGAAAATTGTTGGCATTTCAAAGCCACCATGTAATTTTGCCAGCATTTTGCTATTAACAACACATGGTTAAAAAAAAAGACAGTTTTCCCATAAGAACAGTATTTTCTTTAAAGTGAAGTAGACATTGGCATATTATAATCCTCAGACTGGCGATATGTTTTATTACACTACAAGAGAAATGTACTTATTTTATGGCTGAGGGAGCCCATTAATTAAAATTGTCTTATAAATCCTCCAAACTCCTGCCTGCAGAAAAAAGAGCATCTGTCTTACTCAAAAACAAGCAACCTGGCTCTGAAATATGTACCACTATCTAGCTTATTCACTAGGGAAAAACGATTTTCTCTCACCCCTGACCTTAGTTTAAGCACTCTGAATTAGAAAAAAAAAATGGTAATATTTAAATTCTAACTTAAGCTTGCTCCTTCATTTTCAAACAGAGGCTCTATGATAGTAATTACCTTTGAATGTTGGGATGAGGTGTTTAAAGCCAAAAGTATTCAAATGAAATAAATTACAACTTTACAAAGAGAGCTCTTGGCAAGGCTATTAATCAAGTGGAAACAAAGAATTTGGAACTCATGGAAATTTTAAGAGCTAAGATTTAATATGTAAATCGTCAGTTATAAGAGATATTTATGTCAAATGTTATTTAGAAACCAAAGTTTTAATTTCCCAATTTATAGACAGAGATCAAATAAAACAGTGAAAGTAATTCTGCTAAAGTTTTAAATGGAGAGAAAATTCCTGCTGTGTGATTTTTTTCTAAGATTGAAACAAATGTTATAGGTTCTTAACACCACATGTCAGGTCAAGGTTACATTTTTTCATAGATCTTGAAGGACCTTAGAGATGTTAAGAACAGTGTTTTCTCAATTCTGCCTATGAATTGGAATCAAACGGAGAGGAAAAAAATGCAGATGCCTGAGTCAGATCTCCAGAAAGTTCATCGTATTGGTCTGAAATTGGGCTGGGCACTTATATTTTTGTTTATAAAGCTCTCCAAGTGATGCTAATGAGCAGCCTAGGTGAAGTAAGATAGACATTCCCAAACCCTAAGCAGCCAGCTGGTAAACGTGCAAGACCAAGTTTCAACTGTGCACACAAAAATGAGAAAAATAAGAACGGTGGAGTGATCTCTTCAATAAAGCTATTTTACTCATATCCTGGGTGCTATATTATCTTTTCTTTTAGAAGATGTTGGTGGTCATAGGTACCACTTATTTGTTGCTGTTTTGTTTGCTTACTTTTTTGTTTATGCAAAATAAAAAGTTGTCAACACTGTATGAATCTTTCCAATTAATTTTTCCTTCTTTTGGAAACAAAAAGCTGTAAAAACCAGAATACTAGGAATCACCGCTCTTATTGAAATCCTTAATTTTATTGATAGCCAAACTGGGACCTGGAGATATTAAGTGCCCCATTAGGGTCACATGTCAAGTTAGGCCTACAGTAGAGCCAGGAATCCAGTTTCCTGGATGCTTCCATCAGTGTTTCAAGGTAGCCTTTCATGGGGATGACTTAATTCTTTTTAAGGTTTAAAGCCAACAATATGTTTTATGCAGTCTTTCTCATGCTAGACTTGAGCCCAGCTATAACTATAATATTAGCAAAGATCTTATTATTTCAGTAAAAGATCTGCTCCATTTTGAGATAAAAGTAGGTTGATCTGATTTTTGTTTTTTGAGTTTTTTGTTTGTTTCAAGTTTTTATTTAAATTCTAGTTAGTTTATTACACACAGTGTAACATTGATTTTAGGAGTAGAATTTAAGAAGAGAAGGGCAATCAGAAGTCCACTCATGAGACAGTGGATGTTAACAGTAACTTGACTTCCCCGACGAAACCACATCTGCTTAGCAGCGTACTCCAGTCCTTCCTCAGTTTCCTTATCTCTGGCCTCCTCACAACTTCACTCCAAGCAACCCCACTCTCTGTGCCTCCGTATTCTCACTCACTTGCCTTCGCACAATTTTTTTTTTCACGTCACTTTCTTTATACTTCTCACCTTTCACCTTTTGTATAAATTGTATTTATCAGAGACGTATTTCTGACTAATCCTGGGACAGGATGGGAGTGATAAAGTGCCCCTCCTCAATGCTCCTATTAAAATTTCTATCCTAAGATTTAATGCAATGCATTGTAACTCATCTCTTTCCCAGTTGTACTGAATACATCTTGAGGTCAGCACGGTCTGTGTCACAGTATCTGGCCAGTGCATTGCATATCTCCCATCTTTGCCATCCAAAAAGTGTTTCTTTATCAACTGAAAAGAGCAATGTGGAGTTCTTCATAACTTGGTCTTGCCTATGTATAGAAATGAAGCTTCCCAAACTCCCATATTCTCTCCATGTTGTGATCTCATCCTCCTGAAACATCCACTTTTCCCTCCACTCCAATTGCCTAAATCCAACCCATGTATCGAATTCGACTTCCACTGTGAAATTATCTCTAGAACAGGCTAATTCTTATTAATCTGTCTGTCCTTCCTTTCAACTCTAGAAACACTGAAATCTCCTTGACTTTTTGATTATGTAACATATAATACTTGTTTTACCACCTAGCTATTTAGCATGTGTTTCTGTTCTCTTCAATATGTCCAGTCCTCTTAGATGTTCCTTGTGAGAATCTGATGCAAGCTCTGGATTTTTTCCACAGGAAAGAAAAATGCACCGAGGCAGACACATACAGGAGATTCATGAACCCCTAAAATCCACTCATATACCGTCTAGGGGTCCAGGCTGAGAAGGCCTGAACTAGAATAAAAGGTTCTTGGAATGTAAAATATATTAATAGCCAAGTTCCTCCAAAGCCTTATGCAAAAACTGGATGGATCCTGTGAAATTAATTAAATGCATTCTCTCTGAACTGGAGGGACCATGATTACTGTGTGGAGTATGAATGCAAAGAGACCAACATTCTCTATTATAAGAAATTTGTTCTTTAAATAACCCATTGGTTTGCTCCCTCATTCACTTAACAAAAAGATCTTGAATGTCTAATATGTTTCCAGTCATCCTTTTAGATATGGGGTTACTGGGAGACTATGCAGAGGATCTCAATTTTAGAGGAGTTTCCAGTGGAAAAGATGGATATTAAAAAATAGACTGAAATTAGAGTAAGTGCTACTAACAGAAGGAGAGACAGACAGAGAGAGAGAGAGAGAGAGAGAAAGAGAGAGAGGGGGGTAGAGGGAGAGAGAGAGACAAGAAAGAAAAAGAAAACAGCAGAGAAGTCTGTTGGAGTATATTACACTGAAATCATCCTGGAATTTCTAACGAATAGAATTAGAAAATAAATCTCGTAGGGCAGACATTTATAAGGAAGTGGTCCTAGGGTGGTTTGTTTATCTTTTGATTTGTTGAGTTAATTTAGCAAGTGTCCCAGCAGTATTTCTGGCTTGAATCTAATTATTCTGAGAACGTCATCATTTTCAGCAAAATAAATTCAATTCTTTATTCACTGGGCAACTAATGAAGCTTTGTTTTCTCATATTGTAAAAGTTAAAGTGTTACAAATCGATTTCAGTAATAGTTGAGGTTCTTTTGTTATAAGTAACATAAATTGTCTTGGGCTAACTTAAGCAAAAACAAAACTAACCAGCTAAACAAACAAACAAAAGGGATGTTACTGGAATATTCCAGTAAATATTTACCTTGAAGAAATCAAAAAGGAACCTCAAGACCAGTTCTCTATTAACATTAATGCAGGAGCTTGCAAACATGAGATTCAGACAGGAGCGGAAAAGCAGAAGAGGTAAAGCAGGGAGGCGACGGAAATGGAAGAAATTGAGTAGCAAGGACAGGAGGAAGCATTCTACTGTTGGTTGGGTGGATGGAACAAGTAAAAGAAGCTGCTTAGAGGAAAACGTGCCGTGAGCTGCCTCAAGCCGGCAATCTGTGGGACGTTTTGAAACTATGTTCAAGAATGTATTTGCAGGGAGGGGCACCCGGGTGGCTCAGTCAGTTAAGTATCCCCAGTTCAGCTCAGGTCATGATCTCACGGTTCTTGAGTTCAAGCCCCACATCGGGCTCTGTGCTCACAGCTCAGAACCTGGAGCTTGCTTCAGATTCTGTGGTTCTGTCTCTCTCCCTTTCTCAAAAATAAAAAAATAAACATTAAAAAATTCTAAAAAAAAATGTATTGCAGGGGGACCAACTGATTCTTGTTATTAATTTACCCATTATAAATTAACCTTCAAAGTTGATGGTACATATTGTAGCAAACATATTTCTACAGAAAGAGGCATCATAACAGCAACAAATGCCCTACTTTGAGCTATGATATTTTAAAAGAAATTAGCTCTCCTTTTTTTTTTCCGGTTTTACTGAGAAATTGAGAGACATCATCATAGAAGTTTAAGAGGTACAGCATGATGGTTTGATTTACATATATTGTGAAATAAGAACCACAATAGGTGGAGCTATGATTTTATAATGCCATTGGAGCTAGAGACTACAAAGAATAGTTTAGTGAATTTTCACACACACACACACACACACACACACACACACACACACACACAGTACTAGATTTCCTGAAGTCCCTTGAACAGCTGCACATGAACTACCTGTGATACAAACATATTCTGTCGTCGCATTGATACTGTGTAGAGAAACAGAGGACATCTATGCGTGTTGTCATTTTAGATCTCTCTAAGCCTGAGACATTTTCCCAAAAACATGGAAATATGAAAAATGTGAAGTTACATTTAGACGAGTGAGAAAAAAATTCTAGTCCCATAAACGTTTCTAATATTTCATCTCAAAAGAAGACAGAAATCCTAACTAAAATGTACTGTTTTGATTTACTGCTTTAGGGACAAGGGGAAAAAAAGCAAATTTACTTCATGTGATGATTTGCAGAAGATTATAGCTGAACGCCATTTAAAATTTGCTATTTACAAAATTATTAAATAAAATTAAAAACAAATAGCGAAATGTTAAATGTGCTAATGAGTATTGATGTTCATAATTTTAAAAATGCATTAGTGGAGTGCTTTATTACCACTGACTTGTTTGTAGACTCAAACCCAATAAACACTACAATTGTTTACAATGTGCTATTGCAGGAAGAGTCATGCAGTTGGATGAAATGGAATAGCATTAAGAAATAGAAACATGCTGGGGTGCCTGGGTGGCTCAGTCTGTGAAGCAGTTAAACGTCCGACTTCGGCTTAGATCATGATCTCTCAGCTCAGGAGTTCTAGCCCCACATTGGGCTCTGTGCTGACAGCTAAGAGCTTGGAGCCTGCTTCAGATTCTGGGTCTCCTTCTTTCTCTGCCCCTCCCCTGCTCACGTTGTCTCTCTCTCTTTCTCTCTCTCTCTCAAAAATTAATAAACAGTAAAAACAAATAAAAGGAAACATGCTTATAATGGAATATAATAGATGATAAAAGCGTCATTTAATTGAATAGAGAGAAATATGCAGTGTACATAGTATCAAACTATGGGAATATTAATGTTATTTGAAAAGAAACAAATATTTTTATATTATTTCTTCTACAAAAATAAGTTTAGATGGATCAAAATTGGATTATTTTTGAGTGTGTTACTTTTATTAAGCATTCTTTCCTCCCTTTCCTTGTTTGGAAGAGAAATTGCAGAGATAAGAATAAAAATACCTTTGATTCAGGATTTCCATTGGATGCATTCAAAGCAGTCTGTAAAACATTGTGTGGTTTGAGCCTAAATCTAAGTATATGGGTTTTTGTTATATTCTGCCAATATTAATAATTTGCAGATTAAATAGTATAACACAAGTGGAAAATAATCATCCTGATTGAACTTTCTCCCTTCTGTTTGAAATTACAACATAAGAGAGGTAAAACCATCCCTTTTTAAATCTCCCTAAAATCTGAACACTTTTCCAACTTTTTCTCCTCCTACTTCACAGAGAATCTAGAGGTCTCAGAATGGAACGCCTTCAATATCACCAGACAACCTTCAACACCCGTATCCACGCCTACCCTCACTTCCCTCCATACTGTGACAATAAAGTCAGTGTTGCCTCACACTTCCATCTCTCCCACTTTCTCAGTAGTTTTGCACCAGCTATTATTCTTTAGTTCTCTTACATTTAGAGGTTTCCCATTAGCACGTTAAAATTCTCAGGTCTTCCTTGCCCTGGACTGACCTTTTCCTGTTTTCTTCTTTCCTCTCTAATCACTGTGCTTCTTCCCCACCTCCCAGCCCAACCCACTCCCATCTCCTTTCCACTGCCATTATTTAAATATCTCATCCTCGCTAAGGTCAGCTAGGACATCAATGTCTCTAAATAAATAATATTTTTAGTCTTTTTCCTAGTTGACCTTTCAGAAGCATGTAGCAGTTTGGCCATTCTTTTGGACTTGCTTTTTTCACTAGACTTCCTTGATACTCTTCATTTTACTCCAGCTTCTCTTGCTACAATTTTTTGGTTGCTTTGCTGACATTCCCCCCCACCCACCCCCACCGTGTATCTAGTCGTTAATATTGAAGTTCTTTAAATCTTAGATTAACCACACTCTAAACTTTCTCCCTGGAAGATCTCATATACATGTATATTATGAGATATGTGTATGCACTAATTCCTAGATTTATACCTGCAGCTCAGAACTTTCTTCATCTAAATATCAGACTTGCATTTTTAACTGAACTACTTCTGAAATATCACTAGAATTACCAATTTCTAGGGAAAATGTGGTTTTTCTTCCTGAGAACGAGAAAAAATGCCCTAGCACATAGGGACTGCCCTGACATTTATAGCTTAACTGCAGCATTGTTAATAACTAGTCTGGCACTCACAGGCCAAATCATTCTTCTCTTGGACATAAACAATCTCACAGAACACCAGTATCACACAAAGTCACTCTGAGACTATGATAAAGTGAGACAAAAAAAGACTACTTAGTATCTTTTTTTAAGCACACACAAAAACAAAACCTTTATGTAACTCACAAAATACAAACCCTTCCCTCCCCAGCTAATATAACTAACCATTGCTTTCTTCCCAATTACCATTACAGTATTTCTTACCAATAATCCTGATATATAATATTCATTGAGACACTTATCATCGATTTGAACTGTCCTTACTTTCTGACAGTACCCAGTCTGGAGTGAAACTCTGATTTCTTGGATTATCCCCCCAAAATGACTCAATCGGATCCAGTTCCTTTAATAGGTTCTTAGACCTCCCAAAGGATCCCATGGTGTGCATCATCCCGTGCACTGTTAAGTAATAAACCCAATTTGTTCAAACTCAGATGTTTTCCTGGAGGTGGTGTAGTCCTTTTTCATGGAAAAGAAATAGAATCTATCGCATAAATAGTAAATAATAAGTAGTAAATAGTTCTTTCATGTGTCTCTTCCATTAAAATACAAGCTCCTCATGGGCACAGACCACGTTGGCCTTATTCACTACTGTGTCTCCAGTGCTCAGAACAGTACCTCATGAAGAGCAGGGTTCTTGTGTTTTCTTGGTTATTTGTGTCCATTTATACTCATTGACTGTACTAAACATGGCTGTAATAAATATTTTTAGTTGCCAATATTATAAAACTGATGGTTTGCTATTGTTATATTCTTTATTGGATCCATTCACCAGGAGCTAATTAGTTTTCTAATTAGATACTAGATGCACATGGTCAAGAACTATCTTAGGCTACTTGTTGATGCTTCCTACTTTGTAAACTGTCCTAGACTACTTGTTGGTAGATCCAAAACATACACATAATAGGTCAGATGTTACTTGAAGCTTATGTAATTACTGAAAATGATTTTGTATCGATGATTTCATTAGTGTGCAGTTACTTAATTAGCCTTGTAACAAATCTGGGAGATGTTTCATAAAAAGCTAAGGAACATGGGTTCATTTTTTTGGTCTCTAGTTTATACCAGTGACATTTTGACAGGAAACTTTCTAATGTAAACTGGAAGAGTGGATTGTCTCTTTATGTTATTGGGACACTTCTTGCTAAGCAACTAATTCTTCTTTTTTTTTTTTTAATTTTTTTAACGTTTACTTATTTTTGAGAGAGAGAGAGTGCAAGCAAAGGAAGGGCAGAGAGAGAGGGAGACACAGAATCTGAAGCAGGCTCCAGGCTCTGTCAGCACAGAGCCTGATGCGGGGCTTTAACTCACAAACCCTGAGATCATGACCTGAGCTGAAGTCAGAGGCTTAACCGACTGAGCCACCCAGGTGCCCCAAGCAACTAATTCTTCTTCTTATTTTTTTAAACTTTTTTTTTAAACATTTATTTGAGAGACAGAGAGAGACAGAGTATGAGCGGGGGTGGGGCAGAGAGAGAGGGAGACACAGAATCCAATGCAGACTCCAGGCTCTGAGCTGTCAGCACAGAGTCCAACACGGGGCCCAAACCCACAAAACATAAGATCATGAGCTGAGCTGAAGTCGGATGCTCAACCGACTGAACTACCCAGGCACCCCATCTAATTCTTCTTATTAAGAAATTCTGGGGCACCTGGGTGGCTCAGTCAGTTAAGTGTCCAACTTTAGCTCAGGTTATGATCTCATGGTTTGTGAGTTCATGCCCCACGTCAGGCTCTCTGCTGTCAGCACAGAGCCTGCTTCAGATCTTCTGTCCCCCTCTGCCCATTCCCCATTCATACTTTCTTACCTCTCTCTCTCAAAAATAAAAATACACAAAAAAAGAAATTATTTCTTATAATCCAAAACTATCACTTTTTGTTGAATTGACATTTGTGACCTAGCTATATGTATTTCAGAAATGTTAATGTAGTTTAAAACACGTAAGCTCTAAGCTTTTGAGGAATAATTCAGATTTTTTCTATTTGAAAAAAATTGTTAGAATCTTTCACCAATGCATGATTTTATTCTTTAGTTATCTTCATAAGAGTAGGAGGAAAAGTAAAGAAACCCTGCACATTCCTATGGGAAGGTTATTCCTCTACATTGTCATGTACTATTCATATGTTCTCTTGTCCTTCAGACCCCTGTACATAATACATAATGGGTATCTTCTCTGGGATGTCCTACATAAAGACATTTCAAATGCAACAGGTAGGCTACAATACATTGTCTTTCTCAAATGTATTGCTTTCTCTTTTCTTTATTATATAAATGTATATTTAGCTATAATATTAGAAATATTTCTGCATTTCTTCCCCCAAAATATTTTTAATCCATATGAATTATTTTTTTATTCTTTTTAAAAAATATCTCTAGATATTTGCTGTCTGTTCTCCAGTCCTGTTGTCATTGTCCACAGTCTCCTGCCTGAACGATTGCAGTAGTCTCCTGACATGCCCCTGCCTTGAATTTCATACTACCAATACAAAGATATTTCCCTTCACAGACAATCCCACAGATATAGTAGACTGATTTCAGCTTGTTGCTGTGTTACACTTCCCAGTTTTTATACAGTTGAATCCTTCTGCCTGGAATGCTTTTCCTTTGTTTTTTGTTTTTTTTAATTTTTATTTTTTTTATTTTTTTTAAAGTTTATTTATTTTTGACAGAGAGAGAGAGAGAGAGAGAGAGAGAGAGAGAGAGAGAGACAGAGCATGAGTGGGGGAGGGGCAGAGAGAGGGAGACACAGAATCTGAAGCAGGCTCCAGGCTCTGAGCTGTCAGCACAGAATCCCATGCCGGGCTGGAACCTGAGCCGAAGTCGGACGCTCAACCGACTGAGCCACCCAGGCACCCCTGTTTTTTTTTTAAACTAGAAAATTAGTACTCATTTTCTAACCTTCCTTAAATTAACAAACCAAGGTGATTATATCTCACTTTGTGAAAATTTGCTACTTGTTCCTGCATTGTATTATACTGATTTATTTATATCTTAATTTCTTATAAGAATACAAGCTACTTAGAGACTGGATGCATGAAAACATCTTTATATCCCAGCACCAAGCTCAGTGCCTAACAAAAAGTAAGCAGTCAAATAATGTATTGAATGAATGAATGAATGAATTCTGGCCTCTAAATTTGCAAGAGAAATCCAGTTTTCATCTTGACGTATGATATTTTATCTCTCCATGTCTAAAATATGTTATCACACAGACTGAGCCATCAAGCTAAAGGAGGTAAATTATTCCTCTCCTTTTTCCTTCTCTCCTCACCCTCTCCCTCTGCTCCACTTTCTTCCTTTTCTTCTTTTTTCCTCCTTCCTTTCTTCTACATGTTTTCTTAAATATGTACCTTGTCCTAGGCACTGAACTACTGCTGAGGATTTTTCTAGAACAACATTTTTGTAAATTTCAATTCTAAAAGTACAGACTTGTCATAGTCAGAAAAAGTTGGTAGACTTTATAAATACTCATATCATGATGGCATACATTTTAGTTACTGTCCATCCTCAAAATAAGGAGTGTTCTTATATCTCTGTTGAGTTTCTGGGAAAATTTGAAATGCATCATTTGTAAAATGTTCATATAAAATAAATGGTAAGGTATTTTAGAATCACAAGACTTGTAAAACCTTGAGAAGTTATTAAGTAAATGTTTAATGTATGAGTCTAACATATTCCCCTGGCTGCAATAAGGAATATATTTACAAAGGTTAAGGAATCCACCTTATAAAAACAATCTATGGATGAAGACCTCTCCAAAACATTAGTAATAGTTTGCAATGTCTTTCACAACTTTTATAAAAGTTTCGTAACTTTTATAGTCTGTACTTTTTTCCAAGATAAATATATTTAATTGAAATAAGTTATTTTCATATTTTATTCAAAATATTTACTTTCTATTAGAATAATGGCACTTTACATGTATTTTTAAAAGTGTTAAATAGTTTTCATTTATTCTTTATCTCCTCTTAATCATCTAGCCTTCCTGTGATAACAAATAAATCACTTTGACATATGCTTTTATTAACGACCTGATTTTGTGCTGTAATATATCTCTTTCTCTTTTAAATTTCTATATATCGGTTAGACCTACTGAGTAACAAATGGAATTCAATAATGTAATAAATATTTAAATCAGTTTGCATTTGGCTATTGTTACACACACTGTCATTCTGAAATATGTGTGTACATATTGCCATAGAAATTTCAACTGTAGGGACAGAAATACAGAAGGGAACCGATCATACATAGGCACACATTAATAGATTCACAGTTAATGGTCTTAAAATTTCTTGCTATATACAGGCTTTGAGCAGCAGCTATCTTTGAAATGCTGGGTAGGGTTACAACAAAGCTGAATTCTAGAGAGATAAAAGGAAGAAATCAGAGAACATGGTTAGTTTACAGAAAGTTTACTCTAAAATTTCTTGGATCTAAGTTTTGGTGTCAGTCATTAATTTTGGAAATTTCTCTGCCATTGTTTGTTTAAGTATTTCTTCCATACCATTCTCATTTCTGGGATTTCAATCATGCAGGTGTTAGACTGATTGTTATTGTCCTATTGCTCTTGTATATTCTGCCCTTCTTTCTTTCTTTTTTATTATTTGTGCATTTCGAGCTGTTAATTGCTGTTATCCTGTCTCCAAGTTCATGATTCTTTCTTTGGTTGTGTTGAATCTGCTGATGTGCCTATCAAAGGTATCCTTCATCTTGTTGCTGTGTTTTATTTTGTCTTATTTTGAATTTTTGGTATTCCTATATTCTTTCTGACAGCTTTCATTTCCCTGCCTTTGTATCATGCTTCTGATCATGTGTATTTTCTATCTTGTTCATTAAAAACTTTAACATATTAATTATAGTTATTGCAAATCCCAATCTGATAGTACTCATATCTGAGTCTGGTTGTATAGTTGCTGTTTCTCTTTGGAGTATATTTCTTGTCTTTTCATATGCCTTTTTTTTTTCCCGAAGTTTGAAACTCTTGTTAGGATAAATGTTTGTCAAATGTAATTTTTTTATTGTGGCAAACTATACACAATGTAAAATTTTCTATTTTAACCATTTTTAAGTGTTGAGTTTAGTGACATTAAGCAAATTCAAATTGTTGTGCAACCATCACCACCATCCATCATCCAGAACTTTTTCATCATCCCAAACTAAAACTCTATATCCATTAAATAGGAACACCCATTCTCCCCTTCCCCAGCACCTGGTAACTTCTATTCTCCATTTCTATGAATTTACCCATTCTGTGTAACTTAAATAAGTAGAATCATATGATATATGTCCTTCTATTTCTGGTTTATTTCATTTAGCATACTGTTTTCAAGGTTTATCCATATTGTAGCACATACCAGAATGCCATTCCTTTTCATTATATTCCATTGCATGTATATAACACATTTTGTGTATCCATTCATCTGTCAGTGAAAATTTGAGTTGTTTCCACATGGCAAATATTTTCATTCTTCATGATAAGCCCTTTCTTTCTCCTATAACTTAATGTGAGGTTTGTTTTAGTCAAGTCAGAAGCAGTACTGATTTGAAGTTTGTTCTTACCACTTATTCTCAGTACACCACATATTTCAAATTCCTTGAGTGATACTTTACTTTTAAGATGGGCCTGGTTTGCCAGAAGTCATTTCTGTATTTCCACTCTGCAACTTGATTTGGGTCTGCCCTTTGCACCATACCCACAGAGATTCTGTCTCTTGCTACTCACCCAGATATGTTGAAGTTCTTCTTTTTTTTTTTTAAAGTGGGAGAGAGAGTGTGCTAGTGGAGGAGGGAGTAGAGGGAGGGAGAGAAAGAGGAGGAAAAAAAGAGAGAATCTTAAGCAGACTCCATGCTCAGTATGGAGTCCTATGCAAGGCTTGATTCCACAACCCTGGGACCATGACCTGAGCCTAACTCAAGACTCCAACACTCAGCTGACTGAGCCATCCAGGTGCCCCTGAAGTTATTCTTAATCAAAATTGGTCAGCATGGTCTTGGGATGACAGGGGAAGGTGAGGGGGTGGAATTCTCAGATGTTCTGATTACCTTAATCTGAGACAAAATTTGTGCTTGGGTCTTGGGGGTGTGGCTTTCACACCCCATCTCTTCCCACTGTAGTGCTGTGCCCAGAATACACTCCTGACCCTCCATTGGAGCTGGTGCTTATTTTTGTTTGTCTGTTTGTTTTCTTTCCCCCTCCTCCAGCTGCAGTGGCTTCCTACTAGAATCCTAAGGTGAAAGGGAGATGGATTTAGATGCATTTTGGAAGTGGCTGCTGTTCCCTTCTTCTAGCCTGCATCAGATGGAAGACTGTTCTTGGGAAATGGGTGAGAGGAATTGATACATCTCCTGTAATTATGTCAATACTATCATTAAACCAAAGTAAAGGAATCAATCTCTAAGTATAGGGATGGAGGTGATGCTGTTGGAAGTTCGAGGAGAAAGAAGTAGATATGCCAGAGTTCTCTAGGACAATGGAGATAAATAGATGTCAGAAGCATAGTACAATTGCTGGGTGGCACTATAAACCCCCTTGAGATTTATAATCATAAATTTACACTGAGAATCGTCAACATAGTTGGGTATCTTTTTTTTTATTTATATATATCCAACCTTCCATTTAACCTAACTATTAAGATTTAAAAATTTTTTGATGATGATATTTTGATTTTTAGAAATTCTAGTTGATTTCTGTTAAATCTAGTTACTTAACTATCCATCTTTGGATGTAAGATATAAAACAGCTGGTCTGAGATCCATATACTCTTTTTACTGGAGCGAATGCTCACAAAGGAAATAAAAGAAGACTGATGACCTAATCTAATCATGTCAAATGGACCTCTTGGTAAGTACACTAATGATACTTGCTAGAAGGGAGAGACCTTATCTATTCAATGACCTTGGTAGAATGTTCTTGGTAAAGGATTACTTATAGCAAATAAACCCAGAATCTATAAATCATGACTTCCTGAAGAAGGTTTGTAAGGAATAAAATTCCTTGAAGTATAAGAATGGTAATATTTATATATTATATAAATAATAAAGAAATTATTTAATGTTTATAATATTAATATTAAATATAATATTTATAAATAATAAATAAATAATTATTTAAATGCAATTTGTGCTGTGAGAAAATCTTCTCAACTTCACTTGGTGATCTCCTCTATTATTGTAAAACAGAGAGTCTATGTCCAATGCAGGATAGAAAGACCTAGGGAGTCATACAGGATGTCCTAGACAGAGATGTCTCTCTGCATTATCTGTTTCTTTTCCTGATTGCCCATATTGCTTTAATAAAGCTTGATACTGGATAATTAGTCTGATCAGACAATCCAATTCTCTGTGTCAGCTCACCTCCACATTTTTATAAATTGTTTCAAGCATACTTATCTTGAAGTTTCTTTCATATTGTTTGTGATATTGTGATTTATAGTAAGATACATATTTGGTCTTCATCCTCCTTCGTGGCACAGATCCTATGACCCTTGGAATTTCCTAAATGATAAGAGCACTGATAAAGGTGTCATTTTTTTATTCACAGTAATCACCTTTCAACCACATCTGAGTTCATGTTAATGAGGTGACTTTTGGAAAGCTTCTAGATAAGCATAGAATGGAAGCTGGTTGCCAAGGTAACTAGCCAGGTGATGGGAAGGTTCGGAACTTTCAGTCCTACCTCTCTGGGGAGAGCAGCAGGACTGGAGGTTGAACTATTCCCTAGAGATCAATGATTATATCTATGCAATGAAGCCTCCATAAAAAAACCCTAAGGGACAGAATTCAGAGAGCTCCCAGGTTGCTGAATACAGTGGTAGGACAGTTGCATTCCTGGAGAGAGTGTGAAAGTTCCATATCCCTTCCCAAATACTTTCGCCTGTGCACCTCTTCCATCTGGCTATTCATTTGTATCATTTGAAATACCCTTTGTAATAAATCAGCAATAGTAAGTAAACTGTTTTCCTCAGTTCTGTGAGCCCTTTTAGCAAACAGTTGAACCCAAGAAGGGAGTTGTGAGGACCCTTTCTCATTGATCAGAAGCACAGGTAACAACAGATTGGTGTCTGAAGTGTGGGGGAGAAGGAGACATTCTTATGAGGCTGAGTCTGTAACCTGTGGGATCTAGTTATATCCCAGGTAGATAGTGTCCAAATTTGGTTAAATCGTAGAACAATTTGTAGACAACTTGTCTGTAAACATAGACAAGTCAGTGTCTGCCCAAGAGCTGGAGAATTGCTTGGTATGGGGGAAAACCCCTTACACATTAGGAGTACAGAGCATTCAATGAGTATTGTGTGGACAGAAAATAGAGGAAATTTTCCTTTAACTGTTTTTTTGATGTTAAGAAGTTATAATGTTATTCTTGTTGTGTGAATAATTTTCTGAAGCACTCTGTCATATTTGTGCATAAGCTAAGCAGATCTTCCCTAACTAGAGAAATAGTTTATGAATTTCTTAGATACAATACCAAAAAGGTATAATCCATTAAAAAAAAGATAAATTGCTTTTATCAAAACTAACAACTTTTGTGTTTCAAAAGCTACCATTATGAAAATGAAAAGACAAGTCACACATTGCAGAAAATATTTTCAAATTATATATCTGATAAAAGACAATGCATCCAAAATATAACAGAAGACAAACAACATGGCCAAACTATTTGAAGGAGATTTTACTACAGAAAATGTATGGAAGGCTAGTAAGCAAATTAAACAATACTCAGCATCATTAGAAATTACAGAAATGCAAACTAAAATTGCAGCAAGGTACCACTACACATCCACCAAAATAGCTTTAATCAAAAAGACAAAAGACCAAGTGTTGGTGAGGATGTGGAGAGACTGCATCCCTTACATGATGTTGCCAGAAATGTAAAATGATAAAGCCACATTGACAAAGAGTTTGGCAATTTCTTAAAAAGTTAAACATGAACTTATCATATGATACAACATATTCACTCCCAGGAATTTATCTAAGACAAATAAAAACAAATATATGGGTAGGAATGTTTATAGCAGTATTTTTCATAATATTCCCAAACTGGGAACAATCCAAATGTCATATCAAGCAGTGAGCGAATAAACAAATGTGGTATATCCATACAATAGAAGAGTGTTTCATAATAAAAAGGAACAAACTACTGATACATGCTGCAGCATTATGCTAAGCATTATAAAAGAAGACAAATGCAAGTGAGTACATAATGCCTGATTCCATTTATATGAAATGATCGGAGAAGGCAAATTTATAAAATAGGAGGCAAATCAGTGCTTGCCTTCGTCTGCTGGTAATAGTGTGGATTAAACTCAAATGACACAAAACATTTTGAGTGATGGAAATGTTCTAAAACTGGGTTGCACAGACGGTTGCACAAGTTAATACATTTTCTAAAACTCACTGAGTTGTGTACTTCCAATAGGGAATTTTGTGGTATATAAATTGTATCCCAGTAAAGCTGCTAATTTTTTCCCAAAAATTCCTAATTTGGGGGTGCCTGGGTGGCTCAGTTGGTTAAGTGTCTGACTTAGTTTCGGCTCAGGTCATGATCTCATAGTTCACGAGTTCAAGCCCCGCATCAGGCTCTGAGTTGAAGTAGCAAATCCAGCCTGGGATCCTCTGTCTCTGTCTCTCTCTCTCTCTCTCTGTCTCTCTCTCTCTCTCTCTCTGCCCCTCCCCTGCTTGCACTCTATGTCTCTCTTTCTCAAAATAAATGAATATACTTAAAAAAATTCCTAATTTGATAGGTTGATGGGCAAAATCATATGATACTAACATAAATCACTGCCTGGGGGATACTTCTCCTAAGAGAAAGTTAAAAAGCAGTGACTCTTTGAGAAACCAAAGTAGAGGATTCACTCTTCAGGTTCAATAGGACAAATTGGATTTTTTCTTTTGTATAACATCTAGAAGTTTTTAAATCAAATTGACCTATTCACATTCACCAAAATTACATTATACTGAATTATGGACAAAAAGCCAAAATAAGGAAATAAAATTTCCCTTACAAATGATAAATATATAATAATCCTTTATAAGGTAAACTGCTTTCCAATTTGTTTTTGCCATAAACTGTCATTTAGCCAAATGTATAGTGTTGAATGGCAGGTAGCATTTTTGGTATTATACTCAGTGTGTAATAAAGATATAGTTTATTACATGGGGCTATTTAGTAATTTCCATATGGTTTATGTCTTCCTACCATCCAATTTACCATCTCTACAAAGCTCTCATTTTATATAACAGCTTATAGTTTTATACAAAATAAATTCTAATATGGTAGCACTGTTTGTACCATGCTTTCAGTTACATTTTAAACATCATTTGTGTCTTTTCCTCACACATTTGGTATAGGAGCCTTCTCTTCCTGCTATTATTCTTAATTATATAAAATAGCTTTTTCCTGACAGTTCTTTTGGTTTCCTTAGATGCAGGCATATCAGTTACTTGATTGCTAAAGATTATAAGGTTCAGGGAAGTTCAGGTCTTGCTGAATATGCATCCCAAAGGTGTGTGTGTGTGTCTGTGTGTGTGTGTGCACATGCATGCACACATGCACACCTGTGTGTGTGTGTGTGTGTTTGTGTGTGTGTGTCCATTATTTTCCCTATCATTAAAACATTGGCTTCAGAGTTAGAGAGTTCTGAAGCTAAAGAAAAATAATAGATTTTTCTTATTAAGTAGAAATTTAATATATGCCTTAAAAATAAGTTCAAATAGTAATAAATGTATTGACATAAAATGACTAGGTGGTGAGTATTTATATGTATTATATGTTAAATATACACATATGTACATACATACATATGCACTATATAATGTTATATATATACATACATATAAAATAAATTTATATACATATATAATAGGCACTATTTAGTGAGGGCACCATCACTAGAGTTTCAGTACTTGTTTTAAAAAGAATTAGGGGACCATTTTATCAGTTCTACATCTAGAAAGATACATGTGTAAATAAAAGCCAATGTATCAGGTCCTTAATTCCATTCATTCATTCCAAAATTCACTTTTTTTGCCCCGTAGCATTTATGGAGTTCTTATTATCTTAGGATTGCATCAGGAATACAGATATAAATAGGCTCTCATTCTTTTATCTAGGTGCTACCAGGGGAGACAAATGTATAAACACATTTATGTATTAATATGTTATAAACTATGTGATATATTAGGGGAACACAAGGAAACCTGATAGAAGATTTCTTCCCTCATTAGGTGGAAAGGGTTACAATACATGAGCGAAAGCCAGTAAGTGTAAGACAGCATGAAGAGGTTGAGGCCTAGAATGCCTAAGTAGCCAAATTTGGGAAGTGGGGATACAAGGAATAGTGACTGAGAAATTGACCTGGAATATTAGCTAAAAACTAGGTTAAGGAATGTTCTAGATGTCATACTGGAACATTACCTTAATCTTCTGGGCAATGGGGAGACAGTAATTCATCTAAAATGGAGAGTAACCAAATCTAATCTGTATATAATATATAATTCTCAAGAAATGTATTTTTCATCTATAAAATTAGATAATGTATCCTCTCTGTATTCAGTTTCTTAGGCATAATCCCCTGTTTGGTGCTGGAACAGCTTCCTGAAAGTTCTTTCCTAAGCTATTATCTGCTAAGGTTTGAGAGGAAGCCCTGGGTTCCATCTTGTCCATCACTATTCTGCCTTAGCTACCTAAGGACAGAGGTGTCACTGATGAAACACCACTCTGCCTTCAGTCATGCAGGGCATGACACTGACCATGCGGTGACTTTGTCTCAGGACTAATAGTGGTACCACACAGAAACAAAATCATAACCCTCTGAAGCAAATGCACTGAGCATCTTAGAACCAAACACAATGCCAAAATCCCATCCTCACTTGCAGCCTAGTCCCAAATCTGTCTCTATTTAGCCAGGAGGAATTTATACTCACCAGGAAGAAAAACCCTTGCAGGCAGCTCTGTCTTTCAGAGTCCTGGCTTCCTTGTCTCACCTCTTAGTCCAAGGTCAGCCTTATTTCCTCTCCCAGGCTAGTATCTCTCCAGGATATGTTTCCAGAATATATTCAGAAATTCAGGTTTTCACTTTTAGGCAAACTCTTCACTCTTACACCTCCGAGACAGATAAAACAATAACAGAATTAATACAAGTCCTACAGGGGCGCCTGGGTGGCGCAGTCGGTTAAGCGTCCGACTTCAGCCAGGTCACGATCTCGCGGTCCGTGAGTTCGAGCCCCGCGTCGGGCTCTGGGCTGATGGCTCGGAGCCTGGAGCTTGTTTCCGATTCTGTGTCTCCCTCTCTCTGCCCCTCCCCCGTTCATGCTCTGTCTCTCTCTGTCCCAAAAATAAATAAAAAACGTTGAAAAAAAAATTAAAAAAAAAATACAAGTCCTACAATCTGGCTTATTTGATAGGAAAGAAAAATCCCTTCCATCTCATTCTATCCCTCATCTCCAGAGATCATTACTTTTGAAAGTTGTGCATATTTTCCCCAACTTCTGTCATTTACATATAAATATCCATGCACATAAAAATATACACATAAATATTATCTTTTAGCAAACTTGAATCATTAATCTGTAACTTGCTTCTTTTTATCTAGCAGCTTATCAAAAACATGTATGTGTATGTGTATATATACTTATATGTATGTGGGTATGTGTGATACACACATAATTCTTTTAAGTAGCTGCTAAGTATCCCAATAAATTGATATGCCATTTTGAATTTAAATCTGACCCTATTGACGGGCATTTTATTGTTCCCAAATATTTCCCTTTTTTATAGTGTTGCAATAAGAAAACTTAATTTGTATATGAATCTATTCATGCTGTAATTTCTCTAGACTTCTTATCCACACAGATAAGTAAGGAATAGTGGACAGATGCAAATGGAAAGTGAAGGCAACATCCAGAATATCAGGATAACAGAGCTGAGAATCCATGTGTAACCAAGGAAGAAGTCAAAATTGTCCCACTAGGGTAGAGGATAAGAGTTCTAAAACTTTTCCCAGTTAGTGATGTGGTAAAGTCAGAGTTCAAGAAACCTCTGGTCAGTGTGCACCTGACCTCGCCTGTAGACAGTCAGTGAAGAGAAAGATCATCTATTCTATTTTCTAAGTAGTATGTGACCATCTGATATCAATCGCACAGAACGAATTTTGTACATTATACTATTTTCAAAATCAAAGGGTTTTTCTGAGCCCTGTCAAATTATGACATTGCCAATGATTTTAATAGGCCTTTTAAAGCACCCAGGAAATTGGTCCACTATTTTTATCTTTCTCTGTCTTCCTAAGAGCTTGCATTCCTGTCAGTATTATTTCCAAAAATAAATAAGCCCACAAGCAATACCTTAATAACTGTCTTTCACTTCTGATGCCCTCAGGCAGCAAAGGTCTAACTGTCTCCCCTCTGTATCTTTCAAGAGAGTAAAGAATACCTCCAGATATATCAAGAAAAAGAAAAAATTTATCTTCACAATATTTTAAGTGATATTATCTACGGTATAGAGATGGACATAGTATCATTAAATAGATGTGAAATAAAACATGGAATGTAGTTAAATGAATGTAATTTAAGAAACTAACAAAATAATTGTCTAAGAGTTTTATCATTTGCATACATTCCATTGCACATAATTTTGCAAGAAATCTATTATCAAGCAACCAAAAACCTATATAATAAGGTAGGACTTTGAAAAAGTAACTGTTTTTATTATGGCAAGAAAAATATATATAAAAATCTTCTCCAGTCACTGTTAAATTGATTGTAAATATCAGCTTGTGAAAGACCTCTGAGAAAATATATATGTATAGTTTTAAGTGTGTAGATAAAACCAAAACATATCAGTGCTAGGGAAACCAGACTATGTTGTTTGGGGACACTCCTTTCCTTCAGAGAATCTTAACTGTTTTGACTTCTTACCAAAAGCATTAGCTTAGGTTAAGGGAAAAGCTGATCAGCAGGACAGGCTTCTCCTTCCTGTTCTATCCTAAACTAAAGTTGGCATGACTTTATGCAAGCCAGTTAACCTCCCAGAGAGACTTGGACTCAGTCTTCTTTTATGTTTCAGAAATAAAAAATGGTTTTACCTGTAAGGTTGTGTTTTGTCTCTTTGGTTTCCATAGCAATTTTGCTCATAGTTCTGTGTATTTTAGTTGCGGAACATTTTCTAAGCTGGTGGAATTGGAAAACATAACTTAGTTTCTGGTAGCTGAACGATTTTTGTTCCTGTCAGTACAAGAGACATATAAAAAAAGATATACTATACAGATCAGTACTTATTTAGTTATAGCAATATCTTTTTAAAATGAAAATCTGATTGTTTAAAAATGAAAATTTGGTATTTGATCAATCCATTAGAAATATAAAATATTGTTTTAAAGCTTTCAAAAATAAAATTAGCCGCTACCTAAATTCTACCAAAACCATAGTTGATAAAATTTATACTAAAGTATATTTTTTAATGATCATACTATTTATATTTGAGGTAGTGGAAGTTCTGTGTTAATATAAAGTCTGATACCAGGCTACTATCTTATCCTCTTATCCAGAGAATCACCTTTAATACATCAAAATTCATAATATATGCCATTTATCAAGTGCCATATGCCAAAAACTATGACAGGTACCTTCTGATATTACTTAACATAAGTACCAATAGTAAATGTCTTTTACAGATGAAAAACTGAGGCTGTTATTAATTTGCCCAAGGTCCTAGAGATAATGCAGACCCAGTACTGTGTGCTCTTATGACCATGCTTTAACCATTATGCCTTTGCTCTTCAAAGAAACAAGCAAAAATATTTCTCATTCTATATACCTATTGCAATAGGTATACTAAATTATATTTTGAATTTAGCAAGAATAAAAACATTCACTTATTCTAAGGAAATTGTATGCTTCATTTAATAACAAGTAACTTTTTTTTTTTACCACTTACTGTGTGCCCATGAGTGGTCTGAGTAATTTGCTCATTAACTAATTTAATCCTCATGATTATTTTAGGAAGTATATATTATTATTTTATATATATGTGAAAAGTGAGGTTAATAAACTACTTAATTATGCTCAACATGAAAAATTTTTTAAACGTTCGTGGCAAAAGCACCATAAGAAATACAATAAATGAAAACCCAAGAAAATATATCTGTAACTTGTATGGAAGAGGGTTGATGTCTCTAATATAAAAGAACATCTAAAACCTCACTCATTATTTAAGAAGGGAAAAAAATGAAAAAATAAAAACCATATTCAGATACCATTTTTCAACATATAATATTCTTAAGAATCTAAATGGTTGACACATAACGTGTTGATGAAACGCTCTAGTGCAATGCTTAAGGGAATGCAAGATGGCACAATTCCTATTGCAATTTTACTTGTAGGTATCTCACTGAGAGAGGGAGAGAGAAGAAAGAGAGGGAGAGAAAGAAGAGAAGAGACAAGAGAAGAAGAAAACCATAACATTGGAGGTAGTTGGCTGATGATCAAATAGACAATGAGAAAGACTCTCCAAGAAATTTGATAATGAGGAAAAAGAGAAAAAGCAGTAGCTTTGAGGGTAAGGGAGAGTCAGCAGAGAACCAGAATATGTGATGAAAAGAAAAGAGATTATTGATTCATCAGGTCTCCAAAGGAACAAGAAAGATTTGGGATCAAAATAACTATGGGCATGTAGAGTAAAAGAAGACAAACAAAAGAGTGTATGTTATGTGAATCCATGTGTATAAAGTTAAAAAGCAAAAAACAAACAAAAGTTTTTTAAAAAGTGCTGTTAGAAGTCAGGATAGTGATTACTATTGACAAAGGAGCAGTTACTGGAACAGAGTATGGCGGGAGGGGGGGGGGGGTTCTGAAATGTTGAGAATGTTCTGCTTCTTAACCTTTGTCCTGCTTATATAAGGGTGTTCATCTTGTGAAAACTTACTGAGCTGTACAAATATGACTTCTACTCTTTTATGTATGTATGACACATTTCAATTAAAAATGATCTGTGGATATTAGGAATGAGTATTACAATTCAAAAATTGGGGTGAAAATATAGAAAAAGTCAGAGGTAGATTGGATGTGAACTTGAGGTAGATTTTCATTTATGGATTTTATTTATAGAGGGATTTTGTTTGTGGCTTTTATTTGTAGGAGAGGAGACAGGTCATCTGTTAAGATTTAGAGGGCAGGTGGTGTTAGAGACTAGCATGCCAAAGTGGAGACAGGGAAGGGTGCTGAATAGATGAGTGAAAGCTAATGGATTCTCCAACAGCAATGAGATCTCAACTAAACCTCATGAATTAATAAATTCATACCTTACTTCTTTCCATATAAGATTTGTACAAAAACATGAACCTTATCTATAGAAATTAAAAAAAAAAAAAAAAAAACAAAAACAACCAGGGCACCTGGGTGGCTCAGTTGGTTAAGCATGCAAGTCGTGACTTCCACTCAGGTCATGATCTCACAATTCATGACATAAAACCCCACATCAGGCTCTGCAGTGACAACAAAGAGCCCCTTTGGGATTCTCTCTCTCTCTGCCCCTCCCCCACTTGCATGTACTTTCTCTCTCTCTCTGTCTCTCTCTTCCTCTCAATATAATAAACATTTAAAAAGAAATTTAAAAAAACAAAACCATGAAGCAGATTATGTAATTGCTCGATTTTATTTGAAAACTTGACTGTGAGTCCCTGATGACCTAAATGAAAAAGTTAAAATGGTCATTTTCATGATTTTTTTGTTTTTAAGCAGAAAACATACTCATTTCTTATGGACAACAAGTCATGGTATTTGGTTTTAATGGACATTTCTTATGTAAGCTTATATATAGGAATCTAAAGTGGAATAATGAATATATCCTCAAATGCATCCTTAAAACATGTGCTATTGTGGGGTTTATAAAGCTATGAGAGCTGAGAGCACTTTGTCAAAGGCTGACAAAAATAGCAAATAATATTTGTGAAATAGAGCCTATTTATAAATATTCAGGTTTCCAATGGTCCAGCTTAATCTAGGGGTGAACATTTGAATATTTAGAATAATGTGTGATTTCATGTTCTGCAAATAGACCTCCAGGGTTTTTAGGAGTCAGAAAGCAATATGTTTGTGATTTGATATATAGGCAGTTTTTCTTTTTAATTTACAATTCATCTGTATGTGAAGACCAAAGAAGCAGAGGGCAATATTCTAAAATATCTTGGGGAAACTTGAATTATCTAAACAACACGCTGCATAAACAATGACTTCTTTTACTCGCCTTAAATAAGGGCCTAGAATGCTTACAAGGAAAACGGGAATTAAAAAATAAAATCTGGAACTTCTTTAGTCCCACATGAGTTTCAAGAACACAAGTTTAAAACAGAACTAGTTAGAAATGATATGCCTTATTTCCCACCCCCCACCAAGACTTCACTATCTAGAAGGGCTCATTTAAAGAAAGCACATCCGCATTTATCTGATATTGAGGAACCTGGATATGTAGTTACAGGAATAAAGGAACTAGAGGTGTTGGTAATGAGTGTGGATGAAACGATGAACTATTGGGACCACTTAGATGTTGCAGTCATAAAAGACTGAAAGTCTCTGAAGAGGATCAGGGAATTGATAGGTTCACTAGTGGCACATTAACGGAAGGAACAGCCTAAAATTCAAGTACAAACTATGATGAAAATATTTTTTGGCTCACAGATGAAGACGCCTTGCACCACGGCTGAAAGAAGCCAGATCATGTTAACCTAATAACTAATTTGATATTTATTATTTTCAACATTTGTTATTCAGAGTCTGGAAATCAAATGGTTTCCTTTAGAGAAAGTACAAATATCTGAAATGGGAATTTTCATAGGACAGTATCTGAAGGCTCTTTAGACTGCAAAATGCAGGTCTTGTCCCTAAGTTATAGAGCCATAAATACTTTACATAAATACTTTAAATACTACATAAATACTTTAAAGACTTTTGTCAAATTGTGTAATACAAAAAAAAGTAATAATCTACTTAATATGCATTTGGATATTGAACAGACACCTCAAACATACATGGCCAAAATCCTGATCCATCTGATGCCCTCCCAGCTTAGATTTTTCCTTTTACATAATCCTCCTTCTTGCAGGATTACATATCTCGATGCACTGCTGTGACACAGTGTCCTCCTGTGGCAGGATTATAATTTTCCACCCAGTTTATTGAGCAATAAAATGAAAGCATAAAGTAACCTATTCCAGTTCCAAGAAACCTCCAGTCTTCTTGTTTTTTTTTTTTCCTCTGTCACAAGCAAGTAATGGCCTAGATAATGGCCTTTCCATCCTTCTGGATGCCCCAGTGAAGAAGATACTTTCTGACACAGATATTCCTGGTTCATGTTATACTTTTTCCTCAGTCTTGGAATTGGCCATTTCTTTAAGAAGCCTTGCTTCCTTTTATGAAAATGCCATACAAAAACCCACATCTGGGTGCTAAGTGTACTCATTGCTATTTTTTAGTTGTCACCAATCTCAGGCCCCTTAAACAGACAAAGCTATGAAAGATATGTATGTACATATCTATAAATATATATTCATAGACACATTTACATCTATAGTGATTTTTATTGTTATCATTGGTGAAAACCATGAGTTTATATTGATTCCTTTAATTACAATCCGCTACTAAAAAATTCATTCTTTTCTTCTCCCATTTCATATCTAAATTCCCTTTTCTGACAGTGAGAACCCTGGCTTATACATTCTTGGTAATACTTATTTAACCAGTTGTCTTGTAGGTAACCAGTCTCCCATCTTCATTATCACCCTTCCCTCCAAGCAGATGTCCTCCTCACCCCACTTAGGTTTTAATACCTATGCCTTTACACTCAGGTGCAGACCTTTCCTCACCATGTTTAGAGTCTGACATCCTGTACTCAGTTACCCCCATGTGTGAATGCTCTCCTCACCCTGCCTAGACTCCACCACTCCATTCCAGGCCACACAGTTATCCTGCTCATCATGTTTATCCTCTGACAACCCATGAAAGCTGCCTCTTTGAGGATATGCTCTTGTGAACTCACACAGACTTTAGCAGGCTGTTCCTTTGCATGGATTCCCTATTCACTCTGCTTGAGTTCTGACATCCATACTGAGTTCCCCTATCCATGAATGCTTTCCTCTCTCCACTTTGGCTCTGACATGCCTTGCTAGACTGTACTTGTCACAGTGACACCGTATCATCCCATTAGGGAAACACCTTGTGTTGCTCTCTTTTCAATTAGCCAGTGCCCTAACGCTCTATTTGTGAACACCTTCCTCAATACTTTGGTCCTTGATATTTCATTCTAAGCAGCCCTTCTATGCAGACATCCTATTCATCCTGCTTGGACTTTGCTTGCCTCTCTAGAGCTAAGCCTGTCCTCTTTATGCATGGGCTGAGACATTCTGTCCTGGACAAACTTGATTCTCCTCCCTCTTCCACCTGTGCAGATGTCCGCCTTGTATTATCCCCCGTAATGACTTTAGGAATGAATTATTTAGAAAGAGAAGAGAAAGGGAAGGAAGGGAATTGAAGGGAAAAGGGGAAAACAAATGGTGAGAAAGAGGAAGAAAACTCATATATTTTAGGTATTAACAAAGATTCTCATACTCAAAAAATATTTTAAAGTATTGTTACTATTTCCATTTTTTGAAATGCTTTTTTATTTAGGGGTGCCTGGGTGACTCAGTCACCTAACTTCAGGTCAGGTAATGATTTCACAGTTCCTGAATTCGCTGCCCGCTCCCCACTCCCCTGGCCGCCCCAGCGTCAGGCTCCCTGCTGACAGCTCAGAGCCTGGACTCTGCTTTGGATTCTGTGTCTTTCTCTCTCTCTGACCCTCTCCTGCTCATGCTCTGTCTCTGTCTCTCTCTTTCAAAAATAGATGAACATTAAAAAAATTTAAATGCTTTTTTATTTACTTTTGGGGGGAGAACATGAGTGGGAGAGGGGCAAAGAAAAAGGGAGAGAGAATCCCAAGCAGACTCCACACTGTCAGCACAGAGCCCAACCTGGGGCTTGAACCCATGAACCCCATGAGATCATGACCTGAGCCAAAATCAAGCATGTGAGATTAACTGACTGAGCCACCCAGGCACCCCTGTTATTATTTATAAACAGTGGGTTAAAATAACAAAGGGTTGCAGCTAAGATTTTTTTTTTTATTTTTTTTCAACGTTTATTTATTTTTGGGACAGAGAGAGACAGAGCATGAACGGGGGAGGGGCAGAGAGAGAGGGAGACACAGAATCGGAAACAGGCTCCAGGCTCCGAGCCATCAGCCCAGAGCCCGACGTGGGGCTCGAACTCACGGACCGCGAGATCGTGACCTGGCTGAAGTTGGATGCTCAACCGACTGCACCACACAGGCGCCCCTAAGATTTTTTAAAAAATTAAATGGAATAAATCTTTTGCACTTCTAATCTAATTCCTGGGGGATTCTACCAGTATACATAATCTGGACTGTGTTGCCCAATTCCAGACTTAATTCCAGACTCAATTCCAGACTCATTCTGCCTTTCTAAGCTCAGTATCTTCTCCTGGCATCTTGCCATTCTCCATGAAAAGAATGAAGAGAGAAATAGTCTCTATTTTTTTTTTTTTCCTGAAGGAGGAGACCCTAGGCAGGTTGCCAGTCTTACACCAAAGTGGAAAGGAAAGGACAAGAAAACCATATCCTGGTTTTCTCCCATGCAATAAAAGGCTCTGGTTACTTTTCTTCTCTATCAGGAAATAAGCAGAAACAAAGGCTACACCCATATACATAGCCGCTGGAGGCAAAGTGACCTTGCTTACCCCAAAGGACCAGATATTTGACTAAATAATTTCCTAACTTCTTTCTCTGGGTTTTGGTACAATAGAAATATTTTTCTCCTCTCAGAGACTCAAAGTCGTTACCAAGTGGCAAAATTTAGAGAAACCAGAGGCTCCAAGTTGTATGAGCCAGATTCTTCTAATGCCTTCTTGAGAGATAAGTAACCATAGTCTTGCATGTATCAGAAATAATTTGATAAAGATTGTATTAATATATACTCTAATAAAGAAAAACATGGTTTATAGAGAGCTTGAACAGTGAGGAAAGTTGAGGAAAGATGATATAAATCATTTATCTTGTCTAACAGTTAATGTGCTTCTGAATGCACATTAGTAACCATATTAAGAGAAATTTTACTCACATAATTATTATCTCTCTCAAAATGAATTTGCCTTTAAAGAGTAAATGCTTTTGTTTTCAACATCAAATTTTAGTATGTATATATAAAATCTGAGTCCAGAAATATAAAAAGCACAAAATTATTTTCTGAACAATTATAATTGCATAGATGGAAAATAAAAATTACTAATTTAAATATCTCTTTAGTACAAATGTTTTGTAAGTAATAATCATCTGCTTATTTTTAGTTTATGTAAATCTGGATGGTAAATTATTTGATTCAGTAAATGTAAGGTGTTGAATTGTCATGAAATTTTGTTTGGCCAAATCTTGGACATTGAATTCTAGTCATTAAAAAGGCAAACCCAAGACAGACTTGAGTAAACCATAGCATTTCCGATCATGTGCCTACTTTGTAGCTTCTGATGTCTTTAAGTTCTTCAAAATTATTTCTTGCTTAAATGAGAATCTGACTGCATCCCTAGATAAATGCATAGATTCTTCTGTCTTACTTGAGTAAATATGACAGTAATCCTCATCCAAATAATGCAACTGCAAGATTGTGATGGAGAAATACATACCAGATTTTTATTAAAGTTGAAGTCACATTTCACAGGTCTTCCTCTCTTTTCAAAGCAAGTCAAGAAAATTCTAATCTTGAGATTAAGTGATAGTTCATCAGAAAAAGGTATCTGCTGTCTCTGTGTTGAAGTTGGAGAGCTTGTTGAGCAAAGGGACATTTATTTACATAGGGCTAGGTATAAAGCAGGTGCTGAATAGTAAATAAATAGTTTGAATGAAGAACTAATAATCTAGGAACTGTGTTCTTGGGTTGTCTTTGTGTTTTAATGGGAATGTGACAGGTGAATTAGGATTTGTCCCTAGACGGTGTCTTTTTCTGTCTTTTGTTTGTTTGTTTATTGACCACTGCTTTAACACATTTGAAATTTAATGCCTGTGGTCTAACATGTGCATTCAGGCCCAAGGATTGATTATTAGCCAAATAATTTGGCTGTAGATGCAGTGCATTCCAGCATAAATAGCACTTTAAGACTCTTTAGGATAACACAGCCTGCTCTGTAGGCCTGTATACAGACTATATCTGTATAGCCTGTGTAATGTATGAATGCAGAGCAGGGAAGATTTCTTAGATATCTTAGGGAGTCATTCTGCCAAACTCTAAAACCAGCTACATGGGTCATTTTACAATTACCCAACTCAAACTGAAAATAAAACTCACAGGATACAAAATAATAACCTCCATTTCTCCTTGTTTCTCTGCTTCTAATTTTCTGTTGAAAAGAAAATTGGGCAGTTATATATACAAATTACCTTTTATCGTTCTTGTGACAACATTAGTGTATTAGAAAAGTCCTTTTCAGTGACGAAATATGGAAACTGGAATCAATACAATTTCGGGGAGGTGGGAGATGATGATATGTTTTATAATAAATGATAGGAAATTAAATATATAAAGTGACGCGAGACTCCATGAACCCAAATAATATCATCTGATCTTTCACTTTCTCTTCTCTGGCTTCCATTCCTCTTTTCCTCCCTAAAATTCTCAAATCTATTTTCTTCTGCGTGTTTTCTTCCTTGTTTACCACAATATGTGGGCTTACCCCAGGCAGTTTGAACAAAGCAAGTGGAGCCACAGATAATAGGATACATGTAACCGCCAAGTTTAGCAGTCTTAGAAGAAAGAAAGCGTCTCTTGGTTCCACAGGAATTCAGGCGAATTCTGTGCTTCCCAAGTTTATTTCTGGGACAAGATTGGAAAATCGTTAAATGTGCAAACCATCTTCCATTACTAAGGAGTCAAATCTTCAGTAAGGAAGGACGGTTACTACAAATTAAGGTGTAGGCTGTTGCCAAAACAGAGTGGGAAGATAAAAACAGGAATCCTTAACTACATTCCTCCCATTAGTTGCCCACTCTTTTTCCATTCACATAATTCCACAAAGTTTCTTTTCTTATATTAAACAATATATATACAAAAAGAAAGCCAACCCAGTCTTCTCTCCAATGAGAAAAAAAGGTCATATTCCAGTACAGCTTCCAGAAGCATATCCAGGATATTTGAAAGCTAGAGTTTCCTCTCTTTGAGACCCAGATGGTCATACTGCAACCAACTATAAATCTGCAACAATTGGTGGTGACAAACCCCACAGAGTATCCTTAATACAATCCCTTCTATTTTATTTTTCTATTGGATGGGGATGATGTAAGGAAAGAATCGCACTGGAGCCAGTCCTGTGGTCTCTCTAGCAGCCATAGGTTTTGCCTACTATTGGGGTCTACCTTATCCACTGTCATCTGCATTTACCTGTGAGAGAGATGTTGGAAAAGGTTCCTTTGGTGAGGTCTGCCTAGTCTTAGCATCCCACTGCTTATGGTGGCTTCTAAAGCCTGGAATTGGGGAGTGAAAGGCTTCTAATTACCTGAATGTGATTTTTCTGTAACTTTCTTCCCTAATACAAAGTGAGACAAAGTGACATGGGTCATTTATGAATGACAAGGGCTCACTCAATTCTTAATATTTTCTTCCCACTGCATTTTGAGATGAAGTTTTCATTGCCCTGGGTACCTGTATAATTGCTATGAACCCAGCTTTCTGCTGACTCATGTTCAACTTGTAATGTCATCAAGAGATGAACTTTTATTTAATAAGCTCCTCACCCTTGGGAGAATTCTTTCTTTTTACAGAATAACCTAGGCATAACCTAGTCTATTCATACAAAGTGTGCTAATATCAAGGAGAGGGTGATCATATTTAGAGGACAAAATTAAACATCTTCATAAAAAGTAATTCATGAGTTAGACTTCATTGAAATTTACAAACTTCTGGGGCACCTGGTGGTTCAGTCAGTTGAGCGTCCCACTTTGGCTCAAGTCATGATCTCATAGTTCATGAGTTCAAGCTCCACATCAGGCTTGCTGCTGTCAATGCAGAGCCCACTTGGATCCTCTGTCCCCCCTTTCTCTCTGCCCCTCCCTCACTCATGCTCGCTCTCTCAAAAATAAACATTAAAAATTTAAAAAAAAGAAAAGTAAAACTTCTGCTCTTCGATAGATACTATTAGAAGAATGAAAAGACAGGCCACAGACCCGAAGATATTTTTAACTCCTATATCTGATGAAGAATTTGTATCTGAAATATATAGAGAAATCTCAAAATTCAATTATTAGAAAACAACACAATATAAAAATGGCTAAAGAAGTGAATAGATATTTCATCAAAGAAGATATATAGACACTGCTCAACCTCTTAGTCATTAGGAAAACTCAAATTATAACCAAATGAGAACTTTATATCTTTGATAGAATGGATACATTAAAAATACTGACCATGCCAAGCATTGGAGAGGAGCCAGAATTTCACTTCTAGGTATATTTAACCAAGATAAATGAAAGCGTATTTCCATAAAAAGACTTAAGTGTGAACATCCATGGCATCTCTATAAAAACATTCATGTTTGTCAGCTGGTGAATAGTTTGTAGAATATCCATATGATGGAGTATCACTCAGAAATTAGAAGGAAGAACCACTGATAGCTGCGCCAACATGGTTTGATTTCAAAATGCATTTTCTGACTAAAAGAAACCAGAGCAAATGGAAAAAAAATCACATACTCTGTGATTTCACTTATATAAAATTCCAGAAAGTGCAAATTATAACAGAAAACAGAGCAGTGGTTTCCTAGAGACAGGAAGGGTAGGAACATATAGGGACAAGAGAGAGATGCTAAAGAGGTATGAGTAAACTTTTCAGAGTGATGTGTATGTTCATTATCTTGATTTTGGTTATGATTTCACTGATATATTCATGTAAAAACTTACCAATTTGTACAGTTTAAATATGTGCTGTCTGTTATATGTCAATTATGCCTCATGTTAAAAATGTCATACAAAAAAAAAAAAAGAGGTTAGAGTGGGAGAGAGCCAAAGCATAAGAGACTCTTAAAAACTGAGAACAAACTGAGGGTTGATGGGGGGTGGGAGGGAGGGGAGGGTGGGTGATGGGTATTGAGGAGGGCACCTTTTGGGATGAGCACTGGGTGTTGTATGGAAACCAATTTGACAATAAATTTCACATATTGAAAAAAATGTCATACAATTATTCACTTTTTAAAGGAGTGAACTTTACTGAACAGAAATTATACCTCAAAAAAGTATGTCACCTGAACAATGAAAACAATTATATATGATTAATAAAGTGTAATTTAAAATAGTAAAAGAAAAAAGAGGAAAATAGTGCTTAGATAATGAAAATAAAAAGATGTTTACCTAATAAAACTGCCACCTTTTCTGGACCTGGTAAACCACATCACTGTTAGTCACACCAGCTTTCTGCTGTAAAGCCCTGTCCACCCATTCCTAAGGAGCAAACAAAGGCCATTTTTTAATAATGTGTTTGGATTAAGGAAAAACACTCACACATCTTTATTCTATGTTAAAATAGAAGTACAGGTCTCAAAAGGGACCTGAGATGAGAAACATCCATTTGTATCTGTTTTGTAGATGCTTATGTTTGCAAAATTCACAGAGGAGGGAAACAAAAACCATTTTTCCTTCCATCTCCAGCCATATGCTTTTTAGCTCAAAGTGAAATTTATAGCTCATCACTATTCTGATGACTTATCTTACTGCCAAGGACTGTAGCTGATTGGTGGTTTCAGCATTCATGCATCATTTGGTGAATACATGTAAAATAGCTTGGAGGTTTTCTACTAGAGGAAGAAAAAATTGGAATGAAGAAGCATGGATGTTATGAGGTGTTTCAGAATTCACCACAGCTTTGTCATTCAGGTCACGGTACCCGCCATAGCTCTTCAATCAAGTTTCCTCGACTTAATGGAAATATGAATTAGACCAATTCCAGGAATCTAAAATTTTCGAGGTACCTTTGTTTTGGGAGAAGTACCCAGTTTGAACTGAATCAAATTTAAATTAGTCTTATGGTCAAAAAACTTAAGAGTTTATTTTCTTACCCCAAATAAAATACATTATTATTAATTAACAATAATAATTAGATTTTACCTGGCTCCAATGTGAGGCTGTTGCAACATGGAAAAGGGAACAAGACCACTTACCATGTTAACAGTAGATTGTATGGAAGGAAAGTACTGAAACATGGTTACAGGAATAAAGGAGATTAGGTGAGCCAATAAAATATCACTTTATCCAGCATTCACAAAAAGATTTCTATTTTATTTTTTTTAATGTTTTTATTTATTTTTGAGATAGAGAGATACAGACCATGAGCAGGGGAGGGGCAGAGAGAGAGGGAGACACAGAATCTGAAACAGGCTCCAGGCTCTGAGCTGTCAGCACAGAGCCTGACGCGGGGCTTGAACTCACGGAGTGTGAGATCATGACCTGAGCTGAAGTCAGACGCTTAACCAACTGAGCCACCCAAAAAGATTCCTATTTTGATCATAAGCTGGGTGAAAATATTTACATTCGAATTTTTAAATTGGTGTGGGTAAAAGAGTATTAATTTTATTATCCATAATAGTGTCATCATTACACAAATTATAAAATATATACATTTTTGTGTATTTCAGCTATGTCTCACTATTTTGTAAAGCACATTTAAATGATCAGAGGCTGAATACTAAACAACTCTGAATTACATCTTTAGCAGCATTCTTAAAATTATTGTTTTGGCGCCAATGAAGGAAATAAAAAATTTGCAGCGAGGCAACTGGAAATTCTCCATATGAGAACATCTTATTTTGCACTTTAACCCCAATTAATCCTCTTCACTCCCTTCCGTTATGCATAATTATGAAACTATTTCCTGACTCCCTTGACTCTACAATGGCTTCAGTTCATACCTAATTGAATCTTTCCTTAACTCTAAAAGGTCAATGGCAGAAGTTTGCCTTAATGTATTTTCAAAAATATAGATCATGGCCAATTGGGAAAGTATTTTCTTTACAGATCACTCCTATAAAACAGGAGGAAAAGTTTGAAACCTTGCTTCCATTGTTTATCTAACTGTATGGTATTATGTATGCATTAATTTTTCTGGCAGAGTGACTTTAGAATCATTATTTTCAGTTGTATCTTCATTGTTCAAGTAATATCATAACTAGCTAGGGCTCTATAGAAACAACACAGGAATTTCCTTATCTCTGAAAAGTTTGGAATGTAAAAATTTAGTTCTTTTTGCATTTCCAAATACATAAAAAGAATACTACAAAGGAGACGTTTTGCATAGCAACATCAAAAGTTGGCAAAGTTTTCTAAACATCTTCTCATTTTCCTTCTGTTTCCTAAAACTACGACCAAATCGTAGCATAATGCTGTTAGGCTGCTTACTGAATGATGCATATAGGCCTGAAATAATCTGGAAAAATCCAGTGCTCTAGAACTTTCAACCATTTATCATCAAAACTTACAGTTCATAGCTGCTATTATTTTTTTACCTTCTTATTCTTCTTATTTTGATTCCATCTTTTTGTTGAACATACAAAGAGCCAAATAATGCTTATTGAATCTGCCACACAGGGTTGATTCTCTTTATTTTCTCAGGGTCTCATATAATGCTGAAAACAAACAAAACACCTGTATTAATGAATGGAATTCATTAATGAATGAATAAACATATTTAGAGTTTTCACTTTAATAGGAATCTCATCTAACGAAATCTTAACTACATGAGATCTTAATGGTTAACTTCTTTTTTTTTTTAATTTTAAATGTTTATTTTTTGAGACAAAAAGAGATCGCAAGCAGGGGAGTGGCAGAGAGAGATGGAGACACAGAGTCTGAAGCAGGCTCCAGGCTCCGAGCTGCTGGCAGAGCCCAACGTGGGGCATGAACCCACAAACCATGAGATCATGACCTAAGCCTAAGTCAGATGCTCAACTGACTGAGCCACCCAGGCACTCCTTAATGGTTAACTTCTAAAAGGCAGTGTCTTATTTATAATTACATGCAAAATACTAACTCAAATTAAACTGAAAATGATCTTTAAGTTTACCAACTTCACTTCCCCAAAAGAAAGAATTACTACACATAGAATAGCCTAGTTGATTCCAAACAGGTCAAAACTCCCATTTTGCAATTGGACTTCCCAGCATACCTAGAATCACAGTAGAGTGAACACAGGGTCTGTCAAGAACCTATAAACTTTCTTTACAGAAATGGATAATGACAACAAAAAGAACGTGAGGGGGGCACCAGTCCCACAGGAATCTCTGTTTGGGAAGAAGTCTAAGAGCAGAAGCCTTAGAACTAGCATTTTACAGTAGCCAGGCATTCTAAGAGAAAGGTTGTTGCTTAGAAAATGGGGAACTTGAGAGGCGCCTGGGTGGCTCAGTCGGTTGAGCGTCCAACTTCGGCTCAGGTCATGATCTCACAGCTCGGGCGTTCGAGCCCCACGTTGGGCTCTGTGCCCACAGCTCAGAGCCTGGAGACTGCTTCTGCTTCTGTGTCTCCCTCTCTCTATGCCCCTAACCCACTCGCATTCTGTCTCTGTCTCTGTCAGAAATAAACATTAAAAAAAAAGAAAAGAAAATGGGGAACCTGTTAAATAATTACTCCAGAGTATCAAAGGAGTAGAAAATCCATGCTTTGGTCTGCTTTTCCGCATTGACTCTTCTTTTTCATTCTCCTTTTTGGCTGTATTGATTCATGCTATTTGAGGGAGGAAAGGAAGAACGTTATTTATATAACATTCAGTATTAGGTCTGCTATTGTCATTGGTGGTTCTCAGGACCTGTTACTCATGGAAGAGAGAGAATGTAGTCAGAGAGCAAATGCCCTAAGAAAAGGAGCAGCATTTTTTGACATAAACTTTGAAGACACATAAACCCAGGTATTGAGGCTAAAGGGCCCCTTAAGCAGCTACATGTTCCACATGCATCTGCACTTTACTTCAGCAGCAGGACATTGCACAAAGCAATGATCAGTGTATTTTATATATTTATTTTGTGAAATACTCTCTGTTTACTTCCATAAGCTGCCACCCACACTGGCTATCCCAGAACTTAGAACTACAAGATTAGAAGTAGCCATGACTGGAGAATTTTTCACAGCAGACCCAGAAAACAAGATACCAGAGTCTTCTTGATATTTAAGCCTAAAGTCAAGACAAAACATTTGGAAGAATATTCTCTGTCTCATCACCATCTAGACAACATTCTCTTAGGCATGAAGGAAAAAGTTGGAGATGTGATAAGAGAGTGAGATGTGGGTAGGATACAGGGATCTCTGTGCCCCAGTCCTGAAGAAGAGACCATGGTTGCATCTCCAGAAGTGTTTACATATCTGAGAATACAGAGTACTTTTGCTCAACTTTTTGTCTGAGACCATGGGAATAGGATCCTTGAAGAAGTTTCCATCCCAATGGAGATGGCTGTATAGGGAATCAAAGACAGCCTCATCAAGTTTTTCACACCATTGAAGTGATATTGGAGAACAACATAGTTTTTTTGTGCTTTTGAAAATGTTATGAAAGTGAAGTGAAACTCCACTTGTGGTCCACCCCTTGTGGACTCCAAAGGGGTTCATCGATGACAAGAGAAAGCTGCTGCAATGTAGATCTAGCAGCCAGAGGCCAGGCAGGAACACAGACACCTAGTGGTTGTTAACAAAGAGAGAGAACCTTGCCCAAGAACCAGATGGGACTGTCAACCTCAACAGATATCAACATAAATACAAAGGACTGCCATGAAACAGATACCCTTCCCACAGCTGCTGCCACAAGAGTCTCTTAGAACTTATGCAATACTTTGGAGATGAGCAGAAAAGGATGGCAAATCCTGAGCTGATGAATTGTAAAAGTCCAAAAATTACTGGTCTTTACCTTCTAACAATAAAATAGACCATAATCTCTGATTGGCACATCTGGATTAAAAATATGTATATATCTGGCACACATTTTTTATTATATTGGTGAGCACATAGGAACTGAGGCAATTTCCAAGTATTCCTTCTCTGTCCCCTGGCACAAATTAAGAAGGTTGTTAATACTTTTTGGTGAAGAGATTGTGAATCAAGAGAAATTGCTATAAACCTTTGCCAGAAGAGTAAATTGGCAGAAACACTTTGGAAAATGATTATCATATAAAGTTGGGTGTGTGTGCATTCTATGGTTTAGTCCTCTTACAAGAATACATTCCTGGAGATAATCTTTTTTTTTTTTTTTCCTGGAGATAGTTTTACAGACAACCCATGTAAACATTGTTCTTTATCTACAAATTGGTAAAAACCCAAGTATTGATCATCAAATGTACATAACTTAGTATTTTTCACATAACAGAATATTAATATAGTTCATTCTATTCGATAAAAACAAAAGGGCTTACAACGAAAGGGAAGAGTATGCAACACATTTTCATTCCAAAGAATTATAGCAAAAAGAATTCCTATGTAGCCACACAGATGGAATAGAATACTGTCAGTCAATACTAGAGAACTTATCCACCCTTCCACTCTTCTCCAAACATACTATTTTGATTGTCAGCACCATAACATAGTTTTGTTAAAGTTTATTTTGATATAGAAGAATAGTACAAAGAGCTCCCATACACCATTAACCTAGATACACTAAGTCTAAATTTCTAAAAGTGCAATTGCTGGCTCAAATTGCTGTAAATCCGAATACAGTGTTGTCACATAATGCCAAATTACCTTCCTTAAGGGTTCCATAAATTACATTCCTACCAGCAATACATGAGAGAGCCTGTTATCCCAAGCCTTGAGGAACAAGAATATTGCCTGCTGGTCTTGAATTTGGGGCACTGCAATAGTTGAGAAATGGATCTTAGTGTAGTTTAATTTGTGTTGAGCTATCATGAGTGAAGCTGAACACCATCTTATATGTTTAAGGCCTCTTTTATACCATTTTATATCATTCTTTTCCATTATTTATTTTTCTTTGGCCCATTTCTCTAGCAGGTTTCAGGTCTTTTTTCCCCTCAGGTTTTAAGAGTTCTTTTATATTGGTTTTAATATCTCTCATTCTGTTTCACATGTTGTACTTACTTCCAACGTGTCTGTTGTTTTTCAACTTTGCAGAAGTCTTATTTTTTAAAAAAAAATGTAGTTAAATTTAACAATCTCTTCTTTTACTAACATAGATTTTGAACCCTAGTTAGCCTCTTTTGCACCCATCTCTCCCCCTGCCCTTCTTATGAAATTTCAGCCTTTCTCCCCTATTTATATCACTGTTTGATCTGGAGTTTATTCTTGTATATAGTGTGAGGTATATATATAATTTTTTTTAATTTTACAAATGGCCATCCAGTTATCCAAGCACCATTTATTTAAAAGTCTATTTTTACCCTAGTGATTTGCAATGCTAGTTTTAATATGTACTCAGTTTCCATATTCTAGACTACCCTATTTTTTATTGTCTTTTCTCGTATCAATACCAAAAATTTTTAATTGCAAACACTTTATAGTCTGTTTCCATATCTGGCAGGACTGTTTCCTCTCATTTATTTTCGTTCTCAGAGATTCCTAGCTATTCCTGCATACTCATTTTTATGTATATTATGTATGGGTTTTAGTGTCGGCTTCTCTAACTGTACTAAAAAAAATGGAGACAAACGTCTTTACGGTGATAATTTTTTTCTAATTATTGCTTTAAAAAATCCAGTGAGTGGTTGCCAGAGTGGAGGGAAGAGGGGGGAAGGTAGCTGGCCACAAAAGGGCCCCACAAGGGATCCTTGTGATGGGGCTGTTTTGTATCTTAATTGCAGTGGTAGACACACAAATCCATACATGTGGCAAAACCGGTTTTATTAGTTTATTATTTTTCAGAACATGCAACATTCATATATTGTTCTTCCATTCTTACCACAACTTTGGTTTTAGTTCTACAATTAAGTATATTAGTTGCATCAATTCTTTTGGTTTTCTAGTTGTGTATTTGTTGGGTGAAGTACATATCTCAATAAGAGCTCATAGGTAAAATATCCCTTCAGTTCATGAACGTTTAAGATTGGTTTTCTGTACCTTTGATGCTTGCAACATAACTTGGTTGGTTGTAGAGTCTTTGATTTCTTTTATTTCAATTCTGGAAATTGCCTCACTTTATGTCTAGGATCTTCTATTCAACCTTCTATTTCTGAGTTTCATCTATATTACCACAGGTGGTAATTGACTTCACTGAAAGGTATTATTTCATTCTGTGGATGTATCATGTATTATTTTATTCATGGACAATTGATTTGTTTCCAGTTTTGAACTATTATGAATAATGCAGCCTTGTACAATTTTATACATATCTCTTGGTGCCTATGTTTACACCTTGTTTTGGTGTACAACTTCTTTATACAACTTTGCAACTTCTTTGTCATGAAGTATGTGTGTATTCAATTTTAGGAACTACTGAAAAACTGTTTTTCAAAATGTTTGGACACATTTATGGTGGACAACAGCAGTACATAAGAGTTCCCTTTGCTCATATTCTCACCGACACTAGCTTTCAATTTTCAGCTCTCTTGTGGGTATTCAGGGGTATCTCCTGAAGCTTTAATATACATTTTCCTGATTACTAATGAGAACAAACACTTTCATGTTTCTTGGTCATTCTCTTTGGTGAAAGGTCTGTTAAAATCCCATGCTCATTTTTCCACTAGGTTGATTGTCTTCTTAATTTTTTTAAAATGACTTGTGAAAAGGTCTTTATATGTTCTAGAAACAAACTTTTTGTGAGTAGTAGATATTCTAAACAACTCTTTTTCTATGGCTAGCCTTTGACAGTCTTATTGGTGAATATTATGGACAGCAGTTCATAATTTCAATGTAGTCATTTTTTCATTTTCTTACATTAAGGTCTTCTTTTAAGAATGTCTGTTCCTCCTAAAATGATAAGGTGATCTGCTATATTATACTCTAGAAGCTTTATTGTTTTGTCTTTAACATTAATCTACTTGGAACTGATGTTTGATTATGGTTGAGTGATCAAAATTTATTTTCCTTTCATGGATATTTGAATATGCCAGAATGATTTATTGAAATTGACCCATTTTTCATTGCTCTCTGTGCAGCCGTTGACTAATGCAAGTGGCCATATATGTGTGAGTCTCCTTGCATAATCTCTTTCTTTCCATTTTTTAATTCTTGTACCACTAAATTTCAGAGCAGAAAGAAGATGCTATTATTTACAAAATTCAAAGCAATAAGTGGTACTTAAATTCATTACATATATTTATTGAAATATGTACAACCTTCTTTATTTAACATATACATATTGAAAGAATAAAGTCCTATGTAATTTCCTGCAGTGTTCATTTATTCAAAAAATATTTTAAAGCCAAACCTTCAATCCTGAAACAAACTCAACTTAGTCAACAGGTATTATCTTTTTTATATATGCATAGATTTAATTTGCTCATATTTTGTTAGGAAATTTTGTTCCCTGATCATTTTTGTGGTTATATCAATGAAACCCCTTGTAATTTGCTTATATTATCATTCTTCTACTGCTATTTTCAGGTTTTGATGTCACAAATAACTTGGCCTCATTAGATAACTAAAAAGTGCTTTTCTTTAATCTGTGCTCTTAAAGGTTGATTTCATATCCTTTTTTGATGGCTTTCTTTTTTAAATTTTAATATCAGTATAATTAGCATGCAGTGTTATATTACTATCAGGTTCACAATACAGTGATTCAATAATTCTATACATTACTCATTGCTTATCGTGTGACGTGTACTCTTAATCCCCTTCACCTATTCCACCCATCACCCACCCACCTGCCCTCTGGTAACCATCAGTTTGTTCTGTATATTTAAGAGTCTGTTTTTTTGGTTGTCTCCTTTTTCCTTTGTTTTGTCTCTTAAATTTCATATGAGTGAAATCATATGGTATTTGTCTTTCTCTGACTGACTTATTTAACTTACACTCCCTAGATCCATCCATAGTGTTGCAAATGGCAAGATTTCATTTTTTTATGGCTGAGTAATATTCCATTATACATATACTGCCTCTTCTTTATCCAATTTATCTAGCAATAGACACTTGGTTTGTTTCCATAATTTGGATATTGTAAGTGATGCTGTAGTAAACATAGGGGTGCATATATCCTTTTGAGTTAGGGTTTTTGTATACCTTGAGTAAATAGCTAGTAGTGAAATTACTGGAACATATGGTAATTCCATTTTTTAATTTCTTGAGGAAACTCCATACTGTTTTACACACTGACAACAGTTTACATTCACACCAACACTGCACAAAGGTTTATTTTCCCCACATCCTTACCTACTTGCTCTTTCTTGTGTTTATTTCAGCCATTTTAACAGATGTGAAGTGATATCTAATTGTGGTTTTGATTTGCATTTCCCTGATGATGGGTGATGTTTAGCATCTTTTCATGTGTCTGTTGACCATTTGTATGTCTTTGGAGAAATGTCTGTTCATGTCTGTCTGTTTTTTAGAGTTTTTAGGATGTTGATGGTATACATGGTCTGCTTTCATTCTTTTGCATATAGCTGTCCAGTTTGCTCAACACCATTTGTTGAAGAGACTGTCTTTTTCCCATTGCATATTCTTTCCTCCTTTGTTGAAGATTAATTGACCACAAAATTGTGGGTTTATTTCTGAGCTTTCTATTCTGTTTCATTGATTAATGTGTCTGTTTTTATGCTTGCACCATACTGTTTTCATTATTACAGCTTTGTTGTACATATTGAAATCTGAGATTGTGATACCTCCAGTTTTGTTCTTTTTCAAGATTGCTTTAGTTATTCATGGTGTTTTGTGGTTCCATACAGATTTTAGGATGATTTGTTCTAGTTCTGTGAAAAATGCTGTTGGTATTTTGAAAAGGATTGGATTAAATCTGAGGATTGCTTTGGGTAGTATGAACACTGTAGCAATATTTGTTCTCCCAATCCATAAGCGTGGAATATCTTTACATTTGTTTGTGTCATCTTCAATTTCTTTTAACAATGTTTTATAGTTTTCAGAGTATAGGTCCTTTTACCTTCTTAGAAAAATTTATTCCTAGGTATTTTATTATTTTGGTGCAATTGGAAATGGGATTATTTTCTTAATTTCTATTTTTGCTACTTCATTATTAGTGTCTAGAAATGCACTGATTTCTGTATATTGCCTTTGTATCTTGTGAACTTATTGAATGTATTTGTCAGTTATAGTAGTTTTTTTGTGTGTGTGGAGTCCTTAGGGTTTTCTGTTTTCTATATATAGTATCATGTCATCTTCAAATAATGAAGGTGTTACTTCTTCCTTACTGATTTGGTTGTATTTTCTTTTTCTTGTCTGACTGCTGTGGCTAGGACTTCCAGTGCTTTGTTGAATAAACCAGTGAGAGTGGACACTTTTTCTTGTTCCTAATCTTTTCTTGTTCCTAATCTTTTAGGGGAAAAGCTCTCCATTTTTTGCCATTGAGTATGATATTAGTTGTGGGTTTTTTATTTACGGCCTTTATGAAGATGAGGTATTTTCTCTCTAAGCCTGTTTTGCTGAGGGTTTTTTATCGTAAATGGATGTTGTACTTTGTCAAAGGCTTTTTCTGCATCTACTGAAGTGATCACATGGTTATAATCCTTTCTCCTGTTGATGTGATGCATCACATTGATTGATTTGAGAAAATTGAACTACCCTTTTATCCCTGGAATAAATTGCACTTGATATTGGTGAACAGTTTTTTAAAATGTATTGTTGGATTCAGTTTGTTAATATTTTGTTGAGGATTTTTGCACCTATGTTCATAAGCAATATTGGCCTATGTTTCTCTTTTTTTGTAGTGCCTTTATCTTGTTTTGGTCTAAGGGTAATGCATGCCTCATAGAATGAATTTGGAAGCTTTCCTTCCTCTTCTAGTTTTTTTTTTTTTTTTTGGAAAAGTTTGAGAAGAGTGGTTATTAACTATTCTTTAAATGTTTGGGAGAATTCACCAGTGAGCTATCTGGTCTGGGACTTTTTTGTTGTTGTAGTTGTTGTGTTTGATTACTAATTCAATTTTTTTAATGTTTTATTTTATTTATTTAGAGAGACAGAGATAGAGAATGAGCAGGGAAGGGGCAGAGAGAGAGGGAGACAGAATCCACACCATCAGCACAGAGACCTATATGGGGCTCATATCCACAAACCATGAGATCATGACCTGAACCAAAATCAAGTGTCAGATGCTCAACCACTGAGCAACAGATGCCCCTGTTAGTGATTCAATTTTATTGATAGTAATTGGTTTGTTCAAATTTTCTATTTATTCCTATTTCACGTCTTGGAGATTATATTTTTTCTAGGAATTTATCCATTTCTTCTAGGTTGTCCAATTTGAGGCATAGAATTTTTCATAAAATTCTAATAATTGTTTGTATTCCTATGGTGTCTGTTGTTATTTCTCCTCTTTCATTTTTAATTTTGTTTATATAAGTCCTCTCTTTTTTTGATAGTCTACTTAAAGGTTTGTCAGTTTCCTCGAACTTTTCAAAGAACTAACTCCTTGTTTTATTGACCTGTTCCATTGTTGTTTTTAGTTGCTATTTCATTTATTTCTGCTCTAATCTTTATTATTTCCTTCCTTGTACTGTTTTGGGGTTTCGTTCTTCTTTTTCTAGCTCCTTTAAGTGTAAGGTTAGCTGTTTATTGACAATTTTCTTGCTTCCTAAAGTAGACCTGCTCTAAATTTGCCTCTTAGAACAGCTTTTGTGGTATCGCAAAGATATTGGACTATTGTGTTTTCATTTTCATTTGTCTCCGTGAATTTTTTTGTTTTCTTGTTTGATTTCTTGGTTGACCCATTCATTGTTTTGTATCATGTTGTTTAATCTCCAGGTATTTGTGTTCTTTCTGACTATTTCTTGTTATTGATTTCTAATTTAATAGCATTGTGGTCAGAAAAAATGCATTGTATGACATTAATATTTTTAAATTTGTTGTGACTTGTTTTGTGGCCTAATATGTGATATATTCTAGAGAATGTTCCATGTGCACTCTTGAGCTTTTGGGTATCTATTACTGGTTTTGGGTTTGTGGTTATCATTAGATTTGTATATAACATCTTCTACATGTAGCAATCTATATTAAGTTGATGATTGCCCAAGTTTGAATCCATTGTAAAATCACCAAATTTTTACCTCCTCCCTCCACCTTTTAGGTATATGGTGTCATACATTATACGCAGATTTTGTGAATCCCTTGACTGACTTTTATAGATATGCTTAATTTTTTTTGTGCTTCCTACTTTTCTTACTTTTACTTATGGTCTTTTCTTCTACTCACAATCTTCTTTAACATATCTTGCAGGGTGATTTAGGGGTGATGAATTCCTGCAACTTCTGTTCACCTGGGAAACTCTTTATCTCTTATTCCATTCTGAATGATACCCTTGCAGGCTTTTTTGGTTGTAGGTTTTATCCTTTCAGCATTTCAAATATATCATGCCACTCCCTCCTCGCCTGCAAAGTTTCTGCTAACACATGAGCTGATAACCTTATGGGGTTTCCCTTGTATGTAACTGTTTTCTTTTGCTGTTTTATTCTCTCTTTATCACTACTTTTTGCTATTTTAATTACTATGTGTCTTGGTGTGGTGTTCCTTGGGGTGATTTTGTTCAGGGCTCCCTCTGCTTCGTAGGTCTGGATTTCTGTTTCCTACTCCAGATTCAGGAAACATTCTGATATTATTTCTTCAAATAAAATTTCTGCCCCGCCCATTTTTTTGATCTCTTCTCCTTCTGTGATCCTTATGATGTGAATATTTTTATACTTGATGGTGTTGTTGAGGCCCCTTAATCTATTCTCATTTTTTATTATTTGTTTTTTCTCTCTCCTTTTAATTACTCAGTCCTCTAGGTCACTGATTCATTCTTCTGTTTCCTATAGTCTAATATTTATTCCCTCTAGTGTATTTTTAATTTATGTTATTGAGTTCTTCATCTCTCTTTGGTCCTTTGTTATGTTTTCTATTCTATGTCTCTGATATAAGTATCAAAGTGTCTCACTCAGGTCCTCCACTCTTAAGTCCAGTGAGTATCTTTATGATCATTACTTTAAATTCTCTGTCAGGCTTATTACATATGTCTATTTCATTTAGCTCTCTTGCTGTGATTTTGTCCTTTTTTTTCCTCTGGGACATATTCCTCTTTCTCTTAATTTTGTGTAACTCTCTGTGTGTGGTTCTGTGTGTTAGGAAAGTCAGTTACATCTTCCATTCTTGAAAGTAGTGGCTCCTATGGTGCCCTGCAATGCAATGTCTCCTGTTTACCAAAACTGGTGCTTCAGGGTTGTTTCCTGTGTGTGTTGCATGCATCCTACCCTTGCAGCTGAGCCATGTTTAACTTCAGTCCAGTCATTTGCACTGGCTCTTTTTGCCTGTTTTGGGCAGTTTGGTCCCTATATTTTTAGTGGGCCAGTCTGGGGCTATCTTGGGCTTGAATTGGGTTAGACCAAGCATTTGCAAGAGCTGCAGTAGCACCTAACTGTAGGGTGCTCTCCCTCAGTTGTCTCCTGTGAAGTTTTTGTTGGTGGGTGGGGCCTTCAACCAGACCACATGTCTGTCCCCAGCTCACTGCTGAGCCCACAGTTGAAATTATGTTTGTGGTTTTCTTCCCTTCTCTCTGCAGCAGGAATCACTTTGGGATGGTGCTTATCCCTATCAGGGCTGCTTGTACACTGCCAGGTTTGTGGTACCACTTTGCATGGACTCTTGCTGTGGGTGTATTGGAGGGTGCAAGTTTGCAGGAGAACTCAGGGGTGGGACATGCAGTGTTAGCAAAGATTGTTAGATCTGCTGTGGGAGGAGATGTGGAGCCACTTTGGAGTATTCCTGCCAGGGCTGGTTTGAGGGGTAGGTCTGTATAAGAGTTTGGGGGCAGGTGTGTGCTGTTAGCAAGCTAGGTAGAGTGTTTTGGGCTCTGATGTTTCCTGCAGATGTCCTTGTATCTAGGCTGAGGGATGCAGGAAGGAAATGGTACCTACCAGCTCTTTTGTTTTTGGAGAAGTCTCCCAAAGATCTCTATTCCTCCAGCACAAGTTCTGAGATTAGCAAATAAATCTCCTTGTTTATGCCAGGAATTTTGAAACTGCTTCTACTGTGCTGTATCTCGGCAGTGCTGTTTGTTAGTTGGTCTCTTTAAAAGCAGGGACCAAATTTCCTTTTGCCTCTGGCTCTCGAGAGCCAAGAGTGCTGATTTTTAAAATTCTAGACATTAAGCCCCACTGATTGTACTTACTCAAGAAGGCAAGCCCCTCTGGTTTTCAAAGCCAAATGTTATGGGAATTCATCTTTCCAGTGCAGGTCCCCTGTGTCTGTGATGCCTGGTTTGGGGTCTACTCCCCACCATGTCTTTCTCCTTCCTACCCTCTTGGATGTGGCCTCTTCTCTACATTTAAGTGTGGAGAATCTGTTCTGCCAGTCCTTGGGTCATTTTCTGGGTTAGTTATACTGATGTGGGTGTTATCTAGGTGCATTCCTAGGATAGGGTGAGCCTAGGATCCTTATATTCTGCCATATTTTCTGGAAGTTTTGATGTATATATTTTTAACTATTTTGGATAATTCACTGGTAATGTGATGTTGACTGTTGAGTTATGGGGTTTTTGTTTGTTTTTTTGTTTTGTTTCATTGTTTTATTTTTTGAGGATGGTTGAGTCTTAGAAAGAGTATGAGTAAAAAATTGTAAGTTCTAGAAAACAGTGTACAATATGATATTACTTGTATAAAGCTCAATAAGCATAGAGAATCAGTACATACTTCAGGAATACATGATATGTTATAAAACAATAGCTGTATCTTAAAAAGAGAATATTAAAAATATCAAGATTATGGTTACCTTGCAGTTGCTGCCAAGGGAGAGGAGTGCCCACGAAGATGCAGTATTCTAGGCATTAAATTATTTAAGCATTCCTTTAATTATTAGCTTTACAACATATATATATATATATACATATATATATGTTTTACATTTATGTTGTGTATCAAATACTACACTATAAAAATTTTAAAGTAAGTAAATATTAATAGGGAATATTTGCCTCATCTTAAATGACTGAATTTTTTAAATTAAATTGTTGATTTTTTCAATAATTGACTAGGTTAAGGTTTTCAGCCATCAAATGGAATCAAACCTCAAAGTGGACATTCTACTCAAATAATAAAATAGAGCATGTTGCACTTTTACACCCTTGAGTTTTTTTGTCTGGGTTTTTCTTATTTACTATAATTCTTTAATAGGTATTTAGTAAATATTGATATAATGAATAAGGTAGTTGATTAAGTCATGACATTCCAGCCTATTAGGTGAAAACGTGGAACTAAATAATGAATAAATAGCCCCTAAAATTCAAGAGGGAAGATTTTAATTAACAAAGGAAAAAGGGTGAAAACTTTTGCTAGAGGGACAGAAATTAATCTTATACAAGTGTGTGAAACTTTAAAATGTCCTTGCAAAGAGCAAAGTAAGGTCTTTGAAATACCTAGGGAGAGGAGCTCGTTTGACAGTGAGAAAATTAGAATAATTCTAGGCATAGAATGTTGCCTAGTGACTTATTAAGCATTTTCCTCTTGATTTAAAAGATCAGCCAAATGCTAAAGTGCCTGATGGAACTTGGCCCAGCTTCCTAAAATTGCTAATGATTGATAGCCACCAAAAAAAAAAAAAAAAAAAAAAAAAAAAAGAATACAGATATAGCAGCGTTAAAATAAAGGCTGAAAAATTATTTCCTCACTCACAAAATTGAGACAAATGGCAAACATTTTCAGGCGTATTATTTACCTAAATATTTCTGAAGTTAAATGGGTAAGTTTTTTCAACCTACTGAGAAGGTAAAGTAATGGTATAAATGAGGAAAATATGCAAGACCATGGGTAATCCACCAAGAGAGAACCTGTTGCAGTAAGCAACTGGGTGTGGGAACCATAAGAAGATGATTATGTGTGAAGTGCTCTATCCACAGCTATGGGTCCTTAGAAGAAATCACTAAAACAAACAGCTTTCAGAGTTTCATCCTTCCATTTCAGGAGTCAAAAGAGAATTTAAATTATAGAACAAAAACTTATACTATATCTAGGGAGTTGGGGTTGTCCTGTCTGCTATCAACTCCTCTACTTACTACTGTGAATATCTTTGGGAAAATAGAATTCCTTCATCAGTGCAATACACAATAATCTGCAGACTAGCAGAACAATTCTGCTCTTTTTCAGAGAGTTGTTGTAAACATCAAATGGAATACATGAAATCTAGAGTTATAAAGGTCATATAAACATATTATATATATATAAACATACACATATTTTATACATATATATATGTATGCATATGTATGTGCACCTAATGTGTATAGATATATACCTGTATGTGTGTGTGTATATCTATATTATATATACACACAATTATATATATATATATATATATATATATATATATATATATATATATATACGCACACACACACACAAACATACATCATGTGAAAGGACCATATGTGATGTATTAAGGAGAATTGTTCACCAAATTTGATGATAAGCTGTTACTGAGTCATGTCTGCTAATTATCCAATACCTCTTTTCAAAATGCCAAGTTGTAGTATTTCCACATTATATTTTTTGACTTAATATCTTGTTTATTTTAAAAGATCAAATTATATTTGTTTTATCAAAGCCAAGTTTTTATATTTAAGAGCTGAGTCTGATAGGTTACATATATTAAAAATTGAGTGAGCTCTTGCCATCCTAGAGAGACATCATATTAACATGTTATTGATATAATACTGTGCATCTGGCCTTAACTCTAGTGCCTAAATTTAATCATCCATTCACATCCAGTTTTCTTGAAAAAATGAAGATGCATATTTTATTTGTTTAAAGATATGTAGTAAGGTTTTTTTAATTTATTTTTTTTTAATTTACACCCTAATTAGTTAGCATATAGTAAGGTTTTAAAGTCAAACAGATTAGGTTTAAGTCTGTCTCCTCAGATATGTGAGTAGGTTCTAAAGTAGTATCTAGATACTAAAGTAGTGTCTTTAGTCTCAATTTTCTGTCTACTAAAAGGGGGATCTGCATACAAACACAGTCACTTCTTTGAAATTCTAATGTTAAGTATTATGAAGAACAGAAGCATTTTGTAACTTAGTTATTGGAAAATGAACTAACATGAATCCATTCATCCAGATAACCTGACTTGAACTGATGTAAGACAGCTTATAATCTTTACCTATACCACTTAGTGTTAATATGCAGACATTTCACTCTAGAAAGTAATGTGTTTTATTAGATGGTTCTGCTCTAGATTCTGCTGGAGGTGTTACATTATATAAGATACAGGCTTTTGTATTACTTTTCTAAAATTCCCCAAACTCTCATCCCCAAGACATATCTGGCCCTAATATGGACCTATTATGCTTTCCTTGTCAATGTTCTTATGGGAATTACATGTTATCAGTGTTAAGGACCTGGCAAGCTTTCAGGGTGCCCTGAGATGGGGTCTCATTGAAGTCCCTAGGGAAGGAGGATTCGGAACTCCATTTTCCTCATAGCTGATAGAGAACATCAGATATCTTAGCTGTTAAACCTGTTGGGATTTTAAATTTTAAAAAGCTGTCTAATTGGTCTATATGCTTCTACTCAAACTTCTAATAAATTCCCCCACACTGTGGCAAAAATCATTCTTTTGGAAGACAGATCTGATATTCACTTACCCGTTTGCAGTCCTTCAAAGCCTTCCCATCAATCTTATAGTAAACACAGAAGCCCTTACTTTGGGTGCAAGGCCTTTGCAGGACCTTACCCTGTGTGCTTTACCCTGTTCACCAAACACTAGCCCTTCAGTCCCTCATGACTGGTTGCACCTTCCCATCACAGGCCCTGGCACAGGGCTGTCTCCTGGGTTTTTAAAGCTGTTGTCACTATCTACTTAGTTAACGTCTACTCATTCTTCCAGAGCAAGCTCAAATGTAGTTGTCTATGGCAAGCCCTCCAACATTCTTCTATCTTTTAACTCAGCCAAATCTCCCATCGAAACTCTCATTGCATCATAGCTGTATCCTTTGCAGCAATTCCCATAGTTGTGATTTTATATTTGTGTTAATTGTTGGTGAATTTCTCTTTCTCCCCCCAGTATACTCTGAGGCCCTTAAGTTAGGTGTCTTTTTTTCTTATTATTATTTTTCAATAGTGTGCCTTTATTTTTTATACAGGTACAGAATAAGCAACACTGTTTATGCTACAATAAACATATTGAGCTTTTAGTATATAATTTATTTTTGCTTTATATGATTTTTCGATATTAAATATAATTTATGACCTTGCATTTTGTACATGATAGACTTCATTCTCTCCTTGCTGGGGGAAGAGTGACTCTTTCAACCTTCTCAGCCAGCACCTGGGGCGGTGTCTATGTTAATTAAGCTGAGAAACACCTGACTGCTATCTCTTTTTTTTAATGTAATTTATTGTCAAATCAGCTAACATACAGTGTGTAAAGTGTGCTCTTGGTTTTTGGGGTAGATTCCCATGGTTCATCGCTTACATACAATACCCAGTGCTCATCCCAACAAGTGCCCTCCTCAATGCCCATCACCCATTTTCCCCTCTCCCCCAGTTTGTTCTCTGTATTTAAGAGTCTCTTATGGTTTGCCTCCCTCCCTCTCTGTTTGTAACTATTTTGTCTCCCTTCCCTTCCCCCATGGTCTTCTGTTAAGTTTCTCAAGTTCCACATATGAGTGAAAACATACGGTATCTGTCCTTCTCTTACTGACTTATTTCACGCAGCATAATACCTTCTAGTTCCATCCACTACATAACTGCTCTCTTACCAAAGGGTCATATGAAAGGAAAAAATGTGTTGCCCACCAGATACAGTTTGCCTCAGAGGCCCAAGCCAAACAGTTGTATTATTTGCTCAGTTGAATTCCTCGAGAATTTCTCTGATTATTTTTTGGCAAATGTACAATACAGTTCAAAGCATATGAGGATAACTCAGGTACTCTAGTCATAAAATTTGCCTGCTTTTGTTCATACTTTGTAGCAAAATCAATACTCTAAAAAGTTCGAGTTTCAGGCAAAGAAACTTTAAGGGTTTATGTAATCCCAGAACTCCCTAGATTGTCCTAGAATGGCCCAGAACAGAGAGACCTGAAGATTCTCATAGTCTATACCAAAAGATGAATCAACACACATTGTTCAGGAACAGAGTGGTCAGCACTATGCTTGGAAGGATGGGAAGATTTATAAGTAGCTACTAAGTTCACATTAAGAATATCAAAGTGGTTAGACAAACTGGAGACACGTAAACACTTCCTTGTTGACTCTTGAAAATGTGCACATCATATGACCCTAGTTGACAGAAGTCCCAGAGTAGTATGGCCATTTCAGGCCACACTACTATCAGTGGTGAAGAACTGATACGTGCAGCCTCAGCTGCTGACCTCCTGAGGGCAAGGCCAAGAAGTATTTTAGAAACCCTTCATCCTCTCCCAAGTACACATTTATTTATATCTCGCAGGTTTACTTGTGATCCATTAGAAAAGATTTAGATTTAGATTCCCAATCTTGGGATTCCCAAGTTGTGACATAAACCCACTATGTCTACAATATCTCTCTGGGCTGCTCTGCATCACCCACATGGGACCTGGTAACAAAGGAAACATATGCAAACAGGAATCTCAGGCTTCTTGCTGTACTGAATAATAAAGTCCTTTGTCTTGACCTAGGTGTCTTAAAGTTTCTGTCACAGCATCTATGACACTGGCAGACTAACATGCTCACATCCAAATAGGGTAAAAATCACAGATCCTTTCAGTTTTTTGTATTATCCTACTCTGCTATCCTCCTGATAGTAACAGTCTCTGCTTACTAGACGTACTTTCTTCTGCTCTTTGCCTGCATCTTAACAATGAATAGTCTCATTCAAGCTATCTTTAGTAAGGCCTCAGGGACTTGTGATTTGACCAAGGCCCCTCTCTCAGTAGTCCCACCTGCTGGTCCATTTAGGTACCTAGCTTTCACTCTCATTTTTTCGGCTGCAACCAGATTGATCACTTTCTCTGTACTCGTTGACAATTTAAATTAAAATGATGTTACATTATGCATACCCCCACCTACCTTACATAATGGTGAAGGTGGTATGTTTTATGCCAGGGTATTATCAAATATATGTGAAATGTGAACTCTCTTCTACAAAATAAGAGAACAGTCTTATTTCTAGCTAGCTGCATTATCTATTAAATGTAGCACAGTGAATGCAAAAATTAGATGTTTAATGAATGAATGGAAGAATAAATTAATAAATATCTAAAGCTTTAATCCTTAAAGATTAACCTTTTTATTGTGGTAAAAAACACATAAAGGAAGTCTACCCTCTTAACAAATTTTTAAGTGTATAGTACAGTGTTGTTAACTATATGCACTTTGTCATACAACACATCTCTAGAAGTTTTCAGCTTGTGTTACTGAAACTCTATACTTGTTAAACAGCAACTCCTTGTTTCTCTCAATCCCCATCCCCTGGCAATCACCATCATTCCTTCTGTCTTTATAAATTTGACTACTCTAGGTACTTCATATAAGTGTAATCATACAATATTTGTTCTTTGGTGTTTGGTTTATTTCAGTGACAACGTCCTTGAGGTTCATCCATATTAAAGAATATGACAGGATTCCTTTCTTGTTTAAGGCTGAATAATATTTCATTGTATGCATATACATATTTTTTATTTTTTTATTTTATTATTATTTTTTAATACAAAATTTATGGTCAAATTGGTTTCCATACAATACCCAGTGCTCATCCCAAAAGGTGCCCTCCTCAATACCCATCACCCACCCTCCCCTCCCTCCCACCCATCCACTGTCAAGCCTCAGATTGTTCTCAGTTTTTAAGAGTCTCTTATGTTTTGGCTCCCTCCCTCTCTTTTTTTTTCCTTCCCCTCCCCCATGGCCTTCTGTTAAGTTTCTCAGGACCCACATAAGAGTGAAAATGTATGGTACCTGTATTTCTCTGTATGACTTAATTCACTTAGCATAACACTCTCCAGTTCCATCCACGTTGCTACAAAAGGCCATATTTCATTCTTTCTCACTGCCAAGTAGTGTTCCATTGTGTATATAAACCACAATTTCTTTATCCATTCATCAGTTGATGGACATTTAGGCTCTTTCCATAATTTGGCTATTGTTGAAAGTGCTCCTATAAACATTGGGGTACAAGTGCCCCTATGCATCAGCACTCCTGTATCCCTTGGGTGAATTCCTAGCAGTGCTATTGCTGGGTCATAGGGTAGATCTATTTTTAATTTTTTGAGGAACCTCCATACTGTTTTCCAGAGTGGCTGCACCAGTTTGCATTCCCACCAACAGTGCAAGATTCCCATTTCTCCACATCCTCGCCAGCATTGTAGTCTCCTGATTTGTTCATTATAGCTCTGACTGGTGTGAAGTGGTATCTGAGTGTGGTATTGATTTGTATTTCCCTTATGAGGAGCAACGTTGGAAAAAAGACAGTCTCTTTAACAAATGATGCTGGGAGAACTGGACAGCAACATGCAGAAGAATGAAACTAGACCACTTTCTTACAGTATTCACAAAAACAAACTCAAAATGGATAAAGGACCTGAATGTGAGACAGGAAACCATCAAAACATTAGAGGAGAAAGCAGGAAAAAACCTCTTGGACCTCAGCTGCAGAAATTTCTTACTTGATACATTTCCAAAGGCAAGGGAATTAAACGCAAAAATGAACTATTGGGACCTCATGAAAATTAATAGCTTCTGCACTGCAAAGGAAACAATCAACAAAACTAAAAGGCAACCAATGGAATGGGAAAAGATATTTGCAAATGACCTATCGGACAAAGGGCTAGTATCCAAAATCTATAAAGAACTCACCAAACTCCACACCCAAAAAACAAATAATCCAGTGAAGAAATGGGCAGAAGACATGAATAGACACTTCTCTAAAGAAGACATCCAGATGGCCAACAGGCACATGAAAAGATACCATATTTTTTAATCCATTTATCCATCAACAGGTATTTAGGTGGCTTCTATCTCTTAGCTGTTGTGAATGATGCCACCATAAATATCAGGGTGCAAATACCTACTCAAGATCCTGTTTTCAGTTCTTTCTGGTAAATAGCCAGAAGTGGGATTGCTGGATTGTTTGGTAATTCTAATAATTAATTTCGAGTAAATTTAATAACTATATGTGAGTTTAATATCAAGTTAATATTCCCATTTCTGAATTTTTTATCAAAAGTTCTTGAACCTGAGAATTCCCATGAATTTGCTACAATTCAGTGAAGCATAGCTAGGTCTTTTTCTTCCATCCTGGCAGAGCTAACTTCATACATGCTATGGAGCTCCAATGAGGACGCATTTCCTTACGCTTTCTCTGTATCACATTCTTCCAGTTACAAAGTACTCGGCAGTTTGAGATCTCTCTACTTCATGAGACTCACCCAGCCTTTCACAGGAACTATTTCCTCCTTTCTAAGTAATCCTCTCTTATAGTGAAATAGAAAAACCATATCTAAAACCTCTTCACCTTTTCCTGAAATTAGACCACAAGTTTGCAATTAGCTAATAGAGCAGATGGTTGCCTGTGGCAGAATCCTGGCATCCACTACAATTGGACTGAATTGAGGGATCAGTTTTATTGGCCCTATAATTTCTAGATGTGAAATCAATTTATGATCACTGCTTCTTCCCTCAATAAATATCAATGTTTTCTGTCTATTTACTAAGCTTGTGGGTCTTGAAAAGTTACTTCTTAAACTTTGCCTGTACGTATATAATAGGCAGTTCACTGATTACTAGAATTAGGAATGATTAGGTCCAACTTCCTGTACTGAGTACAATATCAAAACTATTTGCCCTCACCCTGCTGGCTGACATTTCTAAATCTTTCATTTGTTACCTTGGTTTTGCACCTCATCCCTAGGAGTTTATACTGGCACTTAAAATTTTTTCATTTGGTTTCAAATATTTTGACAATTCTATTTTAAAATCCAACAGCTTTTGTCAATGGAAACATTTGCATTGTGCTGTGCAAGGAAAATTTTAAAGTACCCAAGGGAGCCCAAAGCATCCCACAAAAGATAACTCACTTGCAATGTCTCTGAGGTGATTAAGGGAATCAGGACATATGTGTTTCTGGATGCCAGTATGATGGGTTCACTGGCTTTATCAGTAGGGTGGATAAGGTCATTGATAATTATACACTCTATTCATGACTCATTTTTATTGAGTTTCATAAGCATATCTGGTAACTATTATGCTCCTATCAGTCATATTCTCTTTACTCTTCCTGGATTTATCACACCTGCCACAAACATTAATGTGCCTAAAGTATAACTGGCAATGAGTGCCATGATGCATTTGATGTTTGAGAAATAATGAAATGTCAGTTCCATTATAGAACAATGTGGCATTTAATGGAGCTATGCAGAGTTATTTGCATTACTATATCACAGTAATGATGTTGCTTGCAGTCACAACTGACAAAAATATCACTGAATGTTAATTCAGATGAACTTTAAAGTCAGCCACATGGGGATTGACCTGAAATGAAAGTTTCTGGTCTTTGCCTTGAAAAGAGCCTGCCCTTAAGGGTATCATTAGAGGTTCATCCCAACCTCTCAGGCTTCAAAGTTGGAAAGGTGTGTAAGAAGAGGAGACAGAGAAATAGCATAAAACACATTCATTCACATGCCTAAAGAGCTATTGGTTTTCTTCAAGTTGAAGCTATGACCTTGACCCTTATTAGTTGGTGCGAGTCTAAGCAACCAGGGTACTGATTGAGACGTTAATGAGACTAATGTTTAGAATGTATTCACAGGAGTGTAGGCTTTGCTTGCAAAAAAAAATTAATTTCAAATAAAAGCTTCTCAAAAATCTCCTCAAACACATGAGCCAGGAAGTACCTTTAAATATAAAAGGAGCAAACCTTTCCTATATTTTATAGGTTCACAATGATTGGCTAGAAATAGTTTCTCTATTGCCCAGCTCCTCCAAATTTAGAAATATTTATTCAAACAAGAATGTATCCAGAATTTCAGTTCAATAATATACATATTGAAGAATAGTTTTTAAAAAGCTGCCTATTTTTGCTGCTATTCTACAAGGAATTATAGTTTTTTGTGTGTGTGAGAGGCAGCTTACTAGAAGGTAGCTGACACTCGTTATCCTCCTCTATGCAACTTTGACCATGTTCTCTGTTCTTTTTAATTCCCAAAGTTAGATTCATAATGTTAATACCATATTATAAATACCTCATAAAATTTATATTTCAAAGTTCTCTGCCTAGAAGAGATATTTAATAATAAAACAAAAAGATTTTAAAAACATAAAAAAGATAAAGTATTTTGTAAAAGAACACTTACAAATATTCAACAATTTACTTTCAAATATCAAATAATTCATGAAAAAAATAAGATCAGATGGTCAAATAGATGCTGTTGCTTAGTCATCTGATTCTTGGGCCTTTCATTTCTGTGCATCTTTAATGATAATGACCTTTCCTTCTAGTCTACCCCAGCCTCTGCACTGTGACCACATCCTAGAACTTCTCAACATGAGAAACGGTGCTATGCTTAAAATCCTGAATTGAAATATGTCACTTGCTGACTATAATATCCAACCTATCCAAATTACTTTACTCATACCATTGTGTTAGAGCTGATATTTCTCTACTTTGTAATGTTCAAACCATTGACCCCACTATGCATCAATTACCATTTTGACTATACTTCCCTTTTGTTAGACTCCATGGTGTATCATTAAAACCAGTCTGTAGGAAACAACCTGCACTCTCTTGCATATCTCTACCTTTGCCATAGATATCAGGCCATAGTCTAATCCTGGAAGAACTCAACCACCTGCCTTCTCTTGTCCACATCTGAACCGCTAAACATTGCTGGGGAGAAAAAAAATCACACAACCAAGCAAACTGGTTTCACAATAAATTCATTATCACAATCTGTAAGTACTTACCACATTGCATAAATAGGCTTGATATTGCAAAAACCAAGATAGTTATTTCCCACATGCTCCTTTCTTCTAAAACCTCGTCTTTTGTCTCTCTTTCTCTCAGGTGACTTTGTCTCACACTTTAATAGATTTTCTTTTCAAGAAAACAAATGAAATGCATTTATTTATATCTGCCTCCATTTGAAACCATTGCAAGACAATTACAAATAAAGTTTAAAAGTTACATACATCAGAGATGACTACAAATTTGGAAGATGAATGGTGGACAAATGAGCAGTAAGTGATTTACTAGAGACAATTCTGTGCTACAGAAAACATTTAGAGAAAGATGACAAAAAGAAAGCACATTTTCAGCCCAAGAAAAACTCATAAATTGGAGGCAGAAGTTGGGAAACTAGAGTGAGTAGAAAGCAGAAAAATTGGTTGAATTTCAATGAATTCACTAAAGAATCATTCAGACACATAATGCCACAAAATACTATACAAAGATAGTTGACTGTCCATTTCTCACCCGAGCAAGAAACAGGGGGTTCAAATTAGCAAGATTGTAAAAAAATTAATGTACCATGCTAAAAAAAAGGAGGATCATATGAAAATTCAAATATTAAATGGTGAAATTGCCAGCTCCATTCCTGTGCTCTGTTTCCAGAATATTTGTTACTATGTTTAATTCTTAGATAGAAAACTTGGAAGATCTCTGAAAAGAGAATGGACTTAGAGAAAAGAATTTTAGATGCACTCTTTGAAAGTCCATTAATGAATGTGATCTCCGTCGTATAGAAAAACTGCCAACAGGGGTGTCTGGGTGGCTCAGTCGGTTGAGCGTCCCACTTTGGCTCAGGTCATGATCTTGCAGTTTGTGGGTTCAAGCCCCACCATGGGGCTCTGTGCTGACAGCTCAGAGCCTGGAAACTGCTTCAGATTCTGTATCTACTTCTCTCTCTGCCCCTCCCCAACTTGTGCTCTATCTCTGTCTGTCAAAAGTAAATAAATGTAAAAAAAAAAATTAAAAGAAAAACTGCCAACTAACTAGCCCACAAACCCAAAACTCCCATGCAGCTCTTCGTTGCCACCTTTTCAATTTTGCACTGAGAACTGCATATCACCAGACTTGGAGCAACACGAATGTAGGATTAAAACATTACCAGTAATAACAAAATGAATACAGGAAAAATACATGGAGAAAATAAGCAAATGCACAAATAATAAAAATTTAAAATATATAAATAATATCTTGACAGAAGTAAAAGATAAATTTCACCCATGACAAAAAACAGGATGCTTTTTTAAAATAACTGAGTCCTGTCAATCGATGCAGAAAAGGCATTTGACAAAATTCAGCAAACTTTCTTAATAAAAACCCTTGATAAAGTCGGGATAGAAGGAACATACTTAAAGATCATAAAGGCCATTTATGAAAAGCCCACAGCTAACATCATCCTCAATGGGGAAAAACTGAGAGCTTTTTCCCTGAGATCAGGAACACGACAAGGATGCCCACTCTCACCGCTGCTGTTTAACATAGTGCTGGAAGTTCTAGCATCAGCAATCACACAACAAAAGGAAGTCAAAGGCATCAAAATTGGCAAAGATGAAGTTAAGCTTTCACTTTTTGCAGATTGCATGATATTATACATGGAAAATCCGATAGACTCCACCAAAAGTCTGCTAAAACTGATACATAAATTTAGCAAAGATACTAGCAAAGATAAATTTTTGCGGGATACCAAATCAATGTACAGAAATCAGTTGCATTCTTATACACTAATAATGAAGCAACAGAAAGACAAATAAAGAAACGGATCCCATTCACAATTGCACCAAGAAGCATAAAATACCTAGGAATAAACCTAACCAAAGATGTAAAAGATCTGTATGCTGAAAACTATAGAAAGCTTATGAAGGAAATTGAAGAAGATATAAAGAAATGGAAAAACATTCCGTGCTCATGGGTTGGAAGAATAAATATTGTTAAAATGTCAATACTACCCAAAGCTATCTACACATTCAATGCAATCCCAATTAAAATTGCACCAGCATTCTTCTTGAAACTAGAACAAGCAATCCTAAAATTCATATGGAACCACAAAAGGCCCCGAATAGCCAAAGTAATTTTGAAGAAGAAGACCAAAGCAGGAGGCATCACATCCCAGACTTTAGCCTCTACTACAAAGCTGTCATCATCAAGACAGCATGGTATTGGCACCAAAACAGACACATAGACCAATGGAATAGAATAGAAACCCAGAACTAGACCCACAAACGTATGGCCAACTCGTCTTTGACAAAGCAGGAAAGAGCATCCAATGGCAAAAAGACAGTCTCTTTTTAACAAATGGTGCTGGGAGAACTGGACAGCAACATGCAGAAGATTGAAACTAGACCACTTTCTCACACCATTCACAAAAATAAACTCAAAATGGATAAAAGACCTGAATGTGAGACAGGAAACCATCAAAACCCTAGAGGAGAAAACAGGAAAAGACCTCTCTGACCTCAGCTGTAGTAATTTCTTACTTGACACATCCCCAAAGGCAAGTGAATTAAAAGCAAAAATGAACTACTGGGACCTCATGAAGATAAAAAGCTACTGCACTGCAAAGGAAACAACCAACAAAACTAAAAGACAACCAACGGAATGGGAACAGATATTTGCAAATGACATATCGGACAAAGGGCTAGTATCCAAAATCTGTAAAAGGCTCACCAAACTCCACACCCAAAAAACAAATAATCCAGTGAAGAAATGGGCAGGAAACATGAATACACACTTCTCTAAAGAAGACATCCGGATGGCCAACAAGCACATGAAAAGATGCTCAACGTCGCTCTTCATCCGGGAAATGCAAATCAAAACCACACTCAGATATCACTTCACGCCAGTCAGAGTGGCCAAAATGAACAAATCAGGAGACTATAGATGCTGGAGAGGATGTGGAGAAACGGGAACCCTCTTGCACTGTTGGTGGGAATGCAAATTGGTGCAGCCACTCTGGAAAACAGTGTGGAGGTTCCTAAAAAAAAATAAAAATAGACCTATCCTATGACCCAGCAATAGCACTGCTAGGAATTTACCCAAGGGATACAGGAGTACTGATGCATAGGGGCACTTGTACCCCAATGTTTATAGCAGCACTCTCAACAATAGCCAAATTATGGAAAGAGCCTAAATGTCCATCAACTGATGAATGGATAAAGAAATTGTGGTTTATATACACAATGGAGTACTACGTGGCAATGAGAAAGAATGAAATATGGCCCTTTGTAGCAACGTGGATGGATCTGGAGAGTGTGATGCTAAGTGAAATAAGCCATACAGACAAAGACAGATACCATATGGTTTCACTTTTATGTGGATCCTGAGAAACTTAACAGAAACCCATGGGGGAGGGGAAGGAAAAAAAAAAGAGGTTAGAGTGGGAGAGAGCCAAAGCATAAGAGACTGTTAAAAACTGAGAACAAACTGAGGGTTGATGGGGGGTGGGAGGGAGGGGAGGGTGGGTGATGGGTATTGAGGAGGGCACCTTTTGGGATGAGCACTGGGTGTTGTATGGAAACCAATTTGACAATAAATTTCACATATTGAAAAAAAAAAAAGAACTGAGGAAGGGGTATCTGTTGGCTCAGTCAGTTAATCATCCAACTCTTGGTCTCAGTTCAGGTTTTGACCTCAGGGTTGTGCCGTGTGCTCCGTGCTAGGTGTGGAAACTATTTTTAAAAAATAAAATAAAATAAAATAAAATAAAATAAAATAAAATAAAATAAAATAAAATAAAATAAAAAGCTGAAGGAATGGGAATAAAAGGTACAGAGTAGGGAATATAGTCAAGGATATTGTAATAGTATTGTATGGTGACACTTGTAAGTATAGCATAACGCATAAACATGTTGAACCACCTGGAATGAATACAATATTGTGTGTCAACTATACTCAAATAAAGGGGAAATTTAAAAAAGATATGAGGGAAAATAGAGATACTATAAACAAAATAAAAATGTTTTCTAAGTACTGAAATGTACTTCAGGAAATATCTTTGAAAATAGATAAAAAGTAAAAAATAGGAGAAGTACAAGTGAGGAATAATAGGGAAAGTCAAATATATTATTGAGAATGCAGTTCCATAAAAAGAGAAGAGAACAAAATTGAAAGAAGGAAATTAACCAAAAAAAAAAAAAAATCAAAGATATTTCCTGTAACTGAAGAACATGGTATTCTAGGTTCATAGAACCCACAGTGGGCCTCGCCTAATGACTAAAAAAATATTTTTGAAAAAAGCACATTATCATTACATTTAAAATCCTATAGACACACAAAACATTATAAAACTTTATATATGGAGAAAAGAATAACAATTTATAAAGAAGGATCATAAATTAGAATTAAATTAAAATTCTCAATAGAAAAATCTAGATAATAGATGACATTAAAAGAAAAATATTTTCCAGCATGGAATTTGAAAATCTGTAATTGAAAAAAATTATTCAAGAAAGGCAATTTCTTATGAGTATTGCAGAACTATTTTGTAATAATAGTTTAAATGTAATGAAAGAAAAGGAAAGGAAGTAGAATTCATGAGCCAAAACTCTCTCAATTCTTCACTAAATCTTCCAAAAGCCTTAACTTACCTCTACTTTTTCTTTCTCCTGGTTACAGCTGATAACATGTTTCTTCTATCAAAGGCCAAACTATAAAGCTACAGAGAGATTTCATTGCTTCTATTATATTTCTTTATCACCTGGCCCTTCATCCTTATTAGTCATTTTGATAAGCACAGAAATATTATAACAAATGCTACCTTCAAGTTCTGTAGGTAAACCTCTTCAAATCTTTCTTATTAAGATTTTAAATCTTTAAATCATTTCTTATTCTCCAGATTCATTCTCATATCTGCTTACATATACAACCAAATTTGTTGAAAGAAATACTCATCCCCTCTACCTGTATTTTCCCCCAAATTGTAATCTTTATCTATTTATTTTTGGTGTTTTGTTTAATTTTTTAAGTTTTAATTTAAATTCCAGTTAGCTAACATACAGTATACTATTAGTTTCAGGTGTACAATGTAGTGATTCAACACTTCCATACAACACCTGGTACTCATCACAAGTGCACTCTTTTGTCCCCGTCGGCTATTTTACCCATCCTCCAACTCACCTCCCCTCTAGTAACAATCAGTTTGTTCTCTATAGTTAAGAGTCTGTTTCTTGGTTTACCTCTGTCTCTCTCTCTCACTCTCTCTTCCCCTTTCCTCATTTCCTTTTTTTTTGTTTTGTCTCTCAAGTTTCACATATTCTTTTTTTATGGCTGAGTAATATTCCAGTGTTGTGTGTGTGTGTGTGTGTGTGTGTGTGTGTGTGTGTGTGTGTGTATACACACCACCTCTTCTTTATCCATTCATCAGTCAATGGGCACTTGGGCTGTTTCCATATTTGGCTATTGTAGACAATGCTACTCTAAACATTGGGGGCACATATATCCCTTTGTATTAATATTTTTGTATTCCTTAGGTAAATGTCTAGTAGTGTGATTGCTGGATTATAGGGTAGTTTTATTTTTAACTTTTTCAGGAACCTCTATGCTATTTTCAGGAATGGCTGCACCAGTTGGCGTTTCACCAGCAGTGCAAGAGGGTGCCCCATTCTCCGTATCTTCACCAATACCTGTTGTTTCTTGTGTTGTTGATTTGTCATTTACATAGCTGTGAGGCAATATCTCACTATAGTTTTGATTTGTATTTCTTTGATGATCAGTGATGTTGATGTTTTCACATGTTTGTTAGCTATCTGTATGTCTTCTTTGGAAAAATGTCTATTCATGTCCCTGCCCATTTTTAATTGGATTATTTATTTTTTGGGTGTTGAGTTTTGTAAGTTCTTTATACATTTTTGACACTAGCCCTTTACTGGATATGTCATTTGAAGATATCACCTCCCATTCCATAGGTTGCCTTTCAGCTTTGTTGACTGTTTCCTTCACTGAGCAGAAGCTTTTTGTTTTGATGAAGTCCCAATAGTTTATTTTTGCTTTTGTTTCCCTTGCCTCAGGAGACATATCTAGAAAGAAGTTGCTATGGCCAGTGTCAAAGAGGTCACTGCTTGTGTTCTCCTCTAAGATTTTAATGGTTTTCTGTTTCAATTTAGGTCTGCATTCTGGTTTGAATTTATTTTTGTGCATGGTGTAAGAAAGTGGTCCAGTTTCATTATTTTCCATGTCATTGTCCAGTTTTCCCAACACCATTTGTTGAAGAGACTATCTTTTTCCCATTGGATATTCTTTCCTGCTCTGTTGAAAATTAATTGGCCATTTAGTTGTGGGTCCATTTCTGGGCTTTATATTCTGTTCTATTGATCTATGTGTTTATTTTTGTGCCAATATCATACAGTTTTGATCACTACAGCTTTGTAATATGACTTGAAGTCCAGAATTGTGATGATTCTGTCTTTTTTTTCCTTTTCATTGCTGCTTTGGCTGGCTATTTGGGGTCTTTTTGCATCCATGTGCATTGAGGATATTGTCCTTTAATTATCTTCTTTAGTGGAGTATATATCTGGTTTTGGTATCAGGGTAATGCTGACCTCATAGAATGAATTTGAAAGTTTTCCTTCATTTTCTATTTTTTAGAATAGTTTGAGAAGAATACATATTAACTCTTCTTTAAATGTTTGGTAGAATTTGCCATTGAATCCATCTGGCCCTGCACTTTCGTCTGTTGGGAGATTTTTGATTACTGATTCAATTTATTTGCTGGTTATTAGTCTGTTCAAGTTTTCTACTTCTTCTTGTTTCAGCTTTGGTAGTTTATATGTTTCTAGGAATTTATCCATTTCTTCCAGCGTGTCCAATTGGTTGTCATATAATTTTTCATAATATTTTCTTATAATTGTTTGTATGTCTGTGATGTTGGTTATTCTCCTCTCTCATTTGTGACTTTATTTATTTGGGTCCTTTCTCTTTTCTTTTTGATAAGTCTGGCTAGAGGTTTATCAAGTTTATTTTTACAAAGAACCAGCTCCTGGTTTCATTGATCTGTTCTGTTGTGGGTTTGTTGTTGTTGTTGTTGTTGTTGTTATTGTTGTTTGTTTTTTTTTCTCTAGGTCATTTATTTCTGCTCTAATCTTTGTTATTTCATTCTTCTGCTGGCTTTAGATTCCATTTGTTGTTCTTTTTCTAGCTCCTTTATGTGGAATGCTAGATTGTTTTCTTGAGATATTTTTGCTTCTTTAGGTAGACCTGTATTGCTATATGCTTCCCTGTTAGGGCTGCTTTTGCTGTATCCCAAAGTTTTTGAACCACTATGTTTCATTTCCATTTGTTTTCATGTATTTTTTTCCTTTATTTCCCTGTTGACCCTTTTATTATTTAGCTGAATAATCTATGTATGGGTGGGTAAAAAAAAACAATGAGATTTGACCAAAAAATACAAAAAACAAACAGACAATAAAAAAAACTTCGAAGGAAGAATAATTATCAAGAACTGTAAGACCAATACTTCCCAGAGCTCATACACGGGAAAGAAGTACCTAGGCCCCTTCCAACCAGAGTGGAGACACATTTTGAAAAGAGGAGAGAGGCCTTAGAAGTAGATTGATTGTTTTACAGAAAAGGTTTAATACTCTTTAAAGGAAAATAATATTCAGCACTTGGCAACATAAAATTCAAAATATCCTGGTTCCAATAAAAATTATTAGGTACAAAAAGAAAGAGGAATATGTGGGTAATAATCAGGGAAATATCAATAAATAGGAATAGAAATAATAGAGATGGCAAAATCAGATAAAGTCATTAAAACAATTGTTGTAAATATGATCTATAGGCTCAAGCATGTAAAGCAACACAGAAGCCTAATGAGGAGAAAAGTGGAAGATATAAAACAGAAAACCAAATAAAATTCCTAGAGATAAACAATAATATATCTGAAATGGAAAGGGGATTAATAGCAGATTAGTTATTGTGGAATAAAAGATCTAAGAACCTGAAGAAATGGCAATAGAATCTATACAAAATAGAGTATACAGAGGGGAGAGAAAAAAAGGAAGTAATAACGACCAGTGAGATAATATTTTTATCAGTGATCTAATATGCGTGCAGTTGGAGTCCCAGAAGAAGTAGGGGGGTAAAGTTTTTTTTTTTAATGACTGAAATATTTCTAAATCTGGTGAAAACCATAACTTCACACACACACACACACACACACACACACACACACACACACACACTCATACGACTGCACTAAGGATTATAATACTAAAATTTCTGAAAACCAGCAAAGAAGAGAAAATTCTAAAAAGCAGCCAGAGGTAAAACACTTATTGCATACTCTGAAACAGACCAAGAGTAGAATTTAGAATTTAGGTTGGAAACAGTACAAGTCAAAGACAGTGGAACTTCATTTTTAATACGCCAAAAGAAAAAAAAAACCCTGTCAACATACAAGTATTTATTCTGTTAAAATATACTTTAAAATAGAGGAAAGAGTTTCAGATTTCTGCTCAGGAATTTAGAATACTGAAAGAACATTGCCCCCACACTTACAAGAATAAAGAAAAAAAACAAGCTTTAAGTTCATGACTTTTCCTGAACCCCTGACAGCTAAGGTGCCAGGGCAAGAAACATGTTTAAACTATAAGGAGAGATAGCTGCCTGCAGGGAGATATAGGATGCAAACCCTTGCTTTAATGGGTCCACATTTGTAAGAATTTTGCTGGAATAATTAATAAACTGGTGGGGGTCAGTTGGGGGCTGGTGAGAGTATATGGAGACCCCGGAGGTCACAGATGTATAGGAGGAGTTTGTTCCTACTTGCCATCATTTTCTACATAAATTCTACCAGGTACTCACATAAAAAGTGATGAGAGTCCCAAGAAAGGACTTGGGAGAGGAAGAGCAGCTACTGCAGGAGGCCATGAACTTCAACCCAGGACATTCTCTCGTACCTTTGTTACAAAACAAAACTTCTGTAGGACACAAGGGCAATCCTAGGGTACTGGTGAATAACTCTTGCACTGGGTAAGAGAACAGAAAAATACTCTCCACCTGGGAGAGGGACAGGTATTCAGGGTCCAAAACCACAGAAGAAAGGCTAAGAGCATTTTTGCTCACAATAGCAGAGATGTATTGACCATTGTAATGAATCAATATTGATGGTATAATTTTAGGGGCATCCTTGAGGATATTCCTAATACATGTCATAACCTGTCTGCAACATAATCTTAGTAAGACAAAAGATAGGGAATAGATAGCAACCAAAGCATGAGGCTCCTTTAAAAATCTGCAAATGTGGGGGCACCTGAGTGGCTCCACCAGTTAAGCCTCCAACTCTTTCTTGATCTAGGCTCAGGTCATGATCTCACAGTTCGTGAGCTTGAGCCCCCGCATCCGAAGAGCCTGCTTGGATTCTGTCTCTCCTTCTTTTTGCCCCTCACCTGCTTGTGCTTTCTCTCTCTCTCTCAAAATAAATAAATAAACTGTAAAAAATCTGCAAATGTGTTATGAGTATGTTCTTGTTATTCCTTTTTTTTCTCAAGATGGGCAGAGGAATTTCCTTGCTGGAGAGCTATGGCTATATGGTAGGAAAAAATGATTTGATTTTATACTCCCAATTTTAGAATCTCAAATTCTCTCTTCAGTAACAAAGGTGTACATTTCACTAATATTGTTTTTAAAAGAAACCTCTAAACCTTTACCATTTACTCAGAAGTAGCAGTATCCTTATCATCCATAAGCTTCAGGGTTAAAAGTGAACAGAAATAATAAATTCTGTAAATTGTATTTTTCTCCTGTTCATCCACAGTTGCTAGTTTTCAAGTTTATTTCTCTTAGACTTATCCATTTAGTCATGTTAGCACTCTAGAATTCTTTGTGCAACATCTCTCCCTTTGGTTATGTATTATTATTGTGCTAGAGATATGTCATCAAGTGATATGATAAAGTACTCAATAAATAAAAGCATTTGTCATTCTCTCTCTCTCTCCCTCTCTCTCTCTCTCTCTCACTTTCTCTCTCTCTCTAACCAGAATTAGCAGAGCTCTCAGAAACCCTCAAACTTCCACGACCTGAAGTATTGCCATTTTTCCTGATGGAAATAAGATCTATGCATAGATCTGGGATCCACAGATTATTTCCTTGTGAGTTAATAACAGACTGTCTCTGTGTTTGGAAATGTTACTTCCATGCTTAGATTCATCTCTATTACAATTGGTTAAAATAAATTGCTGCAGGAGACTACTATGATACCAACAAGTACAAGCTGATATTTTCAAAACACTCACCTAACCAGCCATTGCACGATAAGCATCCTAGAGTTTGGATATGCTGGGAAAGACATCATGTAAATACTACATTTGAGACACAATAGAAAAGAACTTACATTGTTAACAACAAAAAGCAGTAAAATTGCAAAGCAATGATCCTCGGATGCATTATTCCCAAATAAAAAGAAATACATCACTTTCTCCTGACTAATAGATGTTCATTCTATTAAGAGACTTCAGATAAGGATTCTTAGGAATTCTCTAGGAACTGACAACTGTACAAGCTGTACTGCAGCTTCCACACAAGGTGACAGAACAAAAGTGGATCCCTTTGGCACAAAAGGCTAGAGGAAGATTACACAAAGATTATTGTAAGCGACTCAGCTCTCATCTTAGCTTTCATGACACACATAGCTGCAAGTGAAGGGGTTGGGAAAAAATATTCCGTGTGAGTGATAACCAAAAGACAATAAGATTATTGTAATCTTTCTCTAGCATTTCAGATACTTTACTACCTCTTTTTTCCCTTTTCTTTACCATTAACTTATTATTATTATACTTTGATACCCTTTATATCTGACTTGCCTTCCTCTCATTCCTTTTAATGAACTCCAGAATTATTTTATTTCTCAGCTAAAACCACTTGTTTAATCTTTAAAAAAATGAAGTTCCTTATTATGCCTTATCTTCTGCCTGGCTTGGTTCGCTTTCTCCTTCAGCCACCAAACTTCAATCACACTGGCCTCCTTTCACTTCCTCATTCTTGGAGATTTTTTCTTACCTGAGGACCTTTGTGTGTACTTTTGCTGAAATGTTATCCTGCTTGCTGGTGTGATAATCATAATTAAGAGACCAGTGATGCCTCTTGTTGAAATGTTACCCTGCTCTATTACACAGGCCTAAGTAAGCACTTTTGTTTTAGGGGTATTGACTTGTATTAGTCAGGGTTCCCCAGAGAAACAGAGCCAATAGTATATCAGAAGATGTTAATACTGTAATGGTGGTGCACAATTCAATTTCAAATCCATTGTAAAAAGTAAAAAAACAGAAACATTAGAAATAACCCTAACTACAGTTGTAATGGATACACAATATAAAAAAATGTAAATTGTGACACTGATAACATAAAGCATGTATGTGAGAAGTAAAAGTATAGCTTTGTATATCATCAAAGTTCAAATGCTAGCTTAAAAGTAAAATGTTGTAACTACAAACTATTTTATGTAAGACTCACGGTAAACTCACATTAAAACCTGTAGCAGATACCCAAAATATAAAGAGGATACCACAGGCACATCCCTGTAGAAAAATCACCAAATCACAAAAAAATAGCAAGAGAGGGGGGAAAAAAATAAAAGGAACTAAAAACAGTGAGAAAACAGTTAACAAAATGACAGTAATAAATCTTCACCTATCAACAATTACTTTAAATATAAATAGACTAAACCCCAATCAAAAGACATAGAGTGCCACATGGATTAAAAAAAAAAAAAAAGAACCAACTATATGCTGACTGTAAGAGACTCAGCTCTCACCTCAGCGTTCATGACACACATAGACTGAAAACAAAGGGGTTAGGAAAAATTATTCCACGTGAGTGATAACCAAAAGACAAAGTGTATTAGACAAAAGAGACTAAGTAAAAAATTGTCACAAGAGTTAAAGGGGTCAGTTCAATAGTACATTATAACAATCATAAGGATATATGCACCCAACACTGGAGCCCCTACGTATATAATGCAAATACTAATAGATCTGAAGGGAGAAATAAACATCAATACAATAATAAGAGACTAACACCCCAATTTCAACATTGAATAGATCATCTAGACAGAAAATCAGTGAAGAAATAGATTTCAAGAACACTGTAGTCTAAATGGACCTAGGAGCCATATGTAGAATATTCTATCCAAAAGCAACAAAATACACATTTCTCAGGTGGACATGGAACATTCACCAGGATAGATCATATGTTAGGACACACAAAAAGAGGTAATAAGATTAAGACAATTGAAATATAAAGTATCTTTTCTAACCAAAATGTTATGAAACTAAAAATCAACAGTAGGTGGACAATTGGGTAATTCACAAATACATGGAAATTAAACAAAATACTCCTGGACAACCAGTTGATAGAGAAGAAATCAAAAGAGAAATAAAAAAAATATCTTGAGATGAACAAAAAATGGAAATATAACATAACAAAACTTATGGGATATAACAAAGGCAGTTATAAAAAGAAGGTTCACAGTAATAAAACAATTTCTACATCAAGAAAAAAAGATCTCAAATAACCTACTTTATACCTCAAGAAAGTAGAAAAAGTAGGATGAACTAAGACCAAATTTAGCAGAAGGAAGGAAATAATACAAATTACAACTGAAATAAACGAAATAGAGACTACAAAAACAATAGAAAAGATCAACAAAAGTAAGAGCTGCTGTTTTGAAAACATAAATAAAACTCTGTGGTTATACCAATAGCAAAATGCTAATTGGAACATATATCCTCATGTAGGAATAAGGTTTTAACCTTAGAATTCTAAAATGAATAAAATGAATTTGGCAAAGCACCAAGAGAAGTTGTTAGCTGAGGAAGACATTAGGTTGGATATAATGCCAATCAGGCGTAACATTACAGTGTTTTGAGATGTTAGTTCTTGTTATCTACAATGAATTTTTACTTTCATCTGATCTCTGATCACATGTTCAGTTTTCCCAGTGCATGCAGGAATACTTGACCTGCATAATGTCCATTGTTTACTACTAACCAAAATGTCTGCTCACAATACCTTTCTGCTCTTCTCAGATAATAAATGCCTGGGAATGAAGGCCCAATTAAATCCCCTTAAGGCCAAAGCATAGCTAAATGTACCTAGACAGGGCCTAATTTCATGCTTTCTTGGATTTCATCTCCAGATGAAGGCAAACCTTGGTTCATTACACCACCCTGGTAGGAAAGGAGGAAGGCAGTACAGCAAGAAATTAATAATGTCTGGTCTTTTTCCTTCTGCATTTCTCAAAGATTTCCCCCGCAATGATGTAGGTGCCTTGTGTTCATTTTATTACTCATTAATTTGTTTGATTAATATATTTATTATGTGCCTAGCAAATGCCAGACATTGGTACTAAGTACTGGAGATTCAGTGGTGATCAAAACCATGGTCTCTGTCCTGGGGCACAGAGACAACAGAAGGAGAAAGACATAATCAAATAATAACACAGATATATACGAATCACAATAGTGAGAGTGCTCAGAAAGACTCCCTACCTTCTCATACTTCTTAGCACAAACCCCAATCCTTTTCTGAAATGAAGAATTTGTTAGAAATAATAGAGGATGTGGGGGTGGAGATAGGGTAGGTTCAGCCACTATGTGCAGATAATGTTGGGAACAGAGGAAGCAGAGGGAACAGATGATAATAATAAAGAAATATGCCTTTGATATAAGGAGTCAAGTGGCTCATTAAAGATTGGCAGAATTTGTATTTTCAATGTGATTAATAAGTTAGTGAATTGATTAAAAAAATCAATTTGGCAAGTGATATCATTGCCAGATGAATCTATACAGCAAGTTCAGGACAGTGGGATGTGGAGCTTTGAAGAGCTGGGAAATGGTAAATGAATTTTTGGAGCCAGGTCTGGCACTTTGTAATTTGAGACATCATGGTGTTTCCGAAGGAGACTAGTCAACCTTCTGTGTGAGAATAAATGACGTTTCTAGCCAACCTCCAACAGGGTGGCCTCTCGTTATCATCACAGAGAGAACAGATTGTCTGTTTAGAAAAGAAACTTTGGCCGAAGAGGATTTCATTAAGAGGAGCCTTGGGGTAAAATTGTGCCAACAGTTTAATAAAAACAAACTTATTTGGTGGGAAGTGGGGGAGAGGGGAGAATGGACTCAGTTCTTGCTCTTAATTCATGCCCTTATTTTAAATTAACTAGTTGAAATGCCTATTAAAATTTTATGGACTTGCACTCCTTTCAAAATCCTTGGACTAATTTTTTTATTATACTATTTTCCATTCAGTAAAAGAACACAATAGGATCTCAGAAGGCATTTGTTGATAGATGCAAGTATTATATTTGTGTTTCAAATTATTACTGCTGTTGTTATTTTTTCATTTTTTTCAAATAAACAGGAGGCTGTGGCAGAATCATATTGTAAAATACATAATTCATGCATAAAGAATACAGGATGAAAAGGATTGCAGAGCATTAAAGATGAAAGTCTGAGGAGAAAATTTGAATATATATTTGGATTCAGTAATGAATGACTTATAAATGGTATTTGCAACTTAGTTTTTCTTTTCTAAAAAAATGAAAATACAAATATTTATCCATACTGTGGCAAAAACCATTCAGATTTAAGTTACCCATATATATACTAGGCTGTTACTAGAAAGTTCTCATATATAAGCTATAAATATCCACTGAAGTCACAGTGTTCTTTGATACTATAAATAAAATTTATAATCCCCATCTCACAATCCTTGAGAAGCCCTATATCCTCTATGGCATTTCAGTGAATCCTAAAGCCTTCCCTTTTCTTGGCCACCTCTTGTGTTTTCTCTTCCATGGATTTTTTTTGTCTCATTTCAACTTCCCATGCTGCTGCTGTTCTGCCTTATTCATATTAACCCAGATGTGGAATATATAGGTGTATATGTGTGTGTGTGTGTATACATATATATATGTATACATATATACATATATACATGTATATATGTATATATATGTGTGTGTGTATATATATATATATATATATATATATATATATATATATATACACACATGTATGTATATGCATACACATTCCAGAACTCAAAGAATACATGAAATTTGGCATATGGAAACTCCAACTCCATTTTTCAGGTTGCTCTCCTTAGCAATGGACCTTTGGTCCATTAGCAAATCCTATGAGCTCTACTTTCTGAATATGTTTGAACTGTGTCCGTTTCCAAACATTGCTTCGCCACTCTGTTCCAAGACCTCTTGCTGGGCTTCCTGCCTTTGTTTTCAGTCTATTCTCAACCAGCAGCCAGACTGATCCTGTCGAAACATAACCTGTCGCTTTTCTGCTTAAAATTCTCCAGTGGCTTTTAGCTCACTAAGCACAGAAGCCAACAGCCACTAAACCCCTATGTGATCAGATTCCCGGTTACTTCTTTGACAGTCTCTGAATCCTCATCCCATTACTTGCCAACCCCAGCTTCACTGGCCTATATGTTGTTTCTTGAAGATCCCAAGTACATTCCCCCCGCTTTAGACTTTGCATTTGCTGTTTTCTATGCCCAAAATGCTCTTCCCTCTAGTTCCTTGATAGCCAGCTTCCTCATTCCTTTAAAAGAAGTTTATCTCTTAGAGTGCCTAGGTGGCTCAGTTGGTTGAGCACCCAACTTCGGCTCAGGTCATGATCTCACAGCTTGTGAGTTCGAGCCCCACGTTGGGCTCTGTGCTGACAGCTCAGAGCCTGGAGCCTGCTTCATATTCTGTGACTCCCTCACTCTCTGCCCCTCTCCCACTCGCTCTGTCTCTCAAAAATAAATAAAAACATTAAAAAATTAAAAAAAAGAAGTTTATCTCTACAGTTAGGCCTTTCCTCCTGACATTAAATAAAATGTAGCACCCTCACATGCCAGAACATTTTCAGAGCCCAATGTGTCTCTTCTTTCTCTTTCTTCCTCATCCCATTTCCATTATCATCCCCTAATTTTTCAGAAAAGCAAAATATCTCTGACTTACACTGTTTTTGCAAATCATGCTTTGAGATCTGAACTTTTTTGTATATGCAGCTTGTCAAGAAATTTAGCTAAACAAGAGATTACCTGATTAGAAGAAGACAAAACTTTAACTTGAAGTCAGTTGTGATTTTCAGCCCTGACTAATACAGTAGTATTTTTTTCAAGAATGGAAGTAAAATCTAGTAATTAAATTAATACTAATTAAATTTAATAAATCGATCGTAAGTAACAAAATAATAATACCTTAGTTACTAACAAATTAAATGTAATTAGTAGTTGAATTATTTGTAAAATTAAAATTACAATATGTGTAAATAGACTTTAGCCAGTTAAAAGACATGAAATTTTCAGATTGGACATAAAAAAAAAGCCTGATCTATCTTGTCTATAAAAGACACAGTTTTAAAAAATGGGGGTGGGGCCTGGGTGGCTCAGTCAGTTGAGTGTCCGACTTTGGCTCAGGTAATGACCTCATGGTTCTTGAGTGCAAGCCCCACATCAGGCTTTGCCATGGCAGGAGGCTGCTTAGGATTCTCTGTCTCCCTCTCTCTGCCCCTCCCCTACTCACACTCCTCTCTCAAAGATAAATAAATAAACATTTTTTTAATAGAAAAAAAACTTGGGAAAGTCTGAAAGAATAGAAAATGATATACATGGTAAATATTAGCCAGAAGAAATCTGGGGTGGCTATATTAGTTCTAAGACAAGCTAGGCATCAAAAAGGTCACTACATAATGATAAAAGATTCAATTCACTGAGTAGTTATAGGTCTATAATAGTTTTACCTAAAATCCTTGAGGTAAATGTGTTTCAAAATTTAGCAATTATAGTTTTATGTGTGGTTCAAATTCCAAACTTGGTGATTAATGGAACCAGCCATAGTTACTAGGCTTTAATAGAACTGATAAATGAGGGAAAGAAAGGACAAAGGCAAAGGGATTAGCTAAAAATAAAATGGATTAACTAAAAAGGTTAGAAGAGATCTCTCCATCTCAGAAAGAAAAAGGAACGGGGCAAACAGATCACATGAATGTTCCACAGGAACTTCAAAGCAAGCCTCTAAACATGTATGTCCTAGGCTCTCCTGGAAATAGCTTAGTAATGTGTGTAAGTCACACCTCCACTTCTTTGTTTTTCTACTTTTGTTATTAGCTTATTTGACATCAGATGGAGAAATGAGTTCATTATGCTCCTTGGTTTATGGCACGTATTAATCTTTAGGTGGGGAAAGTTCCCTCTCTTGCCTGATTGCTTGATTTTCTTTCATCTCCATTCTTCATGCTTAATCTTCTCACCACCATGGACAATCATCTTAATTTCTTAAATATTCATCTTTTTATGTGATTATGTTATTGGAAAATGACTGCTGCTACTTTATGTTCGTGTATCTTTAATTTACTTAAATGATACTATTATACTTCTCCTTCTGTTTCTTAGAAACAGAAACAGACATTTAACAGGGATGAGATAACAAGTAGCCCCCAAGGAAGAAAATAATCCTGGAGGGAATTGTCATTTGATTAATTTACTTCCCCTGTTGTCTGACTAAACTTCTCACAATTGAATCCTTTGTCTGCTTCCAATAAAAAAGAAAATTTCACTTTTATTTAAATTTGCTTAATAAGTTTCTCTTTCTTGCTGCAAAAGTAGATGCCAAACAACGAAAGAGAGTATGATTAATTTTGTTATCTTTTATTCTGAGTACATATGCACTGTGGTTATTAAAATGATAGATGAAAATTGGCTCCCTCTTTCCACAGTGAATATATAAGAAATAATTAATAGAAAGCAAACTAAGACAATAACACATTGTTAACTGTGAGCTACTTGGTCTGGTAGACCCTGAGATACTTCGATAAACAAACATTTCTCTGGAGTAAAGATATAGTTGAATCTTCAATATACCGAAGGACTAAACAGGTTAGTCTTCTCTGGGGAAATCTCAGATGAGGGAACAATGGCTAACTCCCCATCTACATTCAAAAACTATTTCCTTATGAAAACTACATATTTGCCGACATGAAGGACCTTGGAGAAAATACCACATGCACAAATATCCCTTTTGTAGAATAGTTTTTGTAACTATAAAGTAATATGTATTCATTTTGGATACATTAGGGAGGCAGTATGTTGGAATTAGGAAATTGCAGAGAATGATGAATATTTGAAATATTTGTTTTAAGCAATCACAGAAGCACCTTCTTAGGGACACATAAACATACTGTTAAGCAATACTAAAGGCAAAGCTGAGCTTAAATGGGAATCAGATCATTTGTAGCATTTCCAGTCTTGATCTTTCTCCAATATTGTTTGGAAGCCTGGGCAGAAGAAGACAGAGGAAGGCTTGAAGGGTGGGATCCAGCTAGGAGGCAAAGGCCCTCAGGGCACTGGCACTAGACTGGTTGGAGTGGTGGGTTGTGTGGTTCAGATTAGATAGAATAAGGGGCAGAGACCTAAGTGTTGAGAAGACAATAGAGGAATGAAGATCATAGGACTTGTTGGAGTCAAATTGGAATAAGAAAGTGATATGACCATAAATATGGTCATTTTTCACTTTTCAAATATAAAATGGATGTTAGTGATGACAAGAGTGTGTCTATGAGCATAAGCTACTATGGTAAAGTGGAGGTGAATGCTTTTGGAGTCACAGAACTATGAACTTAGAGTATGGATAGATAATTAACCACTAGACTACCAATAGAATTTGAGAACAGAAATGAACAACATTAAGTGAGATTCCAAAGTCATTGATGAATAGATGAAAATAGTTTTGGTGGTGGGCTTGTAAATGATAGCAGTATTGAAGGATGCAGGAAGTATGACTACATGACCTAAATGTAAAAGAAGTCATATTATTTATACTACAGTAGAAGAGTAATGGTTTCTTGCCAGTATTAGGAATTGAGAATAGAGCCCTATTTACCTTGTGCATTTACCTTTGGTAAATCCTTTGGCCCTGCCATCACATCTTGTGCAAAAGTCTAGACAGAAAACGAGTTCTTTAAGTCCTTTGGAGGCCAGTTTTTCTTTTCATAATCTCAGTAATGGATCATATTAATGATTCCTTGCATGTCTGTTGCTTCTTCAATTACACCACTAGAATCCAACTCATTGTAAGTCCTGAATACACACCAGCTTTGCCTATCACTGGCTTCCAAAGCAAAAACCATTGTCATGCTTTACAGAAACTCATTGTTCTCTTTTGCCTTTACAGGCTACCTTAAATAACCCCTAGCCTCACTGGACAGTGAGATGAATTAAAGGAGATTAATAGTTTTATTATTTTTATTTAGTTTTTAAAGTCTATTTATTTTGGAGAGAGAGAGAATAAGCGGGGCAGTGCAGAGAGAGAGAGGGGGAGACACAGAATCTGAAGCAGGCTCCAGGCTCTGAACTGTCACTGCAGAACCTGATGCAGGGCTTGAACTCGCAAACTGTGAGGTAATGACGCAAGCCTAAGTCAGACATTTAACCGACTGAGCCACCTAGGCACACTAGAATTAAAGGAAATTAAATACTGCTTATATCCACAAAGCTCTATTGGTATGTGCCCTCACTGGTTTATATTCATACTGCACCAACTTGGCTTTCTCCATCTATGAGTAGAAATAAAAAACAACAGAAATAATGTTTTGAGGCAGCTTGGAACTTTTGCAATTCTGTATTGTACATGAAAATGACAGAGAAAGCAAATATAGTTACTTGAATTGTGAATAACTTGTTCTGCAAGTGTTTCACAAGACAATCAAGCATTTCCAATAAATTTTAACTTGATAAACCAGCGATGTCTTCTAATACAAGTAGTATGTGACAATATGACACTGAATGTCGTGTGATCAAAACTGAGCCAATGGTTCTTCTCTCTCTCTCTCTCTTTCTGTCTCCCTCTTTCTTTCTCTCTCTCTTTCGCTGCATAGTTGTGGGTGATCTTCTCCCATGCTTGAATATTTGGTCTTGGGCCACGGTGTTTGGCAGAAATCAGTGATTTTTCAGAATGTTGAAAGGTGCCCACAACTGGCACTAGTGTATTTTTTGTCACTTCAAAGCACCTATGGACAGTCTTTGCTTTTCCATACAAGAGTAAGCTTAGGAATGCTTTGCTTCATTCTAGGTCATTGGATAGTTTCCTTGTTAAAGTTGTAGAAGAAAAAGATTACATTGAGCCAATAGATAGTAGTGTAAATGCAGGTTAATTTATTTTTCTTTATGTTTTGTACTTTCTTTATTATTTCGTATTATATTACAGAATTGTAATCATTTTTATATAAATACTTTTGGGTTGTGGAACGAATCATCGGAGTTTCCATTATTTCTTGTGGGGAATTCACTTTGATATACAAGTGCTTTGGATTACAAGCATGTTTCCAGAATGAATTATGCTCACAAACTAAGCTTTTACTGTATTTTCCTCCAGGGTGTGGTGGCTGCCAGGTGCAGGCACTTATGTGATTTCTGGCCTCTTTCTGTCTCTTTCTCTAATTCTCTTTCTCACTCTCCTCCCTCTCCCTGCTCCCTGCGCACGCGCGCGCGCGCGCACACACACACACACACACACACACACACACACACACAAACACACACACACACGAATATATCCCAGGCTCTGACACTCACACATAATGTATACACATAGTAGAGATCAGGTATCCCAAATTCTGACTTTAAGGGCCAGAATGGTAACATATATCATGGAGAATCCAAGTTGGATATAGGGAGTAGATAAGCACATAACAGAACAAGAGAATGTGATCCTATCCGACGACCGGCACATTCAAAACTTTTAAATTCTGTTGCCTGAAGATAAATATCTGCCCTGTATAGTTGGCTGTCAGATGTCAGTTTTCAGTCTCAGTAAATATGGAAAATTATAAAGAAATTGTCCACTAGATCCCTTCCTTTATCAGATACATATTTTCTCAGTTTGCTTTTAAATGTCATAATTGCCACAAATATTTGATAATCACTCATTATCTAAGTATGAATAAAGTAAATCAACTATGCAATGGAAATTCACAAATAGAAACTCAACCTAAAAATCATAGACCAGTGCTTTTCAAAGCGTGGTCCTCAAATTATGCTAGTTCCTAACCACCAGTCAAAGGTTTGGAAAAGAGTGGCAGTTTTCAAAGGAAAAAAAATATTATAGATATTGTATTCACACACATGTCACAAACTTTAAATATATAACAGTAATCGTGCCTTTTTTGGAAGCCCTTTATATGTGATTTTCATGAATAAAGATTATTTATGCACAATAAAGCAAGTACAGTTGGAATCTTCAGTGTCTTATAATGAATACTGTATACAAGTGTGTCGTTGTATAAAAATACAACTGTGTATTTTTTCTCACTTGTCTATTTTGTAGTATTTTGTTAAATTTGATTTTTTTCTTATAATTAAGTGTTGTGTTATATCCTCAATGGAGATAATAGATTAATGGCTTGAGAGTTGCTCATAGAAATAAAAATGTTAAAATAATAACATAAATAGACAAATTGTGTATTAGGATATTGACTCTGCTATTTTAGATGAAAACAAATGGCATTGACTTACATAGAGTTAAAAGGGTTTTTTTCCTCTTTTCGGTAAAATTCTTACCTGGTCGAACATTCCAGGGAGGTATGAAAGCTCTGCCTGTGAGGTCATCTGAGGGCCCAGGTTCTCTCTGGAGAGCTTCCCCATTTCATAGGTTGTCATCCTCATCATTATGGTGAAAAGTGACTTATCACCATAATGTCTCAATTCTGGCTCCCAGAGTGTGATAGAGGAGGTGGGCAGGGCATGGGAGGAAAGAGAGTAACTTCATTTAAAGGACACGTCCCCCCAAATTATACATTATACTTGCTCATGTGCCATTAGGCAGAAATTAGTTACCTGACTATATCTATTTGCAAGTAAGGCCAGAAAAAATGGGTAACCATGTGTGCTCTGACAGAAACAAAAATTAATGTCAGAAACAATATTAAACAGCCCTGTTAAAAATTTAAAAATATGAGTTTGTATGTACAAGCACAAGCAAGTCTGGGATTGTGAGGGATTATTACAAACAGCTGGAAAAGTAAAAGTTGAATATAATAAAGATGACAATGTATTAAACCTAGATTGTATTAGAGTAATTATCCTTTTGCCTTAGTCTCTAAAAAGCTGAAAAATGTAACATTTTGTCTACAATAATTAGAATTGAAGGCTTTCTATCAACTTAAAAATAAGTGTAGTTACTACTTTGATAAACAATTGACTTTTTAAGGAAAAATTCAATTACCAATTTTTACTATAAATTGAATGAATTTTGAGTGAAGCAACACAAACTGGAAGCATCATTCAAAATCGTACTTTTATAGCAAAAATGACCCAATTATACTCTTGGAGAGAAGCTTGAAAGCTAGTCTAAAAAATTATAAATAACAATAGTCAAGGCAAAGCAAAACAAACCACACACAAAATACGTTTATTAAATAATAGAACAGCATCTCAGTATTGTGAGTCATTCAACATGGATCATCAAATTATTTCATGATTTCCCAGCAGATAATTTAATTTGTAGATGGGAAATCCTTAATATGTAAAGTTTATATAATATACATGTGGTATGTACATGAGAGTTAAGTCCATGATATTTTTCTCCTGTTTATTAGTAATATCCCTTGGTAGAAAAGTTTATTTTTTTCATTTAGTCAATGGTTACTTTTTGAGTCATGATGTAGAGTGAATTGAGATCACACATAATCACCATTATTTATCTGAGTGGAAGAAAAATGTTACTAATAAGGTTAAATTCCCATGCCATTCCACACTTTGTCCAAAGTGGACAAAATGACTCAATATGCCTCTTAATATTGGTCCTTGGGAAAATTTTGATGGCCTGAAATGAAGGTTGCTTGCTTGAGAGAACAATTGGCTTGGCTTCTAGCAAGACCATGGTCAAAGTAACTTCCAGCTTACTCTAAATTTTCAACCTGGGATTTTGGGTCACATCAGGAAGAAATCTGTGCTGTAAAGTCAGATGAGGACTAATCTGTTTCAGCAGTTTTTCTTTTGCCTCTGTTAAGCTTTAAGGTTCAAGAGCGTTGCTTTACCCAGCAGTCTCTTAAGAGTGCAGATGTGGGTGGGGTTATTCCTTATTGATTTTCCCTTACAAAATGGGCTCTTTAGGTTTCCAGGTTTTTAGGGGGAGCACCTTCTTTTGGGCTCTAGACTGATATTTTTCTCCGGTTTCCAGGAGGATATAAAAAGTAAAATTCAAATTATCTTATTTCTTCAAAAGCTCCCAGTGTGAAACTGGCAGACAAATTCCATTAACTGTGTAGTATACAGCCTAAATAAGTAGCTAAAAAGAAATTCAAATCACCATATTAAATGGTGAGATGGAAAAACCAAGTTAGATAGCCTTTATTTAACAAGAGCTGGAAAAGCTGAAACCAGAAAATGTAGCTAGCGAATACAGCTATCAAAACTGACATTCCCCTCTGTAAAACATAAAATAATCTTTACCTTTGGTGTCAGAACCTATGTTATAATATGGTTTGAGGCTCTGAGATCTTTGGTAATCTAGAAGGCTATAGAATCAATTATTTTCTAAAGTTCAGAATATACATTACACATGATTTGTAGAATGTACCAACATATATTGTAGATGTACTCCAATTGGGCAGTTACAACTGGAGAAAAAGAGTGGAGGAGCTAGGGCACCGATTACTCATGATTATTTTTGATTTTCTTTTATTTTTTTAAGTTTATTTACTTATTGTTTAATTTACACCTAAGTTAGTTAGCATACAGTGCAACAATGATTTCAGGAGTATATTCTTTAATGCCCCTTTCCCATTGGCCCATACCCCTCCCCCAACCCCTCCAGCAACCCTCTGTTTGTTCCCTATACTTCAAAGTCTCTAATGTTTTGTCCCCCTGCCTGTTTTTATTTTATTTTTGCTTCCCTTCCCTTATTTTCACCTGTTGAGTATCTTAAATTCCTCATATGAGGGAAGTCATATGATATTTGTCTTTCTCTGACTAATTTTGCTTAGCATAATATCCTCCAGTTCCATGCACGTAGTTGCAAATGGCAAGATTTCATTCTTTTTGATTGCCAAGTAATACTCCAGTGTGTGTACACACACACACACACACACACACACACACACACACACACCACCTTCTTTATTCATTCATCTGTTGATGGACATTTGGGCTCTTTCCATACTTTGGCTATTGTCGATAGTGCTGCTATAAACATTGGGGTGCATGTGCCCATTCAAAATAGCACACCTGTATCCCTTGGGTAAATACCTAGTAGTGCAATTGCTGGGTCATAGGGTAGATCTACTTTTAATATTTGAGGAACGTGCATACGGTTTTGCAGAGTGGCTGCACCAGTTTGCATTCCCACCAGCAATGCAAAAGTGATTCTCTTTCTCTGCATCCTCACCAACATCTGTGGTTGCCTGAATTGTTAATGTTAGCCATTCTGACAGAGGTGAGGTGGTATCTCCTTGTGGTTTTGATTTGTATTTCCCTGATGATGAGTGATGAGAATTTTTTCATGTGTCAGTTGGCTATCTGGATATCTTCCTTGGAGAAGTGTCTATTCATGTCTTTTGCCCATTTCTTCACTGGATTATTTGTTCTTTGGGTGTTGAGTTTGATAAGTTCTTTATAAATTTTGGATATTAAACCTTTGCATGATATGTCGTTTGCAAATATCTTCTCCCATTCTGTCGGTTGCCTTTTTTTTTTTTTTTTAAACATTTTTTTTTTCAACGTTTATTTATTTTTGGGACAGAGAGAGACAAAGCATGAACGGGGGAGGGGCAGAGAGAGAGGGAGACCCAGAATCGGAAACAGGCTCCAGGCTCTGAGCCATCAGCCCAGAGCCCGACGCGGGGCTCGAACTCACGGACCGTGAGATCGTGACCTGGCTGAAGTCGGACGCTTAACCGACTGCGCCACCCAGGCGCCCCTCGGTTGCCTTTTAATTTTGCTGATTGTTTCCTTCACTGTGCAGAAGATTTTTATTTTGATGAGGTTCAAATAGTTTGTTTTTCTTTTGTTTTCCTTGCCTCCAGAGACGTGTTGAGTAAGAAGTGCGTGTGCCCAAGATCAAAGAGGTTTTTCCCTGCTTTCTCCTCGAGGATTTTGATGGCTTCCTGTCTTACCTTTAGGTCTTACATCCATTTTGAGTTTATTTTTGTGTATGGTGTAAGAAAGTGGTCCAGGTTCATTCTTCTGCATGTCACTGTCCAAGTTCCCAGCACCACTTGCTAAAGAGACTGTCTTTATTCCATTGGATATTCTTTCCTGCTTTGGCAAAATTAGTTGGCCATACATTTGCGGGTCCACTTCACGGTTCTCTATTCTGTTCCATTGATCTGAGTGTCTGTTTTTGTGCCAGTACCATACTGTCTTGATGATGACAGGTTTGTAATACGTCTTGATGTCCGGGATTGTGATGCGTCCTGCTTTGGTTTTCTTTTTCAAGATTGCTTTGGCAATTTGGGGTCTTTTCTGATTCCATCCAAATTTTAGGACTGTTTGTTCTAGCTCTGTGAAGAATGCTCGTGTTATTTTGATAGGGATTGCATTGAATGCGTAGATTGCTTTGGGTCGTATCGACATTTTAACAATGTTTGTTCTTCCAATCCAAGAGGATGGATGTTTTTCCATTTCTTTGTGTCTTCTTCAATTTCTTTCATAAGGTTTCTATAGTTTTTAGTGTATAGATTTTTCACCTCTTTGGTTAGGTTTATTCCTAGGTATTTTATTGGTTTGGGTGCAATTGTAAATGGGATTGATTCCTTGATTTCTCTTTCTGTTGCTTCATTGTTGGTGTATAGGAATGCAACTGATTTCTGCACATCAATTTTATATCTTGCAACTTTGCTGAATTCATGGATCTGTTCTGGAAGTTTTTTGGTGGAGTCCTTTGAGTTTTCCATATAGAGTATCATGTCATCTGCAAAGAATGAAAGCTTGACTTCCTCCTGGACGATTTGGATGGATTGGTCTGTTCAAATTTTCTATTTCTTCCTGTTTCAGTTTTGGTAGTTTATATGTTTCTAGGAATTTGTCCATTTCTTCCAGATTGCCCATTTATTGGCATATAATTGCTCATAATATTCTCTTATTATTGGTTGTATTTCTGCAGGGTTAGTTGTGATCTGTCCTCTTTCATTCTTTAATTTATTTACTTGGGTCCTTTCATTTTTCTTTTTGTTCAAACTGGCTCGGGGTTTGTCCATTTTGCTAATTCTTTCCAAGAGCCAGCTCCTGGTTTCATTGATCTGTCCTACTGTTTGTTTATTTGTTTGTTTGTTTCGATAGCATTGGTTTCTGTCTGATCTTTATTATTTCCGGTCTTCTGCTGGTTTTGGGTTTTATTTGCTCTTCCTTTTCCAGCTCTTTGAGGTGTAAATTTAGGTGGTGTATCTGAGACCTTCATCCTTCTCTAGGAAGGCCTGGATTGCTATATACTTCCCTCTTATGACCATCTTTGCTGTGTACCAGAGGTTTTGGGCTGGTTTGTTATCATTTTCATTGGCTTCCATGTACTTTTTAATCTTCTCTTTAACTTCTTGTTTTGCCCACATTCTTTAGTAGGATTTTCCTTAGACTCCAAATATTTATCTATCCAAAATGTTTCTTCTGGTTGATTTCGAGTTTCATAGCATTGTGGTCTAAAATTATGCACGGTATTATCTCCATCTTTTTGTATTTGTTGAGGGCTGATTTGTGTCCTAGTATGTGATCTATTCTGGAGAATGTGCCATGTGCACTTGAGAAGAATGTGTATTCTGCTGCTTTAGGATGAAATGTTCTGAATATATCTGTTAAGTCCATCCAGTCCAGTGTGTCATTCAAAGCCATTGTTTCCCTGTTGATTTTCTGTTTAGATGATCTGTCCATTGTTGTAAGTGGCATGTTGAAGTCCCCTACTATTATGGTGTTATTATTGATGAGTTTCTTTATGTTTGTGATTAATTGATTTATGTATTTGGGTGAATTCCCGTTTGGAGCATAAAAGTCTACAATTGTTAGATCTTCTTGGTGGAAAGACCCCTTGATTAGGATATAATGCACTTCTACATCTCTTTTTACAGTCTTTATTTTAAAATCTAGATTGTATGACATAAGTGTGGCTACTCCAGCTTTCTTTTGGCAACCATTAGCATGATAGATGGTTCTCCATCCCCTTATTTTCAATCTTTAGGTGTCGTTGGATCTAAAATGGGTCTCTTGTAAATAGCATATAGATAGATCTTGTTTTCTTATCCTTTATGTTACCCTCTGTATTTTGATTGGAGCATTTAGACCATTGACATTGAGAGTGAGTACTGAAAGACATGAATTTATTTCCATTTTGTTGCCCATAGAGTTGGGGTTTCTGATGGTGTACTCTGGTCCTTTCTAGTCTTTGTTGCTTTTGGTCTTTTTTTTTTCATCTTTTCTCCCCTCAGAGAATCCCCCTTAAAATTTCTTGCAGGGCTGGTTTAGTGGTCACAAACTCCTTTAATTTTTGTTGGCCTGGAAAACTTCTTGTCTCTCCTTCTATTTTCAGTGATAGCCTTACTGGATAAAGAATTCTTGGCTGCATATGTTTCCGATTGAGCACACTGAATATATCCTGCCACTCCTTTGTGGCCTGCCAAGTTTCTGTGGATAGGTCTGCTGCGAATCTGACCTGTCTTCCCTTGTAGGTTAAGGAGTTTTTTCCCTTGCTGCTTTCATGATTCTCTCCTTGCCAGAGTATTTTCTGAATTTGACTATGATATGCCTTGTTGATGGTCATTTTTTTATCTAAGCTAATGTGATTTCTCTGTGCTTCCTAGATTTTGATGTCTGTGTCTTTCCCCAGGTTGGGAAAGTTTTGCACTATGATATGCTCCCATAAGTTTTCTACCCCTTTTTCTCTCTTCCTCCTCTGGGGCCCCTATGATTCCAATGTTATTCCTTTTTAATGAGTCACTGAGTTCTCTAATTCTTATTTCATGATCTTTTGTCTTAGTCTCCCTCCTTTTTTCTGCTTCATTATTCTCTGTTAGTTTGTCCTCTATATCATCCATTCACGCTCTGCCTCATCCATCCTTGCTATCGTGGCACCCTTTTGAGATTGCAGCTCAGTTATAGCATTTTTTATTTCATCCTGACTAGCTTTTACTTCTCTTATCTCCGCAGAAAGGGATTCTAATCTATTTTCAACCCCAGCTAGTATTCTTATTACTGTGATTCCAGTTTATGGTTCAGACATCTTGCTTGTATCTGTGTTGATTAAGTCCCTGGCTGTCATTTCTTTCTGCTCTTTCTTTTGGGGTGAATTCCTTCTTTCATCATTTTGAAGGAAGAAAAGGAGTCAATAGAGTAAACACACACACACAATTAAAAAATTAAAAACAACACAAAGAAATCATATAAAGAATGTCAGATTCTAGGTGTGTTTTGGTCTGGTTGTTGAAAGAAGCTTGATAGATTGGAGAAAAAAAGTAAAGATAATAAAAGAAATAAAGGGGGAAAGGGGGGGAAAGGGAAACATTTGAAAATTTGAAAAAATGAATACAATAGAATAAAATTAAATGATGAAAGTAAAATAGAATTTTAAAAACTTATAAAAAAGTAAAAACTATGGTAGAAAAAATATTAAAGAAAAATCTTTTTAATAACAATGGAAAATAAAAATACTTTTTTTTCCTGTATTTAAGAATAAGAAAAGAAAAGGAAAAAAAAATTGAATGAAAGGACCAGCAAACAGAATGAAATACAATTGAAATTACATCCAGTTTCCTGTAGAAGTCAAACCATGAAGCACTTTATAGTCCATAAACTAAGTAGGCAGAGAGACTTGTCATGTTCCTCAAGAGCGGGACAGTTGGGCTCAGTTGGGCAGGGCTTAGTGTAATGGCTCCAATCTCCACTAGATGGCGCTGCTTAGCTTCCTGGGGTGGATTGTTGTGGCTCCTATAGGGGTGCATGTGCATGCACTGGAGGGGTGAAAATGGCGTCACCTAGATACCCAGTCTCTAGTGTCAGAACTCTGTGCTCTCCCCGACCAGTAATCAAGCACCCCCTTTGTCTCTGGCTTTCTTCCTTTCCCCGCTTTTACACTGTCCATGACCAATCCATCAAGTTGCCAGGTGGCACCTCCCTCCTGAGTTCTATCTCAGATGCGGCTGTGAGATGTCCCTCACTTCTGAGGGACTGGGGATTTGACCCGCTCAGACCCTCTGGGGGAGGGTGTTGCTGAGCAATGGCTGGTGCCGGCCTGCCTCCAGGAACGTTCTCGAGACTGTGCTGCTGCTGATGCCCAGAGACCCTGGCTGGGTGCCAGCCCACCCTAGAGAAAGTTCATGCAATCTTGTATCAGCAGTGTTTCAGGGATTATGGTAAATCACAACACACACCTGGCGCCAGGCTTAACTTTTAACACCCTTGTTCCAACACCAGTGAATGTGGTTGTTTTCTGGGATCCACTGGGACCTTTGTGGATGGGGTGGCTGCACAGCCTCTATCAAATGTCCTCCCAGCAGGGGAACTGCCACTCACCTTGTGGCCTGTAGACCCCTCAGACCTCACTTTCTGCTCTTGGGGATTCGCCCTTCCCACCAGAGCACCGCCAGGTATCCAGCTGCGGAGTTTCAGACTCTGCACTGTCCCTGTTTATAGAGTCTTAATGGAATTTAAACTCTCTCCTTTCTCCTTTCTCCCTTTTTTGTTCAGACCCTCGTGACTGTTTCCACTTTTTCTTTTTCTCCCCTGCTGCTTTTTGGGGGGGTGTGTTTCCCATATTCTCCACCTGCCCCCCATCTCTGTCCTCTCTCTGCAAGCAAAACCAGCTCCCTGCTCTCCGCGGCTTCTCTCTCCCCCATTTCACCTCTCTGTGCTGCGTACCTGCCAAGTTCTGTGGTTCAAGTTGTGCAGATTGTTGTGTTAATCCTCAAATTAGTTTTCTAGGTGTGCAAGATGGCTTAGTGTTAATCTGGTTGCATTTCAGGGATGAGAGATGCAAAAAAAACTTCCATGCTCTTTCTCCATCTTGACCCCTCCCCTTATCAGATTTTTATCTGCATTAAAATGTTGGTGCCTTAAAAAGGAGGACAGAATCTAAACCTTGATTTCTTTGCTTCTAGAGGAAAGATAGAAGCAGACTGTAATTTCTCTCTGACACATAAATCAGCTATGCTTTTTAAAAATTCTACCTGTAAGGCTGATGGAGGCTCAGCCCTGGAAAGACAAAATTTTGACTATATCTTTGCTTTCAAAACCAAAGAAGATAATGAAGTGGGCCAAAACTCTACACTCTTTGCCAGAACTTCTCACTGGATGGTCTGCATGCCAGCTACATCAGAATTAATTTAAGTGCTAAACATAGATTTCTTGGCCCTTACTACCAGATCAACTAAATCAAAATCTCTGCAGGCTTATCTGATATATATTACTATTTGAAAACCACTGCTCAATGAAAGGCAATCAGTCATTAATTCACTTATGTGTTCATCTGTGCCTTCAGTTAACAGAGAATTTTGGGATGCCTCCTACACAAGGAAACTGTGCTAGTCATGGAAGAGGAAACAGAATTAAGACACAGTGACTGGCTAGTCACATTTATATTTTAACAGAGGAGATTAGAAATATATACAACTGACTATAATACTGTGAAAAGCCTAAAATACATAGGATTCTATAGATCTTATAGAGTGTTTTCACATGTGTTATCTCATTTTAATGCAATATCCTGATAGCTACTTCTAGCATTGCACTTATTAGGCTTACTTTGTCAATGTTTTTATGCCCATGAAACCATTAATTCCCTGAGTAGGGGCCTGAACTTAGTTGCCTGGATATGTCTTAGACAAAGAATAGTAGGGCTCACACATCCAAATATGAAGTTTGTTAAACTGAATAAAAGGTATTATTATGCCCTATAGTACAGGCAACTTCAATATGCTGAAAAAATTCTCCAGTCCCACCACGTTCTAAAGATATTATTTTATCTCCTTATTCCTCTCATGTCCTCATATATTTTCCCAAAATTATTGTGGTATAAACTTCATTCAAATCCAATCACATTTTGACCATTTAACATATTTTATATTTTGTGTTAAGAGCTTGAGATAGTCAAATAAATGACATACTCTCTGCTTAGAAGGGTGTTCTATGCTAATGAGGGAGACAGACACATAAGTAAATTAATATTATTTAATGTGAAAAGCCCTATGATAAATTATAGTAAAAAAACACTTCAAAAGCAGAAGCACTGCACAATCATTTAAATCCATGGGGAGTGGCAGTCAAGTTATATTTCATTATTTTATTTTTTTTTATTTTAATGAACATTCAATTTATTTTTCAACATTCTTTCCAGCATCAGATACATAAAAAAGATCATATTGCTCTTTTTTTGTGGTACCTCAAAGGCAGTAAGGATGAAGCTTACTGCTTTAGGATGAAGCTGAACATCTCTTGCTCAGCTACTGGCTGCCAAAGGCTCATAGAAGTGGATGATGAACACAAACCTCATACCTTTTATAACAAGGGTATGGCCACAGAAGTTGCTGCTGATGCTCTGGATGAAAAATGGAAGGGTTATGTGGTCCAAATAAGTGGTGGCAATGACAAGCAAGGCTTCCCCATGAAGCAGGTGTCTTGACCCCTGGTCATGTCCACCTGCTGCTGAGTAAGGGGCATTCCTGCTACCGACTAAGGAAAACTAGAGAAATAAAGTGCAGATCTGTTTGGGGTTGCATTGTGGATGCCAATCTCAGAGTTCTCAATTTGGTTATTGTAAAAAAAAAGAGGGGGGGTGAGAAGGATATTCCTGGAGTCACTAATACTACTGTGCCTTGCCACCTGGGGCCCAAAAGAATGAGAGGAATCGGCAAACTTTTCTAAAGAAGATGATGTCCACTAGTATGTTGTGAGAAAGCCCCTAAACTAAGAAGGCAAGAAACCTAGAACCAAAATGCCCAAGATCCAGCATCTTGTTTCTTCATGTGTCCTCCGACACAAACATCAGTGTATTGCTCTGAAGAAACAGCATACTAATAAAAATAAGGAAGGGGTTGAAGAATATGCTAAACTTTTTGGCAAAGAAAATGAAAGAAGCCAAGGAAAGATGCCAGGAACAGATTGTCAAGAGATGGAGGTGGTATCTGAGAGCTTCTACCTCTAAGCCTGAGTCCAGTCAAAAATGAGATTTTCTAAGAGTAACAAATAAATAAGATCAGACATCAAAAAGAAAAAAAAAAGACCATATTACGTATGCTCTTTCAGTAGAAACATGGTTCTATAAATAGCTTTTTCTTTATTTTCTATCATCCTCTTCCATTCATTCCAAGGCAACCACTGTTAATTAAATTCCATGCTTTTGTTTTTAAGGGACAGACTCTGCAGTGGGATGGGAATGCCAGATTGAAGACTGTGTGTACTGTCAAAGCAAAAACTGCACTGGACAAAGTTAATCGGATGCTGAAAACTTTATTCAAGGCTATTGCAATAGGGGAGACAGAACATAACTAAGTTATCTCAATTCTACTGAAACAAAGTGAGTTTTCAAGAGCTGGGATTAGACTAAAGAAATCACAGGCCATCTTTGTTGGCTAATTAGCTTTACCTAAAGGAAAAGTAAACAGTCTTCCTACTTTCCTGACAGGACACAGTTTTACAACTTGAAGCAAGGCATTCACTGAATTTAGGCTCCTACCACCCCCCAGACATTAGGGGATGAGGATATTATCTTCCTAGATGAGTACATTTCAAAAGGATGGCTCCCAGGTCCTTGAGAAAGATAGGCCTGGGTTGTGAAACTGGCAAAAGACTTTTTAAAGGATTCACGTCTCAAAGGGATGGAGAAAGAATTTACAGTTACTAATTTTCTAAAGTAAATGCTCTAAGAGAGATTTTCTAAAGTAAATCCTCTCTAAGAGAGGAAGAACCTCAGTGGCGTAGGCCATCCGGATCCTGTAAGGGCCATGGTAAGAAGGAGGTCAGGGACCAGGAGATAGGAAGAAGCCTGTCTATAAAGGTCAGTCAAACTGAGGGAACTATTAAGGCCATCTTAGAAAATAGATTTAATGTTAATGGCTATCACCAGATTGATTATTTTATCAAAGGCCTATAACAATTCATATTTTACGACTTCCCCCTTCTCAACATTAGAAATACAACTGACTTTGCTTTTACATTGTGATAGGTTAAAAAGTGACACTTTATTATTGTTTGAACTTTTATTTTCCTGCCTACTAAGAAGACTGAGTATCTTCTCACTGTTTAATTAGATGTTTCTTATAAATTTCATATCTGTCCATTTTGTCTTTTTTTTGGTTGGCTTTTTATTTTTGTTAATATTTTTTAATGTATTGTTTGTTTATGGACTTTTATTATGTTTGCCGTATAACTATTGGCTATTTTGGTTAAAATATTTTTTTGAGTAATTGCCTGGGGTCAGGGTGAGGGGAAAGGATTAACTGCAAAAGAGCAAGAAGGAATGTTTAGGGATGATGGAATGCTCTGTATCTTAGTTGTGGTGAGGCTTACATTTCTCAAAACACCTCAAACTGCACACTTAAACTAGCTAAATTTTATATGTAAATGATGCCTCCATAAACTTGGGGGAGAGAAATTAGAAAAAAAAACTCCATAGCAAATGGTACAGTTAAGGTTTGTGTATTTCATTGTATGCAAATTTTATATCAAAAGAAAACCTTAGCAAATATTGAATTCTAGTTAACAATTTACACGTTGAAATATTTAAGGAATATGTTGATGCCTTCAAGTTCCTTTGAAATTCATTGAAAATAAGATGAATTAATGATAGATAAAAGGACAGATAGATATTGACAAAAATGTCTTATCATTTATATAAATTATAAATGTTGATATAACAATTGTTAATGGGAGGTCTATGTGGTGAGTACACGACTATTTAGCAACATCTTGTAACTTTGCTGGAGGCTTGATAACTTTCATAATAAATGTTTATAATAAAAATATATTCTGTAGACCACTTTCTCACACCATTCACAAAAATAAACTCAAAATGGATAAAGGACCTAAATGTGAGACAGGAAACCATCAAAACCTTAGAGGAGAAAGCAGGAAAAGACCTCTCTGACCTCAGCCGTAGCAATCTCTTACTCGACACATCCCCAAAGGCAAGGGAATTAAAAGCAAAAGTGAATTACTGGGACCTTATGAAGATAAAAAGCTTCTGCACAGCAAAGGAAACAACCAACAAAACTAAAAGGCAACCAACGGAATGGGAAAAGATATTCGCAAATGACATATCGGACAAAGGGCTAGTATCCAAAATCTATAAAGAGCTCACCAAACTCCACACCCGAAAAACAAATAACCCAGTGAAGAAATGGGCAGAAAACATGAATAGACACTTCTCTAAAGAAGACATCCGGATGGCCAACAGGCACATGAAAAGATGTTCAGCGTCGCTCCTTATCAGGGAAATACAAATCAAAACCACACTCAGGTATCACCTCACGCCAGTCAGAGTGGCCAAAATGAACAAATCAGGAGACTATAGATGCTGGCAAGGATGTGGAGAAACGGGAACCCTCTTGCACTGTTGGTGGGAATGCAAATTGGTGCAGCCGCTCTGGAAAGCAGTGTGGAGGTTCCTCAAAAAATTAAAAATAGACCTACCCTATGACCCAGCAATAGCACTGCTAGGAATTTATCCAAGGGATACAGGAGCACTGATGCATAGGGCCACTTGTACCCCAATGTTCATAGCAGCACTCTCAACAATAGCCAAATTATGGAAAGAGCCTAAATGTCCATCAACTGATGAATGGATAAAGAAATTGTGGTTTATATACACAATGGAATATTACGTGGCAATGAGAAAAAATGAAATATGGCCTTTTGTAGCAACGTGGATGGAACTGGAGAGTGTGATGCTAAGTGAAATAAGCCATACAGAGAAAGATGGATACCATATGGTTTCACTCTTATGTGGATCCTGAGAAACTTAACAGGAACCCATGGGGGAGGGGAAGGAAAAAAAAAAAAAAAGGTTAGAATGGGAGAGAGCCAAAGCATAAGAGACTGTTAAAAACTGAGAACAAACTGAGGGTTGATGGGGGGTGGGAGGGAGGAGAGGGTGGGTGATGGGTATTGAGGAGGGCACCTTTTGGGATGAGCACTGGGTGTCGTATGGAAACCAATTTGTCAATAAATTTCATAAAATAAATAAATAAATAAGTAAATAATAAATAAATAAATAAATAAAAATGTTAAAAAAATATATATTCTGAACACCCAGGTTGCTATATAGTATACTAAAATTCCTTCCAAAATTTTACTGCTTCATACAGTAGAATTATAAGATGACCCTCAAGATTCCTATCCCCTGACATACATTCATCTTCTTCCATTTATTCTTCAACAAGAATCTAGTTACTGCTGTGAAAAGATTTTGTAAATGTAATTAGCATCCCAAATCAGTTAATTTTCAGAAAGGGAGATTATCCTTAGTGAGGCTAATCAAATGTATCCTTTTAAGGCTTTTTCTGACTCCAGTGTTAGCTCAGTTGTGAAGCAGTGTCACCAGGACTCATTGTTCTACTTCACCATCTTTGGTGTATTGCTTGATCTTGTAAAAGGATTAAAGTAGACATAATAGAGCAAAATCTTTTGTCTTCTTGCTCTTTTACTCCTCTTTCTTTCACTTTATATTTATGTATTTAGTTAGCTAGTTCCTTCCTTCTCTCTCCTTAAAATTAAGTAATAAAGAAACTTCAAGGCTTATAAAAATAGCTCTCAAAAGCACTCTTCTTGGATTTCATCAATGATTCCAATGAAAAGGCAATAAAGAAGAGAAGAAGAGGAGGAAGAGGAAGGAGGAGGGAGGAGGAGGAGTAGGGAGGAGGAGGAGGAGGAGGAAGAAGAGGAGGAGGAAGAGGAGGAGGAGGAGAATCTCCAATCAATCCAGTGAAAACTGCTACCTGACCCAAAGCACCAGGACCCATATCTCTTCTTCTGAGTCCACAAAACTACCCCACATTGACTTAGGAAGTTAGCCACCCTTCAGATGCTCCCTCATACTTACCAGATGAATAAAGTATCTGAACTCTATTTGAGTTACTTAAACTATTTTTTCATTGACAGTCTTTAGGCTTATCACTTTATAGTTGTAAGATGGTTGTTACATTTTCTGGAAGGGCATGGAGTGACAATGTCCACGGGCAGAGGAAGTTTTTCTCCTGTGTTTATTTTAAGGAAGAAATTATATCCCAGAGACTGAGTCAGATTTCTCCCTCAGATGCCAGTGGCCAGGACTGAGTCACATTCTGATGTCCTACTGCAATGGAAGCAAGCAAGGTGACTGTTCAATATTTTTAGCTGCTCTAATGGGAGGTAAGTCAGCAAGAAAGAAATCCTGGGGAGGGAAGAATGGCTGTAGAGTATATAGCCAACAGTGCATAGCACCACATTTTCCCCAAATATTATTGAATATGTCATATTATTTCAAGTTAGTATGTTCAGTATTTCAAGTGTACAGACACATTTTATGACACTCTTTCCTAATATTTTGATTGCAATTAGAAGAGTTCTCAAGTAAAGCCAAACTGTGTTAGCATACTTTAAATAATAGACTCTTTTCCTGTTTGAAAATCAGCTTGAAGAAAGCCATAGAGAAGTTCTTCATAAGAAATGTAAATGCTGACATATAGTTGTTGGAGCAAAACAATCAGCATCAATACAAATAAAACACATTATCAAAAGTGAGACAAAATGGTTAATTTGTATGTTAATATGATTAATAGTAAGGGCCATGTGCTAGCCCTGAAACCAAACTAGGAAACCAGAAAAATGTCTCCTGCTGTATGTCCTCCATTGTTCAAGGATGTGTTTCTGTTCAGGTCGATATCCATGATAGGTACATTGCTAGTGAAATAAGCAGGGTTGCTAAGCAACGGGGGGGGGGGGGGATGATGTTGGAGAAAGCCATCTCTTTCAAGCAATAGCTGACAAGAGAGCTGTTGCTAAGTGTCGTTTAACATGCATAAAAACTGAACCTTGTCATCATCTGCAGTTAAGTGTGTCATGGCGCTCGGCACTGCTAACGTTTTTAAAGTTGAATAAAAGGTAAGAAAGAGGATGAAATACGGGCCCTTCCGTCATGCTGCAGGTGGCTCAAAGAGGACAGTCAATTGATGATTCCTACATGTTTGTGTATTCTGAGGTATAAATTGTCAATCAGTAATCATATTATTGGTTTTTTTTCCCAATAATATGGCCTCTTCCTATTTTTTTTTCTCTTTGGTCCATATTTGCAAAACATATGTCTGATAAAGGACTGGCATTTGGAATATATAAAGAACCCAAAAAACTGAATAAGGAAATAAACAACCTAATTAAAAATAGGCAAAAATATTTAACAAATATTTCACCAAAAAAGATTAAAATTTTAAATATGGATGGCAAACAAATATACGAAAAGCTCAACATCAGTAATCATTAGAGAAACCCAAACTAAAGCCACAGTGGCATACCTCTTCACACCTATTGCAGTGGCTAAACAAACCAAGACAAGAACGACCAAAACCCCCAAACTTGAAAATACCAAGAATTACTGAAGGTGTAGTGTAACTGAAACCTTCATACAGTTTTGGTAGAATGTAAAATGGTACCATCATTCTGGAAAACAGTTTGGGAATTTTCTTATAAAGTTAAAGAAGATACTTTTAACAACTCAGCAATTCTGCTTCTAGATATTACTCAAAAGAATATTTTATGTCCTCCCAAATACATGCTTGTAAATATTTCCAACTAGTTTTATTCTTAACATTCCAGAAATGAAAATAATTTAAATATCTATCAACTGCTGAATGGAAATACAAACTGATAAATGCATCCTACTCAGAAATTCAAAAGAACACACTACTGATAAGTGCAACAGTATAGATGAATCTCCAATGTATTGTACTAAGTGTAAAAAAGCCAAACTGAAACAAAAACAAAAACAAAAAAAGGCTTCATACCATATACTTTCATTTTCATGATAGTTTAGAAAGTTCAAAACCACAAGGGACAGAAAACCAATCAATAGTTGCCAGGGTCCGAGGGTAAGAGGAGGGGCATGAGAGAGCTTTTTGTGGTGCTAGAAATGTTCTATATGTTGATTGTGATGGTGATTATGTGACTGTGTACATTTTCAAAATTCAAAAAACTCTACACTTCAAAAGGGCTAATTTACTTACTGCAACAATATTAAATCTTAATAATCCTGACTCCATAAAGTGACAAGAGTAAAACTCAGTTAGGTACAGTCATTTACTCTCACAGAGCTATGGGTCATCTGGGGAAGTTTTGCCTCAGGTTGGTATTACTAACAGAGTTCTGCTTCTTACTGCTCACTCTCTTGGGACAAATGGACTATCTAGGTCATGATTCTTATAATGGGGCTGGCATTTTAAAGCCCTTGCTTTCATGTCTTCCAACATCTCACTTGGAGAGCCCAAAGTCAAGGATAAGGTATCCAACTGGCGAAACTTCACTCTTACTGTATCTTCCTATCCCTGGAAGAGTGGAGAGTTGAAGTCAATACTACATCTACGATAGTACCCAAAAAAATTGGTCATGCATAATTTTAAGGAGCTTTTGGTGAGTCAGGGTTATCATGGAAAATTAGAAGAAGGTGGCATTAGCTTCTTTCCCACAAACACACTAGCAGTTATAATGAAAGCAAATCCCAGAGCAAATTTTATCACATACCAACATTTATGGGATGAATATTCTTTAGAAGAAGGAAGAAAATATTTCATATGACCTGTTCCATCAGTTTGATAAATGGCTCTCTCTCTCTCTCTCTCTCTGTGTGTGTGTGTCTCTCTCTCTTTAGGCACTGACCTGATCTTGCATGAATAGCTGACTTAAAGCAAGTATAATTATATTCTATATGCAAAATTCTACACACTTAGAGTTGGCTTATAATTATCATCAGCAAACAAAATCCTCCATGCCAATAGATGGAGAAAGGATTCTTTCAAAATCGTCTTCAGCACCCCTCTCAGGCACACAGGCTGCAGGATTTGCTAGCTGCATATATCCTGCCCGATTAATGTGGAGAGTGTGTCTAAAATGTTCTAGCTAATCTTCTTATCTTTATTTTCATTGATTTTGCCAATGAGATCCCACTTCCAACATTCATTATGCGAACCAGCAAACCACTAATTTCAGCAGTGAGTCCCTGTATCAAAAATTCAATTGTTCAATGTATGGCCTTAAAATAATGCAGTACATGTACCTCAAAAGTAGCTGCTTCTAAAATGGAGCGGTTCTGATTAAAGGCTAAGTCACAATGTGAGAGATGTGAATCCCTGATTACAACAATTGACAACACCTAACATGTAGATTGCCTGACACTAATTAATACATGTAAAATACCACGATGTCTATGCTGCAGTATCTAAAAGCAAATCGCCCAGGAGAAATGTATAAGTGTTTATAGCAACATTATTCAAAAATACCCTAAACGCCCAACAAGAGAGTGGGTAAAAAAATCATGCAGTGTTCCAATAATGGAATACTACAAAACAACAAATGGCATAAAGCCATGGGTGTATCTCACAAATGTTATGATGAATGAAATAAACCAGGCACAAGAAAGTAAATACTACTTGCCTGGTTCCATTTCCAGGGAGTTCAAAAATTGGTAAAGCTTTCATGTGGTGATAAAGCTCCTGTGTGGTTGGGCTGGAGTGGCACTGATGCAAAGCAAGAATGAGAAAACCTTCTGAGTGATGGAGATTTTCTCTATCTGAATGTGAGTGACTGCATTAAAGGTGTATACATGTATAAAAATCAAGAAGTACCAATGATCTGTGTCCTATATGCACCTCATTGTATACAATTTTTTAAAGTTTATTTTTATTTATTTTTGAGAAAGAGAGATAGAGAGTGAGCAGGGGAAGGGCAGAGAGAGAGGCAGACAGAATCGCAAGCAAGCTCATGCTGTCAGTGCAGACCCCAATGTGGGGCTCAAACTCACAAACCATGAGATCATGACATGAGCCAAAATCAAGAGTTGGACATTTAACAGACTGAGCCACCCAGGTGCCCCAACATTTTATACCTTAACTTAAACATGAGGTACCAAAAACAATTAAGTGAACTACAGCCATAATATTAGTATAAAACTTAATTCTGGTTTCAGTGGCCCCAAATATGTACAGTAAGTTATAAACTATGAATGGCAAAGGAGATAGAGAAGTATCTAGTTATCACTTCAGAAACACCCTCTGGAATTCACACGAATTATGGAAAATTGTTCTCATTACCCACCACCAAGACTCCTGCTTACCTCTGCCTCATGTTTGGGCACATTTCTCTCCAATGACCTGCTAAGTACCCGTATAAATATAGACTTCCTGGTAGCTATACCTCCATCCTCAAACCTCATCTTCATCAGAATTGTTACTTCAAGCTCTGTGTTCTTGTAGTGATTTTTTTTAACATAATTTTATCAGGGTAATTATTTTATGTGAGATATTTCTTTCCAGACTGTTTCCTCCCTCAAAAGATTTATGGAGGTGTGGAATTGTGTCTGATGTGGAATTTTTATTCCCAGAAACATAGAATGCCTGCACATAGGAGAGCCTGTTTGCTTGTATTTAAAGAAGGAATCATTTCTTCTTCCACCTTTCTGAAGCTCACAGGAAGTGTCTTTGAGGTTATGAGTCCACCCTCTATGTTCTACAGTGAGAAATAACTGAGCTTTTGTTTTTCTATTATTTTTACTTTGGTTATCAGTATTTTCACTGTACCATGGTAGGAGTCAATAGGCTATTTCTTTGTCTCTATCAGATCTGTGCAATTTTTGGTTTTACGGTGACTCCCTAACATCAGTCTTCATCAACTGCCTGAATAGCAGCAATGGCCTCCTACTTAGTTGCTCTGTATCTAATTTACCCCTAACTCCCCTAGTCCTTATGAGCTCCACAAACCAGATTTCACTACCACAGACCAAGGGATCTTTCTATAGTGCTAGCTGAGCATTCTGGACTAAGTGGCCTTCCTTTTTATTCTCAGAGCAGCACTCGTAATAACATATCATAATTTTTAGTTTGCATGCCTATTTTCAGCACTACACCACAATTCAGGGGAGGGACTTTGTTTTCTTTAATATTCTATACCTAGCATCTAGGACAAGGCTAATACAGAGTAGATGCTCATGAGTTAAATAAGTGAATAAATAAAAAGGCTTTATATTTTTCCACATGCAGTCAGTTCTCTCTGTCACCTAGATCTTTATAGAGAAGTCTTCTGAATCACTTCTACATCATTTAGTCCCTTTATTGTATGTATGTGTGTGTGTGTATAAAATATTTTTATGTGTTAAAACACATGCATAAATTGATCTAAACCTTTCGTTTGTTAGTACATAATTTTATCAATTATTTCTGTGTCACTTTGTATTCAAGCTTGTTCTTCCATATATGTTAAAAACTTTTTGGAGGGGAACAATTTATCCGTTGTGCCTTTTACATATTCTTACATATATATCATACTTAGTAAAAGACTACATACAATAATCACATATTACTGCAATAACTACTATAATTAACAAAGGCTTACTTTTATCCTAAATTTGGCCAGTTGCTATTTAAGTAAAGTGTAACTTACAAAATTAAATTTAAAATTGTATAAAACAGAAGTTTACACATACTGTACACTTCTAATCTACCAGGTGATTCCCCCCAGCCATGCACATCCAAAATAGAACACACAAAATGTCATCTTTTCCCACAAGAATCTCATAATTTAAAGAAGAAAACAGCCAACCACGAGGACTTAATGTGATGGAGTGTACATCTGGGTGACACGTTCTCATTTCCATGTTAGTGGATTGTTTGATGGTCGATTTACCACAGATGTTGAAACTACATTCAGAGTATGAATGACTCTCCTTCTAAACAAGAATATTATGGAATACTATTTGGTTGATCTGTAGAAAGAAACACCCATTCTTGTAACTTAACATTTTCCATGGCACATCATTTATAGTTCAATACTGAAACCCTGGAAAGAGTAATGAGAGGTTTGCCAGGCACACTGAGTTACTTGAAAATAAGAATACATAACCACAAGACATGATGAATACAGCAACATCAGAAAAGGTATTTCTAAAATCTAATTTCAGGAAAAATACTATTCTTTCATTATCTTAATGAAACTTGAGTAGCCCCTGCAGATCTAAGTGCAAACCACTTTTTTTTTTCTAAAAATAAAATGTTTCTTTGACTTAGCTGTTTTCTTTAAAAGGATTTAGGAGGGGCGCCTGGGTGGCGCAGTCGGTTAAGTGTCTGACTCCAGTCAGGTCACGATCTCGCGGTCCGTGAGTTCGAGCCCCGTGTCAGGCTCTGGGCTGATGGCTCAGAGCCTGGAGCCTGTTTCTGATTCTGTGTCTCCCTCTCTCTCTGCCCCTCCCCCGTTCATGCTCTGTCTCTCTCTGTCCCCCAAAAAATAAATAAAGGTTGAAAAAATAAATAAATAAAAGGATTTAGGAGAGGGCATGCTAGTCAGAAGCTTATAGCTACAGCAAAAAAAGTAGAAGCCACAGAATGTCATGACTGAAAGAAATAATGGTATAGAATCTTCTTAAACATTTTTTACTTATAAAAGAAACGTTTCATAGTGTGTCAAATAACAGATAAAAGTTTGGAAACAAGAATAACTTGTGCTTCCTCAAAAATAGCCATAGATCTTTCATTAACTTCTACAGCAACCATTCCATAGAATTTTGTTGGAATTACACTTTCATTTAGAATAGCACATTAGCCATCATATATTTTCACATACCCAACATATACACATTTTTTAAAAATATATGGAATTTATTGTCAAATTGGTTTCCATACAAAACCCAGTGCTCATCCCAAAAGATGCCCTCTTCAATACACATCACCCATCCTCCCCTCCCTGCCACCCCCCATCAGCCCTCGGTTTGTTCTCAGTTTTTAAGAGTCTCTTATGCTTTGGCTCTCTCCCACTCTAACCTCTTTTTTTTTTTCCTTCCCCTCCCCCATGGGTTTCTGTTAAGTTTCTCAGGATCCGCATAAGAGTGAAAACATATGGTATCTGTCTGTCTCTGTATGGCTTATTTCACTTAGCATCACAGTCTCCAGTTCCATCCACGTTGCTACAAAGGGCCATATTTCATTCTTTCTCATTGTCACGTAGTACTCCATTGTGTATATAAACCACAATTTCTTTATCCATTCATCAGTTGATGGACATTTAGGCTCTTTCCATAATTTCGCTATTGTTGAGAGCACTGCTATAAACATTGGGGTACAAGTGCCCCTATGCATCAGTACTCCTGTATCCCTTGGGTAAATTACTAGCAGTGCTACTACTGGGTCATAGGGTAGATCTATTTTTAATTTTCTGAGGAACCTCCACACTGTTTTCCAGAGCAGCTGCACCAGTTTGCATTCCCACCAACAGTGCAAGAGGGTTCCCGTTTCTCCACATCCTCGCCAGCATCTATAGTCTCCTGATTTGTTCATTTTGGCCACTCTGACTGGCGTGAGGTGATATCTGAGTATGGTTTTGATTTGTATTTCCCTGATGAGGAGCGACGTTGAGCATCTTTTCATGTGCCTGTTGGCCATCCAAATGTCTTCTTTAGAGAAGTGTCTATTCATGTTTTCTGCCCATTTCTTCACTGGATTATATGGTTTTTGGGTGTGGAGTTTGGTGAGCTCTTTATATATTTTGGATACTAGCCCTTTGTCCGATATGTCATTTGCAAATATCTGTTCACATTCCTTTGGTTGTCTTTTAGTTTTGTTGATTGTTTCCTTTGCAGTGCAGAAGCTTTTAATCTTCATGACGCCCCAATAGTTCATTTTTGCTTTTAATTCCCTTGCCTTTGGGGATGTGTCAAGTAAGAAATTGCTACAGCTGAGGTCAGAGAGGTCTTTTCCTGTTTTCTCCTCTAGGGTTTTGATGGTTTCCTGTCTCACATTTAGGTCCTTTATCCATTTTGAGTTTATTTTTGTGAATGGTGTGAGAAAGTGGTCTAGTTTCATCCTTCTGAATGTTGCTGTCCAGTTCTCCCAGCACCATTTGTTAAAAAGAGACTGTCTTTTTTCCATTGGATGCTCTTTCATGCTTTGTCAAAGATGAGTTGGCCATACTTTTGTGGGTCTAGTTCTGGAGTTTCTATTCTATTCCATTGGTCTATGTGTCTGTTTTTGTGCCAATACCATGCTGTCTTGATGATGACAGCTTTGTAGTAGAGGCTAAAGTCTGGGATTGTGATGCCTCCTGCTTTGGTCTTCTTCTTCAAAATTCCTTTGGCTATTCGGGGCCTTTTGTGGTTCCATATGAATTTTAGGATTGCTTGTTCTAGTTTCAAGAAGAATGCTGGTGCAATTTTGATTGGGAATGCATTGAATGTGTAGATAGCTTTGGGTAGTATTGACATTTTAACAATATTTATTCTTCCAACCCATGAGCACAGAATGTTTTTCCATTTCTTTATATCTTCTTCAATTTCCTTCTTAGCTTTCTATAGTTTTCAGCATACAGATCTTTTACATCTTTCGTTAGGTTTATTCCTAGGTATTTTATGCTTCTTGGTGCAATTGTGAATGGGATCCGTTTCTTTATTTGTCTTTCTGTTGCTTCATTGTTAGTGTATAAGAATGCAACTGATTTCTGTACATTGATTTTGTATCCTGCAACTTTGCTGAATTCATGTATCAGTTCTAGCAGACTTTTGGTGGAGTCTATTGGATTTTCCATGTATAATATCATGCGATCTGCAGAAAGTGAAAGCTTAACTTCATCTTTGCCAATTTTGATGCCTTTGATTTCCTTTTGTTGTCTAATTGCTGATGCTAGAACTTCCAACACTATGTTAAACAACAGTGGTGAGAGTGGACATCCCTGTCGTGTTCCTAATCTCAGGGGGAAAGCTCTCAGTTTTTCCCCATTGAGGATGATGTTAGCTGTGGGCTTTTTATAAATGGCTTTTATGATGGTTAAATATGTTCCTTCTCTCCCGACTTTCTCAAGGGTTTTTATTAAGAAATGTTGCTGTATTTTGCCAAATGCTTTTTCTGCATCAATTGACAGGATCATATGGTTCTTATCTTTTCTTTTATTAATGTGATGTATCACGTTGACTGATTTGCGAGTGTTGAACCAGCCCTGAATCCCAGGAATGAATCCCACTTGATCATGGTGAATAATTCTTTTTATAAGCTGTTGAATTAGATTTGCTAGTATCTTATTGAGAATTTTTGCATCCATATTCATCAGAGATTTTGGCCTGTAGTTCTCTTTTTTTGCTGGATCTTTGTCTGGTTTAGGAATCTAAGTAAGACTGGCTTCATAGAATGAGTCTGGAAGTTTTTCTTCCCTTTCTATTTTTTGGAATAACTTGAGAAGGATAGGTATTATCTCTGCTTTAAACGTCTGGTCGCACTCCCCTGGAAGCCATCTGGTCCTGGACTCTTATTTTTGGGAGATTTTTGATAACTGATTCAATTTCTTCGCTTGTTATGGGTCTGTTCAAGCTTTCTATTTCCTCCAGTTTCAGTTTTGGAAGTGCGTGGGTATATAGTAATTTGTCCATTTCTTCCAGGTTGTCCAGTTTATTGGCATATAGTTTTTCATAGTATTCCCTGAATTGCTTGTATCTCTGAGGGATTGGTTGTAATAATTCCATTTTCATTCATGATTTTATATATTTGGGTCATCTCCCTTTCCTTTTTGAGAAGCCTAGCTAGAGGTTTATCAATTTTGTTTATATTTTCAAAAAAGCAACTCTTGGTTTCATTGATCTGCTCTACTGTTTTTTTAGATTCTAAAGTGTTTATTTCTGCTCTGATCTTTATTATTTCTCTTCTTCTGCTGGGTTTAGGCTGCCTTTGCTGTTCTGCTTCTAGTTCCTTTAGGTGTGCTCTTAGAGTTTGTATTTGGGATTTTTCTTGTTTCTTGAGATAGGCCTGGATTGCAATGTATTTTCCTCTCAGGACTGCCTTCCCTCCATCCCAAAGCGTTTGGATTGTTGTATTTTCATTTTCATTTGTTTCCATATATCTTTTAACTTCTTCTCTAATTGCCTTGTTGACCCATTCATTCTTTAGTAGGGTGTTCTTTAACCTCCATGCTTTTGGAGGTTTTCCAGACGTTTTCCTGTGTTTGATTTCAAGCTTCATAGCATTGTGGTCTGAAAGTATGCATGGTATGATCTCAATTCTTGTATACTTATGAAGGGCTGTTTTGTGACCCTGTATGTAATCTATCTTGGAGAATGTTCCATGTGCACTCGAGAAGAAACTATATTCTGTTGCTTTGGGATGCAGAGTTCTAAATATATCTGTCAAGTCCATCTGATCCAATGTATCATTCAGGGCCCTTGTTTCTTTATTGACCGTGTGTCTAGATGACCTATCCATTGTTGTAAGTGGGGTGTTAAAGTCCTCTGCAATTACCACATTCTTATCAATAAGGTTGCTTATGTTTGTGAGTAATTGTTTTATATATTTGGGGGCTCCAGTATTCAGCGCATAGACATTTATAATTGTTAGCTCTTCCTGATGGATAGACCTTGTAAGTATTTTTTTTTAATTTTTTTTAACATTTATTTATTTTTGAGACAGAGAGAGACAGAGCATGAACAGGGGAGGGGCAGAGAGTGAGGGAGACACAGAATCTGAAACAGGCTCCAGGCTCTGAGCTGTCAGCACAGAGCCCGACGCGCGGCTCGAATTCACGGACCATGAGATCATGACCTGAGCCGAAGTCGGACGCTTAACCGACCAAGCCACCCAGGCGCCCCATAGACCTTGTAAGTATTATGTAATGCCCTTCTTCATCTCTTGTTACAGCCTTTAATTTAAAGTCTAGTTTGTCTGATATAAGTATGGCTACTCCAGCTTTCTTTTGACTTCCAGTAGAATGATAAATAGTTCTCCATCCTCTCACTTTCAATCTGAAGGTGTCCTCAGGTCTAAAATGAGTCTCTTGTAGACAGCAAATAGATGGGTCTTGGTTTTTTATCCATTCTGATACCCTATGTATTTTGGTTGGCGCATTTAGTCCATTTAGATTCAGTGTTATTATAGAAAGATACGGGTTTAGAGCCATTGTGATGTCCGTAGGTTTCATGCTTGTAGCGATGTCTCTGGTACTTTGTCTCACAGGATACTCCTTAGGATCTCTTGTAGGGCTGGTTTAGTGGTGACAAATTCCTTCAGTTTTTGTTTGTTTGGGAAGACATTTATGTCTCCTTCTATTCTAAATGACAGACTTGCTAGATAAAGGATTCTCGGCTGCATATTTTTTCTGTTCATCATATTGAAGATCTCCTGCCATTCCTTTCTGGGCTGCCAAGTTTCAGAAGAAAGATCAGTCACGAGTCTTATAGGTTTCCCTTTTTATGTTAAACCACATTTATCCCTAGCTGCTTTCAGAATTTTCTCTTTATCCTTGTATTTTGCCAGTTTGCCTATGATATGTCATGCACAAGATCGATTCAAGTTACATCTGAAGGGAGTTCTCTGTGCCTCTCGGATTTCAATGCCTTTTTCCTTCCTCAGTTCAGGGAAGTTCTCACCTATTATTTCTTCAAGTACACCTTCAGGACCTTTCCCTCTCTCTTCCTCCTCTGGAATACCAATTACGCGTAGATTACTTCTCTTTAGTGCATCACTTAGTTCTCTAATTTTCCCCTGGATTTTCCTGGATTTTTTTATCTCTCTTTTTCTCAGCTTCCTCTTTTTCCATAATTTTATCTTCTAGTTCACCTATTCTCTCCTCTGCCTCTTCAATCCACGCTGTGGTTGTCTCCATTTTATTTTGCAGCTCATTTATAGCATTTTTAGCTCCTCCTGGCTGTTCCTTAGTCCCTTGATCTCTGTAGCAATAGATTCTCTGCTGTCCTCTATACTGTTTTCAAATCGTATATTTAAACAATCCCATATTGTTTAAATCCTTTTTGATCAGTTCGTGAGCTGTCATTATTTCCTGGACATTCTTTTGAGGGGAATTCTTCCGTTTTATCATTTTGGATAGTCCCTGGAGTGGTGTGGAACTGCAGGCACTTCCCCTGTGCTGTCTTGAATAACTTGCGTTGGTAGGCTGGGTCGCATTCAGACCTGATGTCTGTCCCCAGCCCACCCCTGGGGCCACAGTCAGCCTGGTGTGTACCTTCTCTTCCCCTCTCCTAGGGACGGGATTCACTGTGGGGTGGCATGGCCCGTCTGGGCTACTTGCACACTGCCAGGCTTGTGGTGCTGGGGATCTGGTGTTTTAGCTGGGGTGGATCAGCAAGGTGCACAGGGGCGGCAGGGGCAGGCTCAGCTCGCTTATCCTTCAGTGATCCACTTCAGGAGGGGCCCTGCGGCACCAGGCGTGAGCCAGACCTGCCGCAGGAGGGATGGATGCACAGAAGCACAGCGTTGGGTGTTGACGAGGTGCAAGCAAGTTCCCTGACAGGAACTGTTTCCCTTTGGGATTTTGGCTGGGGGGTGGGCGAGGGAGATGGCACTGTCAAGCGCCTTTGTTCCCCACCAAGATGAGCTCTGTTGTCCGGGGCTCAACAACTCTCCCTCCCGTTGTCCTCCAGCCCTCGTGCTCTCTGAGCAGAGCTGTTAGCTTATAACCTTCCAGATGTTAAGTCCTCCTTGCTGTCCGAACACACTCTGTCCCCCCCTCCGCTTTTGCAAGCCACACTTAGGGGCTCTGCTTTGCCGGCAGGCTGCCCCTCCTCCCCGGCTCCCTCCCGCCAGTCCGTGGAATGCGCACCTCCTCTCCGCCCTTCCTACCCTCTTCCATGAGCCTCTCGTCTACATTGGCTCCGGAGAATCCATTCTGCTAGTCTTCTGGTGGTTTTCTGGGTTATTTAGACAGGTGTGGGTGGAATCTAAGTGATCAGCAGGACACGGTGAGCCCAGCGTCCTCCTACGCCACCATCTTCCTCAAGAAAAAAACTAACATATACACATTTTAAAAGGAGAAACATTTGCTCTGAATAATGCCTTCCTTCTCATCTTTTTGCTTTGACATTTCAATTTCTGGTTGATTTCCAAAGCAGAAAATGTTTACTTGGCTTTGCCAACAGACACAAATAGTTAAAGTAGAAGAGCACCTACTACTTTTTGATAATAAGCAGGGCCAGTTAGCAAGCATCATCTTTCTCAGTCTCCTTCGGCTTGGGGGTACATGTCTGGCAATAACCCCAATGCACCTTTTACCTTTGGGCATCCTTAAATACTCTAGTGCAACCAAGACAACGGTCTGATTGTTCTTTCTCCAGGTCAGAAACATAGTGTCCAAACACAAACCTAAAGATAAATCATTTGCAAATATCTCATTCTTGTTATCCACAAATGCAAAAACAAAATACCATTTAAGCTGGTCGTTCATCACAGGGGGTACTCTTTAAGAATGTGAAAGTGCACAGTGTTGAGACCACAGAAATGGGAAGAGTTCTTCAGAGGCTTCAGTGAGAATCCTCACTCAGTAATCTTCCTTTGGGTGAATCCACACAGAATATCTGTAAGCCTTATTTTCTTTCTCTGGATCACCATTTTCATAGCCTCAGGGAGTTCACCTACCCCACTGTCCATTCTGGGACTTGGAACCTCAAGATCTAAATTTACCAGAACTCAGGAGGTTGAGTGGCAGCTGTTATTTTCATTATTACCACCAGCATTTCTTTCCTGAGCAAACCTGGGCAAATTACTTAATTTCTCTGTGTACAGTTTCCTTAATGACAAAATGAGAATTCCACATTTAGGAGTATAAGCAATGGTAAGGGTACAGGTGCTGAGCTAAACTTGTTTATACCCTGTCTCTGCTATTTATTAGCTCTGTTACATGAACAAATTACTTAACCTGTCAGTGCTTCAAGGTTTTTTTCCCCCATGTGGGCAATAGATCATAGCAATTCTTATTAAATAGAAGTATTATAAATATTTTACTAATCTGTAAATTTTAAATATATAAGAAGTATTTGATAAATATTAGCTGCTATTATTATTATTGGTGTTAATTGTTTGAATTTCTGAGGGAACTGCCAAAAAACAAAATTTCTTATACATAGATTATTAAAAGAATGAGAAATTAAACAAAGAGTAAATAAAGAGAGCAAATTATTACCTTTATTACTGGCTTTTGAATGGTAGAATTCAGCTGATTTACATTCCCCCCAGCCCCACCCCACAGCAGCTTCCAGGTAATACAGCCTACCAAACAAACTTACGGCATGGAGGAGGATTGTGCTTTCTGTAGCCAAGGCAATTTCAAGAGGAAGAAGAGGATGCAGTTGAAGCAAAAGGGCCCAATTACTCTTCCCAAATTTAACTTTATGACAAACCATTTGCTCTCCCCAGAGGCAGAATAAGTAACAAGGGGAGGAGAAACCCTGAGTTGCAACACTTTAGCTCCATTCACAGGAAGGAAATAAGAGGAGGAAGTTTTCCCAAATAACATTATCATCGTCATCCAGCCCCCAGCACAAAGGATGTGCTCTTTTTAGAGGCATCCAGACAGGGCACTCCCCCCTTCCTCTAAATAATTTTAATTTTTAAAAACCCATGTGTATTAACTAAAAGCTAGGGAATTTAAATGTCTCTGGTCCCTTAGTCATGTGTCAAGTCCCCTACTAGCATGTATGCTTGCCAGTATAAACTGGATTGGGAGTTGTTTAGCATCATTTAAAAATAATTATTTCATGTAAAGCTACTATCTTTCTTATGTCAGGCAAACAATTTGCCTTCTGCTGTGCTGAAATAGAGATGTGGTCAAAATCAGGAGTTCAGACTGTTGGGAAAATGGGCTTTACACCCACTGTGTTAACAAATGCCATGAATAGAGTTCATGTTGAGAGAGAGAGAGAGACAAAAATAGTAAAACCAATATGGCATATCTGAAACATGACAATGTAGATCAAAAGAAAGGGACATTCACTAGCAATGAAATTCCAAAAATAAATTAGGATAATAATTCCATTTACAATAGCATCCAAAAGAATAAAATACTTCAGAATAAATTGAATAAAAGAAGTGTAAGTCATGCTTCTTGAAAATTATAAATATCGAAGGAAATGGAAAAAGAACTAAATAAATGGACATATCCTATGTCCATGGATTGAAACATTAAAATTTTTAAGGTGGCAATACACACCAAATTGGTCTATAATAAGCGAAACACAATTATCAAAATCCCAGCTGACTTTTTAACAGAAATTGAACACCTAACCCTAAAATTCACATAGAAATTAAGGAACCCATGAATAGCCAAAATAATATTTAAAAAGAGGACCAAATTGAAAGGACTCATAATTCTAAATTTTGAAGCTAATTGTAAAGGTACAGTAATTAAGACAGTGTGGTTCTGGCATAAGGATAGACATAGAGATCAATGGGATAGAACTGAAAGCCCAGAAGCAAGTCCTCACATCATGGTCAATTATTTTTCAACAAAGTTATTAAGAAAATTTAACAGGAAAGAAATAGTCTTTTCAGAAGCTGGTTCTGGAACAGTTGGCCATCCTCATTCAAAAGATGAATTTGGACAAGGCAAATAACCCAATTTAAAAATGGGAAAAAGATTTGAATACATATCTCTCCAAAGAAGATATAGACATGGCCAATACACACCTGAAAACATGCTCCATTACAGGAAATGCAAATCAAAACAGCCTGAGGGTATCATTTCCAACCAACTAGGATAGCTATAATCAGAAAGATAACAGGAGTTGGTAAGAATATAGAGAAATTGGAACTCTCATACATTGCTGTGAGAATGTATATGTGCAGCCACTTTGGAAAACAATCTAGCAGTTTCTTAAAATATTCAATATAGAGTTAATGTATGACCCGGCAATTCCACCCCTAGATACATACTCAAGAGAAATTGAAATGTAGGTCCATATAAATAAACGTATAGGAATATTTGCAGCAACATTATTTAAAATAGTTAAAACTTAGAAACAATACAAATTTTCATCAACTGGATAAACAATATTTGTATATTTATAGAATGGAATATTATTTGGTAATAAAAAAGAACAAAGTATTTGTGCATGTGAATGGGAAATGACTATATGTATGAGATTTCTTTGTGGATGATGAAAAGATTCCAGAACTATAATATGGTAGTGTTTGTAAGACTCATTACATATATTAAAATTCATTAAATTGTATACTTAAAATGTATCGACTTTATGGTACATAGATTGTGTCTTATTAAAACTGTTAAAAAAAAAGAAAACATTGTTTTCTGAACTGAGAATGAAGCATTCTCTCAAAAACTATATCCTTCATGGGGTATCTGGATGGCTCTGTCAGTTAAGCCTCTGACTTCAGCTCAGGTCACCATCTCACAGCGTGTGGGTTTGAGCCCCATGTTGGGATCTGTGATGACAGCTCAGAGACTGTAGCCTGCTTTGGATTCTGTGTCTCCATCTCTCTCTGCCTCTCCCTTGCTTATGCTCTCTCTCTCTCTCTATGTCTCTGTCTCTGTCTCTGTCTCTCTCTCTCTCTCTCAAAAGTAAATAAACATTAAAAAAATTAAAAAACTATGTCCTTCAAGTTTCACATTTCCTTAGTGATTATAATTTAAAACAATGTCATATTTATGATTTAATTTAATGCTTATAATTTTATGAAGTGGAAATTGTTATTTCTGTTTCACAGAAGAAACAGGCTCAGAGAAGTCCATTTATCCACAATGGTATTACAGTAAGTGGGGAACACCAAATCCAAATGCAATGTTTGTTTGTTTTTTTTAATTCCAATTCATCTAATATTTTGTTAGTGAATGTTGTACTACAAATTGTCCCATGTATGTTCAGTGGCTCAAATGCAATAGAAATCTATTTCTCCACCATGAGAGATTTCAAAGCAAGAGTCCTGGTCAGGAATTAGGCGATCCAGACTCCTTTCATCTTGTGGCTCAATCATTCCCTAGGACTTCATCATCATCTCATTTACTGGCAACAGAGGAAAGAGGGCATGGAGGGTTGTTTAAAAAGCCTTTGCCTTGGGAGACACACTTTTTTTCCTCACATTGCGTTGAGTAGAATTTCAGTCATACTTAAATGCAAAGGTAGCTAGAAGTGTAGACTGGCCATGGGTCCTGAAAGAAGAGGATACTGGATCTTGGTGAACAGCCAACAATCTCTGCCACAGAAATGTAACCTTTAAGAAAATTTGCTACTTGATCTGAAATGGCAAGTTTAAAGTCAAATTTATCTAATGCATTCTCATATTCTTACAGAATGAACTGAGGATATGATTTGCTATGAAGAAGCAATCAGAAAAAAGCCTAAACATTTATTCTGAGTTTCTAATTTTGCTTATCAAGAATATAATACAAATCATGTTCCTTCTTTAATTGCCTGGGTAACCAGGAATTATATGGTTCTAAGTTGACAGTGTTCAAGCACTGACTAAATCTCCACTTAATCAGTTCATACTTCAGCTCTGTCATTTATCACTATGCAATTTGGACATGTTATTTAATACCTCTGAGTTTCAGATTCTCCATCTGCAGAAATGGAATAATACATCTAACGGTCAAGGGTTACCAGGAAGATTAAACATCCCTAGAACATTAGCTGATGTAGTAGCCATTTAATAAATGTTATTGATCATCAGCTCTACCTTATAAGGTCCTTTAAGACACTGTCTATGGTGGTGATTAAAGACCTACAACAATTTATTCCTTCAGTGTATCCTTTTTCAGATACATCTTCTTTTATTATTTTTAATGTTTATTTATTTATTTTGAGAGAGAGAGAGAGACAGAGAGAGCAAGGGGGCAATGAGGGAGGGGAGAGAGAGAGAGAAGGAGAGAGAGAAACCCAAGCATACTCCACTTTCAGCATGGAGCACGATAGGGCTCAACCCCACAACCATGAGATCATGACCTAAACCAAGATCAAGAGTCGGACACTCAACTGATTAAGCCACCCAGGTGCCCTATGTCTTATTTTATGAAAATGCATAGCAATAATATATGCTTTCCTTCTTCTCACTCCTCCCCTTTCTAGGTGATTAACTCAATATGTGTTTCTTTCTGGACATTCCAAAATGTCAGTTTCAATCATATCAAGTGCGAAAACAAAAAAAGTCACATATGAGTCTTGCTGAAAAGACTGGCACATGGTCATGTGTACACAACTCTTCCATTAAGATGGATCTCTTGCTGGTAGATGTCTGGGTCCTCATTCTGAGTTTCTTATTGTTTGCAGACAGGTTCTCTCCTTCATTTTACTTATGCAAGAGGAGCAGAGTATATTAGCTCTCGGTGCTACATCTTCCACTTGCTTCACCTTCCTTCCAAGAAAAATGTCAGAAAGAAATCTTTGCTTTCCATTGAATAAGCTGACAGGAGCAGGGGTAATGAAATGCAGCTTCTTGTTAGACAGAAAAGGGGAGATGATGATAGATAACTCTGGAAAAGTTTTCTTTTGTTTTGATTTGGTTTTCTAAAAATTGATAATAGGCACATGGTAATGAATAATTACACGTGAACAATGGGAAACCAACCTGGAGCCCAAACTGTGGCACAATTCAGTGGTCCCCAAACATGGCTCATCACATATCTAGGAAACGTCTTACAATGCAGATGTCCACTTACCATCCCATACCTACTGAACCAAAATTTCTGAATATTGGCCTCCAGAGGGATAGCCAAAAGCTGGCATTTTTTTATGCATCATAATTAAACCATACTAAAAAAACCATATGTCAATACTTGACAGGTTTTTTTTTTACCTACAAATAGTAATTTTATACACTTCAACCTAATATTTAACTAGGTCCATTTGTCTAATTTTTTATTTCCCTGAGTGGCTTTTTGAAAGATATATATTCCCAGGTTTGACTTCCAACCCACTAACTCATAACTCTTAAAGAAGGAGATTGTACTGCTCTGGAACTTGCTAGGAACTATCCTTAGAAAGTACAAGGGCCTTTCCATTTGTAAAGTTGTGGAGGTCTGGAAAAAGGAACATTGTGATGGTGCCTGTGTGAATAAGGAGGAGTAAGTTCTGCTGCTTCTTGAATGTGGAATTCGAAAGCAACTGCTTAAAAATCAAGTCTTTTTACATAGATCCGAATGTCTGGAAAATGAAGTGCTAGGGTAAAATTTTAAAATGTATTTTATGTTTATGTATTGGATAAAGTATAACTTTTACTTTACTAAAATTTTTTTATCCCATATGAATTTATGAACACAAACTTGAAAAAGCATATTCCACATTAATTCTTCAAGCAGCCTTGGAATTAGATGTGTGAGAACATGTCTGTTGTGTATGGGGTAACTGTTTGGATAGAGTCTGGTCTGACAGGAACCGCAATGGCCCAATATTTATTTGACTCACTGTATTACCAACTTTTGACCCTCGGTTCTTTGCTTTTTGCATACGTGTGGGAAGGAGGGAGAGGGAGAGAGAGAGAGAGACAGGGAGGAAGGGAGGGAGGGAGAGAGAGAGAGTGTGTGTGTAGTTCAGCCTGACTCTGTATATCTAGCTCTCTTTCTATCCACTGGCTTATTTTTCTCCAAATGCCTTCAGAATATCTGCATTGTAAATCCACAGGACTTGAAATTAGTTTGCATAAAATTGAAATTTTTGTGTAATGAGCAAATACAACTCTGTGGTATATATACCTGGAATATTTTCTACGTATTCAGTAGCCAATAGTTTGTTTCTACATTCCAATGTCCACCTCTGAGTGGTGTTGATGGAGTATTGGTTGGCTAAAAGTGTCCAGTTTGCATGCCTGAAAATGAGTTCAGTTCTTTCCAAAATCATTCTAGTCTCATTTGGAATAAAGCAGTCTAATTTTAGGTATATGTTCCATCACATTCAGGCATTTCTATGCTCAGTGAGTAGTCAGGTCAAAACCCTGTTATAGTATCACAGGCAGAGCTTTTGTGAATGCCTACAGTAGTCTGAGAACTTGACAGTAGGTATAGAGGAAAATTCTCTTTATCCATCTATTATCTACATCTCTTGAGCCTTTCCCTGTTCCTATCAGCCATCTGAGTGATGGGAAATGTAGGAGATTTCCAATATGATTGCCAGTACGTCAGTGTTGGTATGTTTGTGGCTTTCCTCCTAACTTATTGCTGCAAAAAGAAAAACAAAACAAACCCCTGCCCCCCCCCCCAAATTCTGGCCACTATTGTCTCTCTGTGCTGCCAATGTTCAAATACCAGCTCTGTTGTGAGAGGCGCTTGATGTTCTTTGGGTACTTCATGTTGGAGAGAGAGGTTCAATCTCTTGCCCAGGATTAGCCTTGCCCTACACTTCACACAGTGTGTCATCCATCCCTTCTATCCCTCCCATTGTCTCTTTATCCTAGATGCCTCATGTTCTAATAAGCAGCCTTCTAGTGATATTTCAAGATGGCATAGCCCTGACCACCTAAACTGATATATTCTCCAGTCACTGGAGATCCACTGTTTTTGCTGGTTTAAGTGGTGGGAAGGCAGGTTATTCCCAGACACCACCTTCTTTAATTTAACTAAAATGTCTCCTGTTGTCTCTATACTTCAGCAGCATCAAAAGTGTCGACCAGTTCTTTGACTCCACAATTTTCTGATTAAAGTTGAACATGATTTTTTCTTAATTTAGCACAGGTAAGAGAGCCCTAAAATCTTAGCAGGGGAAAGAAGTCAGATGCCATTCTTTCTCACTCCCAGTGAGGAGAGCAGGAAAAGGATAGTTGGCACTTCAAAAAGAATCTCTCCAAGAAGACAAAGATTTCCCTTGGTTCCTCTGATGACCCATCTTCAGGAGGGCAAGGAGGGCATGTTTGAAAAAGGTGTTTTCATGCAGTTCCAGGTGTTAGGAAACACATTAAGAGTGGTACCTACTTAGGGGTGGGGGTGAAGAGAGAGTTTTAAGAGGAAGTGGCATTTGACCTGTGCATGGAGTTAACAAGAGGACTAACAGAGGAGAGATCAGGATGAGACAAGTCAGGAGTGAAACAAGGGGTTTGAGACAAAACTATAGAGATGGGAAGGGAATGATAGCGTGTAAGACCTTCTAGCCCAATTGAGGCTTTTGGACTTAAATAAAAGACAATAGGATTGGGATGCCTGGGTGGCTCAGTCGGTTAAGCGGCCGACTTCGGCTCAGGTCATGATCTCGCAGTCAGTGAGTTCAAGCCCTGCATCGGGCTCTGTGCTGACAGCTCAGAGCCTGGAGCCTGTTTCAGATTCTGTGTCTCCCTCTCTCTGACTCTCCCCTGTTCATGCTCTGTCTCTCTCTGTCTCAAAAATAAATAAACATTAAAAAAAATTTTTTTAAGAAAAAATTTTAAAAAAGACAATAGGATTCCATCAGGACATCAACAATGCACTCAAGCAGGAGAGTGACAGTATGGCAAGATATGCTTTCAAGAAGCTCACTGTGGCCAATGTGTCAGTAAAGGCTTAAGAGGAGAGTAAAAAGCAAAGTAGGTGACCAGTGAATAGGTATAATACAATAGGTATAGGTATAATAGCAAGCTTTCATTTAACTACTAATAATTGAACAAGAAATTTAAATTAATTCTAACAAATTTTCCATGTTCTGTTCATTATACCAATACCGTGGGCTATTTGAAATGCAAGTATAGGGGCGCCTGGGTGGCGCAGTCGGTTAAGCGTCCGACTTCAGCCAGGTCACGATCTCACGGTCCGTGAGTTCGAGCCCCGCGTCGGGCTCTGGGCTGATGGCTCAGAGCCTGGAGCCTGTTTCCGATTCTGTGTCTCCCTCTCTCTCTGCCCCTCCCCCGTTCATGCTGTGTCTCTCTCTGTCCCAAAAATAAATAAACGTTGAAAAAAAAATTTAAAAAAAAAAAAAAAAAAAAAAAAAAAAAAAGAAATGCAAGTATAAATGTACACATATTACTGAACTTATTTTATTTCTTCAATTAAGAAATATTTTTCATGTTACTATATAGCAAGCACCAATCAGAAAATCACAAAGGCAAATGACTATATTCTGCATGCAAAAAAGGTATTAAGTTGCCAAAAGACTTACACATGTACAAAACTAATTACAAAATAATGTGACTATCCTGACAAATAATTGATATGGGAGTGAGGAAAGAAGGAAAATAATACATCCCTCTGACTGTATTGATTCATCTTTTGTTTATAAAATCTCTGAAAAATGAATCAGTGATGGAATTTCTCTATTATGGTACATTTTACAGGAAAGATTGTTCTTTACATACTATTGCTATCATTTGCTGGCTCCATTGTGGTTGCTGGGAATGAGGATTATGTAGGGGAGGAGCATGAGTTCATGTGCATGTGTGTATTCATTTTGTGTGGTGTGAGGTGTAAGCGTCTCACTACTTTTACAAAGCCAGTGTTGTTCACTTTAATACGTCATGAATAAAATAAGACATTCTACAATTGCTATTAAAACTTAAAGACTTCACTTTTCATAAAGATTTATTTGTGTATTTTTACCTTGTGGGCAAAGTCAAGTCACATAGACACAATTTTTTAAATATGATTTGTTATTTACATTTGTCTCTGCTTTCAAAGACAGGAGAGTGTGTAGACAAAGTAGACTGGGTAGAGAGCCCTGGAGTATGCTAACACAGAGGTGAAGTCATGGAGAACATCAGAGGAACAGCTATGAAGGGCAGTAAGGAAGTAGGAAAATCAGGAGAACATAATGTTCTTGAAACTAAGAGAAGAAAATGTTCCCAGAACAAGGAAATGGTAAACAGTGTCAAATGATGCTGAAAAGGAAAGATGAGAGAGAGTGGTTACTGCTGCTTGCTGATGCGTTCTTGGTGGTACTGAAAAGAGCCACTGTGAGTAGTGACTAGGGTGAACTGACCTAATCAAAGAAGTGAAGAAGTGGAGAAACTATGGGAACAGTTTTCAAAAAGTTTGTCTGTAAATGTAGAATAGAAAATATGAAGAAGAGAGAAATAGTATGAGAAAATTTTCCCCTCAAAAAGAGGTTCAAAAATATATTTGTAAAAAAATGAAAAGGAGGAGGACAAGGAAGAGGAAGTGGAGTGGGAGGGAGGAGATAGGTAACATTTACTAACTACTTTCTATGGCTGGGGCACTATTCTGAGAATTTTACAGGCATTAATTAATATCATCCTCATTACATCCTAGCATCCTTAGATGTACATACTATTACTAGCCCATTTTATAGATGGTGAGATTGAAACTCGTGGAAAATCAGTAAATGCTCTACAAACCTATTCATTCAGTTAATTGGTCTACACAGCTAGAAATAGGGGAAGCAATACTCAGTTTAAGGCAGGTTCTACCCAGAACCCACCCCTGAGCCACTATGTTATATCCTTTTGTAGAAAGGGGGGAAAGTGGGTAATTCAAGGGAGAGAAGAGAGAATATTAAATCACTGACAAAAAGTTTAATCAATTGCAAACCATGGAGGTGAGAAAGTAAAGAATGCAGAGCATCAGTCATGATAAGCAAGGTCTCCATATTCTATAGGAACCCAAGAGCTAGCAGAGAAAATATACAGAAATGCAGGTAGGATGGTAGGTAGAATGAGAACAAAATGAAGAAGTTTTGATCTTTTTTTTCAATGAAATACAGATTTAGGTCATGAGTGAAGAGGGAGGAGGAATAGGGGGTGATGTGTTAGGGAGAAGAGAGTAGACAAAAATGACACAGTATCACTGCCTTCTTAAAGATTACTTTACTACAAGGTGCGACATCATCAATGTAGAAAATATATAGATAATAAAAACAAGAATAAAAGAAGTATTTCTAATCCAACCTCCAGAGAAAACCACTACTAATTTTTGTTTTTCTTTCTATGTGTTTTATGTAACTGAATGGTGCATAAGGTTTTTGTAACCAGCCTTTCTCATGTAACAGGAAGAACTCTTACCATTAACTGTCTTCCACTATTCTTCTAAGTGTTCCTCTTCTATCATTAATAAAGGTGTTCCATTGTGCTGATGTACATTATTCAATTAATTCAACAGTTCTGGATGTTTAGATTCTTTCCAGTCTTTTCCTATTAGAAACAGTGAAATAGAGAACATCTTTATAGGTAAATAGTAATGATCATTTTGAGAGTGGGAAAGTGAGCATACTAGGGAGATTTAGTAGAATTTTTTTTGACCCAGTAAAGTATGCACTTGAAGCTTATGATCATGAATTTAAACAAAACAACAAGTAAGCAGTTTTTAACTTATCTTCTGCAATGTTTAGCTACTCAGTATATGCACAGAGTAGGCAGATAATTGGGTCTAATTTGAACTGTAGTTTAATTAGATGAGGGGAACAAATAAAAAGAGGGGAGGGAACAGAGGGTTTAAAATGAGGTGATTATGATAGACCACAGAAGCTAAGCTGAATAAAGAAGGAAATGAATTTATGTGATGGGTAGGAGAATCAGTGGGAGAGTCCAGGTGGTGGAGGTATTCATAAGGTAGAGGGGAGCGTGGGTGGCTCAGTTGGTTAAACTTCCAACTCTTGATTTTTGCTCAGGCCATGATCTCACAGATTCGTGGGTTCAAGCCCCAGGTAGGGTTCTGCATGGACAGTGCGAAGCCTCCTTGCGGGCGGGGGGGGAGGGGGGAGGGGGGTGGTCTTCCTCTGACCCTCCCCACCACATGTGCTTGCATGCTTGTTCTCTCTTGCTCTCAAAATAAATAAATAAACTTACAATAATAATAGTAAGGCAGACAAGTAACCAGAGAGGAGGCAGGGTGGCAGAGCTTGTAGGTTGGAAGGAAAACAGGTGGTGGTGACAATAGGAAAGCTCAAGTAGGGATTCTGAAGGCATGGAAGGGCGGCACAGTCTAGTACTTCAGAGCACAGATTTCAAAGCCAGAATGCCTGGCTTCAAATACCAACACAGTCCATTTAACTCTGGTCAAGACTCATCTTTGTGTCTCTGCTTCCTTATGTGTAATATGAAGATAATGGTATCTAGAACATAAGTTGTTGGTAATAAAGAGGTCAGTATGTTAAGTGGCATAGAATATTACCTGGCAAATAGTAGATACAACATAAGTGTTAAATGCTATTAATACTCTTGAGGCTAAGTCCAACATGCTTGAAACTTTGTTAAGAGGAGTAAGTATTTAAGAAAACACTAAAGTTTGGCCATGTGAGATTTCTTTTAGCCCACTATTTTGTTTCCTTAAATATTTAAATAAATTCTATATTTCTAGTTAATTTATTTATATGTTTAAGTTTATTTATTTTGAGAGAGAGAGAGAAAGAGAGACAGAGAGCAAGCAGGGGAGGGACAGAGAGAGAGGGAGAGAGAGAGAATCCTAAGCAGGCTCCACCCTGACAGTACGGAGTCCCACGTGGGGCTCAAACTCATGAACTGTGAGATCATGACCTGAGCCAAAATCAAGAGTCAGATGCTTAACAGACTGAGCCACCCAGTTGCCCCTCTTGTTAATATGTTTAGAGTTTGATTGTGGTAGGTTTTTAAATAATGAAGGCAGCTTCCATGCATGAAAAATCCTTTGCTCATCTTTTAACTATTAATTGAAACAGATTTAAATTTTATTGGAATTTCTCCTGTGGCTTTCTTAGGTTTTACTTTTTAACCCCTCTTCGCTGATTTTACCCATCCAGTAAGTTTACCTAAAGGTAAATGACAAAACTGAGAAATTGAAGTAAAGGAAAACACATAGTCTAAATAGCCATATGGCAGAGGAAAGTAATGTTTTTATTCTTTTTCAGAGCATTTTAAATGCTAACATTCTTTAACCTGTATCTTATTAGAGTCTTATAAGAACAGATAATGGCCTAAATGGAAGATGACAAACTAGATATTAAGTTGATTTTGCTAAATAGTTGACGTTAGCTTTCTTTGCCAATTTTTTTATGAAATAGACATGTACTTGTTTTTGCTTTTAATGAATTTTAGAAAAAACTGAGCATCTATGTATGCTAAATATCAGAGATACAATGAATAGGATACCATGTAATTAGTAATAAAGTGATAGGCACAGAGCATATAGTAGTGGTGGAAAGTGAAGCACAGTGCTAGAGAAACTAGCAGGACAATTCAGGATTTGAATTCAGGCAACTTAGCTACCTCTCTGTGCATTTAACCACTATCATATACTGAATCCCAGAGAGTAACAAAACCATTTCATTGCACAACTTCAGGGGTTTCATTGCCATTGAACTCTATGTATATGACATTTCCCAGGATATATTTTATATTAAATACAATATATGTTTTTTCATACTTCTTAGCCCATGTTACAAACAAAATAAAATTAGTTCTTTTAACATGATGAGAAAAACATATATCAGTGGTATAATTTTTAATAAGGACAAGGCTGATTTTCACTGCTAATAATAATAATGGAATGATATTGTGCTGGATGGTTCCAATACCTGGAATAAAAGAAAATTTTAACGTAAATGTTTCAATTGACAATGAACACTTTTTATTTGAATACAAGTAAAAGAGTGTGCTGCTTCTGCTGCGCAATAAAGAAAATATTCTCAATGCTCATAGTGTACAAAAAATTCCACATTTTACTTTTCCTTTCTGAAAAATAATTCCTGGAAAGTATTCTAAAATTGTTAAATATTCACTTTTATGTGATGTCCTGATTCCAAGTTTGTAAAACGATTTACCCAAAAAATTCCAATCGCATCAAATGCCTTCTGTTCTGCATGTAATATTCATAAAGGAAGTCTGATCCCTGATCTGATTCTTGCATTGATACAATGGGCATCAGAGAAACCAATGTTCATAAAAATAATATGATGGAAGACATTTCAACCTCATACTCAATTTAGTGAATATCATTTGCAGTTTCTTTTTACCTTTCTCTGACTAACCAACATTACTGGAGAAAGAATTGAAGTAGGAGCATCAAGGTGAACATTAGCTTCACACATTGGTAGGTGGACTGTTGACACTACATTCTAATTATATCCACATCAAAATTCAGGAAAAAATAGAAAAGAAAAGCCTTCTGGTCCTCAACTTCAAACTGTGCTTCTTTGGAAATATAATTTGTTTTTAAACTCTTCTATATTAAATCTTTACCTTTTAAATTTTCATCTCTAATATAATAGCTGCATGTAGTGACCACTTACTAAGTACTTAAAACAATGTTGAGCAATTTGCAAACTTAGTTTATTTGCAGTCCTTAAAACTCTATGCTACAGACACAGTGTGGTTTTCAAAGCATTTTCTAAAACATAATCTTTTTTTTAATATGAAATTTATTGTCAAATTGGTTTCCATACAACACCCAGAACTCATGACAACAGGTGCCCTCCTCAATACCCCTCACCCATCCTCCCCTCCCTCCCACCCCCCATCAACCCTCAGCTGTGTTCTCAGTTTTTAATAGTCTCTTATGGTTTGCCTCCCTCCCTCTATAACCTTTTTTTTTTCCTTCCCCTCCCCTATGGTCTTCTGTTAAGTTTCTCAGGATCCAGATAGGAGTGAAAATATATGGTATCTGTCTTTCTCTGTATGACTTATTTCACTTAGCAAAACACTCTCCAGTTCCATCCACGTTGCTACAAAAGGCCATATTTCGTTCTTTCTCATTGCCACGTAATACTCCATTGTGTATATAAACCACAATTTCTTTATCCATTCATCAGTTGATGGACATTTAGGCTCTTTCCATAATTTGGCTATTGTTGAAAGTGCTGTTGTAAACGTTGGGGTACAAGTGCCCCTACGCATCAGCACTCCTGTATCCCTTGGGTAAATTCCTAGCAGTGCTACTGCTGGGTCATAGGGTAGATCTATTTTTAATTTTTTGAGGAACATCCACACAGTTTTCCAGAGCGGCTGCACCAGTTTACATTCCCACCAACAGTGCAAGAGGGTTCCCGTTTCTCCACATCCTCACCAGCATCTATAGTCTCCTGATTTGTTCACTTTAGCCACTCTGACTGCCATGAGGTGGTATCTCAGTGTGGTTTTCATTTGTATTTCCCTGATGAGGAACGACGTTGAGCATCTTTTCATGTGCCTGTTGGCCATCCAAATGTCTTTAGAGAAGTGTCTATTCATGTTTTCTGCCCATTTCTTCACTGGGTTATTTGTTTTTCAGGTGTGGAGTTTGGTGAGTTCTTTATAGATTTTGGATACTAGCCCTTTGTCTGATGTGTCATTTGCAAATATCTTTTCCATTTCCGTTGGCTGCCTTTTAGTTTTGTTGATTGTTTCCTTTGCAGTGCAGAAGCTTTTAATCTTCATGACGCCCCAATAGTTCATTTTTGCCTTTAATTCCCTTGCCTTTGGGGATGTGTCAAGTAAGAAATTGCTGTGGCTAAGGTCAGAGAGGTTTTTTCCTGCTTTCTCCTCTAGGGTTTTGATGGTTTCCTGCCTCACATTCAGGTCCTTTATCCATTTTGAGTTTATTTTTGTGAATGGTGTAAGAAAGTGGTCTAGTTTCATCCTTCTGCATGTTGCTATCCAGCTCTCCCAGCACCATTTGTTAAAGAGACTGTCTTTTTTCCATTGGATATTCTTTCCTGCTTTGTCAAAGATGAGTTGGCCATACTTCTGTGGGTCCAATTCTGGAGTCGCTATTCTATTCCATTGGTCTATGTGTCTGTTTTTGTGCCAATACCATGCTGTGTTGATGATTACAGCTTTGTAGTAGAGGCTAAAGTCTGGGATTGTGATGCCTCCCACTTTGGTCTTCTTTCTCAATATTACTTTGGCTATTTGGGGTCTTTTGTGGTTCCATACAAATTTTAGGATTGCTTGTTCTAGCTTTGAGAAGAATGCTCGTGCAGTTTTGATTGGGATTGCATTGAATGTGTAGATAGCTTTGGGTAGTATTGACATTTTAACAATATTTATTCTTCCAACCCATGAGCACAGAATGTTTTTCCATTTCTTTACATCTTCTTCAATTTCCTTCATAAGCTTTCTATAGTTTTCAGCATACAGATCTTTTACATCTTTCGTTAGGTTTATTCCGAGGTATTTTATGCTTCTTGGTGCAATTGTGAATGGGATCAGTTTCTTTATTTGTCTTTCTGTTGCTTCATTGTTAGTGCATAAGAATGCAACTGCTTTCTGTACATTGATTTTGTATCCTGCGACTTTGTTGAATTCATGTATCAGTTCTAGGAGACTTTTGGTGGAGTCTATCGGATTTTCCATGTATAATATCATGTGATCTGCAAAAAGTGAAAGCTTGACTTCATCTTTGCCAATTTTGATGCCTTTGATTTCCTTTTGTTGTCTGATTGCTAATGCTAGCACTTCCAACACTATGTTAAACAACAGCAGTGAGAGTGGACGTCCCTGTCGTGTTCCTGTTCTCAGGGGGAAAGCTCTCAGTTTTTGCCCATTGAGAATGATATTAGCTGTGGGCTTTTCATAAATGGCTTTTATGATGTTTAAGTATGTTCTTCTAAAACATAATCTTATTTGATTATGACCACAATTTTGTTAAAGAGGAAGAATAATTATTCTTCTTCCAGTAAGCCAGTAATTTGTTCTAGGTCACACAGTGTAGAAGTGGCAGAGTTGAGAATCAAACTAAGTCTTCTCTCTAATATAGTTTCGACACGCTAAGAGGCAAGATCTTTCATTTCCAAAACAAAAGTTCAAATCACATAATTTTAAAACCTTTATATTTCTCATTCCAAAAGTATATTCTTGCAAGGATACATCTAGTACTCCAGGCATTATTGGTGTATTCTTTTAATTTCCCACATAATACGTTTTTATTTTCCAAAACAAAAGAAGCTGAGATAATTGCTACATAGATTTGGAGCTATTTGCTTTAGATTTTCACATTTATTTCTCCTGTTGTGTATAATTTTATTAATAGAAAACTTATCAGGTATTTTTTAATGTTTATTTATTTTTTGAGAGAGAGAGAGAGAGACAGAGCATGAGCTGGGGAAGTGCAGAGAGAGAGGGAGACACAGAATCCAAACCAGGCTCCAGGCTCTGAGCTGTCAGCACAGAGACCGACATGGGGCTTGAACCCACTAACTGTGAGATCATGACCTGAGCCAAAGTCAGATGCTTAACTGACTGAGCCACCCAGGTGCCCCAAAACATACCTGGTATTTAGACCATAAACTATGAAGGCAGGAACTAGGAGAATATTTTATCCACTGCTGTATTCATAGGATAAAGCACAGTGCCTGATACTTGATAGACATTCAGTTAGTATTTGATTAATTTCAGTCAAAGTAATTAAATTTGATAAAGGGATAGCAAAGTGATAATTGGTTGGGGGAGATCAGAACATACTTGCTATGGATCCCTACAAGCAGGACATATGTATTTAAAGATTCATAGAAGTAGATTAATGAAAGTCTTCATTATCTACTTGTCATTAATCCATTATCAAACTTAGGAATTGAGTTGACTCAGCTTAGCACCTATTATGGGAAAATCATGTCAAAAGGTCTGATTTGTAGTATATTGCAAAAAAAATTAGATAAATAAATAAATAATTGCATGATGTTAAGAATCACTCATTCATTCAATAAATATCTGTGAGCCACTAATACGGACTAAGGAGATCCAGAGATGAACAAAATCATTTGCCTCATGAAGTTTATAATCTGGTGATAGAGACAGATATTAGCCTATAAAATAATGAATGTGTAGTGTATCAGTCAGAGACAGGCATAGGAAAATTTTAGTCTCCAAGTATTTTTCTTGTGGTTGATTTCGAGTTTCATAGCATTCTGGTCTGAAAATATACATTGTATGATCTCGATCTTTTTGTACTTACTTAGGGCTGATTTTGTCCCAGTATATGGTCTATTCTGGAGAACGTTCCATGTGCACTGGAGAAGAATGTATATTTTGCTGCTTTAGGATGAAATGTTCTGAATATATCTGTTAAGTCCTTCTGGTCCAGTGTGTCATACAAAGCCATTGTTTCCTTGTTGATTTTTTGATTAGATGATCTGTCCATTGCTGTGAGTGGGGTGTTGAAGTCTCCTACTATTATGGTATTACTATCCATGAGTTTCTTTATGTTTGTGATTAATTGATTTATATATTTGGGTGTCCCACATTTGGCGCATAAATGTTTACAATTGTTAGATCTTCTTGGTGGATAGACCCCTTGATTATGATATAATGCCCTTCTGTATCTCTTGATACAGTCTTTATTTTAAAGTCTAGATTGTCTGATATAAGTATGGCTACTCCAGCTTTCTTTTGTTGACTATTAGCATGATAGATGGTTCTCCATACCCTTATTTTCAAGTGGGTCTCAAGTGGGTCCCTTGTAAACAGCATATAGATGGATCTTGTTTTCTTATCCATTCTGTTACCCTATGTCTTTTGATTGGAGCATTGAGTCCGTTGATGTTTAGAGTGAGTACTGAAAGATATGAATTTATTGCCATTATGATGCTTGTACAGGTGGAGTTTCTGGTGGTGTTCTCTGGTCCTTTCTAATCCTTGTTGCTTTTGGTATGTATGTATGTATGTACGTATGTATGTATGTATGTGTGTATGTATGTATGTATGTATGTATGTATGTATGTGTTTATTTATATTTTCATCTTTTCTCCCCTCAGAGAGCCCCCCTTAAAATTTCTTGCAGGGCTGGTTTAGTGGTCACAAACTCCTTTGATTTTTGTTTTTCTGGGAAACTTTTTCTCTCTCCTTCTATTTTGAATGATAGTCTTGCTGGATAAAGAATTCTTGGCTGCATATTTTTCTGATTCAAAACACTGAATATATCTTGCCACTCCTTTCTGGCCTGCCAAGTTTCTGTGGATAGGTCTGCTGCAACCCTGATCTGTGTTCCCTTGTAGGTTAGGGACCTTTTTCCCCTTGCTGCTTTCATGATTCTCTCCTTGCCTGAGTATTTTTTGAATTTGACTATGATATGCCTTGTTGGTGGTTGGTTTTTGTTGAATCTGATGGGGGTCCACTGTGCTTCCTGGATTTTGATGTGTGTGTCTTTCCCCAGGTTAGGAAAGTTTTCTGCTGTGATTTGCTCACATAACCCTTCTACCCCTATTTCTCTCTCTTCCTCTTCTGGGACCCCTATGCTTCTGATGTTCCTTTTTAATGAGTGACTGATTTCTCTAATTCTTAAATCATGCTCTTTTGCCTTAATCTCCCTCTTTTTTTCTGCTTCATTATTCTCCATAATTCTGTCCTCTATATCGCTGATTCTCTGTTCTATCTCATCCATCTTTGATGCTGCTGCATCCATCCGTGATTGCAGCTCAGTTATAGCATTTTTAATTTCATTCTGGCTATTTTTTACTCCTTTTATCTTTGCAGAAAGGGATTCTAATCTATTTTCTACTCCAGCTAGTATTCTTATTATCGTGATTCTGAACTCTGGTTCAGACATCTTGCTTGTATCTGTGTTGGTTAGATCCCTGGCTGTCGTTTCTTCATGCTCATTCTTTTGGGGTGAATTCCTTCGTTTTGCCATTTTGAAGGGAGGAAAGGAATTAATGAGGTAGAAAAATTGAAATTAAAAAAATATTAAAATTAAAAATTAAAAACAGACACACACACAAATTGAATAGATGATTCTAGATCCTAGGTATGCTTTGGTCTGGGTGTTGAAAGTGGTTTGACAGATTACAGAAAAAAGAGGGGTCAGAGAAAACAAAAAACGAAATCATTTGAAAATTCAAAAAAATGAATACACTGAAGTAGACTAAAATGAGATGGTGGGAGTAAAGTAGAATTTACTTTACACAAAATTAAAGAATATAGTAGAAAAAAATAAAAAATATTTTTAATAAAAATTAAAAATGAAAATGATTTTTTTCTCTTTCTGTATTTAAGAAAAAGAAAAGAAACTCAAAGAGAAAAAAGGAAAAAAAAGTAATCGTTTGAAAATTTAAAAAAGTGAATACTCTGTACTAGACTAAAATAAAATGATGGAAGTAAAATAGAATTTGAAAAAATTTACATAAAAACAAAAAATATAGGAAAAAATTAAGGAAAAATATTTTTAATAGAAATTGAAAGGAAAAATGAATTTTTTCTCTTTTTGCATTCAAGAAAAAGAAAAGAAATGAAAAAGAGAAAAAAAGAAAAAAGGAAATTGTTTGAAAATTTGAAAAAGTGAATAAAGTGGCCAAAAAAAAGTGATGGAAGTAAAATTGAATTTGAAAAAAATTACACAAAAATAAAAAATACAGTAAAACAATTAAAGAATAATACTTTTAATAAAAATTGAAAATAAAAATGAATTTTTTCTTTTTCTGTATTCAAGAAAAAAACAAGTGAAAAAGAGAAAAAAAAAGAAAGAAAATTGAGTAGATGAACCTGCTAACAGATTGAAATAGGACTGAAATTACTTCATTTTTCCCTAGAAGTCAGACAATGAAGGACTTTATAGTCCATAAACTAAGCAGACAGTAAGAGTTGTGTTCTTGAAGAGTGAGGTTTGCCCAGTTGGGTGGGGTCGGTGTAACGGCTCTGTTCTCCACTAGATGGCGCTGCTAGCCTACTGAGGTGGAGTGTTGTGGTGCTGGTAGGTGTGTATGCGCATACGCAGGAGCGGTGAAAATTGCACCACCCAACTACCCAGTCTCTAGTTGAACTCTGTTCTCCCCTTCCTCTGCCTTCAGCTTTTGTCCACTTCCCACTTTTTCACTCTTCGTGACCAGGCCCCAGGCAGTACCTGTCTCCCGAGTTTTGTCTCAGATGGGGCTGTTTTCCCCGGCCCCTTACTTCTGAAGGACTGTGGCTTTGACCTGTTCTGCCCCTCTGTGGGAGGGTCTCACTGAGCAATGGCCAAATGTTGGCTGCACCCAGGAACGCTTGCTGGACCCTGCTACTGCCAGTGCCCCGAGACTGTGGCCAGGTGCCAGCCCGTCCCAGAAAAAGTTCGCAAGACAGTGTAGCAGCAGCATTTCAGGGATTATGGAAAATCACAACACACATCTGGCACCTGGCTTCACCCTTAATGACCTTGTTCCAGCACCAGCGAATGTGGCCATTTTCTGGGGTCTGCTGGGACCAGGTGGCTTCAACAGTCTCTACCAAATGTCCTTCCAGCTGTGGAACCGCTTTTCCCTGTGTGGCGTGAGAACCTCCCGGACCCCACTCTGTTCCTGGGAATTCGCCCTTCCCACCAGAGCACCACCAGGTATTGAGCTGCGGTGTTGTGGCCTTTATGCTCCCCTTGTTTACAGTTAATGGAATTTAAACCCTCTCCTTTCTCCTTTCTCCCTTTTTAGTTTAGTGCCTGTGGCTGTTTCCAATTTTCCACTTTCTCTTCAGCTGCTTTTGGGGAGGGGTGCTTTTCCCATATTCCCCCACCACCACCGTCTGTGTCCTCTCTTTGCCTGCAAAAGTACCTCCTTGCCTGCTGTGGCTTCTTGCTCCCCAAGTTTACTTCTCTGTGCCTTGTACCTGCTGACTTCTGTGGTTCAGGTTGTGCATGCAGATTGTTGTGTTAATCCTCGTCAGTGTTCTAGGTGTGCAGGATGGTTTAGTGTTGGTCTGGCTATATTTCATGGACACATGACACACAAAAAACTTCCATGCTGTTCCACCATCTTGGCTCCTCCTCTCCACAGGCATAGGAAAAATTTTAAAGCAGAAGAAGGGAATAGTTAATAATTTAGGAGAGGTTGAGGAGGGCCATGTAGGCAGCTTGTTCAGTGGCACCCTCTTCTGGGAGTAGGTAAGGTACTTCCATTAACAGAAGTTCTCAGTGGGGAGACAGGAAAAGAAATGAGGTTTGAAGTGAAATGATGACACTGGGGCCAATGCAGCAAATGATGGGGGCGGGGGGCAGTCTTATTCAAAGTGCACACACTTGTTTTCCATTACCTCCACCATGGTGCTGAAAACCAAAGGCTGAAAACAGATATTGGTGTCCTCTGTAAATTCAAGTTCTAATCATTAATTCACTCTCCTAATTTCTTAGAAAAAGACATGTGAGCACAATGTTTCTTTCTATACATATGGCTCATTTCCTGCACTGGGATCAACTTACCTTAATTATACCAGCTCTTTGTGAATTGTATGAAGGAGGTAAAAAATTCACATAACTCCAAAACTTTTACCCAGTTGTTTCAGTCAGGGTTCATTCTTATGTACTGAAAAACAATGCTTTTTATATACCTAGTAATTTTCAATCAGATGCCACATATTGAGAATTTTTAAAAGTGCTGAATATTCTTGAATTAAAAAAAAATACCTTTAAACTTTCCACTGGGGTGCAATGAAGTTACTTGGAAACTGGTTTACCCTTTTAAGGTTTGGTTTCAAGTACTGTTATGTGGACTAGAACAGCTGTTAGTCTTGGGCTAATTACACTCCACTACTGAGGCAATATCCTTCTAAGTACCTGATGCTTCATGTATTATGATGTTTTTTTCTACTCTTGCTAGAGTAGAAAACAAACAATTCTGGGCTCTATTAAGCTTCAGGGATTGTTGTGCTTTCCTTTAAGATGGCTCTTTCCTCCACCTTTGGTAATTCCTCACGAATACATGCTGATCAGTATCAGCTGATGATTCAAAGGGCAACTTCTACACTTCTCTGTGGCTCTTTTTCTGTGCTCTTTCTCTTTCTGTGGCATTCTGCCCTGTGAAGTCCAGCCACCTGAAACCTCCATAGACCCCATTCTATCACATCAACTTAGGAAACCACCATGTTCTCTCTGGAGTCCTCTCCCAGTGCTGTGGCTAGAAATACCTTTAAGAAGAAAACTCCAAGAAGGGAAAAGGGGGACAGGGGAAAATTGTGGGGAATTTTCCTTTCTCACATGATTATTTTTGTGCAATGCCTGCTTGCATAACGTCTGAAAACCATTACTTCATATATTTTGTCTGGTTGTTGGTTGTGTGTGTGTGTGTGTGTGTGTGTGTGTGTGTGTAGTTATTTATGGTAGAAGGGTTAATCTAGTTCCTGCTATTTTTGTCCTGTTTATTTTGGCCAGAAGTAGAAGTTAGCTCCCAGAGTTTTCAGGCTGTACTTAGGGGGAAAAATTATAGCAGATTAAATGGAATACAATGATTGTATTGACCACACGTAAAAAGTAAGATTGGGATGATAGTTTGGAATTCAGTTTTGGAGAATTTTAAGGCCTGGTCTATGGAGCTTTGACTCAACATTTAAATAGAGGGAAGACAAACACTGCTTGAATATGAAAGTATCATGACAAAAGCAATGATTTAGGAGGATTAATTTATTAGTATCATCTTGAGTAGCTTACACATAGAGTATGTGTGTACGTGTGTGTGTGTGACACAATACGTATAATAACCCAGATACATAGGACATACACTCACATAACACGTACATAACAACATGAAAAAAAATACAAACAGGATAACATAAAGAACCCATAGGGTCTTTACTTATTTTGTTCACTTGTGCACATTATAGACAGTAAATATATTCATCATTAAATGAATGATTAAGTGAACAAATATCCTCTGAAATAGTTTATACTATGTCAGATGTTGAACCCCAAGAAACATGGCCCCTTTCTTCTGCTAACATCACTCTAAAAAACAAAGCATAGAGCAAATGAATTGAAAGTGATTTCAGATTCCAGCCCAAAAGAATCAGGATTGCTGGTGATGGGCAAGGATATGAAGAAAAAAAAGACACTTGAGCCACATCTCTCCCAGAGATTTGTTCATTTCTTCTCAACCAAAGGAGAGCTCAGGCAAGAAATTGGTCATTATAGTAAACTATTGGTAAGAGATAACAATAATTTTAAAAAGCCAATGTTTATTAATGAATACCACATGCAAGGCAGCATGCTATGATGCCATTTCACATACTTAGTCATATTATATCCTCACTGTATGGGGTTGACAGGCTGCAA